>NC_140230.1:21535271-22171274 GCF_951802725.1 Rutilus rutilus | reverse complement strand
ATGCATTTCAATTATAATACATTTTAATGTCATTTTTTATGAATAATTTATTCTGATTTCTGTCTCTTTTTTCTGCCTTTTTTCTTAAGCAATTTTAGCCAGTTTTTAGGTGAGCAGTGAGAGCTAATGAATACCAAAATATAATTTTTAAATCGACTTCATTTTTTTAATACTTTAGATAAGAGCTTAAAAATCACCAATGCTTTTTTTATGATTAGTAAAGTGTGTTTTTTTAATTCTCAGAATCAGGCATGGTACATTTACCTAGAAATGTTTGCCCTTGTACAAATTAGTTTAATAATCTTAGTGCTGAATCTGGAGTTTAATGTAACAGTCGCAATGACCGTCCAAGGTAGCCATCCACTCCAGTTATGCATTAACCAGTATATAACAAATCATTCATAAGACATTTAAATGTTCCAGTCCTGTGAGCCAATGTGAGTTTAATGTGTAAGTGTTGCTTTATCATCACAATTAACCTTGATATCCGGCAGCGAAAAGGCCGGAAAGTACATGCACACACATCAACATTGTGTTAAAATGCCCTCATGGGTCTAACTAAACCTGTGTGGCCAGTGGTTGTAATGTTTGTGTGCGCGTGTGTGAAGGTCAGATCTGTAGAGCAGGTAGGCGATTCAGACTCTCCTGAGGGCTTATGATCGGTCCGTAAATGAGATCCCACGAGGCCCAGAGAGCCCCGTCGCCACTCGCTGTTGCTTAGCGACCGTTCCCACGGCTCTGAGGGTGATATAAGGGAGCAACCGGCTGCCCACTGACAGTATGTGTGTGTGAGATGACCTGGTTAGTCTGTGAGTGTGAAGGACTCTGTGGTTTTGCTCCTGGGGGAGTTAAATAAGGTTCTATGCTGCTAAAACTCATTAAATAAAAAGAAGGAAAGAGGGGAAAGAACAGCGGAGGAAAGGTTGATAAGTTGTGGGGTCACTTTCTCCAGCCTTTTAAATGACTGCTCTTTCATGTATTAATACGAAATGTGCTTTCTTAATTAAAGTCAGGTTGTTAGAGTAGACAGAACTTCTGCGTCTGCATGATTACAGTTCACTGAAGAGTGGTCTGTACTCCAAACGCACTGCTAATACCTCATAAGGAATGACCTTTAAAAAAAACAGTGTGCATTAGTCATTCTCACATGATGCTTTCTGAAATTTGAGGAAGTTTGTAAGCTCTCTGCATTGCTCTTTGACTGGGTGCAAGTCTGTCTGCATGCCCGTTTTAGCTTTGCCACCATTAACCACATTCACATCACATCCACATTCAAAAGTGCGGTTTTACCAATCTTTAAGGACTCACTCAAATAATATTGTAGGAATTCTCATAATCTATTCATAATTGTTTGCCATTAAAATGAATAACAAGTTGATGAATTGTTACTATTAATACGGTAAAACAGATGTACAGTAGATAACTTCAAATCTTTTTAAAATCTTATAATGCTTTTTGTTTTAATTTTTAAATATTTGTATTAATATTGTATATAATATTTTGTATTATTTATATCATATGTATTATTATAGTTATATAATTATTATTATGTTATATATTATTATATATTTTTTTCCAGTTTAATTTACCAGATTCTGATTGGCTGTCATTGTTTTTATTGTTCATCAGCTGAAAATTGTTCTTAAAGTGAATTCAACGATATCGTTTCTCTGTGCCAGTACGGACTATTCTTTTATATTAGAACGATTTTTAGAACTACATCGTTATCGTTATCGTCCTTGGTGTTGATAGGCATTTAGAATCTTTCTGCTTTATAACATCACTTTGTGAATGGTGAAATATTTCAGGCAATTCTTTTGACTTTGAGTTTGAGTTAAACATTAACATGCAATGTGAATGCATTGCATAACATTCTGCTACACTATTAATGTTGTCGTTTCAGATATTTCTTGTTGACATGTTCTTTTATACATTATCACTTCATTTGCAGTGAACGCAGTCTTTATAGAAAAAATATGCAACACATTATGTTGAACCTGCTTCCTTTTTACATTAGATTGCGTCTGAATGTATCTGTGCCAATAATCTGTAGTTGATTAAAAGGACAATTAATTGATCATCGATTGATCATGAGTATCCCTTCCCTTGGACTCACATTTGGCAGTTGAACTGAAGCTGTAAAATGTTCTGGTATTAATTGTACTGCTTCTCCTGCAAGCTTTTTATATAAACCAAAGGGAGAAAGTGTGAGGCGATATATTGTTTAGCCGACACTTTGAGAATTGTTTTTTTTTTTATCGTGTTCTTTCGGGGGATATTTTACAGTGATAAGAGTTGAGACAGTGGGGGGGATTGAATTCTCTTCCTGTCCTGGCAAGGCAAGCACTCAGTCTGCACACTAATGCAGAGCTTGCTTCGTTTGAGCTTGGAAAGGAGGAATTTGTGGAGCTGACTTTGCTGGCACTGGACCTTCTTGAAGAAAGATGGAGGGAGGGAGAAAGAGAGAGAGTCCTTGAAAGATGGAGAAAAGAGGAATATATAAGAGTGGAACAGAGGAGAGTTTTGATTTAGTTCACACTGCAAAAACATGCCAAGCCTCGAGTCAAAGCTGAGATTTCTCTTTTCTCTCTGAACAAACACTGTCACTATTCCTCTGATAATAATCATAAGATCTGTTTTTTCTCTCTCTTGAATCTATAGCTCTATGTGAAGCTGCGCTGTGAGGACGCACCCATGTTTGAGCATACGGAGCAGCTGTTAGCAGAGCTGGGTGGAGGTGATTATGATGATGATGATGAAGCTGGACCTTCTTTAGAGGACATTGAGGATGATTTTATTCAAAGCAGTGATGAAGAAGATGATGAAGAAGAAGATGCCATGGATCACTGACTGGGCTCTTTTCACTCTTGTTAATTCTAATTGTCTTCTATGGCCTCGTCCAGTCAGGATATTAAAACTGAAAGCAGGTGGCTGCATCTTCACACACTCTCCTCTACTCTCTCTCCCTCCTAATTTCTCTCCACCTTTTCTTCCTTTCTTTTCGAGTTAGATCTGAAGTTTGTTTTGACTGAAGCGGGGTGTATTTTCTGTTTGCCTTGTTTTTTTGCATGCTGAGACTGCGAACGATCAGGACATCTGTCACATTGATCTGGACATTGATCAAGTTGGTGTTTCTTAGGTCATTTATTTCTACTGTTTTAGACGACTTACGAAATGTTAAAAAATATCAGAATAGAATCAAAGGCATTTCTAATTCCATACAACATATATCTGTACAACATTTATTTTATTTTATTTTATCTTGTTTTGCTGTTATACGGAATGAGAAATGTCTTAAGGGACTGAAGTATTTTAAAAACAAACAGCTAAATACCCATATACATGTACATGCTTATGTTTCATTGAAATAATGATGATGATGATGATAGTGTGAAATCATTCTGATTTCATTATTTTTTGAAGTATTGTGAGAATGTAATCAGCCAGTCCAGAATCTGCACAATGAACCCTCTAGCTAGAAGACATTTCATCTCTCAACATACTTGAGTGTTTGCTAATGTCCTTCACCTAATGATAAACCTAAGGATCATTCTGGTAATGGATGTGGGAAAATAGTTTTTGTTTATCTTGATGCAGACCCCAGAAATGTGGTGTAATAATGCCACAATAACAATACATTATTATAATGAGCCTTGATGTTTGTTTGTTTTTGTCTTTTCCGATGCTCTCTGTCTGTCGTCCAGCCTGTACAGAGAACCGTTCTTATGAACTACCGCACTTTTTCCACATCAAATAGTTCAGATGCTACAACAAGCCTCCTGAGTTCAAACGAGACATTGGTTTCATGTTGTGATTTCTAAGCAAATCTCATAATCCGATCACATGAGGCCTGCCAGTTCATAGCCTTAATGGAAATTCTCAAGGTTTAATTAAGCTTGTAGACTTTTAGCTTCTTAAAGATGGCGAGCTTGGATGAAATATAGTTGTATTTTGACCAAAAAAAAAAAAACTTTTTACAAAAAGGTTTCATGTAACTGACATATGCCCATAAAAATGAGTATAATCCCTCTTATACATACAGCACCTTTCAAAACTTTTGGGTCGTTATGATTTTGTGTGTGCGTTTGTTTGTTTGTTTGTTTGTTTGTTTGTTTGTTTGTTTGTTTGTTTGTTTGTTTGTAAAAGAGTGTCTCGTTTGTCTATCAAGGATGCATTTATTTGATCAAAAGTACAGTAAAAATAATGTTGTGAAATATGATTCCAATTGATGTATTTTAAAATGTAATTAAATCAAACTGAATTTCAGCGGGCATTACTCAAGTCTTCAGTGTCACATGATCCTTCAGAAATCATGCTGATCTGCTGCTCAAGAAACATTTCTTATAATTATCAATGATGAAAGCAGTTGTGCTGCTTAATATTTTTGTGGAAACAGTGATACATTATTTTAGGATTTTTTTTTATGAATGTAATATTCAAACAAACATATTTGAAAGTCTTTACTGTTACCTTTAATCAGTTTAATGCATCCTTGTTAAGTAACAATTAAAATGATAAAAAACAAAGTATTCTTTAGAAGTGTGATTGTGATATGTCTAGAGACATGATAGAATGATTATACTGTACTTTGTACAGTTACTTTATGGTCTTTTAAGCCCACTGGGTTTTTGAATATCTCAATTAGTTATTAACACATGTCCTTTGAAGGACATTTTACACAGACAGAGCATGGGTGTATTATTAATTCATGAAGGGAAGGGAAATGACAGGAAGCAGAATGACTGTATGAATGAAAAACATTTATGCTAAAGCCTGTCAAGGTTGAGATATATGTGTACCGATAAATCAGTGGCATGTTTAATAATTCCTGAAAGACAAATAATTATGTGGGGGCTGCAAAAGGGATGAAACCTCCTTTTTATATTATTCTTACACAGTGAAGGGTGTGATGGGAAGCTTCACCAGACAACAACAGCTAAATGGAAAGATTGATAATAAATTGGTCTGAATAGTAGAGCTAACTCACAGCTGAAGTACTGCGTCTGCACTTACAGTATCAGTTCAGTCTCCATGATACATTTAGAACGAAGAGTCTTCCTGAGGGTCAAGATCAAGTCTTGTGCTGGTCATGATTTCAATTATAAAGGCTCCATTTACCCTTTGGATTTGGCAATACAAAGCTTAAATTGCCATAAGAATTTGACACTATGTGCAATGAAAGTGGTGCATACTTGAATCAGACAAAACCAGCTGTCGTGTATGTCTGTATATTCGGTTGTCATCACTGAACAAATTAATTCTCACTTTCCAGCAGCTTTCCTGTCAATTGTATGTTTTTTGAGAGGCATGCTATGCCTTATGGGTGATATGTTCCCCTGAGTTCTCTTGTTTTTTTGACTCGTCCCCTCATTCATCGACTTTTAGAATAATGGAAAGGCACTTAGGAAACCATTTTCACCGGGGAGAGCAGTGTGAGGAAGTACATTGAGAACAGGTTAAATTGCATGATGAAATATGCCGTAAAGTGAAAGTGTCAATGGCAGGACTACCATTAAAATCGTTCATCTAAGCTCAGGTGACTTATAAAAGCAGTAGAGGCACAAAACCCATGTTTTTATTTTCTGACCTGTTAGATATGTCTGATAATGTATTATTTCACATCAAATTTACCTAGCATGAAAAGTAGCTAGTTTAGTTGATACAGAAAGGGAAATATTTATTATATCGTATGGGAAATCTGTATATCTTCATTTATTTTAAATTTGCAGCTGTTACCCATTCTAGTATCTGTTTCACAAAAATCTGGGTTCAAAAATGCCCAAATTTGGCAAAATCTTAATTATAAATATGAAATATAAATGAATACAAAATAAAACAGATCATCTCAAATAAAATTTTAAAGAGGATAAAAATAAATAAAAAAGAGGGTATTTAAAAAAAAAAAAATTTTAACCATACCGTTTTGTTTCCCATGGACAAAAAAAAACTCTTTAATTTCTCAAAATATCTTCTTTTGTGTTCCACGGAAGAAAGTCATAAAATTTTGGAACAACTGGGTTTGTGTCATGATGACAGAGTTTGAATTTTTAGGTGAACTATCCCTTTAAGCACCATTTGTAAAAAAAAAAAATATATATATATTTTTAATTTTGTATCATATTCATGGAAAGTTCATGTGTAGTTTTCCCTGTTACTCGTCACCATCACTCTAACAGCCGTGGGTTATATGGAGGATTGAGTAGAAAGGCTGAGGCACATTAATAACAACTCCAGTGACTAATGAGAGCTCAGCTGGAATAGGAGATATTTTTGGGTATGTGTCAGAAACTCTGTTATGGCGTACTGTATAGGGTGTACTGACTGCACAGCCTAATATGCTAATTACAGTTTTTTTCTGGAACTAAATGAACGTGCAGCTCATTTGTTAAAAGCAGAACTGCATTAAGTAAAAGTACTTCATAAAGCTTCTCTATAGAACTCAATTATACACTGTATAGGTAATTAATGTTTTTGCTAAGAGGAATGGGGCCTGTGTAGATAAGATGTTACTGTATGGACCTTAAATATTTTATTCTTAGTGATATTTTCTATTTCAAGTTGAAGCAGCGGATGTAAGCATTATTTTTTAATTACAGAAGTGCTATATCAAAAACAGCAATAGCTTCGTCTTTGCTCCTGGAAGGCATGAGAATGGGATTGAAGGGAGGGAGGGAGCAAAAATCTAATTAATGAAGGTACTCTTGTTAAGCAAAAACTGTTGAGAGAGATTCTTTGTTTTGTTGCATACAGATTTTCACTCTTCAGTATCCACAATCAAATGATTATGTTGCTGTTGCTTATTCATTGCCTCAAGTTTTTAATTTGACAAAAAACTGCTTTTGTTTTCAAGAGAATAGACTTTTGTTTCTAGCTGGGAGTTGATGGTTAATTTAGATCGGCTCTTCTTCAATTCAATTCAGCAAGCCGATGGCAACGGCGGTTGGAAAATCACTCTAAGAAGTGAAGTGAAATAAACGTACGGCATGCCAAAACCTCTTCAAACTAAAGCGACTAATTAAGTGGATTCGGATTAAAAACAGCTGAATTTAAAGTGCATGTCAACCAGTCTCCCTCTCAAATAATCTGCCTCATCTCTTTGAATAATTCACATTCATCCGTGTGGGAAAATAATCTCGCAGCAAAGAAGATCCTGGCACAGATTAGCCTTTGGCATATTCCAATCCTAAGAACTTGACCGAAAAAGAGCTTTGGAGAAGTTTTCTAGGCAGTTTGTCCTCAGATAAATCTAGATGGAGGGATTGTGGAAGTATAATCCGAGTACCATCACTAACCCTCCTAACATTCTCCTTATCGGGGCTCAGGCTGCGCACCCACAGAGGCTTTATTTCCTTACAGAACAAGAGAGGAAAGAGTGTGACCAACATTACTGGAGGCGGCGCAGGTTCCAGCCGAGCAGAACTTTCCAATTACCTGATACACAGGCATATAAACAGCAAGTTAGCTCTGTTTAAGCCAGCAAGTTCCTCAGAGATAAGGAACGATTCTAATCTCTGTTATTGTGTTCTTAGCCTTCACTTTTCATGTTTTACTAGGAGTAATCCTCCACTGAGAGATGCAGATAACAGTGATAATAATGATGTATGAGCTAAATGCAACTTTAATGGCTTGTACTGACTGAAAAACAAAGGCTCAGATCTTCTGTTTCAAACTAAACGTTTGTCCTGTGTGGCTGAGGGTGCAGAAGTGCTAATTAGATTTATAGACTGAAGGGGACCTCTGAGACCATTATAAATCATCTATAATTTAATAGGAAAATTTGATAAAACTCATGCAAATCTCATATTTACATAAAAAGTTGTCGGGCGAAGTCTGCAAAAGAATAGTGTTGTGAATTGGCACGAAGCTTTCTCATTTTTGCGACATTTTAAACCCTTTTTTATCCAGAGTGCTGTAAAAGGATGCACTATAATTCTCTCTTTCTCTCTCAAGGTCTGTCTTTTTCAAGGTTATAAGCAATTTCTGCATTGGCCCTCTAGTTCTGTGAAATCTGATATGGCCATATCTGTCCCTGACCGATCTCAGACGTCGGTATAGTATACATCAAAACAAGACAAGCACTCTCTGACACTGTCCATGAGTCATCCCTCGCACAACCTCTGCTCATTTCTCCTATTCTCTTTTCTGTCTAACATATCTATTCATCTTTTGTGATCTATGTCAAGGAAGAGTGTAAAACTCCTTTTTCATTTGAAGACACTTGTTTGAGCACTGGCACATGTAAGTGTGCAGACATTCCTTGCAATATTTCATTTATTTGCACAGTTTCATGGTGTAAACAGCATTTTATTTAACATAAAAAAAAGGAGAAAAAAAAAGAGGCCAAGCCCAGAATGGCTAAACATTAAGCTTTGTCTTAACCACAAATTATTGGGAATTTGGCAAAATGTAAGCAAATGCACATTGCTGTGTCAGAAAAACAATGACATTTTTGGCAGAATATGGGAAATTGGAAAGACAACCAAGTGGCTTGAGAACAAGTCTATCAGGCTCATGTTTTGGCCTGGTCATTTGTCCAGATTTGAACCCTATAGTGAATATTTGGTCTCATCTTAAACTCAAACAAACTGGGAGACATTACTCGTGAAAATGGTTAAGACCATTAAATGACCACTAAATATGTTGCCATTTTTGGCTTGGCCCTTTTTGTTCTTTTTATTTTCTTTCTTGCCCATATACCTAATAATCAATAAATCACATGGCAGCAACTCTATGCATAGGCATGTGACATGGACAATCTGCTGAAGTTCAAACTGAACATCAGAATGGGGAAGAAAGATGATTTAAGTCACTTTGAACCTGGCATGGTGTTGGTATTTCAGCATTATTTCAGAAACTGCTGATCTACTGGGATTTTAACGCACAACCATATCTAGGGTTTACAGAGAATGGTTTAAAAAAAAAAAAAATATCCAGTGAGCGGCAGTTCTGTGGGCAAAAATGCTTTGTTGATGCCAGAGGTCAGAGGAGAATGGCCAGGCTGGTTCGAGCTGATAGAAAGGCAACAGAAACTCAAATAACCACTCATTACAACCGAGGTCTGCAGAACGCATAACACATCGAGCCTTGAAGCAGATGGGCTACAGCAACAAAAGACACTGTCAGCTAAGAACAGGTCACTGAGGCTATTTACACAGGCCCACCAAAATTGGACAATAGAAGATTGGAAAAACATTGCCTGGTCTGATAAGTCTTGATTTCTGCTGCGACATTCAGATAGGGTTGGAATTTGGTGTAAACAACATGAAAGCATGGATCCATCTTGCCTTGTATTAACTGTTCACGGTGGTTTAATGGTGTGGGGGTATTTTTTTGGCACATTTTGGGCCCCTTTGGTACCAATTGAGCATCGTTTAAACGCCACAGCCTACCTGAGTATTGTTGCTGTCCATGTCTATCCCTATATGACCACAGTGACCATACCAATCTTCCGATGGCTACTTCTAGCAGGATAACCTGCCATGTCGCAAAGCTCAAATCATCTCAAACTGGTTTCTTGAACATGACAGTGAGTTCACTTTACTCAAATGGCCTCCGCACTCACCAGATCTCAGTCCAATAGAGCACTTTTGGAAGCCACAAAGCATTAAGGTGCATTGCGCAACATTTCATGTTAAAAATACCCGTTTTTCTAACCCATATATGCTTAAACAATTGCCTGATGGGCTGAATGAGCCCTTCTATGATCACTGCGATTGCCTCTATAATCCTGTACAGTAAAATAAATAAGAGGGATTCGGGACGGAATCGACTGGGCGTGACGTCATGCGCGTTCACGCTCACCTGGCTATGTCTGGCAGGTTTGTGTATTCGCCGCCATTATCCGCATCAGCGAAGACAACTCAAGCGACTTTTGCAAAATAGTCAGGTCCGAATCTTCAAGATTGTGTAACCCTGTAGGCATTTTTGAGGAAAAGTTGTTATACCACATTTTTAGAAAGTTCAATGTCTCCTGAATAAGGATCCACCGTATAACATTGAAATAAAGGTCCCATTTTCTTGTAATTGTTATTGAAACAATAGGTGCATTATTCACAGCCGAAACACTACAGGTGGATAGGGTAAAATTTTTAAGTTATAGATATCACCATAAAACCTTTCCAGTTTTTCACTTACATAGAGACAGACATTTTTTGTATTACAAGTTTTCTGAAATGTCATGTTTACATATGCAAATGAGGCATACCAGTATATATATATAATTCGAGGGGCAGGCATACCAGTATGCGGTTCTCCCTTTCGGGCTAGCCCTGTCTCCTCGCGTCTTCACAAAGGTTGTCGAGGCAGCCCTTGTTCCTCTCGACGACTGGCTGATCCTAGCTCACTCTCGAGACAAGGTTTGCGAACACAGGGACCTAGTGCTCCGGCACCTAGCTTGTCTGGGCCTTCGGGTCAACTGGGAGAAGAGCAAACTCTGCTCCGTGCAGAGGATCTCTTTTCTCGGTATGGAAATCGACTCGGTCGCCATGTGCGCGCAGCTTACGAGCGAGCGCGCGCAGTCACTGCTAACTTGCCTTCGTCAGTTCGAGGGCAAGAGTACGGTTCCACTGAAACTATTTCAGAGGCTCCTGGGGCATATGGCATCCGCAGCCGCAGTAACGTCGCTCGGTTTGCTTCATATGAGACCGCTTCGCGATCAAGTCCCGAGGTGGGCATGGCAACACGGCACGCTCCGAGTCCCAGTGACTTCGACCTGCCGTCAGACCTTCACCCCGTGGACAAACCTCAGTTTTCTGACACACAGGTAGATCTGTTTGCCTCCCACGACTCGTCCCACTGCGACCTGTTTTATTCTCTGACCGAGGGCACGCTCGGCACGGATGCACTGGCGCACAGCTGGCCGCGGGTCTTCTGCAAGTATGCGTTTCCCCCAGTGAGCCTTCTTGCGCAGACTTTGCGCAAGATCAGGGAGGACGAGGAGCAGGTAATTTTGGTTGCCCCGTATTGGCACAACCGCACCTGGTTCCAAGAACTAGTACTCCTCGCGACAGCACCTCCCTGGCCAATTCCTCTGAGAAAGAACCTGCTTTCTCAGGGACGGGGCACCCTATGGCACCCTCGTCCCGATCTTTGAAATCTCCATGTGTGGTTCCTGGACGGGACGAGGCAGGTTTGAGTACCCTACCACCAGCGGTGGTGGCTACCATCACTTCCACTAGAGCATTGTCCACGAGACATGCCTATGCGTTGAAGTGGAACCTCTTCGTCAACTGGTGTTCTTCTAAACTTCAAGAACCCACGAAAGGCCCGATCAGTGTCGTGCTTTCCTTCCTGCAAGAAGGGTTGGAGCGAAGGCTGTCTCCCTCCACCCTGAAAGTGTATGGTGCCGCCATTGCCACACATCATGATGCAGTTGATGGTAAGTCCATTGGAAAGCACGACCTGATCATCAGTTTCCTGAGAGGAGCGAGGAGACTGAATCCTCCTCGCCCTCCTCTCGTTCCCTCTTGGGACCTCTCAAGGTTTTAACTGCTCTGCAGAGTGCTCCCTTTGAGCCTCTGCAATCAGTGGAGCTTAAGTTCCTGTCAAGGAAGACAGTGCTCCTGGTTGCATTGGCCTCCATCAAGAGGGTAGGGGACCTGCAGGCATTTTCGGTTGACGAAGCGTGCCTGGAATTTGGACCGGCTAACTCTCACGTGATCCTGAGACCCCGGCCTGGATATGTGCCCAAGGTTCCCACCACACCCTTTCGAGACCAGGTGGTGAACCTGCAAGCGCTGCCCTCGGAGGAGGCAGACCCAGCCTTGGCACTGCTCTGTCCAGTACGCACCCGCCATGCTTACGTAGACAGAACACAGTGTTTCAGGACTTCAGACCAGCTCTTTGTCTGTCATGGTGGGAAGCTGAAGGGAAAGGCTCTCTCCAAGCAAAGGTTGTCTCACTGGATAGTGGACGCCATTGCTTTGGCTTACCAGCAGCAAGGTCGACCATGCCCCCTTGGTGTGACGGCCCACTCCACCCGGAGTGTGGCATCCTCTTGGGCTCTAGCGCATGGCGCCTCGCTAACAGACATCTGTAGAGCTGCAGGCTGGGCGACACCTAACACGGCCTCTGGGTGACCCCCACGTGTGTAGTCCACTGTAAGCCTCTCTGAGCATGTGTCTTTCCCTCGGCAAGCCACCTTGCCACCCCTGGGTTTGAAATATTCCACCTGCGGCTGGACACCCCAGTGATTCTCAATATGCAGCCCCCTGGGGTCATGTGTATTCCAAGTTCCCCCCTTCGGGCTGGGCATAATTGCATATTTCCACTGATATATGCTTCCCAGTGTACCTTGGTACCTTGGCATAATTCCAGCAGCCATTAAAAACTGTCCCTTTCATGTTAATGTTGTTTTTTCATTGTTTACACGTTTAAATATTCTGAGAATGCATAGTTTAGTTATAATGTTTCATGTTTAAACTGCAATAAATGCATTAAAACGTTTTTTTTTTTTTTTTTTTTTTTTGGCAGCCATTTTGTTTTTATTGTTTATGCCAAAACAGTGATGTTTACAACTTGTTATACGTCAGAAATGGATTCAGCACCTAAAAATCATATAGAAACAACACTTGAAGTACTTTTCCTCAAAAATGCCTACTGCATCTTATCCAGGGCTATTTATCTATTTTGGGACTCGACTAAAAGTAGAAGATGGATTCAAAGAGATCGGCTTCTAGTTCATCCCAAACCCCAACGCAAACTCCACGTAACAGCGTGCACAACTCTGGTTGCAGTTTCGCGTGTCGCCAGAAGGGGGCATAGTTCTGCAAAAACTCAGAGACTTGCGCAATGCACCTTTAAGGTAGTTCTGAAGGCAAAAGTGGTTCTAACCTGGTACTAACAAGGTGTACCTAATAAAAGTGGTGTGTGTGTGATTTTATAATACACATTATCATATATGAAAATATATTCATTGTATTCATATATTCGTTTCTTTAAAATGTGTACAATAACTTTAAATATTTTTTTAAAAACAATTCCCAATCCTGTGGTGGTGACACCAGATTCAAAATGTACAATGTAGTTTTGTTGAATTTTGAAACATTTAAAACAAAAAGACACTTGTATAAGATACATTTAAGATTCTACTCTATTTCCATGTCACTAATCAAATAATCCAAATATTTCACTCATACATACTATGGCCATTATGATCATAAATGCATTACAATAGGCAGGATGGATATGTACAATGGGCTTTTAAAATATAGACCTAAATTGTTCAATGTAATGGAAACACAGCCGCTTCCGATACTAATCTCTAAAAGTCTTGAGCCACTTGTTCAGCCAGACTAACCAGTTTTGTTCATATTTGTTGTGCACACAAGAATAATATTCTTCATTTCACTGTCAGCTCTTCTGCTGTGATGAGAACAAAGGTAAAACCCTTTTTCCTTTCACCTCACTTATTCATTTTTTTCACAGATAGCTAATGGCTTCTAAAAGCTTGTTGAAAAGTGCTGTAAATGTATGGGGTGGTAATCTTGTCATTTTAAAAGCCTAATCCATTAGCTTGATCTTGGTGCCACAAAAACACATTAATACAAAGTTGAAGACAGAAGTCATTTTATTAACCTTCTTGTATCATTTAAATGGTGCGGTAACTAATTCAAACCAAAAGTGACATTATTTCTAAATATTTTAGGGAGGGTAATGAATAAGAAAGTGCAGCAATGGCTACATCTGAAGCAAGTGACTTTGGTAAGTTCCCTGATTCACATATTTCAATTCTTGGTGCTTTTCTGATTTCATATTTAAGAAAGGTTCAAATCTAAGTACAATGGATCTCTATTCATAGACAGCAGGGAACAAGAAATAATGTTTTTGATATTAGGAAGGCATTGTTTCTTATTGACAGGAGTCCAGTTTCTCTTTGATTTGAGGATTGTGCTATTGGGAAACAGAGCAGCAGGGAAAACCTCTTTGGCAAACCTAATAACAGGTCATGCAGAGCCTCATCTAAGGAGAACGGCCCAGTGTGTGAAGATTAGGGGTGGCACGGTTCACAAAACCCACGGTTCGGTTCGTATCACGGTTTTAGGGTCACGGTTTTCGGTTCTGTACGGTTCATGTTGTTGTTTTTTCTTTTAATCTTTAACACTCCAAAAATTTACTTCAGCATATGATATATAGCTGAATTATCTAATTATTTATTTATTTATTTCATAAATGGGGTGTGTTTGCAAAACGCAGCTTCTCATTTCCCATTCTGAAGTAATATGAGTGAGCAGTCACCCTGAGGAAACTTTCAGTGGCCCTGGAGGTCCATCATCTGTAGAGCTACGTGGGCTGTGTTGGACCGTTATTTGTCAATTTATCCTCGTGTCTCGTCATCATAGGCGGGACATGTCCCCACCATTTTTTGCCAGGGTTGATATTATCTTGCAGCACGGGTGTACCAATACAAATAAATAAAACATTTCCAGTTAACTAGCAAAGTATTTGTTTCATTCGTTTGTTAAATAAGAAGCAATTTAGCGCTGAAATGTGTTTTTTTAATCAAGTGATCAAAGTGCTCGTTGCAGTTGCGATCAGTGGTGCTGATACAGTGTTCTCGTGGCTCGCGCACACACCGCAGCGGCCGCACATTCATCACTCGGACGCGCGCTTCAAGCCATTGAGGAGACTCAAGGCTACTCGTTCCGATTAAATAATAAAACAAAATTCATACAAATCGGTCCCTGCTTGATATACAACCGCTGATAAACATAATCGGTTTTGATAAAGAAAAAAATATATACGATCGCAGATTAGAACTCAGAACCTTTGATACGCTTGGCAAGTTCTGCCACTGGACCATTAGGCTACGTGGAACAGTCGATCTATGTAGCCTATTTATTCACATGAAAAAAACAACATATAGTGGAGTAGATCTCATTAAATGTCTAGGTAAACTCAGTGTACTATATAAATCGATTGCTGGACATTGTAATGTAATTCTACATATGTCTGATTTATGATTTAGCATTGTATTAGCACGGGCACGAGGCTACATTGCGCATGCGTCGAACCGTGCAAACCGCGCGACGCACACGCGCACCGAACCGAGACAAGCGAACCGAACGGTTCGGATGTTTTTTCATGTACCGTGCCACCCCTAGTGAAGATGTATGGAGATTTTGCCGGAAGGCAGGTCATTGTAGTTGATACGCCAGGCTGGTGGAAGAACTACCTTGTAAAAGAAACCCCTGAATTTCAGAAACAAGAGATTGTGCTTAGCGTGGCTCATTGTCCTCCTGGGCCCCATGCGGTTCTGCTGGTCATACGTGTCGACGCTTTATTCAAAGAAAAACACAGGAGGTCGGCGCAAGAACACCTGGAGCTTCTGAGCGAGAGAGTCTGGAATCACACTATAGTTGTGTTCACGTACAGAGACCAGCTACAGGAACAAGCTCTAGGAAAGCACATTGGAAGTGAAGGGGAGTCTCTTCTGCTCTGGCTAGTGGAGAAATGTGGACACAGATATCATGTTCTTAACATTGAGAGAGCTACTGGCACGCAGCTTGCCGGGCTTCTGGAGAAAATAGACGCGATGGTCATGGGAAACGGCAGCTGTCATTTTGAAATGGGCAGGTTGCATGAGGTAGAAGGAATGATGACGAGGAGATACATGAGAGCAAACCAGAGGAGGAAGATGGTACAAGAACAATGGGGGACTCCGCTTGTACAGCAGGGTAAGAACCAGGAGCCAAGTTAAAACATTTCTTAAAGGGTTAGTTCACCCAAAAATGAAATTTCTGTCATTAATCACCCACCCTTATGTCGATCCAAACCCGTAAGACCCGTAAGTTCATCTTCGGAACACGAATTGAGACATTTTTGATGAAACCCGAGAGCTTTCTGATCCCTCCATAGACAGCAACGTCATTGCAACTTTCAAGGCCCAGAAAGGTAGTAAAGACATATATAAAATAGTCCATGTGACTACAGTGGTTCAAATGTAATGTTATGAAGTGACGAGAATACTTTTTGTGAGTAAATAATGACAGAATTGTCATGTTCCAATTCTTGAAAATTCTCAAGAAGTTCTCAAATTTTTCTTAAGAGTATAAAGCTTTGTCTTAAGAAAATTCTTAAGAAATGTTTTTGGCAATACAATATTCTTACCTTTTTTTTTTAAGTTAGAAAATAAGCAGTTAAACAGAAGTTTATTCTTAAAAATGTTTCATGAATCCGGACCATTTTTAAAGGGACAATTCTCTCAAAATAAACAATTCTGTCATTATTTACTCATCCTCATGTTGTGCCAAATCTGTGTGATTTTTTTTTTTTTTTTTTTTACCATGCAACACAAAAGGATACATTTTAAAGAGTATCCTGGTTGCTTTTTCCCCCATTTAATGAAAGTGAATGAGACCTGGGCCTGTCAAGCTCAAAAATGACAAAAACACATCATCTTGAAAATGTTCAATGTGATTTGTGTGTCTGAAGTCAAATTATTCAAATTACAGTACTCAAGCTTTGTGTGTAGTTTTCAAATTCTGCATATATTATGCGATACAAAAAAAGAAATAAAGATCAATATCTTTTTATTCTCACTTCCATTGACATCTTTTGATGCAACTTGTCTAATGACACCATATTTGATTTGAGAGCTACAGTAAATGGTAAAATTCTCCTTTTGTCGGGAGAATGAGGGTGAGTAAATGATAACAGAATTATAATTTTTGGGTGAACTATCCCTTTAACCTCAGTTTACACAGAAAATGTTGATATTTGTGCTTAATTGATCTTGTTTTTTAACCAGATCACAAGCACGTCCGCATTTCTAAGATGAGGATGATAGTGTTAGGTTTCCGAAGAGCTGGGAAGAGTTCAGCTGGAAACACCATTTTGAGTATGGCGTCATTCATCGCTAAGAGAACCACCACTTGTGCGAGAAGACAAGGTGATGTGAACGGGAGAAATGTGACTATAGTGGACACCCCAGGATGGTGGAAGTCTCTCCCTGTGGTTGACACTCCTGAACTGGAAAAAGAGGAACTTTTATTCAGTGTGTCTCTATGTCCACCAGGACCACACGTGCTTCTGCTGACCCTACGTGTAGACATGTCATTCACACCAGAAGAGAAGGAATCAGTGGTGGAGCACATGGAGCTTCTTGGAGAGAGAGTGTGGGCTCATACCGTAGTGCTGTTCACCCATGGAGATTGTCTGGGGGACGTGACTATAGAGGAGTTTATTGAGAGCGAAGGGGAGGCTCTACAGTGGCTAACTGAGAAATGTGGGAACAGATATCATGTCCTCAACAATGAGAACTGGGATGACGGCAATCAGGTCACAAACCTGCTGGAGAAGATAGAAAAGATGGTGGCACAAAATAGGGGCCATTATTATGAAATTGACCCTAAGACTCTAAAGGAAGTGAAGCAGAAATGGAAAGCAGCAGAAAAGAAAGCAAAAGCACTAGCAAAGAAACAAAGACAGTTGAGGATGATGAAGACTTTAATGAAGGGTAAGATGCTGGTTTTGCACTTTTGAATGTATGTTGTTAAAGTCAACATGAAGTTCTCAAAACATTTTACTTCTGTAATGTTACATTTCAGAGTAAAACACAATATCCAATGAGTCAAAATAGCTCATACATCATCAACAAATAGCCTATGAAGACTAAGTCATTGCAATGGAAAAAATAAGTCATTATATTTTCTATAAAAAAAAAAAAAAAAAAAAAAAAAAATTTTAAATAACATGCACAGATGTACGGAGCCCCTAAAGGACGTCGGTGGTGGAAAATATTTGGGATGGGAGAATTAAAAAAAAAAATCTTTTGCGTTTTGGGAACGCAAACGTTTTGCGAGGGAATGCAAAATATATATATATTTTTGTAATTCTCCCATACCAATTTTTTTCCACCACCACATCTCTTTAGGGATACAGATTCATTGTTCGGAATAAGTGGTAATTAAATAAATAACAAAATCCAGTTTTTGAATTTTGTTATACTATTCAAAGGATCCACACAAAATACAGAACATTCCCAACCCAACATATATAATAATTAGCTAATAACAAAAATATTAATAAATAGCAAATGGTAATTTCTTTTTATTATACTGTAAATGAACATTAGAAAATTAATAAAATTGCAGTTACAGTTATCATTACGTTGTGATTGTTTACAAATAAACAATATTGGAATCAAAAGCATCAGGAATTTGTTCGCAGTCATACTTCTTAACAAATTTTATACAGGGAATACTTTTGATTAGGGAATACTTTTGACCATTTGATTTTACTGAATGCTTCTAGTCAAGGTAAGTCAAAGTTTACTATATAGAGCAGTACATTTAAAAGCAACAGAAACTGACCTAAAGTGCTGCACAATACAAACAAACAAAAAAAGATAAGGGAGAAAAGTCAAATTAAAGGGGAAAAAAATTAAACGACTATAAACATTTTTATTGCATTTTTATAAACACAAGTAATTGTTGATGTTTCCACTGCATTTGCGAAACTCTACACACACCTTTAGGTACATCTAGCACATGCATCTTTCTGCACGACTGACAGCAAAATACATCTGAAAAAGGAAAAAGACAAAGGGAGGATTCAGAGGAAGATAAGAGCTACTCAGGTTGAAAGTATTTCAGTACATAAAATATTGTGGTGGTGGTGGAGGAGGAGGTTTACAGAGTTCAAATTGCAAATTGTGTTTCTTTTGTGGCTTTTTTATGGTCTTAGTTTATCTTTGAAAAAACATGTTTAATTGTGATGAGAATGTTTTTGGCGTCACCTTGTCTCGGAGTTCGGTGTGCATCAAAGAAGCGCTGTGTCATTCGAGATGCATTATTTATTCTGCAGAGCTTTTGAGTTCAGTCTGAGTGCTTGTTTTGAGAATGTGATATTTGATAATGAGCTTTATGTAATGTATATAGTTTTGTTTATATAAGCACAGAGCCAAATCTTGTTGGGGAAAAACTCATTTTGCAAAACACTTGACATTACAATCTTATTCCTCAAGCAAATATTTGTTATCAAAACAAAATTTCTGAAAAGTCCTTGATTTTTTTTATTATTATTTTTTTTTTTATTATTATTTTTTAATCTTGTATTGGAGAGACATGAAGTGACAGGAAATTATTAAGGAACAAGAGGAGGAATTGGACTGGGTAAATGTTGCAGGCCGAGTTCAAACCCATATCACTCACATGAGCACCACAGCTCAATGTCTCCTAGAGCAAGAAAATAGCCACGAATGGTCAAACATCAAAACATCAACACAATCATTTTATTGCTTTTATTGAAGATCAATTCGTAATCAGTTGATTTCCATGTCTTTTTCTAGATATTGGAAAGAATTTCTCAGAATTGTGTCTTGTGCTTCTGGGTTATGGAGAAGCTGGGAAGAGTTCAACAGGGAACACTATCCTCGGCCAGCAGGTGTTTGGATCAAGAAGAACAGCCCGGTGTGTTCAGAGACATGGAGAGGTTGGAGGACAGCAGGTCATCATCATAGACACCCCTGGCTGGTGGAAACATCTGCCCATAGAACAAACTCCTGAACTGAATAAAGATGAAATCACACAGAGTGTATCTCTATCCACTTCTGGTCCGGTAGCGTTCATTTTGGTCGTTCGCGTCGACTGTTCCTTTAAAGAGCGGGAGCGGAAGGCGATGGAGGACCATTTGAGGCTTTTGGGCTCCACGGTTTGGGATCACAGTATAGTTCTGTTCACTTTTGGAGACCTGCTTGGAGACAGAGCCATTGAGCAGCACATTGAATGTGAAGGGACAGCCCTGCAGTGGCTTGTTGACAGATGTGGAAACAGGTATCATGTTTTTAATAATAAAGCCAGGGGTGAGAGCCACCAGGTCAGAGAGCTGCTGGAAAAGATACAGGAGATGATTGCAGCAAACAGAGGGTGTGATGACATGGACATGCAGGTGCAGGTGGAGGAGGAGGAGGAAGACAGAGCAAACACCAGACTGGGACGAGGAGAGGAAGATGAATTTGATGACAGTGAAGAAAATGAAGTCTTCTTTGAGTCGACAGCTTGGAGATGGACAACAGCAATATGAGGTGTGAATTTTAGAGGGGGAAGTGACAAAGTTGTGGAAATCATTTTCATAATCAATGGTTTTGTTTTTCAGTAGAAATATCAAAACATCCTTAAAACAAGTTGTTATTATTGTTATTATTTTTGTTTTTTTTCTTCCAATTTTCAATCATATTTTATAGTATCATATCATGTTTTATTGCTGTTTTCTTGCATTTATATTTCACAAAGACTTGTGCAAAAGTAATGTTTTGCAATGTATTCTTTTTACAATGAAACATTATATGGTGACATTTCTATATCAAATTTTTCAAGTGTGCAATATACGTATATCTGAAATATTTAGAGGGCACTAGGTTCTGGTTTAAAAAAATGTAGAAATGTGGAAATGTATTCATCTGGAAATCAGTTGCCATATCTTTACTCTCATGATGCACGGACCCCTTGGTGTCAAGAATATTAAAATTTGATACATTTGCACAACACATTGCTTTGAGCAAAGTGGCACACATTCAGGAGGAATATGCAAATGAGATGCCTCAACACAATATTTTAAAAAACAAAAAACAAACAGCCAAACGAATAAATAAATGACAAACAACATCCAAGGGGAAGCCCGGCAAGAGAAAGCAATGCTAATGCAAGTTACTGTTTCTAACAATGACACTTTAATCACTGTAAGGCTCTTGTTTCTGCAGATGAAGTGAATGTCATCAGATGAGGCAGATTTTAGACAACAACACCTCTTACAGCCAAAGGCTTTGATACTGCAGTTCATCATTCACCACTGAAAGGATGTGTGTTTTTGACTCATATTCACCTGTACAGATACAGTCAATCTGAGTTGTTTTCATCTTTTGGCATCTAAACTCCCTGAAGTGGCTATTTTCACTCTGAGGTATATTTTTTGCTCAAGGACTGTGAACTCTCTGGACTATTAATCCACGGACAACTCAGTCCATCTTCGTTGGTATTTCTGGACCTTAAAATAACTTTTGTGTTTTGTTGTGTTGCTACTGAATTGGACTAATTTTGGATTAATTTTATGGTGTTTTTTTTTTTACCTTTTGTATTCCAAAGAGAAAATAACAGCATACTGTAGATGTTTGAAATGACATAAATAAATAATGCCAGCATTTTCATTTTGGGGTAAACGATTCTATTAATCACAGCAAAGACCATAAGTTGGAGCATTTTCTGTACTGTAACTGGGCTGGCCTTGGAATGACCTAATTCTCTTTTAATCACAATGTATCTAATAAAACAAAAGGACTAGTTACAGAGATCGTCTCATGCTAAAGGGTGAACAGAGAGGTAATAGAAATGATGACAAGGAAAAGTTTGAAAAATGGAGAAACTGAAAAGGGCAAAGCTGAGAAATGTCAAGGAAGAGGATGAAGTTGTGAAAGGGGAACAAAGCGAGGTTACAGAATGAAACTGAATGAAGCCTCGCTAGATGACGGAGTTGGTCTTACGCTGAGTTGGCTCTTCAAAATGTATCCATTCTCTCCCTCACACTCACACACAGTGAAATTACACATGAATAATTCATGTTTTCATCTTTACTCAGGCCAACTAAGACTGTATAATTAATTGAGGCTTCTTTTACAGGGGACTGGAATTAGGAGGGATTGTTTAAGATGGGAAAGCCATGAGAGGGTAGGGCATGTTTAATACCATAATCATGTATGGCGGCACTAAGTGGTCATGAAGTCAATGTCCTAGGTGGAGAAAATGCTTCCTGTATCTTTTAAAATGATTGTTAAGTCAAAGGATGTTCTTCTAATCAAACTCTATAGTACTTTAGTTTAAGTTCTTCCATCACTTGATACTATTTGGCCCCTTGCTTGATCAATGTGTGGCTTTCATGTACTCTCTTTTAATAAAATTGCATATTATTCTGCCTACTTATTTACTCAGTATTCACTTTGTTTCATGTCAGTGTATTGCAAAAAATGTATGCTTAAAATAATCTTGCATCTGCTCTGAATGTGAATGAAACACATTGTGTCTATATCTGTTGAAATCTGTTTTATTTGCTATGGAATTCAAGACATATACGAGTATAAAGGATACTGACTGCTGCCTCCAGTAAAGAAACTGAAATATTTATAGCAGTTAATGATGCCATAAATCATATATAAATCCACAAGAATGTTATTTCAAATAAAAAAAGCGTTCGACAGAAAGAAAAAACATGTCTGTGTGTCCTCATTTGCATTATATTTTTCATGCAGTTATTCAGAACATGATGCCTTTGTATTGACACAATTGTGTGAATGAAACTTGTCAGCATTATAAATGTGGCTAATTTATTGCTCGTGTGACAAAAAAAAATATGGCAAGTGCTCCAGTCACCAAGGCCTCTTTCAAAATGGCCTGTAAAATGAGTTGCCGTGGCCTTCTTTTTAAAAACTCAGATATGGTATTCATCCCTTTTGGATATATATTGGATTGATTGTTAGGGGGATATGTTATGACAGTTTTAGAAGGCATGCGACTTTATGATAAAAGGAGGTTGTTCTGTCATTCATCTTTTGAAAATAGAGCCATATGTTTCTGAGAAATGAGGGGAGAACTGAGTGATGTAACTTATGTTATGTAATGACAGTTTTAAATGTTCAGAACGGTTTGACCTTGCAGTTAAAATTAAAATAATTGCTACATGGGTCATTTCACTCAGTAGAGGGAGTACTATTCCCTTTCTATAGCTTCATTTGCATTAAATCTCTTCATAAGGGTAATTCCTGCAGTAAATTACGTGCATTAGGCGGTAACTTTTACTGTCATTGCAGAGACCAAAGTTTGCCATTGCCATTGAAAGAACAGCTTAAGAATTAAATCATTTATAAAGATATAAAGCACAGCTGTAGTGCTTGACAAACCTTTTGTTTTACATCTTTTGAAACCTTTTTAAAATATCCATGCTGCTAAAAATAATGCACCTGTTTTCCAGTGACATTTACACTTTCAGTGCAGTGGTGCTCATGAATGGCTTACCTGTGCGCTTCCTCCTGGCTGGAACGGGTCTCTGTGTAATCCTGTAGTCAGCACTGTGAACTTTCTAGAACATTCTCAAAACAGAGATTCAGGAAATTGCTCAGCAAGTGTCAGGCTGCTCGAACAGAGAACACTAATCCTGTAAAGACTTCCTCTCAAAGCTGCTCTTAAAAGGAATCACCTGGTGGGAGGAATTGGGAAGAGAAGAGCTGAGAGACAGTAAGAAATAAGACATTTTTAGCATTAGTCATGACGCTGGTATTAAGGACGTTTAGTGGGGTTTGAACCAAGAGTTTTCTTGTCTCCTTAAAAATGGCAGCACAAAGAGCTGAATAGATAAAAGAAAAATAAAGGGGGGTAGAAATGTAACGTTCTGTTCTACATGGAAACTAGAAAGGGGAGGGATAATTGTAATGTAACTCATCATTTATCAGTTTCAGACATTTTCAATAACAACCAACACTAAGTGTTGCTGAGTGGGATATTACTTGTATAGCTACAATAAAACAGTTCAACAAACAAGAAGGTAATATTAAGCAACCTACATTTTAAACAATTTTGCCACTTTATTTTCCAATTTTACATCTGGCAATGGATATATTTATAAATGAAAATCAAAGCAAAATTTTAATGTAATAAATGCTCCTCGTGTCTCGTAGAATAAATCGGTTGAGTGAATTATTCAATGACTCACTCATAAACACAGTGGCTGCGTAAAAAATGGGGTAACGCTTTAGAATAATGGTCCATCAATTGGTAACTATAAGAGGAAGTAATGCAGTACAAATGAGTAGTACTACATTAACACTTCAGCTACTACTTTCAACTAATATGGTAACAAGCTTAACTAATCAGTAAGTGATATAAAATTTAGGACTAAGATAGTTCCTTATTAGGTAATCAGTAATTACCAAAAGAGATTAGCCTCATTAATAACTATCAAATAACTATAACAAATCATAAAGAATTACCAATTAATTAACCACAACATTAACGTGTGTCTGAGACGTTATCGGTCATCGTCTTTAGTCTAAATATAGTCATTTAAATATAAACATAAGTAATATAAATGCATTACTAATTACTTGAGTAATTAGTAATTAATTAGTAATGCTTTATAATTTGTAATAGTTCTTAATGAGTCTAATCTCATTCAGTAATTATTGATTACTTAATAAGGAACTATCTCAGTAGGCTATTTGATCTTATTTACTAAATAGTTACGCTTGTTTCCATATTCGTTATTAGTAGTAGCTGAAGTGTTAATGTAGTACTACTCGTTTGTCCTGCATTACTTAATGCATAGTTACTTATTAATGACGGACCATTATTCTAAAGTGTTACCCAAAATGGTATACTGAGTAGGAACTTTTTTGAATAATTACGTTTTTTTGTGTGCCTTTATTTAGATAGCATAGAGAACTGTCAGGAAGTGAAATTGTGCGTTCTATATAGTATGAAAATGTGTGGTATTAATATAATCTGAACATTCGTGATGTTGGTGTGTGTTTGCACATCCTTCATAATCTTACCATGTCTAGATAATTGACTTGTGTACATATATAGAATATGTACATTAGAGTTTTATCATATCCTGTTTTATTTATCACATTACAATTATGGAATACAGCATTATAATTGTAACAGCAGTCTTACTTCTAGTTGAATCCGACTTGAATTATAAGCTATATTTAGCTGACACGAGTAAGGTCTGCTGACATGTAAAAGATGTTTGAGGCCAAATTTGAAAGCTTTCAGCAACATGCAGGATTTTTAATACTGTTTGTGTTCCGTGTTGCATTCTGAAATGAAACTGTGTCAAACATTGCAGCTCCTCTCCACAGGAAAGCTCCTCTAAGCAACCAGTAGCAGCAGGTGAGGAGTGCAGGAGAGCTGATGCTCGGGAACTTTACTGACAAGTCTTTGGTTTGGCTCCAGCCTTCTAGAGAATCTCTGTCACAGATATACCTCACCAAAAAAAAAAAAAACACCCACTGATTTTTTCATGTGTGTGGTCAGTGCAGTTTTGAAACCAATTATTATCAACCAGTCATCCATCACAAGCCAAGCTCGATATAGACAAAATGGACCATTATTTCTCGCAAAATGTTAGATGTCAAATTACAATGCAACGTACCATAGACAATTTTAAACAAAGGCACATACACAACCAAGCCCATTTTAATCCATAGACAGTGTGGCGGTGTTATGACTGTAATGTTTTCTGCTTATTGGAGATTTGTTTTTACAGACAGGGAATGGTGTAGCCATCTGTCTCTCTATTTATAAAGCCATGCACCACAAGACTCAATGTATTTTCCATTTGTTTGTATGTAACAGCCTTTAAATTACATCAGGAACGAGTTGAATATTCAGCCTACAAAGTGTCCAAACTCAACACACACACACACACACACACACGCTTCAATGAAAATATAAAGGAATATGCAACGAAGGATGTTTTTGCAGTAAATTTTATATTCTGCTTTGACAGTTGATGACAGTGGCCCTTCTTATATATGTAGAATGTGTCATTTGTTTTTTGCTCTCATTCCAAGCCAATGCATATTTGACGGAAATCGAAATCCAATGGTAAGTTGAAATTGACAGATACAATAAACATCTCTCACCTTTCACATTTTGTGACAGCATGAAATTGTATGTCTGTATCTCTCCAAGACAGAATATGAAAATAAGACTTCAAAATAACATTTTCTCTCTAGTAAACTCGATATTCTTAAAGTAATGTGTTATTTTCCATTCAACCAACCATCAAGTGCATTACAGGACAATGACCAATCCCTATGGGAATAAAGTCACCAGCAAACACACCACAGTCCGTAGAACCCGCAATTGAATCATTTTTGCAGCCGCTGAACTATTATAAAATATATAGTGCGACCGCACATGTTCAGCTTCAGGCCCCACACAGCTCCTTTTTAATCTCCGCGGAGACCCAGACAACCTCCAATTAATCCAAATATTAGTGTTTAATTAGAACTGGGGGAAGAATGAATATTTTAAGGATTAAAGGATTACGACGCGGGTGTCATCACAACAACGGATAACTAAATCGACAAAGTGTATTAAGCAGGCAGTAGTGCTATCTCAAGGCGGAAACTGCATCAAAGAGTTAATTACCAAGCTAATCATGGCAGCTCCCAAAAGGATTAGAAAACCTAATCGTAAATCTTCCTTAAAATTAAAATCCAATACCTGCTAAATGAAAAATAGAGTGAAAACTCTTTCTTTTTTTGTTTAATTTATTAACTTGAAATGTTAATATACAGGAGTATTAATAGACTTGAGTCGGAATGCTTACGTATTTCCAGTGTTATTCTGTCTCAAACAAACAGTATTTTTTTTCTGTCTGGCTGTCTCATTATCAGATCTTCACATGTCTTCTCTGCACCTCTAATCAATGAAACACTGATTGGTCACTCATCAGCTCACAGTAAATATCTATTAACGCCAGCAGGGCTGAAGGAACAAGGAAATTAGTTGGTTGGCCCTGTAGGAGAGTCAGTAACAAATTTGTCAGTGTGTTTTCATTTGGCAAGTTGGTATTACTAGAGGGGGAATTATTTTTTATAGAAATATTTGACTCTATCCAATATTTCTGAACTTTTATTCACTTTTTAGAAAGCATCCATAATTAAATATATATATATATATATAAACATTTTAAATGACATATACAGTAAATTACATTTGTCATTGATGTATTTTAATGGCCATTTTCTAGAAGCAAAATTGTCCTCCAATAGCAAATGAAATATGTTTTATAATTTACAGTTATAAAGAATTTACAGTTAATGACCCAAGGACCAGATATGCAGCCAAAATAAAAGAAAAGTTTTACTGAAGATAGTTTGCAAATTCATCAGGCAGCAGTCTTCAAGACTCACAAGGAGTATAGGCCGCCCCTCTTGCAGTTACAAAGATCATAGCAATTATACCCTACACCAAGGTCTAAGCTACGTCATTGCTTCAGGTTGAATGATTCTGATTGGCTAAGAAATAGATAAACACACATTTTCCACACATGGACAGATAGACTGAAGCATATCTCCATTGATTATGTGGCTGACACTCTGGATCCCTGGATTTAGGCACGTCGTGACCTTCCAGGTCGCAGATCTGCGTTAAAAGTCACCAACATGTCAAAGAAAACAAGTCAGTCCATCTCCAATAATGCCACTTGTTCCTTAACCTGTAACCAAGATTACTAACACACACACAGACACACAGCTTCTTCAAGGTTGGATTTGATCGGCCTCTAACGATTAACAGGAGACTCTTCCCAAAACATCCAGATAACATGTTCTTTCTCTCAATGAGAGGACACTTTAATCTAACACAGTAAAGTAAAGACTTTAAGAAATGCTCACTTAAACTATGGATTTCAATGACCCTTCTGACCTATAGTTGTCATGGTGAGCTAGAAGAACAGATATGTGTTTTAAACACATGCTGAAGACCTTTCTCAAACAAAACGAGTCCATATTTCTTCCCTGGAAGCCGGGCTAAATGAGCAAGCACTATTACTGCATTTGTGGCATGGGCCAGACCCTCAGTCACCTCTCAGATATCAAATACAGACATTAGAGAATACATGAAAAGAACATTTCAGTAATCACACTGGTAACTTCTATGACCAAGTAAAATCTCATTAGCTTAGAGAAGTCATTCAACTCGTTTGATATTTAGAAGGAAAAATATTGATTGATACCTTGATTATCTTGGTCACTCATTACATTAGACATTGAAGCAGCAGTGGATTCCAGAATCCGCCCCCTTCACTACATACTTTTAATTTCAGATTTGCTTCTTAACATTGCCAGTGGGAGTTTGGAAAATATTTTTCCATTGTCATTTTATGGGGCATTTTTCCGTAACAAACGGAATTAAGCATTTATTTACTCAAGTGGATGCATTTCATTAAATCTTTTGCTAAATTCCATCCTACTTGACAAAATAGTCTGAAATGAAAAAGTTGTTTTACTTAGTCCTCCTCAGTAGCCTTGTGCAAACAATTGATGAAAATGGAAAGTCTTGGAAATACTGTATGTTCTTGTTTTTATGCCAGTGCCTTTGAGTCTGGCTCTATTAGATTGCATTGTAGTGTCAAACATCAGATTCTACGGTCGTGTTGTTGCTTTTCCTCTTTCAATTACTGTGTTAAATTTCAATGTCCTCAGTGTCCTCAGGCCAAATGAAAGCTCTTAGGATTCGTTCTCATTTCAGTTTGCCATTATTTTTACACATAAGATGAAATCAAGCCTCTTAGTAATACTAATAACTGTGATTATAATATGTGATAGGGTAATGAATGTTTCACAGTTGAACTTTTAAAATATCTGTTTTTCTCAATATCTGTCACTATCTCCTTCTCAGGCAGACTAGTGCAGTGCTGTTCATAAAAGATTTACTTAGCGTTGCTCTTTTAAACACACACATTAAAAGTAAATTTAATGGTATCCCTCAAGGAATATAATTGGAATGAAGAGGTTGAATAAAGAGAAGCCTAATTAAAACCCTGTTTAAATTGGTGTTTGTGTAGCTCTCTGCAGTAACCGTTTGGTTCTTTGCTCTAAGGTATTGGCAATGCCTCTGAACACATAAAAAGTAAAACGTTACAAACAGTAATGCGATACTTTCTACACCCTGAAAATGATTCATCCCAATACACCACACAAAGAAACCATAAGAACATTAAACCCAAACATGCTATGAGCAGGCTATAAAGAAAACGCCAGTGGCTTCCATGTTCACTGTGAAAACACATTGACACATTGACAAGAAAGCACAAGGCTTGAATCATGCATATATATATATGTGACAAGCATTTATAATCAGCCCATTCATCTGTACAAGACAACTCCATACACTCTCTGGCTATACAAAAACTGGCTAATAGAGATGTCAGTCTTATAGTTTGACATGTAATTAGTGTGGGGATTTGGTATTCTGGACTCTACAAGGGCATGAACAAGGACATATTTGTCATTTTCTTTTGCACCTGTGTGCAGCAATGTTCAGGGGCTGTGTTTCTCACTTTTGTTGCTGAAAGGATTGTCCCTGTGTCAGATTACAGTTGAATTTGTTATATAAAGAGGAGCCTCAGAGGTATTTTGAACTGAAAAATGTGCAAAATGATGTACATTAACTGCTGAAAAAAAAGAAAGCCTGCTGGACACGAGCTGCAAGCATATGTTGTGTTTTGGATGCTGGCATGCTTGCTGTCCCTACCAGGCTTCTTAGCTAGTGTATCCAGCAAAGGATTGTGTTGCTGGTGAACATCAGCTTATGGAAGCCCCTATCACTCTGATGTGGAAATTGGCTTCCATACAGCTTGATCAATGCCAAAACAGTTCATTAATAGTGGCCCCTAAAGTGACTTTTGCAGAAAGAAAAATAACTTTTTGCAAGTTTTGTTGTGTGCACTCGGACGTCTCTGTTCACTTTAGAAGCTCCATGGTATAGTATCTTTGTATGATGCAAAACGCAAT
The DNA here is from genome assembly GCF_951802725.1 of Rutilus rutilus. Taxonomy (NCBI): domain Eukaryota; kingdom Metazoa; phylum Chordata; class Actinopteri; order Cypriniformes; family Leuciscidae; genus Rutilus; species Rutilus rutilus. The sequence goes on along the minus strand of NC_140230.1, from coordinate 22,141,762 downwards.
TGCAAATTGTTAGCAGTGAAATCTTAGGCTGCATACTCTCACGTTCTCTCTGAATAAGACTTGCATTTTGAATAAGCACTTTGACGCCATATACATGTACATATACAGATGTAATCAAAATGATTCAAGACTGCAGAACAGAAGTCATTAAAAGTTTTCAGTTGAATTTGGGGAAACCACTTGAAACATTTGCTTTGTTGAGCTATTTCAATTACTTTTGTTTGATTTGTTCATTGCAAACAGCTGAAAGTCTGTAAATATTGCCAACAAATCTGATATGCAATGGGGGTTGAATAATTTTGATTACAACTGTATTCGAGTGAAACGACTTCACAAACAAGAAAAAAACGTAGGGCAGAACTTGAGTTTTTCCATCACGAATTGATTTGAGGTTTGTGGTTCGCTATTGCTGTGATCTCATGAGTGACATGTTGTCCTGCCCTCACGCCAGTAAACACATGCTTGATTAAATAATATAAAGGCACATGAATTAAAAATAATAATAATGATGTGCATGGAAAAATATTTTATAATAAACACTGCAATATTCCATAAAAAAACTAAGAATGGCCCATTTTGAGTTCATGGTTACTAAGCTGTCATAGGCGTTTTTGTATCTCTTCTTAACTGTTTATGTTCAAAATAACAGAGTGAACTGAGCGTGTGTCTTTAAAAAATTAATGCTATTGCCTTCTCAAGGCTGTCAACATCTTGGAAGAAGGACATATGTGTGTCAGGGGCAGAAAGTGGAGATAAAGCATTTAATTAAGGGAAATACATTTGCAAATTAATTAATTCTGCTGGACTAAAATGATGAAGTGGAATATTTCAGTTACTTTGAAAGAAAATACAAAAAAAGTTTGCTGGACAGTCATGACACAAAAATCAAATGGATAAAAAAGCCTGAATCATTACTTAATTAGAATCATTTTTTACGATTCCTCAGTCTCATAAATTACCAACAAAATGAATCACCAGTGGAAACAAATATGGGTCTGTCAATGCACATTTATGAGGGTTTCATCAGGAGATTAAAATCACAGATCATATTTATACTTTTCAAAGCTTGTTTGACGTTCTTCATCGGCACTGTCTAAATGCCGACGTCTAATGCCTTAAACGCTTTCGAAGTCTTTTAGACCATGAGCAAAGCAGCAGAGAGAGCGGCATGGTTGTTGTTCACTTTGACATTCAGAGAACCAATGGAAAGTTAAATGAGTTTTGTGGCTTTGAGTGAAGCTTAAATGAACTTGATTGATCTCAATAAATAACGCTATTGAATGGGCCATTCGGCCTGGTCGTTTTGCAAATGTCGCTGGGTAGCGGAGTGGAAAAAGAGAAGTTTTTTTTTTTTAACCTGACAACTGCCATGATGTATTGTAGTATGGAGTAAGTGAGATGTGATGGTGGCAGAGTGAGTATTGACCAGAAAAGAAACTGACATTCAAAAGCGTGTGTATGTGTGAAGCTAGACACCAAGCTTAATGTGATTTTCCGTTCAATTCAATTCAACTGGCAGCGAAATGGTATTTAAATCACAAGTGCGCATAGAAATGGTTGACAGGGAGATGATTGCATGGATAGGTTAGGACAAAAAAATGCATTCAGACAGTGTACCAAAAATAAACTACAGTTATTAGACACAAATACCTGTGGCACAATGAAACTAATAGCTGCTCTAGCAATGTCATATCTGCCAGCTATTATCATGTCAAAATGACACATTAGCAGCTTCAAAGAGGCTAATATAATAAACCATGTCATTTGAAGTCACAGCTGTGTGTGTAAGTGGACTGAACTGTCCTAAACTGTTTCACATCGCACTCAAAAGCAATTCATATTATAATATTCATATGTCCTCCTAAGCCTATTTCTACCATGGATATATAGCACACTACTGTAAACTTAGCAGCAAACATGTTGAAAATGGACAATAAACCTATTTATTGACAGGCTCTTATGAAATGACATAATAGAGTGAAATGCATATTGTTTGAAAACAGATGTCTGACTTGATGCAAGTTCAATCTGCACTAGCAGGCACACAGGCACTCTTAGTAAATCTTACTGAATCAAAGCGATTAAAAAGGTTTAAAGCTACACTTGTTTTTTAGGGGGGTTCTAATGTGATCCCCCTCTACATGTAAATTCGATTTCAGAACAATCTAGTTTATTAAATCAAACTGCTTATGCATGCAATGTCTTAGGCTTGTGAGGATAAAGAGAGAGTGTCATAACTTTGGATGGGAATCGTAAAGAATTAAATTCTAATTTCAGTGCCATTAACATATTTGGGCTTTTAATGAATAAATAGGCCATTTAGAAAAAGAAAAAAAAGAAGTGCAATCCATTGCCAAATGATGTGATCATTTCAATAATAAATCAATTTAAACCAATTCTCCAATACTAAGCAAACCTAAAATAAGGTAACATATTTCATTCATTAATACACTGTAAAAAAGCATATTAAATTGTTGTACAAAAATATTTTTTTTATAAAAGAGGCCAGCGGAAAACGAGGCTGTGAACAGTGTTGGGTAAGTTACTCTAAAACGTAATTCATTAGCTCCTAATTAACAGTGTAATTAGATTTATGTACTGCATTACTGATAAAAGTATTGCATTACTTATTACTTTCTAAATCCCATATCAACCTCCACCAGTTGAACATGTCGTGGAAATTCTTAATACGAATACAACCTACTTAATCTGACTTCTTCACCACGGACAATTTAAACAACTTGCAGTTGTTAAAAATAATAACTACAGTATCTTGAGGTAATTCCCTGAATTATCTGAATACTTACAATACAATACAATACTTCCCTGAAGTAAGGTGACGGCATCCCGTCAAGAAGCTACTATCACTACCTCAATCACACATGAGCACACAGGTCTTTAGCATCTATACACTCTCACCGTCCTTCTCAGGTGTACGCTGGTCCGACACAGGATCATTAATACTAACTCAGAGTATTACAGCCTCACCCCGAGGGCGGCTCTATAGTCTTCCAACACTATCACTCTCTCTATGCTGGTCTTTTGAGCATAGAATCTTTAGTACTTCTATTACTACCTCAATCACACATAGATGTTCTTTTGTTTTCTTTTGAGCGTAGAATCTGTTTCTCAGCTGCGCAGCATATACCTGACACGACTCCCAAGTTGCTCTTTGTAGAAATGAAGTTTTATTCACGGCCGGGAGATCACTGGTCACAACAACCAAGTGAGTCTCCTGAATAGAAAGATACATGTACATTAACAGTATATCATACAGTTGAGTAAAAATCAATGTCACTCAAGTCTTCTTCACTGTGATTTGTTCTGGTGATTGGTTTGTAATGATCTGAGCTAGTCATATGACTGTTAGTTCTACTGTGTTAAGCACTTTTTGGTTAAGTATATATGGCCTTTGACCTGAGCATCCTTAGTCTACGTTTCTCTGTACATTTAATGTTGAAAATACCCATTACATAAAATATTTCTATCACAAACAATACAAGGATAGACATGAAACTGTTATTTTAGGTGGATTGCATTAAAGGTACAATATGTAAGAATTTTGCATTAAAATATCCCATAATCTCAAGGCCAGTGTTATATATTTTGTTAAGTTGATTACTTACAATATCCCAAATGTTTCCAACAATTTTTAAATCGTGAGAAAATTGCGATTTTAACCAAGGAAACGGGGCGTTAGAGCAGGTGGGAGCTGGGAGTCGGCAGTCATTTGCGTCATATCCGCGTTACCCTCGGTTTCCGCTCGTACTGCGTGGAGTCCTGGACAAATGCGGAAGTTGTAGTTGTAGCGTCTATCAAGCAACAGACGTTAGCTTGTTTCGTGCAGTCGTTATGGAACACAATTATTCTTTACTGATTGCAGCTGGTTCTGTCAACAAAGCATGCTTAATTTTATATTTTCCAAATGTAGCATTCGGTAATAGTTATGTTTATGTAAGGGAAGTATTATTGCTTTAGATTTGTGTTTAGTTTATTGACATTGTTTATCACGTCTGGTGTTTATGACCATGTAAATAAATATAGCGTGTTATACATAAAGATTAATCAGTATTTTGGCAAATGATGTGGGTATGTTCGAATGTACTTTTACAACAATTGTTTAGAACACGTAAAACTGCGCCGCGTTATCACAACAATGAATTCGACATACAGTAACATCTATGATAACCAATTTAGTATTAAACCTTACTTTTCTTGCGGTTAATTCATTTTAATGAAATAAAAGTGTGATGAGGTTCAAGAGTCAGGAAGGAAGAAGACAGGGGTCGGCGTGACTGGGACTCGTATTTTATTAAAATAAAACAAAACAAACAAAGGTCGCACACAACGCTGTGGCAACCGCGACGGCACAAAACAGTTCAAAAATGAGAGCTCGGATCCACCGGTTTTCTTTCTCTGCGTCCAATTTTCTCTCCAGTCTCTCTCTCGTTCCAGCGCGCGGCTTATACGCGGTCTCTCCACGCCGATCACTGCAATAAGACACAGGTGTTCGTCATTTGCACTTGACCTACTTGCGGGACGCTCGTCTCTTCTCTCTCCCATTACAGACCGCGCTGAACCACGCCCCCCTCGCCACAAAAAGCATGTCATTATAAAAATAAAACTTAACCTCATCAATGAACATGATTTTTCGATTCCCGTCTGACTGATTTACATCCACGGTGGAGTTTAAAACGACAGTTCCCATCATTCCACGCTCCTTCACATCGTCATCAAGCTACGCCGTTGTTGTTGTTTGGAATGTAGCGCCCTCTAGCGGCAAAAAATTATTGCATATTGTACCTTTAATATTGCTTTGTCCTGTTGTGTGATACTTCATCAAGGTTTGCTTCTGTCTTAGATTTCTAAAAATGTCCATGCACTGCACTAAATCAGAAGTTTTGGTGGCCACCGAGTATGCAGATGCAGAAGCAACCGTTCGTAGAGTACATTCTGTCAGAGTATTTCAGTGTAAAGAAGAAAGTCATTTGGTTCTGGTATTTTTTTTAAATGGAACCGTTTTTTCTGTCCTCACATTTTGCCCGTGAGATAATCCTCATACCTCAAAAACATGAAAAATAATCGTATTGGCATCAAGGAAACCCTTTGTTGCATGGTGATAGGGTGCTGATGCGTTCACTGGCTCTATCAGCTCAGTGTTTGGATCCGGATCGCGGTGCCTAATGAGATGTGGGGAGCTATTTTCCCCCTCACAGTCTGTGGAGCTCCACATGTCTAAATTCAATATCCGCCATAGAACATTGGCTCTTGCCTCCCTAAAGGCTGCCAGGGTCAGCCAAATCTCTGTGAAATTACTACATATTTTAGTCATTTGAATAGAAGGAAAAAGAAATGCATGAGAATGAAAGAGAGAGATGAAGAATGAGTGAATGGAAGAGATGAAAAGGTTTTGGCACTGAAAAGCAGTATATAGTCGAATGGCAGACAATCAGGCCACACACAGCAGCTGAAGTTTCAAAGGCATTGTGTGTCTGTCTATGTGTGTGTGTGTGTGTGTGTGTGTGTGTCTGTGTGTGTTAATACTCATGATCCCTGATGACAGATACATGTCCATCAGCAAATTTTTTTGTTCATTCACCCTCAGAAAAAATGGTACAAAAGCTGTCCCCTTTAAAAGGGTTCTAATATGTACTGTTTAGGTACAAAGGTGTACGTTTTGTGACAGCTTTTTTACTTTTTTACAAATTCAAAACTGTCTAAATTTTTTTTTTTTTTTAATTACGCTTAAAATCCATGAAATAGCCTATGTATAAAAGTTTAATGCCAGGCTCCAACTGTGACAGCTTCAAACAATTTTTCCCTGTCAACAGTAGGAATGTTCTTTTTTACACTGAGAAACATGCACTGGAGTGAGAACTAGCCCTACATGTTTTCTATGACCTGCTGTATTCTTATCCACATTTGTTTAAAAGTGTCAGAATGAGTAGAAAGTCCCAGTTGAGTTTTGGATCCTTCAAGATTTCTTCCTCATCCGCATCTTAAGGAGTTTTTCCCCACTGTCCTGGCCTGCAACTGGGGATTGTAATGCACTATTGTTTTGGAATGATTTTCAATGTGAAATCTGCTATACAAAAAAAGAACATAATTTCAATTTGATGTGGTTTGTTTATTTGCTTTTATGCTACGTTTGATTTGACTTTTACTAGGTTTGTGCATCCTTACACATATAGCAACTTTTTAAAGTTGTTTTTACATTTTCTTTTATGTAAGAAATGACTGTAAATGTCTAACAGACACAACCAACTTAAATCTCTTGAGTAAATGTATTAAATTGAAAGATGCCTCAGTAATCTAATTCTCCATCGTTGCATTTGAAGCATCATCTCTCACTCAGAAATGCTTTGTCTCTTTGTGATGATGCATCCAGTCCAGACAGGCTATTATAGACATGTCTTCGCTGACCACAGGACCAATGTTGTCTGCTCTCCAGTGGAGCTCAGATGATGACCAGTGACTCCATTGAAAGGTGTTAAGGAGAGTAGAGCTTTTAGTGCTGTTTGAATTATATTGGCAATTCAGTTTAAAGCCAGGCCAGTGCAGAAAGGGCAATATGCCAAGGCTCAACCTCAAAACTTCACCTTTTCGTGTGATTTTTTTTTTTTAAGGTTTTCTCCCTGGACTACAGGCTTAAAAAGTCTCCTCCAGCGTGGAAGCTGATCAGAGACCAGGTAAACTGCAAATATAATTTCAGAAATAATCTTTTATTTCCCAAGGGGCGAAGCAATCAATTGGTGTGGCACAGAAAACAGAAAAAAAAAAAAAACCACACACACGCACGCGCGCGCACACACACACGAATAAGCAGTAAATTATGGAGAGGATAATAAGAATGCAGGGGAAAGATGGTGCTCATGCTGAGGGCCCCAATGCTGTGGTTCTGAGAATGACTTAATCAGTCATCTGCAGACAGCAGGAAACTCTGTGACAATGTGATTTATCTCTCCTTCCTTTCTTTCTTCACTCCTTCGCCTGTCCCCCTTTCTCCTCCATCTCTTTGCCCCCTCTCTCCCTCAATTGCACACCCCTTGTTCTGCGTCTCCTCTCCTCACCTCTACCTATCAGCTCATTTCTTTAGTGGGAATAAAAACACGAGAGAATGAAGAGAAGGGGATGTGAGAAGATAACTGTAAACATAGAGAAAACTGAAAATTGCCTTAGAAAAGAACTAATAGCTTTTTTAATATTACAAACTTAACTAATTTAAAATTTCTTTCATCTCGAGGAAGCTAAAATAATTATTTAAAAATGTTTTAGGATAAGTAATCTTCTTCTAAAAAAGGTAGTAAAACTGAAATGGTGCCCACTTTTAAGTATCTATACATTATTCCAGATATCAGTTTGTCATTTAAACCACATAATGACAACAAGAATAAATCAGTTATTATTATTGATTGACTCATTGCAATATGTAGTAATATGTAGCCAGGGAGGATTTTTCTTACTAGCTTGCCTCTGTTACATTTTTCTTTTATTCATTTTATAGTTTGGTTGAGGAAAAGGGCAATCCATACCTATATAAATTGCAACCTATCCATATTGACATCTGACATCAATAAGGATGTAAAACCTTTGATGTCAACAACATAAGATATTAATTAAAAAAACATTTTAAAGGAATTAACTTGGGGAAAATAAAGGTTTAAAATAATAATAGTTATATTAATAATGATGATGATAAAAGCCATGATGAAAAGATTAAAAACAGCATGAAAAATGGAAAGAGCCATCGTAAGCTCTTTGCTTACCCTCAAACAGGAAGGAAAATTATGTTGAGATGTTTTTCGAAATAAAATCTGCTTAAAGTGTTTTATTTCGTTTAGCCACAGTCACAGTCAAGTAGATCATGTGTGTCATTGTTGTGTAACAAACTTGCTTCCATTCCATAAAAAGCATAAACTGTTTGAGAGTAGCTGAGGATAAAACTTAATATATCTTCCACAAACAGGAGACAAACAAAATCTCTGCCGACTGAGGGTTTAGGGTAAAAAATCCTTGTAATGAGAGAAAACAGATAGATGTGAAGCAAAGCAGAGAGAATGCATGAAGAAAGACTTTAAAAAGATGAAAGAAAGCAGGAGAAGAGAGGATGAAGAATATTAGGCAGACAGCACGTGGGTGAAAGAGACAAGTGTGGAAAAAGAAGACAGGAGAAAGATACTTAGAAAAGAAAAGTAAATTTGAGGTTAGCTTAACTTTTAACTCATTTTTAATATATATTTTCATAAATATATTTTATCTAGGGCTAATTTATAATAAACGTACTTTATACACATTATAAAGGATTAATATATAAATATATATTTTTGGTTCTGTCTGTGCCTTTGTTCACTGTTTGTTTGGGGAGTGGCCGTGCAACGGCTCATGCACTTGAATATTACTGTAGGTCTTGGCATAAAATGAAGGCTGTTAGGAGTAGTTACAGAAATAGGGTTTATAGTTGTGTCAAACGTTCTGGGGTGCGTTTCCCGAATGCATCGTTAGCAAACTATGGTTGCAAGTTCCGTCGTTATCAGCATAGTTCAACGAGTCGGTTGTTTCCCGAAACCATCGTTCCAACGAACATTCGCAAACAGCATCGCAAAGTTGTGTGGTTGAAACGACAGCTCTCGAGCTGTGGTTATAGATTGCATGACATGTGGACTTAAACGTACAGTATGTAAGTTTTCGCCGCTAGGGGTCGCTAACCAATTACAATAGTAGTTTAATGATGCAACATTTGCTAAGAATTATGGATCTTGTCGTCAAAGTCAACGTCAAGCCGACCGATCTAATAATGTTTATGGATGAGTGAATACATCGATGTTTTTATCATGACTGTGATATGAAGCAGGTCGGGATTGGAGACAGCTATCAGCTCCACACACGACGCGAGTCCCGCGGATATAAAAGGAATAAGGATATTTCATTCTACCGAACTACACGCAAGTGCAGAATTACAACTCACAGGCAGGCGCGCTGGAAGCTGTTTCATGGAGGGGGGGCTGGGGGCTGGGTTGGAAAATATGTGACGTCATTATGTTGTGGCCAACGACAAGACATGAAATTTCTCTACTGTATGTGTTGTAGCCATTAAAGAAAACATTTAGTTTCATATTTATGTTTAAATATTATAGGCTAATGTTATTTTTTAATTTAATCGATGTTGATTATGAAAGTGAGCATATGCAGCATGAGAAAGATAAAGATACATCATGAGATGCAATATGACTGGAGACATGGAGTGGGTAAGACATGATTTTTACCACTTCATTGAGTTTTGTTTTGTAGAAAGACAATTTTTAGAAGATTTTCGTTTTGTACAAATTGTATCTTAATTTTGATCAATGTTTTATTAACCAATTGCCTGTAGCCTATTTAATAAATAAGACGCAAATATATAGCAGACAATGTAATAAGGCACCGGCATGATCACTTGCATTGCACGTGAACTGGAGGGCGCCGAAACTCAGCTTGTGCATCACAGATTTGAGAAATATGCTATAGGCTATCTATTATAGAAAGCTTGAAAAGTCTACTTTTAAACGAAACTATTCAAAACGAAAAGAAATGGGCTACTCTCTGATTATATCATATGAAATGTGTATTTCACATGCATTTCTCTCTGGCGTTCATGGCGAGTCCACATCGCCAACTCCATCTTTGCAGCGACACAGAAAACACCAGTTTATTAATAAACAATTAAATGTCTCCTTGCTATTTTGGACACATTCATACTTTTGCCGGTTCTTTGTGGCAAGCTTAATGCGTGCGGCCGTGCGCCTGAGTGCGGCTATATTATGTACACGCTCATTATCCTCTATATAGCCTATTTAAGTAATAAAATTAATATAAAGATATTTGTCCACTGATGGCTTAAATGAACTACTACTACAGCAGGCTATTCTGGGTTGAGCGAGCGACCCTGAGCGGAATGAGCGAGGGAGCGGAATATTCAGAAATGCGCTCTCTTTTTACAGTCTATGCTCTCCACTCACGAGCTCTGATCGGAACAAAGCATGACAAATTCAAACTTTATTTCATTTTCTCCGTAGCTTGAACACTCACTTAATTATAAGAGAGTTAGTTAACGCTGTCCATTTATTTATTTTTATTTCACGTTTTTAAAGTACAATATTATATTAGTCCACTGTCCACAGCCCCCCACTTGGGGGTGCTGATGCTATGACGAGGGGGCTGCAGCCCCCGCAGCACCCCACTTCCCGCGCTACTGCTCACAGGTCAGTTTATTAGACAAATTAAACTTGTGAGGTAACGCTGTTTCACTTGGTCTAACATTACACTAGCACACTAAACTGCATTTGAATGTGTTGAAATGTATGTGTTAGTTTGTCTGTATGAGACTAGCAGTAAGCTAGATCAACATTAGAATAACATACAGATCATATTCTAACATTTTATCATTGTTGAACTATATAACATTGATTCGTTTTATGTAAATGTGCTCGCCTGTTTAATAAAGTACATGTAGGAGCGGTCGAAGTCTCGGACGTGGAGCTCTCGTTTATATACTGTCTATGGGAGCTCTAGGCATCTCGAAAACACTGCGCTGATATTGATTCTCGTTTTAGTTCTCCTTTTTTATCCAAAGTCTGCTTGCCATGGTCCATAATGTTTGAACGAAACAACAACAGCGTGCAAATAGACATTGCGAACTACACAGTTGTCCACGTCAGTCGCCTTGGTTACAATCAGAGGGCTCTGGTTGGTATGGCAGTACGAGCGGAAACCAGGGACAACGCGGATATGACGCCATTGACAGCGACAAAATTTTAAAGCAACGTTTTTGAAGACTGCACATGTGCGAACGTGCTCTACTAAGTAAGAACGAGCCTATGATTGAATCTGGAAATAAAGCGAAATAACTGATAAAAATGAGAAATAGTCCTCAGATGCCATGATGTCTGCAATTTATATCAAAACATCTAGCATTAATTCGATCTCAAACAGTTTCATTAAAAGAAGTTATTACTCCACCACGAGCATGACGTCATAAACCAACGTGGGTGAATGACCACTTTTCGACAATATGGTTTCGGGAAACAATCGTGACTAGCTAGTTGATTTCTTCAACGATGCATCGTACTATGGTAATGAAGCATCGAGTTGCGTTGTTGTACGGGAAACGCACCCCTGGTTAGTGTTACCTAGATTGTTTAGTCTTGAATTGTGATGTTCAGGGCCGGTGCTAGCCTTTTGGGTGCCCTAGGCACAAATGCTTGGTGGTACCCCCCCCCCCCCCCCCCCCCCCCCCCCCCCCCTCCTCTCCAGTTAACTGGCAGAGCATTCATTTCGTTCGTTTTTTAAATAAGATACTAGCGCTGAAATGTGTTTTTTTAAATCAAGTGCTCGTTGCCGCCGCGATCAGTGGCACTACGGAAACAGAGTTTTCTCGCGTGGCTCGCGCACACACCGCACTGTTTTCACTCGACGCGCGCTTCAATCGCAACGCAACGGATTGAAGCGCGCGTCGAGTGAAAACAACTTGCGAATACTCTCTATTCATTCTGTTGAAATCACAAAACATAATGCAAACGTTTGCTTGTCCCTGCTACAACCACTGATGAACATAATCGTTTTGATGAGAGAAAAAAAACTATACGAGAAAAAAAAAACCCATACAAGGTCGGATTCGAACCCACACCCTCTGACACGGCTGGCGAAAGTTCTACCACTGGACCATTGAGATACACGTTAATTTAGTTAGCAGATCTATATATTGGGACTGACAACATGTATTAGGCTACATCTCATTAAACGTCAAATTAAACCCCATGTAACCTACTATTTAAATCGATTGCTGGACATCGTAATGTTATTTGCGTCCATCGTCATTGAATTTTGAAATCAGATAGAGCCGGCCAGAGCGCTGCATAATAAGTAGCCATGCCGGCTTATTCAGGGGAAATACACACCGACAATGACACGCCCCTACTGCGTGCTAGAATCTCCGAAAAACAAGCCGATTTCAAAATCAAAATGTACGCTTTTAAATATACCAATACTGCTATCTCAAACATGCAGAGGCTTCTTCGTGATCTCAACTAACAGATTCTGCAAAAAAACGAAAATCACCCAAAAAAAAAAAAAAAAAAAAAAAAAAACGCTTCTTTTTTTTCACGACCCAGATTTTTTGGTGCCCCCCCAAGCACTTGGTGCCCTACGCGCAGCGCGTGATGTGCGTGTGCGGAGCGCCGGCCCTGGTGATGTTTTATAATGTGTAGTCACCATCACTGAGAATAGTGTTCCATCTAACCTACAAACCTTGATGAAAAAGTCAACTGCAAGAGGAACAGCTCATTTCCAACTTGCTCTGCCCTAGCCTGTGGAGAACCATGGAGAACAAAATGTTGGAATTAAACATTATGATATATCTGTCAGTGTGTAAAATTAGATTATTTTGAGATTTAAATGGAGTTTCTGTTATGTTGGAGATTTGAGGGATACCATTGGGCTGAAGAGTAGAGCCAGTGTACTGTGTATGTATTTGCTAGCTAGCTATTTGTTTACTGCAAAAGAAGCTGAGCTAATGTAGTTATTATTTTAATGTTTTTACTTAATTCAGTTAGGTTTTTAAATGTTGCTTATTTGGTTTATAGCAATTAGTTTCCTTAAATGAAACAAGTTAACGTTACAGTGCACATAGTTTTTTTCCTTGTACAGTGCATGTGTGATATAAAAGCAACATTATCAGCTCACATTGTATAATAAAAGTGTAATATGCAAGTACAGACCCTTTCCAAAAAATTAGAATATCATGGAAAAGTTTATTTATTTCCATAATTCCATTCAAAACGTTAAACTTCCATAGATTATAGATTCAGGGCCCACAACTTAAACGATTTCAAGTATTTAGTTGTTTATTTGTACATAATTTGGGCTTCCAGCTCATAAAACCCACGAAAACAGGATTTAAAAAAATTTGAATATTACATGAAATCACACAGTAATTACACAGTGATACCATGGTCATTGAACCAGGTTTTGGTTCTTTTGGCAGTGTGGGCAGGTGCAAATCCTTCTGGAAAATGAAGGAAGCATGAAGTGCTCTGAAAATGTCCTGGTAGACGGCTGCGTTGAGTGGACAGCACAGTGGACCAACACCAGCCGATGACATGGCTCCCCAAACATAGTAGCTGGAGTGTCTGAGGATGCAGGGACCATTCTCCCGTTGGGAATGTTGTCCCTGGACAGTCTGTCTGGGCCATCGTTCAGGTGGCCCGGCACATGCGCGGCTCTCAGGGAGCATAGCGAGTGCTGAGCCCACACGAGGAGGCGTTTTGTTAGATCTCAGAGATTCCTGGATCTGACACCGCCCTGGCGGTTCACGTAGGACACCACAGACATGTTGTCTGACGCGGCCAGGCGTTGAACACGGCGCGCGCGCTGTGTTGACAAACGGGCCGTCATTGCCACAGAGTCCAGTTCTATTCCCAGAAAAGAAACTGACTGACTGGGCAGTAATGAGCTCTTGGTCCAGTTGACCGTGAGGCCCAGGCTTTCCAGATGGCTGAGAAGCACTGTCCTGTGAGATATAAGTTCCATCTCTGACTGTGCCAAAATCAGCCAATCGTCCAGATAGTTCAGAATTCACAAACCCCGATTTCTCAGGGGAGCGAGAGCCACGTCCATGCACTTCGTGAATGTACGGGATGCTAAAGACAGGCCGAACGGAAGGACGGTGTATTGATAACTTTGACCCTCGAAGGCGAATCTCAAGAATGGCCTGTGACGGGGTGTTATCTGTATCTGAAAGTACGCGTCTTTCAGATCGAGAGAAATAAACCAGTCCCTCGGGCGAATTTGCGCGAGTATCTGTCTGGTTGTGAGCATTTTGAACGGTCTTCTCATAAGAGCTTTGTTCAAATATCTCAGGTCTAAGATAGGTCTTAGAGCTCCGTCCTTCTTGGGTACGAGGAAGTAACGGCTGTAAAAGCCTGCCTCGCTCAGAGAAGGAGGTTCTATGGCCCCTTTGCACAGCAGCTTCATTATTTCTGCACGAAGTAGGTGTGCTCGTTGGCTGCCAAATACACTTCTGCAGTAGCCTTGCTTAAGGGGACTGACAAAGCGGGGTGTTTTGATGGTGGTCCGGCCGCAGCGGGACTTAACTGCCTCTTCATCCCTGCAGCAGCTAGGAGGACTTCACGTGCTCGGGCTTCAGCGCGATCTTAGGCCGGGGTCCCCGCGGGGGAGGCGGTCTGTGACGGCTGGCTGAGCGAGATCTAGGGCGGCCGCCCTGTCGTCGCTGCGAAGACGGAGGCTGTGCTGGACGCTGGTTAGAGCTTTGCGCAGGAGGCTGATCTCGAGAGCGGCCTGCAGCAGAGCTAGAGCGTCGAGGCAGAAAAAAATTCATTGCCTGCGTGGTCTTTTGCTCCTCCGAGAAGCGGTCAACGATCCCGTTTACCGCTAGGCCGAAGAGGCCGGTGGGAGAGAGCGGCGCATTGAGAAATGTGGCGCGCTCAGAATCCCTCTTGTCGGCGAGTGTCAACCAGAGGTGCCTCTCTGTGACGGTGACATGCACCTTCCAATCGCCTGGGCCGCAGACTTAGTAGCACGGAGGGAGAGATCTGTCGCGCTTCTCAAATCTGTGATGGCGGCCGGGTCCAGGCCCTTTTCGTCTATCTCGCGGAGGAGATCGGCCTGGAGGATCTGCAGGACTGCCATTGAGTGTAGTGCAGACGCAGCCTGTCCGGCGGCAGAGAAAGCGCGGCCGAAAAGAGCTGACGTCGTTCTACATGCCTTAGACGGGAGGGCAGCCTTTGAACGCCATCCCGCAGAGGGCGGACAAAGGTGCGCTGCTACCGCCTCCTCCACTGGGGGGATAGTGTTGTACCCCTTCTCGGCGGCGCCGTCAACCTGTGAGAGCGCCAAGGAAACGTGAGAGTGGAGCGCGGCGGCGAACACACACAGCAGTGAAAAGGATATTGTCGCCGGATAGCGTGGCAGGCACGGCTGGCTGAAGGCGGCGAAGACGACCGGCTTCCCTCTGCTTGCTAGTCGCTTGTTTCCACGGCTGCGGCTTCTTCTCAGGATTCAGGATGCGTAGAGCTTCGCTGAAGAGAATGAAAATCAGGGAAGCAGTACCCGAGCCCGTCCTTATATACACTAAAGCCACGCCTATTCTGGTGGGCTCTGACGTGTAAGGGCGCGCGCGCCCTCAATTGGGCGTGACGTCACCCGGGGCTCAGTGGTTGGATGCTGCAGTTGCCGCGCGGCAGCCAATGAGCGCGCTAGACAGCCGCTCTAGGTCTGCTAGATGCTGCACTGCGTTGACAATAAATACAGAAATTAAGGATAATTTTCTGGCTTCATATCTCAAGAAAAGATGACTTTCCCGTAGCGTAAGCAACTTACGCAATACGAGAGAACCTCTCGTAAGAGAACCAGGGTTAGGTGCTTCTACATCAGTGTCATACGCTTATCATTTCCCTCTGATAATAGGGATAACTTATGGGTAGGGTTAGGTTTAGGGGTAGGGATATGGTTAGGATTAAATGTTTGAACAGGAATGTTGTTTCACGATCATCAAAATATGTTGGCCCAGGAATGCGTCTATCGCGGAAAAATCATTGTACATGAATTGTATATATATCAACCATTTTTACATGATAACATGATTAAGTGCGGTTGGGTTTTTCTCATTTCAGTCTGTGTAATTGAATTGATTGAAGTAAAAAAAAAAGAAAACGCTATATTTTCAGTGTGGAGAGGAAAAGCACAAGGGCAGGAAAGTTGAGAGGGAGGGTTAGAGTGAAGGAGAAAAAGAAAGTAGGACTGATGAAAAATGAAAAGCACCTCCTGACATGTGATTTATGTAGCAGTGAAAGGCCTATCCTTGTGATTAGGCACTTTCAGCAGTAAATTGGTTCTGAGGTTTAATGATGCAGAACTGAAAGTTGGGTACGTGGCACTTTGTCAGACAGAGCTGAAAAAAGAGGAAAGCTTTAGACTGAAGGCATTCCTCTCTTTTTCCCTTTGCCTGTTTCTTATCACTCTCGCTCGCTCTGAAAAATTGTTAAATTTGCATGATTTTGTTTGTCAGATCTAAATTGCATTAAGAAAACAATTCGTGACGCCACAAATGGATCTGAACCCAACGACATTACAGGGGAAATGACACATAAACAAAAGGAGCTAATTTGACATGGAAGGGATCAGCAGGGGGGATGGGTGCGTAACGTGCCGCAACATTAGTGTGTGTGTGGTGTGTGGTGTGTGTGTGTGTGTGTGTGTGTGTGTGTGTGTGTGTGTGTGTGTGTGTGTGTGTGTGTGTGTGTGTGTGTGTGTGTGTGTGTGTTAGCGAATTAAGAAGCGAATGAGAGCAACATAACCAACAAGAAACATGCATGGGAACTAATGAGAGGGAGAGAAGGGGTGAAAAGGCCAATGTAGTGATTGTAGAATTGCTCTGGCTTCCTAATTGAATTCTGTGGATACAGCAGCACATTCCTGTCAAGCAATAACGTAAAGCTAAGCAATTACCTTTGCAACAGCAGCACACAAAGGCAGTCCTGCAGGTCTTAGAGGTACAAAGCCAGCATAGCCGTCGACACACATCAGAGCGGCATGGATATTGATTAGGCTTTCATTTCTCAGAAATGCTTGAGGTGGAAAACTTTGATCACTTTTCTTTCGCTTTTAACTAAATACTGCCAAACATGTTATTCTCAGAATTGATTCCCTGTTTCATTTGTCAGTGGAAATGTAGATTTGCAAAGCTTTACAGAGTTTTACCCACTGATCTGCCTGCAGGCTCTTATGGGAAAAAATATCAGCTTTTTGTGGGGAAAATATGTGTACATTGAAGGATGTAACATAAATTGACCCTTCGATTATATTCATCTGAATTAACTTTTTTTTTAAGGTATACACCAACAAATTATGCTTGCCTTGAACCACCTAATTTGAGGGTTGTTGATGTCTTAAGTACAGAAATACCATTCTTCCTATTTATGCAAAATGCTACTAAATGAATAAAAGGGTTTAAAAAAATACACATTTTAATTACCAGAAAAGTAAAAAGCAAGAAAGCCTTTTGTTTTGTTGTATGCGAGTCTTTAAGAGCCAGGACTCTGGGCTGTGTTTGTTCTGAAGCAGGTGCCCATGAAAGCAGGAGAACACAAACCTCAGCAGACCGCGGGCGTTGTTTGTTCAGGCGCTGTGCCTAATGTTCCATAAGCACGATGCAGGACACCCCCCACACACACTCCCCTCAGCAAAAATACCCACTTAAGACATTCATTCATAGCTCTGATCACCAGGACTTCACTGATGCTCCGAGAGCCAGACCAGGGCATGATTTACACACACCATCAACCCAGATAAAAACTCTGATTACAACATTCTCTCTCACACACACACTCCCTCATTCAGTTTCTCTTTCATTTTGATTAGCTCCCCGGGGTCTCCATCAGACTCTAATCAGAGGCGGATGCATGCACACACACACACACACACACACACACACACACGCACACACACACACGAACCACTTGCTTACAGCCCTTTTCTCATACATGCCTGAATGCCTCTGTTTAGTGGTTCAAACCAAATCCACCAATCAGCAGCTTCTTTAGTCAGAGGTCAGATAGGATGACAATGTGATTAAAAGCTGTTGGATAAGTAATGCTGGATATCATTTTTATGGCCTGATGTCTCAGTAAGGTTTTGTAAAGCAAACTCAATGGTGTGACAAAAGGTTCTGTAAAGTTTGTAACCAAACTTGATTTGTTGAGAGGCTATTGGCAAGTGCCTTTATTGAGTAAGAGAGCTCAAGAAATGCCTTGCCTTCACTGAAAAAAATAATTCATTGGATTTACTCAATTGAATAGTGGACATTGGTTGCACACAAATTGTTTGCTTTGGAGCCACTTACACAATTGTGTTCCATCAACACTTTACCTATATTTAAGCAGATTGAACACAATCAAATTAAGTTTGGACAAAATGTATAGCAAATGTGTTGCTTATGCTCATTTTAATCAAGCAATTTGAACAAGCAGCAAAAATAATTTTTTTCAGTGTTTATTATTACAGCATTATGAGTTTCGGGCTGAGAAACGCGCCTGCCACCTTTCAACATCTGATGAACCGGTGGTTTCAGGCCTTGAAAGGTGTGCAGTTAGTGTGCAGTTTGTTAGAGTCAACCCGTTGTCATTTATACGGTTTACAACCCATTGACGTTTTTTAATTCTCTTCACTGCCTGAACCAAAGGCTGATACATTGGTCCTTGTTTCTGCAGGCTTATTCCCTTGACATTCAACATGTCAGAGGATCTGAAAATGTTGTAGCTGACGCACTGTCACGTGCTCCTGTGAATAATTAGAATGCATCCTTATAGAATGCACTGTTTTTCTCTCTCTCTCCTGGCTGCTTTCCTAGAGTATTGAGAGTTGTGGTAACTCTTATTTGTCTATTACAGGGATTCTTGACAGATCTTTGTCTTAAGGGGAGGAGTGAGTGTGAGTGTGTCTGTAATGGGGTTTTCCCCAGCGCTGGACGGATTACTCCGCCCTCCCAAATCATTACATTGGTGTCACCTGCTGCTAACTTCCCTCTTTACCTTTAAAAGAAGCAAGATGGATGGCAGATGGGGGTGGCCTACTTGATTTGTTCACTTTTGTTATTTTTTTTATTGTGTTTCTTTTTGCATGCATCACAATTATACAGCACATTACACTTCCATGCATTCATCTAGCATTACACTACTGATGTCTGACTGCTACATTACACACTTTTATATAGTTTTCCTTTTGTTAATAAATAATTTGCTTTAAAAGTTTGTCTTTCTTGTGTGTCCCAATTTTGTTGCGTTCCTTTTGAGCCACGGGGCGTAACAGTAGGCTATAAACGAACTACACCACCGTCCCACAACTTCAGTGTCACCACCACAAGCTTTAGACAACTTTTTCAGTTTTCATCCAATAAAAACGTTTCCCAAAAAGTTTGAGTTAAGTTTATAAGAGCACAATTGAATAATGAGGCTGTAAAAGTGGACTGAGCTTACCTGTTCAGCGTGATGACGTTTAATGTCCTAATACAGTGGGGTAATACAGATGTATTTTATGGCGTAAAATAAAACATGAAAGTTTCTTGACTTGTGTTAACCAGCAGCCATATCACCCTGTTGCCCAAAACTGGTTGCCCACTGAAGCTAAGCAGGGTTGAGCCTGGTTAGTACCTGGATGGGAGACCTCCTGGGAAAACCAGGCTTTGACACTATACTGTCAAAGAGCACCGTCCTTTGGATGAGACGTAAAACCGAGGTCCTGACTCTCTGTGGTCACAAAAAATCCCAGGATGTCTTTCGAAAGAGTAGGGGTGTAACCCCGGCATCCTGACCAAATTTGCCCAGTGACCTCTGTCCATAATGGCCTCCTAATCATCCCCACATATATGTATATATATATATATATATATTAATTGGCCTCATCACCCTGTCATCACAGCTGCACATTGGTGGTGGTTGAGGTTAATGAATTATTATTATTTATTATTTAGACCTTATTTCAGCCGTTTAACCAAAATCCCGTTAAAAAAAACCATTGACTTTGTGATGATGGAACCGGAAGTGCTAAAATGCAAACTTTTCTGCGTTTTGGCCTACAAAGTGATGTCATACCTGCACTACTCTATTTGCAAGTGGGACATGTCCCCACCACTTTTTGCCGGGGTCGATATTGTCCCTACCACTTTTTAGAACATCTTGTGTACATCTCGTCACGGATGTACCTAAAACAAATGAAACATCTCCAGTTGACTAGCAGAGTCCATTTCCTTCGTTTGTTAAAAAATCTGCGAACTGTTGCGGGAACGTGTTGTTTTTGAAATCATACTGAGTATTCGTTGCCTCTGTTATCAGTGGCAGAAGGCAACTGTGCTCTCTTGGCGCTCATGCACTTTACACAAACAAGTACTTCAATCTACCGCTCAACGCCGTTGCGATGACTCTCTATTCTTTCCGGTTAACAAAAGTTCGACCACTAGACCATTAAGACACACAAGCATTCCAGGCAAATGTATGTAGTCTATATTATCCTATTTATTGACTGATGTGAAGAATCTCAGGACAATATTTTGTATTATAGTAGGTGTAAGGACAAAACTGTCACGTTAAATGTCTTATGTCGATAAATTAAACTCAATCCACTATTGAATCGATTTCTGGACATTGTATTCCTGTCCCAAGTTATGCCACTGTATCCAAGCTTTGGTCTACAAAAATACATCATCCCTGCAGCACTCTATTGCACAGATTTACACACCTTCAAATTTTAACATGAACTTTGAAACTTACTAATATTAAAGTCACAACTAGCCAAAGAATGAATTTTCTAACTTTCACTAATTCATTTTCGATGTTCCTTATTTCGCTCCCATCACAGATGGCCCTCAGTCTTATTCCTCAGTCTTTCCATCGCAAGAACAGATGAGTGGTATCTTTGAGCGAGAGGCTGTCAGAGCCTCACCGTCAGAACCGCTAATTCAATTTGATCAGTGAGAACATCACTCCACACCTTTCGACCCACTATGATCATCTGCCAGCAGGAATACTGATCATCTCCCTTCGTCGCACGCAAGAGTCTTCGTTTCATTTGAGGTATGAAGATAGTTAGACATTTTTCTAGACTTTCTCTTTTTTTTCCTGGAAGTTTTGTAGTGTGTCATAGTTTCAGGTTGTCTGAGACTTGAGAGCAGATCTGTGAGACGCGGGTTCAAAAGCCCGTTTTCTCATGAGAGGATCTCACAGGTATGAATATGTATCAGAAAGATGGCAGACGTGCAGTTTCTTTAGTTGGCCTAAGAAAGCCTCGCTTGCATCAGCACTAACACAGCTCTGGCTCCAAGATCTCAGAGCAGAGAAAAGAAAAAAACTTCAAAAGCATATCTACAGTGATACAGCTTGTACCAGGCAATCCTAAGGAGGAAGTTTCTAGTGAGCGCTTTATTTTCTCTTATATTCGTACTCGTTTTTCCTACTTTCCCTTAGCCCCCTTTCTTGCTTGCTCTCTTTAACGCTCGCACACAGAGTAAGTCTTGCCCATTGCCTGGGTCTCTTTAATCATCAACGCTAGCACTGAATAACTAAACCGAACATCCCTAATACCGCCTGTTGTAGCCAGCTGGCTCGAACCCCAGGCTGTGGTCGTGTGCTAACTACAGAGCAGCTTTTTTCATGATGTAGTGCTCTTGCATGGTGAGAGATGGTTCGTTTTTATGCATGGCGCCTTGAGATAAGGGTCTTACTGCTTGAGTTTCCCCAAAATCTCTCTATGTCAGAGAAAGGAGAGGGGAAACATGGCCCAGAGATGAATAACTTGTGTTGTAACAAAGCTAAATCTGATGTAGGAACCTCAAATAGTGTGTGTTTTTTTTCTTTCAAATTGTTAACAATTTTAGTTTCACCAGGCACTAAATGTGCGTAAAAATATTTAATGTAAATTTTTTTCATAACTCTGCATTTTCCCAAATCTAGCTCTCAGAATACTCTGCAGACAGCATGTGCCAATAAACAGTGCTATCAGCATGTGAAATTCATTCTTGGTGAATTCATTCCCACCCTCAGAGCACAATTACACTGTAAAAAAAGTTGCTGCCTTAAATTCTTAAGTACAATCAATTTGGACGTTTAAGTCATTTCAACCTAAATTACATTAAACTGATTTAAAAAATGAGTTGTTTAACTTATAAAAAAAGTTGAAAATTGCTTAACTTATTTTGATGAGTTAAAGTAATGTAAAAACATACACTCCCCTAAAGGATTATTAGGAACACCATACTAATACTGTGTTTGACCCCCTTTCGCCTTCAGAACTGCCTTAATTCTACGTGGCATTGATTCAACAAGGTGCTGAAAGCATTCTTTAGAAATGTTGGCCCATATTGATAGGATAGCATCTTGCAGTTGATGGAGATTTGTGGGATGCACATCCAGGGCACGAAGCTCCCGTTCCACCACATCCCAAAGATGCTCTATTGGGTTGAGATCTGGTGACTGTGGGGGCCATTTTAGTACAGTGAACTCATTGTCATGTTCAAGAAACGAATTTGAAATGATTCGAGCTTTGTGACATGGTGCATTATCCTGCTGGAAGTAGCCATCAGAGGATGGGTACATGGTGGTCATAAAGGGATGAAATTGCAAATTGCTTAACTTATTTTGATGAGTTAAAGTAATGTAAAACCATATGTTGTCATAAATTATTGATCATATAATTCTTTACAGCGTGTAACATGTATGTCCAACTTGTAAATGTACCCATTGCATTGCATTGTTTATCATCATATGCGTTATATTACGTTTTAAAATTCTCATAATCAGTTACATTTTTATTGATTACATGGTTTTCCCCAAATATTATTTTTTATCTTTTCAATTTTCCTTTCTAAAAAAAAAAAAGCCTATCACTTACGGTATATATGTTCGTAAAGTCTTCTTGATTTGTGGAATTGCTCACATTAGCCACTAGTCAAGTGTTTATAATAACATGGAAAATTGAGCGGCAACAGCACTTGACCACTGAATTTACAGAAATCATTTCACTTTTAAGCCATGTTTTCTCAATATTGCATAGTCAGCTGCTGATAAACACATTTTAAATATTATTTGAATGATCACTCAGTGAGTACTATATATTTGGAAGGCTTTTGTCTTACAAACACATTAAAATGCACAAATGTATGTCATTTCATTTTATCCAGTTATTTCCAAACTGTTTAGTCAGCTGAATCTCTTTTGACCTAATATGTTTAATAATTATGTCAATCATTTACTGTAACAACACTTTCACATCACGGTTCTCCGATGTCGATTAATGCAATGGTCATGCCATGCTAAACAGCTAAACTATTTAATCTTTTTTAGAATGTGTTGATTTGTTTTGTTTTTTATTTTAATTTGACATTTTTACAATTTAATTAATTATTACATTTTCATGAACTCACTAACTTCCTGCAGTTCCTTCACAAACCACAGTTTAGAAAACCCTGACATAATGTTTAATGCCCTTCATATTATATATTTTCTTTCTCTTTGTATTTTGATGTTAATATGGTATCAATAAGATATAGTCCAATTCAAATCAATATGATAAAAGTGTTTGGTCAAAATAATCTAAAATCATGTCATTCCAAACCTGTATAACTTTTTTTCTTCTGTGGAACACAAAAGATGTTTCAAAGATTGTTTCAACTGTGTTTGTCCAGTCAATGAAAGTCAATGGGGTCCAAAACAACACTGAACCACACTGACCTTCAATTCATGGAGATATTATTCTTTAAAAATTAGTTTGTTTTAGTCTATTTAGTTTCAGTGCAAGCATGTCTTCAGATCATTTAGACTTGATTTCACAGACCTTTATGGCTTTAATGATATATAGAGCACAGCAGAGGGTCTCTTTCAGAAGGACAGGGCCACAAGAGGAGCTGCGGACTAAGTGGCCTTCTGAAAATGGCTTTATGAGTTATGATCGCTTCAGGGCAAAGCTTACACCAACCCTCAGGAATACTAATCTGGTTATTTTATTAAAATGAGTTTTGGCATTCTATCTTTTCGGTTCATTCTGGAAATGAGAACGAGAGTGGAACATAAAAAGTTAGTGTATAAAAATGCAAGAGTAAAATCAAAATGGATCAACAAATGCAACTCTTGTGCAAATACTGAGGCGGTTTGCTGCTGAATTACGAGAGTATGGCTATAACAAGTTTTGTTAGAAGCTAACAGAGACAAAACTCTAAATGTAATGAGTTGTATTAATTATATGATGGGTTAAATATTTTCAATAAATCAAATTGATATATAGCTGATATAGTATTATCTAGATAGTTTGATTAAAGGTGCATTGCGCAACTTTTCATGTTAAAAATACCCGTTTTCTAACCCATACATGCTTAAACAATTGCCTGATGGGCTGACTGAGCCCTTCTCTGATCACTGCGATTGCCTCTATAATCCTGTACAGTAAAATAAATAAGAGGGATTCGGGTCGGAATCTGAGACTGGGCGTGACGTCATGCGCGTTCACGGCACGCTCATATGTCTGGCAGGTTTGTGTATGCGCCGACGCCGCCATTCTCCGTAGAAAATGGATTCTAAGAGACCGGCTTGTAGTTCATTTCAAACACCAACGCAAACTCCACGTAAGATAAAAAAAAAAGAGAACTTTTGTCTAGTGCAACCAAAAGGTCCAAATTGGAGTCAGACAGGCGTCGGGGTAAGACGAGAGTAAACATAGGGAAGGCTTTCAACAAATGGAGAGATCTCCGGTCTGCTCTAGGGCTCAAACGGGATCCTCAGTTGGCTTTTTTCTTGATAAAAAGGTAAGATATATCCCATTCTCTAATGTCTGATACGGCCAATAATGACAATAAATGACGATCCATAAAATGTGTAATGCTTTAGCGTAAGCTAGATAAATGTACAATCGGAATAGGTTTTACTAACTTACCATTGTCAGTGATCAGGTTCAGAATGATTGTGATATAAAATGCTGATATATAAGTTAGATACTTAGACACAAATTTTGAGCAAATTACTGCTTAATTACGATGTATTGCTATTGGAATATGCTACTTAGCTGATCAATAAAACAGGCTAAACCCCCGCAAATCTTCGGCGGATTAGCCTGTTTGGCTTTTATGGTAACGTCATAGTGCCACTTGATTGTTTATTACCTTGAGACATTTGGGTGTACTTTGTTGACCGACTGTGTATGGTATGGTATCATGATTACAATTTTGAGTTTTTACAAAGTTATAACTTATATTGTTCAATGAACGTGTTTCCATAATAATAGTCATAAGTGGATACAGTAAACACATAACACAGTTCAACATGGAGATAGATGGGAATAAAAAACGAAGTTTTCTACTAACTTACCCCCATTTTTTCCCTCACACATAAGTGTGTTATTTACTCAATTGCCTTTCCTTTCACATATTTTAAATTACTTGCAGATTTAAAACTTTATTACCTCTGAAGACATTATGATTGTAAACAAAAGATTTGTGCGGCTGATGCTCCTTGGGTTATGACCAGCTCGAGCTCGTGCAAGCGTGCGTGTGCGTGTGGTCCGTGAGCGTGCACACCTCTGGTTGCAGTTTCGCTTGCCGCCAGAGGGGGCGTAGTTCTGCGAAAACTCAGACTCTCGCGCAATGCACCTTTAAATAATGTTCTATATGCATTTTTATTTCATTTTGTTTTATATTTCATTTTTACATCTGACCTCACAGCCATGACAAATCTTTCATTATTATTCATTCATGCTAACAACCTTGAGATAAAATAGGTATAGGCCTACATTTATATTGAAAAGCATCATCATTTTGTAGAAAAAAAATGTATATGAGTCTGGGAACGAGACTGGAACATAAAAGGAGGTAGTGCATAAAAGTGCTGGAGTGAAATCGCATAGCTTACTCTGTATCAATTAATCATCTTTTGTGAATCTAGAAATTACTGTTGACTGCAGCATTCACTTTGTCGGAGGCAATCAAATTAAGCTTTTCAAAAGTATACAATTTCATTTAATGTTTTCCTAGCAGAGGAAAGACAGACAAAGAGAGAGAGAGAGAGAGAGAGAGAGAGAGAGAGAGAGAGAGAGAGAGAGAGAGAGAGAGAGAGAGAGAGAGAAACAGAGAAGGAGGGGGCGAGGACAACAGAATCAAAATGTGAGTAATTTGATCTGAAATAAAAACATTTATCACTGTCATTACTGGAGCCGGACCTTACATCAACCTCAAGAAAGTAAAAATATACATGATGTGCTCAGATTTACATTCACAACTTGAATCAATATGAAATTAGTTTTGGCCCAATAGAGCCATGGATTGTATTTGAAATGAAAAGGAAGGGACTTCAAATCAAGGAGATTGGAGCAGAAATAGAAAAAAACTATGCATGAACACACACACGCTTATTTCACTTTTTGTCACTGGCTCAGTCAAGCACCTGAGGGATGATGAAGAGGGAGCCAGAAGAAACGGTTTACGTAAAGGAATAGAGGAATAATCAGATGAGTGCTGCTCCACAGGTGGGTGAAGCCATTTAACTGGATCAAAAACAGGCTCTACTGTACCTGATCTAACTTTAAATTTGCTAGCGAAGAAGATGATTACCCACACCGAGGCTGTAGAATCTCTACACCGGTTTGCTGTAAGGCTGAGCATTATGGGTTTTGACCGGCTTAATCAGAGCCTATGAACAGATGGGCTTTGGCTTTAATTTTGATTTTATGTTTTCATATTTATGTTTTTTTGAGTTCAGTATGAATCTGTAGAGTAGCATTGTGTGGTAAGTGTTGTGGTTTCTCTCTTTTGTGAAATCACTTCTCAGAGATCTTTGATGCCAGAAATATTAGACTTTATTTTACAACAAAGCCGAGCATCTTCTGCGGAAGATCACTCCAGGTTTTTGCTCAGCTCAAACATATATACATACATCCTTTTCCAAAGATGGTGACACATCCTATGGATATTTTGGATAAAGGTCTTGTACCATGTGACTTCTCAGAATAGAATGGCAACATTCCATACCTTTCTTCAGGCTTCCAAAAGTCAAACCAGAGCCACTCACTGAGGAAATAATAGTGTACAAATATATAGCTAAATTACTTATTTTCTAAATATTAAAATCTTCACGACACCCCTTACTAAAAATACGTATACTTCAAGTTTATTTTATACTTAAGTAAAGTACACTTATACTTTCTTATTTTTAGTTTATACGAAATATACTAATAGCACACTTGGATAAACCACTTTAGATAAATATGCATCTATAAGGAAAGATCTAAACTCTTTTCTCTGATCTGTTTATCTGAAGGAACCTATTCACAATGAATCACATTTTCCAATGCTACATGTGCGAGAGGAATGTTTAGGATGAACTGATTTACTTAATTTTCCAACTCTACATATCAGACAGAGGTCTGTTTATGACGAACCGATTCACTAAAAAGCATCAGGCTTTCCAAATATGAGAGATCATTTTTAAGTTAAAAAAGTATTTTAAGTTAAACAAAGAACTGCTGTTCTATGAACACTTCATTTCTGAAAAAACTTTGCCAAAAAATTACGTCATGAATGACGATTCAATAACCATACGGTAAAAAAAAGTACTCCGCTATCAACTTGGATGTTTAAGTCATTCCAACTTAAATTACATTCAACTGACATTAAAAAATGGGTTGTATGTAAATACATATGTTGTCATAACTTATTGGTCATATGAAAAAAATTACAAATGAAATATTTTTCAGCACATTTAATGCCTGGTGAAACTGCACTTTTTTTTTTTACAACTCTTCTACTGCATTTTCCCAAATCTAGCTCTCAGAACTAAATATTGCAGACAGCATGTGCCAATAAACAGTGCTATCAGCATGTGCAATTCATTCTTGGTGAATTCATTCCCACCCTCAGAGCACAATTACAATGTGAGCTATAACAGCAGAGAAAACTATTTGCTTATTACCCCTCTAAAACCTGCAGGGAGTCCACTTCATTGGTCATATCTTTCTGTCTGTCTGGACATGATGAGGAAATGTCTAAATGTTCTTAAAATAAATAAATCAACGAATCATATAAATAGCTCAAAAATAATTCATAGTAATAAGAATGTGGCTTAATGCTGCTCTGAATAGATAATATTTCTCAGTGATTGTGGTGGGTGGTGTCAGTGAGATACCATCACCGGAGGGTGCAAGCTAAGACTGGAAGAATGAGCAAGGAAGATATGTACACTGTCTGCTCCATACTGGGCATTTAGCAGCGGAGATAGTGATGTCCTACAGCTTTGATACATGCTAAACAGACTCTGAGTGGCCCCCACAGGCGATGAGCGGCAAACAGTGGCTCCCTACTTCAGTGGCATATTAAATAAGGGGCTGGCAGGGCACTAGACTATGAGGGGCATGTAGTGTTTTCTGTCTTACTGTATGCCTCATAGTTACTGTAGAAGAAAAGAATAATGAGGCAAAAGTTTGGCTCCATTGGCTCCAGAAAAAGTGCAAAAAAAGTTTTACATTATATAACTCGTCTGTGATTATAATTGGCTCCAAGGCTTAGTGATATGGAATATGGATTTTTATGGTCATATCAGAAGAACTAATATAGTGCATGTCATGGCTTACATCAAATACACTATACTTCAATGTAAATGCTTGAAGCTTGTAACTATCTCGATTCCTCTTGTTTTTCACTTTATCTCTGATCAGTGCATCTTATCTTATTTTTCATGTGTCATCACTCCCTGTTGATGATATTTCTTTCTTTTTAGTGTGAACATTTTTTATTAATCAGGAAGTTTGGTTAGTTGTGTAGAGAAAGCGGCTGAAGAGTGAGTTTATTCTGTAACATCTGCTAATTATCCCCACTCTCTAGTTCATAGTCTGTTTGATCTGCTGTCCTGTGGAGTACGAGCACGTGGCAGCAGGTCTGCCAGCAGAGAGAGGCTGTATTTGGGGCATGGGAGGGCAACCATTGCACACACTGCTTTCCCTTATGGCTCTCCCTAAAGGTAGCCTGGCTTACCGGATATCTGTATGGATCCTCGTCGAGATTGTCACCAAAAAATTTAATAAAAAATTCATTTGAGCCTCTCAAAATCTTTAGGAGGCTGTCAACTCACCTCTGATCCAGTAAGGCACAAACCAGGCTGAGTCAGAGAAGCAGCAGACAAACTTGTTACCATCTTCCTTCCATCCATCCTTCCTATGATCTTTTTATTTGTATGTTTTTACTTTCCAGTTGCATTAGAAGCAACCAGACATGCTTGCTAGAGACATGAACGTTGCAATTATATGAATTCTATAGGATACTTTGTGTTTTATAATTAACTCTAGACCATCATATGGAACCTTTTGTTATGACCCTGCATTTCCAACATGAAGTGCACTCAAAAAGAGAAAACCATTCCACTCAATAAACAATGAATATCTTATCATATCTAGCAAGACACAAATTTGCCGTCATCATTCTGTATTTATTAAAAAACAGGCCCAACACACTTTGAGTTAGAGTTTAGAGATATGAATCACCAATCCGTTTAGTGCCAGTGAGAGACTGCAGAGCAGAGCTCCTCCTTGCCAGAGCAGACAACTTGTACCTGAGAGAGTTAATTAGTGCAAATGCACAGTTGTGTTACTGGGCCACTGCTGGCAATGAGAAGCATCATTAACACAAAATCCCAGTCCCTCAGATCTGAGAAGTGAAGCACTGCTCATTTGAAATGAAGGTGTGTTAACATTCACTGAATTTGACATGTATTATGGCTATATATATATATATATATATATATATATATATATATATATATATATATATATATATAAACTTTTCTTTTTTTTTTGAGGTGGGTAAATACCAGTTCAGCCACAATCCTCCTCCAGGCAAAATGCCAATCGCTGCTCCCTGTCTTCCAAAGTCTAAAAAGTCCTGAGTTTTAAAAGCCTAAAGTCAAAATCTAGACCTCAAAGACACTAGTAATGACAAAGCTGTCATTTCTTGGAATTACATTTAATTTATTATTATTCCCATGACATTATCTTACAGATGAAAGTATGTTTGGCTCTACCAAAATAAGAGTGAATAAAAAGCATCTTAAACATGTATGAACAATCAAGTGCCTGTTATTTGTTATTACTTACATTTCAAAGTATGAATACATAAATACAATTCAAGATTTTACACTTTAAATAGATTGAAAAAACAACAACATTATTGCATGTCCACACTACAGTGGAGCAAGTCCAAACTCACTCCTACCCTACTAACAACACAGAAAAAATCAATCAAATCAAATAAAAACGGGATGTCTTCACCCAAAGTGGTGAACACTGCTAAATCCATTAAGAGATGCAATAGCTCGAACACATGCTGTATTTCTGCACCAAATAATCATGTCAATTTGCATAAAAAAAAATAAAAATAAACATTTTAATGAGAAAAAAAAAATTCTGAATTTTATTCTGATTCATTCTGAAGTTTCATGTACATTTTGCTTAGTCAGTTTAACTTTGCTCAAGGATATTTCCCCTAGTTCTTCATAAATAAAACCCTTTGAATACTTGCTGGGTAACTATAAAAATATGCTAATTATACTTATTACTAATTGAAAAAGGCATTAACATTCTAATTTGACTGCAGGTTATGCTTAATTTCAGCCAACTGCTGAATGGGCTCAACTGCTGATAAATCACAGTGCGGTGAGGCAGGAGAGGTTCATCTGTGTGTTAATGCGGGGGAGACGATGGCTGTATAAAGAATGGAATGGTAAACAACAAAGTAAAAAGTCTTGCTATCTTTGAGTTGACACTGCAACACAGAGATTAAACAAAAATAAATCACTACTTAACAGGAACTTTGGCTGAGAGGAGAACCTAAACATCAGAAAGTTCACAGCACAATTGGAGGGGTCTTGCAGGACATTTCATGTCAGAATTATATTCTTTCTTATTCTCATTTCCCCTGTCATTCTGACCACAACTAGCTGGTTGGTCCAGGGTGGCGCTGAAGGTCCTGGCTGTGGAACAGAGGGTGTAGTAGGGGGTGGATCTGCAAAGTGCTGGCAGCTGCAGCAACAGCAGCAGCAGCAGCGGCAGCCATGGGCATCGGACTGAGCATTGTGGGGAGCAGAGAAGTGGGAGGCAGGGGGTGGAGAGTCAAACCAGGAACATGATGGTGAGGGTGAACTGGGTGGAAAGATGAGGCTGGGATCAGGTGCAGGGGTTGAGCTGCCAACATAGTAGCTGGCGGCACTGAAAAGAAGGCAGCAGGAATTGGATGGGCAAATTGGGCCTGAGAGAGGGTGGGATGAAGGGGTGATAGCAGGGCAACAGGCGAAGAGTGAGGAGCAATAGAAGAGGGTGGGGAAGAGGGCTGGAGTATGTTGTATGGTAGACAGGCTGAAAGTGTAGTCTGGTCAGGTGGCTCTGCAGTTGGTACTGGTAAATGGCTCATGTCCACAGATACTTGCTCTTGAAGGTGCTGCTGCTGCTGCATGTGCTGCTGGGCCTGGAGCTGAAGCAATTTGTACTTCTCAATCTCATCATTGGTGAAGGTGATTGGTTGCTCAGAAAGGGGAGGGGTGGTGCATTTTGGACAGTGAATCCCTGCAATTTCTGCATTGTCTGCTTGGTCTTTGATGTTAAGTTTTTGTGACAAAGTCTTGTCTGGACCCAGAACTAAAGCAGAACAGGATTCTGTTGATCTATCCTCCTTGGCAATTTCAAGACAGGCATGGGATGCGCTGTAATTTTGCCCATGTGTTTGTTGTAAGTGTTCTGAAGTCTTACTGTCAATTTGAGGTATAACTTGTTGATTTGATGGGACAGTTGAAGATGTTGGAACCTGGTTACTAATACTGGCACTTGCATCTTTATTTATCCCTATTTTTCTTGCCCCTTTCTTAATAGAGGGTAATTTACCAATTAGCGGAAGTGAGAGGGTGACATTTGCTTTCTTTACTTTAGGATCCTTCTGGTCTGATCCAACCAACTGGTCGTTAGATTTATGAGTATCATCTTCCTTCCCTACACCTGATTGTAAGGAATTAGGCTGAGCTACATTGTTACTTGTAGCTAATGGGGGTGAGTGACTCCTCTTTCTAAGAGGAGATGATTTGGTCTTGACCAATCTCTCAGATGGTCCAGAATGACTGCAATGTTTCTGGCTCTGTCCAGTTGGAGATGGCCTAATATGGGAATTAGACAACCAGTCCCCATTAAGATCAGAGATGCTAATGCTACTAGAGGAACTGGAGCTACGAATGGACACTGGCTTGTTATACCACCTGTCTTCACTTCTTTCTGGACTTGACCAAGGAAATTCTTCCCTCTCCCGGTACCTCCTACCTACAGGGCTAAGTCTTTCATACCACCAATCCCTGACATCCTCTTGAGGTTCAGGACTGTCATAGACTCTATAAAACAACTGCCTGCCTGTATGTTGAGTTCTATGCTCTCTGTGTTTATGCTCCTCAACATTTTTTTTGTGCCTTCTGATGCTGTATCTCTCATACTGATCTGGGCTGTTATAAACTGTTGAATATTTCCGTTTATTGTAGATGTAAGAGTCTGCGTAATCCCAACTGTCTCCTGTATGTTCGAAATCTCTGCATGGGCTATAACTGTAGTCAGGAACAATGTAAGAGGAACTTCTAATGCAAGACCTGGGCTGACTGTGCTCCTTTCTCAAAGGGTATAGATAGTTTGATCTTGGTGAGGTGGAGCGTCTCCCCATGTGGTACACAGGCCATTCTCCATCTGAGGTCAAGTCTGACAGGCCACTCCACGACCCAGATTTGTCACTGTTGGGAGTTGAGGCAGCATCCCTCTTTGACTCATAGGTGTTGTCATACCAGCGATAATTATCCTCTCTTCCTGTCGTGTTGTGAACAGAATATGACAAAGGCCTCCGCCTTACCAAGCGCAGCGCTGACACAAGCCCCCTCATCGTTTGACATTTCTTCCTTTTACGTGCCGGGGCGGAAAGCGAGCTTACAACAATGCTTTTGAGGCTGTGCTCTGGGGTGTCACTTTCATTTGAAGTCTCATCTCTCACTGATCTTTTCCTCTTTCCCAGCTTGTGCCTCCTCTCAGTGCACGCTTGCTTGTATTGTGACGTGTCGGTTGGAGTGCATTGGAATTCAAAGTGTCCTCCAGCTTCTGTCTGCGAGCAGGTTTTGAATGCGCATCCCGCTTGCCGGATCTTGACAGCATCTAATTTATGCCTACGATTTTTCCCCTTTCTCCTGTGTTTGGGTTTCTTTGGTTTTAAAATGCCTAATTTATCTCCTGGAACATCCTGTGTTTGTGGCCTAGCTCTGTCATTCTGGCCTGTGAACTTGTCAACAACACCAATATCTGTCCCCTTTGTGCTTTTGTCTCTGCCCTCCTTGTGTTTTAAATAGTAGTAGAGAGGGTTACAGCTGTAAGATACGCGTGGCTTGTCGGAAGTGTACTGCACCAGCTCAAAAGGCCATTTTGTCACACTTCCGTCCTTGCTGACTACATTAAGGAAAGAATCTATATTTTCATCCTTGCACACTCTGTGTATTTTATACTCCTCTGTCTCTTTTTCTGATATACAGTCCTTCCCATTCTGCATAGTACCCTGTTCGCAGCTTTTCTGTGTATGGTGGTGTGAGCCTTTGAGTATTTGGAGTTGGCCCTGGGCCATGGTACCCTGTCCATCTGTGTAAACAGTAGGGCCGGGGCACTTGAGGCATTCTCTCCCCTCTGATCCCGCATAAGCCCCCTCTGCCCTAGGCCTCTGCCCCCCATCACGCAATCTGTCCTCTGAACCAGCTGGCTTCCAGTTTGCTCCAGGACTGTGTGTGTCAGGACACCCCAGCTTCTCTGGCTGACTTGTGCTGTAGTTTGCCTGAATTTCAGGGCTCTCCACATGTTTTGCTTGTGCTTCCATTTGAGGTGTTTGAGAGTCTTCATCCACCCAGCCCAGAGTCAGTGGATCATGGGACAGATCATGGTCATCATTATTTGGGGTTCTGGGTGAGCACGAGCCAGACCAAAGGGCCTCCAGGGCGAGTCTGTGCTTGTGGCGCTGGAGCTCTTGATAGTCACTGGCCTCCTCAAGTCCATCACTAAACACAGATGCACAGGAGTCAAGCTTTAGTTGAGCTCGTCTAGAGAAACAGAATGAGACTCCTGCCCTGGGGCTCTGGTGTCCTGCAGATGATTTTGTGGGTAAGGGGTGTTTTTCGTGGCATGGCTGCTGATGTGTGGGCATACGTGTGGAGGACAAGCCCTTCGATGAAATGTTTGTAGAGATAGGATTTGAGTTTTGAACCAAGCATGCTGTTGGTTTTGTGTCAAACTTGCTACTGCCAGCAGAGAGGATTTGAACGGGATCCTTATCTTTGTTTTTAGACCTTAACTTTGGACCTTTCCTGTCATCACTGTTGGCAAGAATAGAAGACAGTGTTATAATTAGGCAGTGCTGAAAGATCTCAAATCTCTTTAAATCTAATATATAGTGCATGCGTTAGATAAAGAATGCATTTACAACACATTATCACATTGAGATTAAGTGTATTATGATTTACCTATCTCTTTGCTGTTTGAGTTGTGCAAGCTGGTGCAGTCGTTTCAGAGCTCTTTTCTGCTTTTTCTCATCTTTCCAGGACTTGGAGGAGACATTGCGTGCAAATTCTCTCTGCTTCAACTCTTTCAGCCTCTGTAAGACAAAACAGGCAGATGATAATGAAAGATAAGAAGTTCTGAAAACCACTTGTTTGGCTTGGATAAAGACCCTAAAGAAGGCTTATCCAGGAGGAAAAAAGAAACATCAATCCAGGTCTAACCTGGGGTGCAATTGGGGCAGAACAATCCGAAACAGCCTTACGACACATAAAAAATAAAAAAAAGATATAAAAACATCTCTTTCTAATGCTTCTGTTAATAGAGACTGTACAGTCATTCAATTTCCCAGATAAAAAGCTCCTTGGAAAAGGTACAGACCACATCGATGGATGCCTGTCTATTTTTTTATAGAAAAAAAATCACAACAAAGTAAACAAAATCAGCAAGTCAAGTTAAGTCAAAAGACAATCACAAAACAATAAAAGTGTCAGTGGCGCCTGAATTTGTTCAGCAGACATGAACGGAAAGTCGCATGATCACAGCCAAACACTTTTGACTTTACTCAGCAGGGAAATTTAAGAGAAAGCCATATTTGTCTTGACTCATGAAAGGCAATGAAAATGTAACTCACTGCATCCCCTCTCTCCCCATACACAGGTGACATAGGTGTTTAATTTGGTCTGGTAATAAAATACAATCACAGATAAAAGTAAGGAAAAAACACACTGCTGTCTTTAATTGGTATTAGCCAAAATATGGAAATAGACTATAGTGTGTCACAAACTCAAAGCACCTTAGGTTTTTCCAAAACTCTTTTATTTTTGTGAGCACATGCATGCACAACCTATACCAAGATTTTGTTGGTGTTGTGAAGGGAGTGCCAAGAGGAGGACAGTTCCCCTCTGCTGCAGTGACAAGCACTGACAGGGAAAAAAACTGTATCTGTGAGACGTTAGCAAGCTAACTCCCAACAGAGGCTGCTGACTTTACACAGCAAAACACACTAATGATGCCTGCTTCAAGGGAGCTTCACAGAAGAGAGCTTTTCAAGGTATATACACACACTAGAGGAACCTCATAGTTTCTCAATTCATTGTCATGAAGAGAGATTCTAAACAGAGTTGAGATTAATTTTGTGGCGGCATCACACATTTTCATACATGTACATATAAAAATAATGCAAATAAGAGAGAAAAAGGCACTTAGAGAGAATGAGGTAAATAATAGACACGATTTCCCTTGTCTTCCGATTCTGACCTTTGCTTATCAACACAAAGGCAGAATGTGAGACAAAACCTACGTAGAGAGCTGCCTCGCTGCATACTGGCTTCATAAGAAACTGCCTTCTAAGTGGGTTGTTGCATTTAAAAACAAGACACAGACTAGTGGAATGGAAAAAATGCAAGGTCTTGAGGTGCATTTTCAAATTTTTAAAAGTTAAAAAAATTTAAAAGCACAATGGTCAAACACGTCTATCTGGCGCAGGCTTACATGGACAAATAATGGAAAAGCAGTGTTGTGCAATGCAAAAAACTAAGGCAACATCTACTAGTTATGGAACTTATGAAAGCACTACAATACACTGATCCAGAGTGAAATACACACTGATAAAGAGTGAAATAATTTCAATAGTATTTAAAGCTTGCATGTTGCTAAACTAACAATGATCCTCTCTAAAAAGTATAAAAATTCACAGCAATATATAATTTAATTTAAAGAAATATAATTCCGCTGCACTATTTATCTGTACTTTTCAGAGAATAAAATTCATTATTTAAAGTCATTTATCTCTGCCTTGCCATCTTGAATTTATTTTCCACTAAGCTTACTATTAGACATTCAAGTCTCATAGAAATATGCAAAATTCCATGTAAAAAA
The DNA here is from genome assembly GCF_951802725.1 of Rutilus rutilus. NCBI lineage: Eukaryota > Metazoa > Chordata > Actinopteri > Cypriniformes > Leuciscidae > Rutilus > Rutilus rutilus. The sequence continues at coordinate 22,105,765 of NC_140230.1, read as the reverse complement.
AAAAAAAAAACCCATCAGGTCAGCCTCTTTTTCTAATTAAGTGCTACTCCAGAAAGCACTACTCACTCTCTCTCTCTCTCTCTCTCTCTCTCTCTCTCTCTCTCTCTCTCTCTCTCTCTCTCTCTCTCTCTCTCTCTCACACAGCCTGGAAACACAATGATGGTTTTGACAGAATGAGATGTTTATAGTATAAAACCATTCCATGACTGATATGATTGATAAGGCACATTAAAGTATGTCTAAATGCTCTACTCATAATTAGCTTTGGATATTCTCATATCCATAATGCCTTAGATTTTGCCCTTCAGAAGATAATTTGGACTTTCAATGAAACATCTGCCTCATGAATAATTGACAGATAAGAAAGAACAAAATAATATTTGAACCATCCAATGGAAACTATATTTTAAACTGTCAAAAATAACTAATTTCCTCTGATCACACTGACTGGGCAAGAATCAAAAACATTTAGTATAGAGATGCAAAAGGATAATATTTGTTGTACAGTCCTTGTTGTATTAAGTACTACAGTTTCTCCTGTGGCATGAACTGCAACTCAGAAACACACACTTTAACCCTGAGTTGTGTTGAGATTAATGAGAATTGGAGGTGATTAGATGCTCTAATTGACCTCCAACCTCCAGTCCATTAAATCAATGATGTTGTGTGCTGATGATCAAACACTGATGGATTAATCAATGTGGAAGAACAGAGGTTTGTCTGCATGTCATGTGTAAGGATAGAGCCTTTAGCATATTATTGACTTACATGTTTTCACTAGGATATAAAAAAGCCCATTAAGATACTTTTATAAACCTTTAGCAGTGGTAGCTATTCTGAATCTTAATTCATGAGTAATGCAGCATCTTGCATCTTCTATAGCGCCGGTCCCTTTGATATCTGCATCTCAACTACTTTGAGATTCTCCAGCTGAGATAACAGACCTCAAAAGGTTTTACATTGCTACTAAAAATCCTAATGTTAATAGACCTTAAAGGAATCCCATCAATGCACGCAGGGTAAAGAGCCTATATCAGAGGATATAAAGGCACTATAGTGGAAACTAAGGCCGATGTCCATGGAATTTTAAAGACAATAAAATGCTGTGAACTGCACACAGCATAAGGTTTTCATTAGTTCTTTTTTTCATGGTTAAGCCTCTGTAAAAAATCTAAAACTGGACGTGTTTATTGGTGCTGGCCTGGTGGGATCCTACCAAATGAGCGATTGAACAAAGAAAGAAATTAAAAGGACAAAAAACACAACAACAACAACACCCTGTTAACCATGTTGCTCCTCCTTTACTCTCATTCTCTATGGGACAAATGAGCTTTCAAGTTGCACCACTTCTGCTCACATTATCTTAGTGCAAAATCCTGCATATTACTCACTAACCAACCGTGATCAAGTTTTTAACTAGATGCTAAATGCACTAAAAAAAGAATTTCAATTAAGCAACTGTCATTCTTTACAGCACAAACACACTTCATTTGAATGTAATTTGTAATATACATCATTTATATACTTTATGTAAATTAGACTTTTCGTTACCAAATGATTGTTTTACAATTTGCAATTATTTCTCTGCCACAATTTAGCATCCGTATAGCAAGTGGTAAACGGAAGTTAATTTAAAAGGGACGTTTTCTATTGATCATCGCAGCAGTAATTCATGAAATGATGATCGAATGGAGACGAAAGCTATACAGACGTGCCATGAAGTCAAGCACATTTTTAGCATTTTTAAGAGTCGTTTAAGTATCTGAATCACAGTGGTGAAGGGTTCCAGTGGAACACAGTAAAATATGACCTGCAAATTGGAGAATAGCGCAATGAAAATGCTGTTTAGCAGATAATTCGTTGCCATTTTGGCGTTGTTTTCACGATTCCTTTAGTGAATCGGCTGCTAGAACCCTTTGTCTTTCTATTTATCTGTCTTTTCCTCACTCTTATATTAAGGAACAAATCTCCAGGCCAGGTATAGGCCTTAATATACTCTCCTGTCTAGAGTTTCTGCCAACTTCCACATTATATCACAACCTTGAGCAAACACACTCTCATGAAAAACAGTCTCAAAAAGAGAATTGAGTCATGATCACACCTTCCCTCTTTACTTTCAAAAAAAAAGAAGAAAAAAAAAGAAAGTAAATCTATACATGAGTATCAAACTGTATTCTATTACAAACACATTTAATACACGCACATTACCCATAACACTAACCAATGATTCATACACAAACGCAGGTGCAATGGTAGTGTGAAATCTGGTCTGACAGCTGACACTGACTGTGAACTCGGCCTCACTGTAGATATTAGCAGATTTGCCATTTTAGCACTGGGACAAGAGCAGGCTGTTCCCTAATTGGCTGAAACATCTCTGTCCACCTCGCAGAGCCCAGACATGGAGGTGTCACCTTGTAACATTTCACCAGGAACAGGCCTTCAAAGAGCTGGATTTCTGTCTGCTACTTTTTTTTTTTTGCACAAATTTGAAAGTCATTGTGGTTCATCTGCTCCCTTCAGTTTGGGTCACGCAGACAGCTGTCATCTTTACAAGCTTCAGTGCCAATCATGGCTGCCTTGTTCAATCATGTAACATTAAATGCAGATCTTCCTACAAAAGGGATAGTTAAATGCATTGTTTACACTCATATTATATGTTACACAACATATTATATACTGCAGAACATCTGTGACATGATTTTAATAATCACCAAGCAGAAAACTATTGTTTACTTTTCAGCTCAGTTGCGTAGGCTTTGTTGATTATATTGATTACTTTGAAAACCGATTGCCAGACAACATCGCAAATTGCTATATTAATTCAGAATTCAGTTGATGTGTGTTCACAGTGTCACAGGTATTCATATTTTGGCTGTTTTCAGTGTCTTTACATGTGGCTCATCCAACTGAAACCGGATTTATTTATTATGAATAATCCTATCTTTTGTTTTTATCCATACAGTTCCAATAAATAAAACAAAATAATCAAATGGCATAATTTGTCAAGTATTTAATTTACTGGAATTTTGAAATTTGGAAGCACATTTTAATATATAAACATGAATTCATTTCATAACACTGAAAAATATAATCTTTTGCTATAATCTCAAAATTAATATCCATTCAGATTAATTTTCAGCAGCTACTCCAGTCTTCAGTGTCACATGATCATATTTATCATACAATTATTAATATAATAATATGCATATTATGCTTTTCAGTTGTTATTATAATAATAATTGTTCTGATGTGGCCACCAAAAATCCATTATTATTAATACAGGATTCTAAATGGCTAATTTAGTCTGCCTGAACACTAATACATTTACTATAATACAGTAATACATTCACAAATGTAATCTTTAGCAAATCTCAAAATGAGTATCCATTTTTCATACTGTAGGCCTACATTATAACATTGTAATGCTGAAATTTATTTATTTTATTCTAAGTGCTATTTTATTTTCTTCTTTTTTTTTTGTTGTATACAATAGTACAATAGTATAAAATCAGCCATTTATCAATATCGGTATTAATATTAAAATTAGTCTCGGCATCTGAAAAAAGTTTGAATATCTTGCATTGTAAAAAGTGTAAAATAAATAAATATAAAAACTGCCTTTTTTTTGCCAAAATACAAATAGCATATCAGCTACAACACTCTTTAGTCGTCCTGTTTGTTGAGTTACCTGGAAACACCTGCGTATGCATACGACTGCGAGGGTGTGTGTGTGTGTGTGTGTGTGAGGTCCTTCTGCATGCTCCAGTTTCCCTAGTTAAATCTGCCGTATTGTGACAGGCCTCTCTGGACCTCCTGAGCACATGTGAGCAACATTAGTCAGCCTGCCTCCCAGTCTAAAACCTGACACAACAAACAGGTGGGATTGCCTCTCTCTCTTTTACACACGAGAAAAAGCATCAAGCGGCACTAAGAAACAGAGAGAATATTCTCTGCATAATGAAGCATTGAAACGGAATAGACTGCGCACCTGTGTCTGTGTGTGTCTGCGTATATGTGTGTGAGTTGTCTAACACCGTTCCATCTGTCTGTTCTTTCCCTCAGGTATAACTGGTCCTCTGATGCTTTCAAAATGAGTCATATCTTCCCCTCTCCCTTTCTAACTCTGTTTCTTTTTTTAACACTGTGCTCTCTTGTACCTTTATCGGGATGTGGCAGGTGGAGATGAATAGAGCCTCAGCTGGGCTGCGGAGACCCTGGAGAGCTCCAGGCGTTTGACAAGGGCAGAAGACAATAAGAGCCTACTCATCCTGGCAGTCTACAGAGAGAGCAGCGGCGCTTTCTCGTTCTCCCACTCATCCCATATAGTGCACTGCACTGTGAAACAGGCAGTCCCCTTCTCTGGATCTTCCTGCAGCCCACGAAACTACTTTTTTTACTTAGTCTTTGTCATTGAGCGGGGTCAGTTTGCTAACACTGTCCTCCTCCTCCTCCTGGGGAATATGGAGAGACCAAGACCAAGAGAGACAGTGTGTAAGCCATTCTCGAAGGGCTGTCTCAAGAAAACAGAATCATTGAAAGAGTGAGCACTGTAAAAAGTGATCAGTTGACTTAACTTAAAAAAGTGAGGAAACTAAAATTAAAATTATGTAAATAAACTTCTTGCATAATTGAATAAATTGAATTGTCAAGTTTAGATAACTTTTCTTTTTTTTTTTTTTATTACACAAAGTTTATTTACTTAATTTTAATGCAATGGGTTTCCTCACTTTTTTTAAGTTAAGTTTATTAAAATTTAGTCCAGACAGAATGCAGTAACAGGTCTTGTGTGAACAGACCCTACCTAAAGGCTGGAATATACATGACTACACTACCAGATTTTTGCCCTGATTTACAGTCTGGACAAGTTGACGCTAACTGCCAAAAGTCAGAGCCAGTCAGTCTGCAGATTTGAGTTGACAGATTTCACAGAAAATCGTGTAGTGTATGATGGTCACAGACTCCAATTTTCTAGCTTCAAAGTTTGATTCCATCCAGTGGGAGGATATCAAAAATGTTTGACATTTTGAGCTGATTTTAGAACACATTGTTTTCAATTGTCACGTGTCTCCTACAGAAGCAGCAAGACACGTGTTTCTGCGTGAGTTTGTTGTGTTCGTAATGATTTGAAAGTCTGGTAGTGTGTGATCCTCAGTCGTTTAGTGTATGATGCCCAGTTTTCCCTATGTAACTAACTATTTACAAAGTCGGCAACTGTGTGAAGCCTAGTGTTTTTTAAAATCTGTTCAAGTTATGTAGTGTATTCCAGCCTTAAGACAGACAAACAAACTCGATTGCAGGATGGATTGTCATATCGTTATGTTCAATACATTCTACTGAAGCCACTTTAGGTAATGTTCAATGGTATAGAGATGTAATGCCTACATATTATCATATCATGTAATTGGTTAAAATCGATAGATAGCCATAGTAATGTGATTTTATATCAAATTAAAAGATATCCACTACAGCTGAAAAGTTTGGGGTCAGTAAGATTTTTGCTCACCAAGGCTGCATTTATTTTTTATAAAAAATACAGTAAAAGCTGAATTTAAAACAACTGTTTTCTATTTCAATTTTTTTAAATGTAATTTACAATGTAATTGTAATTAGTTTGAATGTCACATGATCCTTCAGAAATCATATGCCGATTTGGTGCCCAAGAAACATTTATTATTATAGTGAAAATGTTGATTTACTATTTAGTATTTTTGTGAAAACAAGAAAGAACAGAATTTATTTGAAATAAAAAATTTGTAACAATGCAAACGGCTTTACTTTCACTTTTAATCAATTTAATGCATCCTTGCTGGAAAAAAAAATCGTTCAAAAAGAAAATAATCTTACTGACCCACAACTTTTGAAATGTAATATAAATATATATAACATTTTTTTATATGTTTTTTGATATGGCCACCACTTTTCAAAAAATCTATTATTATTACATGAATGGCTCATTTTATTATTCCTGTCTGGATAAACAAACTCCACCTTTGATTTACAAGGTCGCAGGACAAGTTCTGCATTCAATAAGCTTTGTTGTTCCTGGAGCAACATTCCCCAACCTTTTAAATCAGTGGGCTCTGATTGCTTGGTAGGAATGTTGTTCCAGCAACAAAAAAGAAAGCTGATCCAAGAACGTGTCCTGCTTGTGTAAATCACAATGAGCATAAAGAAATCAATGTCAAAGACCCATCTCTTGTATGTGCACTCGTAGTGCTGTTTGCTATAGTAGAAAAGATTTTACTCGTCATCGTTCAGTGTGATTTAGTAAAGGGTACCATGTAACAAAGACAGATAGCATGCCACTTTGCCCGTTAAACATTACTAATGGCTGTGCATTACCTCTGCTCTACTGTGTGGCATCAATTCAGCACGTTCTCACATCTCCAAATCCATGGCTGCCGGATTTAAAAAAAGAAAGAAGCCACCTATATTACGCCACCTTCAGTACAAACACTCTCTGTTGGGAGTCTGCGCCAATCACACTCAGCCTAATCTCATCACTGCTTATTCTGTGGCCAACTGCAGTTGGTGCAGAGAGGCAGTGATAAGCCTCAGGCATTTACTTGAAAAGAAAATGAAAAACTCCCTCTCTTTCTCCCTTCTCTCAGCGTGAACCATCTCTATGGACAGTTTCGTACCGAGCGATAGCATTTTGCTCAGGACATTTAATAAAATTCCTGGAAATATGATAAAACCCCACGCATGAGAAGCACCTATCTAGCAATTTGGAACTCAAACTAAAGATTACAGACTACCAGCTGAAACAATGTATCTTCCGCAAACCTTTTCCTGATAGCCGCGAGCGAAGGAAATATGTAATCCTCGGCCGAGATTTGGATGCTGGTGTTTCTACTTAACGTTGATTATAAACTGTCACTCTCATTCACCCCAGGAGGAAAACATCAACATGTGGATTATTCTCACCCCAATCTGCACATTCACAGGCAGATAATCCACCAAAGACACTTCCAATATCCTCTGCCGTCTGATGCACACCGCGCACAGGGCTCATGTGTTGAGTGTTAGCATTGGGCCGCAGGCAAAAAACTGTCTGCTAAAACTCCTTTAGACCCTCTTCAGCAGCTCCTAAGATGACAGGCTGTCAGGTTAGGTGATCTGTAACATTTGTGTGTTGCGTATATGTTTGAATGCTGTAATGAGTATGTGTGTAAGGTGCCTGAGAGGATCAGGAAAGGAGACCCTTTGAAGCCTAGAGGATGCGAGTGAGAGGGAGGAGAGGAGAAGAGAGGAGATTTGGAACCGGATATTGCAGAAAGGTGCAGTAAGGAGCTTTCGGGGGAAGCTTTCATCCACACAGAAGCTGTTTCTCCTGCTGTACACACATAAACACAGGCTAAAAGATGCTTTTTTTATATACGGGAGACTGGGGGGTGTTGTAACATATTTTGTTTCAACATCTGTTACCTGGTGTTTTTACGCTCTGTGTTTTAAACTTCAAATTATAGTAGTTTAGAAATGTCCAACTTTTAAACGGTGTAAATCAATGGGTTGCAACATCAATAAAAAAAACATGGATATCAGTTTACATTTTGTTCATCATTTTAATGGTATTCTAATATATAAATCCATAAAAATATATATTTAAAATAACTATAGTAATATACACAGATTTTTTTTTTTATAAACGACAAAAAATATAACGTTATAATAACACATTTATTCCTCCATCAAGCAATGCCGTTCCAAAGAGGTTGCCAAGCAACACATGCAGCAACAAAGAATCACAAACGGCAGTTGCGCAGTAAGTAATACCAGAGCCCGTCTACGGAGAGCCTTGGCACTTCCTGTTAGCCCCATTGTATCGATCTTGGTTGCAGTTCCATTAGAATTCCACTGGAGGTGATCGCGGGCGAGTGCAGACTGAATGGGAGTCTATGGGGCTAGACGGCTAAATGTGTCTCTTTCACCCGATTGCCGTTGAGAAATCTCAGATTTTATTGTAGGTTTTGCAAGTTCAACATGGGTTATAGGTCGAAAGTTGAATGAACGAGTACTTATTTCTTTTCGATTTCTTACAGGTTGAGTTGTTGTTGCCCATAACACGCTAGCATTCTGCTAAAGACGTCAGCATTCTGACGTCATTGACATTTTAAAAGACTTTTTAAACCAAATAAGTGACTCTAAAAAATCGAACACCCAGCAATGTGTAATTTCTTTGCATCTCCTTTCGAATACAACATTCAAATTACTAGACAAAAAATTATATCCTGAGAAAAGTGGATTTTGAGGGTTTTTCGCCATAGACCTCCATTCATTCTGCACTCGCCTGCGAGCGCCCCCGCATGGACAGAGACGTGTTACTGCAGCCAGTCCAGAAACCGGAAGTAAGCAGAGAGTGCCAATTCTCTTCCTATTAGACATTCTCTGGTAATACTAATGTAATGCGGTCACAGGTGTATGTTTGTTGAGTAATTTACAATGGCTTCGAACGTGGAAATAAAATAAAGGAAATAAACACACGCAAACAATTCAGTCAAGCGTACAAGCAGCACTCTGGTACAGGATTCAAATGAAATATAGCCTAAATATTTTATGAAACGTAATTTTCCCCTTAACCGATTTGCTCTGGAAAAAGTAATAGATTAATAAGACCAAAGATCGCCCGTTTGATATACCCCAGATGAGTATATCTCATGTTTAACCACTGTCTACATAAGAACCAACGGCAAATTCCCGAAGGACTGGCCGAGATGATGCTGTTCTCTGAGAGTACATGAGCGCTGAACGGCCACTGATGGCCTGGAGCCCGCATCTGCGAAAGCGCCTCAACAGATTGTAAAAGGCACTAAGATTATTTATTAGTCAAATATTTGAGGTCTAAATACATTCTAGCTTAAAAAACTCTTAAAACTACATTTCATGACACAACTACAGTAGTAGACCTATTTATTAAAGATATGGTGGATTTGCTCGACCCCCATGACAGTCGCCGCAAGCGGAGTGATACAAACAAATATAGGCTATATATAGGGTAGAGTGGGGGAAAACGCCCCCCCTGGGGTAAAACGCCCCCCACCTGTTTTTCCCAAAATAACCACTAAAAGTAGTCAAGATACATTTTTACTGTTGCTATGCACTACGTTGATAACGGGGATATACAAATCTCTATGGAGAAGCTGACACCAGCGACACATTTGAAGAGAAGAGGATTACATGGTAAATGCTATAATTTTCAGATATTAGTAAATAAGTGTTTAAGAGAATATTGTTCTGCAGGATATCACAGTGATGTATGATAGATGAATAGTGAAGTCTGTAGTTTGAGATCATATATTATTTATAAGGAATATAATTATATTTTAAAAATTAAACATTATTTTAAAAAACTCATAGCTTGTGGCTTAAAACGCCCCCTACGCTGGGGGTAAAACTTATTTTTATCTGTGTTTTGAATCACGCATTAAGTTATGTGCGTGTTTTAGGATTAAAGGAAATGTCTGAAAACTTAACGGATAATGTCCTGTCAGAAAATTACCAGTGCCTTTTCCGTTTTTCAACAGATAATTTTTTCTTAAATTTTAATTTTTTAATTTTTAATTGGTTAAACTGATTGTTACGCATCACTCCCGATCTCACGGTGTGTGTGTGTGATGTCAATATATCTAGTAATAGAACACATTGGTTATATAAGCGTTGTATTTCTAAGCAGATTTTTTTTTTTTTTTTTTTTTTTTTAAATTGATATTGACTTGCTGGTAGATGCAGAGAGCCCCTAGCAAAGATTCTATTATTGTCTTATCAGATACTCGCAATGCGGCTTCGAGTAATGACTGGAACATCTAAAGTGGCTGTTTACATAACAGAACAGCTCTCACTACCCTCAGGCTTTTAAAAGTTCATGAAGAATTGTACAAATTCCTCCATCTGCTGCAAATGAAGTTTTGTGCAATTATTTGTCTGAGTTTATCCCCTTGTCCCTTTATAACTGGTATCCATTCATTCATTTCAGGCTGCTGACTCACCGCTTTTGGCTGAGAAAGCAGACACCACTTTTTCCTTTTCCAATTTTTTTTTTTTTTCAAAACACTTTCTGAGTGTGAAGCCACACAGGAATCGTTCATGGAAGGACAAATGAAATGTTTGTGCAGCGTTAAAAATACAATCTCTTTATCTTCTCCCAGAGCTACCCCCCACCCCCACACCGCTAAATGCCCTGAGGATAGACCATACACTCACACACGTCCTTCAGCTATTTTTTAAACATTAAGCAGCCTGCTCCGCTTTTTATAGAAACACAGACATGACTAGGCTTGGACTCCTTCAGATCCGATTGAATCCTTCCTCAGCACCCCCCAGTGACTATGGGTTATGAAATATGGATTATCTCCAAGTTCATATCTGTAGGTCTCTATAGCCCAAAATCCACCTCAGCCATGGGAGTCTAGCAGGGGATTCCCTTCAGATTCTGCTCTTAGTCTCTAGTGGAACTGTTCAAAAAAGTTCTCTTGACACTTCACCCTAATATTTGCCTCCCACTATCTCTCTCCCTCTCTCTCTCTCTCTCCCTCTCTCTCTCTCTCTGTCAGTGATGTATGTGTCACAGGATTGCCGTCATTCAGAAATCAATAGAGAATGTCTTTTACAAATGTTCTTGCGATTTGCAAACCAGTAAGTGCATATCTTAAAACAATTTGTGCGATATAAAGAAAAACTATATATATATATTCACACACACACTGTATATCCTGTATGTATGTGTGTGTAACATTAAGTCTCTTTTTGTATATTTACATTATGTACATTATGTATATTTACTGTATACAAAATGCAAGTGACTACTGTAATATAGCATTACAGTATACAATATTACAGTATAGTGAACATTGTCTGATTACATACAGTACCTGTTCTGTCTACAAACGTTTGAATGATTGAGGACACAGTTGTCCTCCCAACACTCGACTGTACCTCTTGACCCGCCTCGGCCATTGTTAGGTCATGTTTGAGAACATGGTCCACAATAGTGACCCTTATTTCATCAGAAACATGTCTACAATCTTGGCCTCTTCTACCTATTTCGCTGTTTTTCCTCTGTTCCTTTCCTTGTTGTTCTTCTATTGTTAGCATTTGCAACACTATAGTTGTACTCGGTCTATATACAGTATGCTTGCTAAATGAAGCTTCATGAAATGCACCTCTGAGTTATTTTACAGAACTGGTTGATCATTGGTTGATCTATAACCCTTTACATTTCCCTTCATTCGTAAAATTCAAAATTCACCTCTGCAATTCATCAATCCAGGGCACATTTACAACAAAAATCTATAGAATCTATAGAATAGAATCTATAGAAAATATTCTTGACAGTTTATGACAACTAATTCAACCATTTTGCATTTAATGACTTATGCAAGGAACTAATGCATGTTTTGAGGGGTAAGACTATTTAACAGAGAAGCAGTATAATACATTTTGATCAACATGACATTAGAAATTGATAATGTAAGAAATAGCAGACAATTGTAAATAATTGTATGAAAGTATTAAAACATTTGTAATTTGTTCAAAAGAATGAGAAATTGCTTATGATGTGCACAAGTGACTAAATGATATGGAGGTTAAACAACTTTTGAGAATTTCAGTTGTGATCTGAGAAATGCACCAAAGCAACTGAGAAAACTGTAAATTCCAAATCAGGCCTTGCATTTGAGTTTCAATATAAGGAAGAAGAAGAGGGAGAGGACTCAGGAGGAGGACGACGAGCAGGTGAGGGCAGACAGAAGGCAGGAGGGACCAGGATGGAGCAGCTGATGCAGGCGGCAAGGGAGAAGACGACAGAGGGAGGAGCCATGGGGGGGGACTGACGGAGTCGAAGCAGGTGGGAGAGGAGACCAGGGTGGACAATGTCAACAAAAAACTATTGCGAAATGACGGCGTTTCCATTCACCGATGTTAAAACTTCATTTTTTCCTCTCGCGATAAGTTCAATCATTCCAAAAACCATGGCAACGGACGAGGTTTAGAATCCATTATTCCTGTAATTCTTTTGTCTTATATGAATTTAATAAAGAACTCTGTCTCGTATTCTGTCCAAACACACTACGTCATCTACGTCAGGTGACCTGTAAATGCGCAAAAACTGTTTCCATTGCAGATGTGCGAAATATTTATTTTCGAATTGCCTGAAAAACCACCTCATAAGAGCGTAAAAAAGTTTTTGCGATAAATGGGAGTTTTTGCAAAAATTACGTGTTTCCATTAAGCGTATTTTCAATTCGCAATTTCAATTTGCGCAATTTGAAGGGTAATGGAAACGCGGCTACAGATTAAAACTGAGTATCAGAACACAGGTGATGTAGATGATGATGATGATGATGATGATGATGATTAACTAAACCCAGGTGATACAGATTAACTGATAATGACGATAACACGTGACATGAGGACAGGCAGACAAGTCCAATGAAAACAAACTAAACAGAACACAACTGTGACAATTCTCACAGAATCTTAGCATTTAAAATTCCTTGAACGTATTCATGTTTTATATATAGGCTCTCACCCTACAAACCCAAAAGAAAAGTAATGTAAGATTTTATAACACTTCAATGTTTTTTTTTTCTCAAGCTATTAAATTGCCTTAGGATCTTTTAGACCCATAAACACAACATGAGGGTTAACTCCATGTCTATTCTTCTCTCGTTCTTTACGCTGGCTGTAAACGCCGTCTCATGCCTCACCTCTTCCTTTCCCTCCTCTTTTTATTGAAGTGAGGACAGCTGGTTGATTTGCATAGCTCTCTAGGAAAGGTTATGTGGCTCTTAAAGATTAATTAAATCAAACCTCTCATCCATGTATGGTGCACGCCAATGCATACTGTACACAAACACACACGCGCACTAAGTGACTGGGGATTATGTGAGTTGTAAAATATACAGGATTGTTCCTCAGGACCAGGGAGCACGGCCAGGCTGTGTGTTTCTAGTGCCATATGTGAACCGGCTGGCTTGGGATAACACCAAACTGCCTAAAACAGTCAAACTCACAACATGCAAATTTCACACCATTGACTATACACAGTTAGTTTGTCTAACTATTAGGACACAGCTCAAATTTACAAATTCATCTATTACAGTTCAGACATAATTATGTATTACTGCGGTATCCGTCATAAAATAGCAGCATTTATTACATTTTACACAAACATGAGTAATCTCACACAAGAAAAAAAATAATGTTTGGTCACAATTAATTAAACAAAAACAAGAATGCCATGCTAATTTCTCTGTGACAATGTACTGATGTGAAACACTTGGCTGAAAATCTCATGATTGATTATGGAATATTACGGATGTTTGTGCTGAGCTGGCATCATTCATCTCTGACTCATTGACTTTGACTAACAGGAACAGACACATCTGCACGACGAACAAGTGTGCAGTCATCTGTGGTTTGATCGGAGTCATGTTTGCACGGAGATGAAATCCATCGCAACAACATGTGTAATTACTTTCCTCCCTCTCTCCCTGAATGCTTTTGGTATAACTGTCACTCAGCGGAGAGTTGAGAGTGAGTCACATCTCTCTTTCCCTCTTTCTGTATCTCTCTCCCTCTGTTTTGCATTGGCTTTCATGTAATTGTACATATGAAATGTTTCATTAGAGTGTAGTTTTGTCAGTTTAAAGTTTAGAGTTCTAATGATGCAGTTTTTGGCTTATGATGGTTAAGACGTGAAGTTGTTGGATGAAGACAGTTTAATCAGTCTGTGGGCTGTTCATTGTTAGAAGCCCAGTTTGTTAGAAGCACCCAGGATGATGATGGCCAAGAATTAGCGCTGCACATACAGTGTTTTCTGCTGCTCGAAATGCCAGGGAACATGTTTAATCTCAGATGCCACACAGATGGGCACCAGACTCCAGTCTGAGATCTTGGCACCAGTCGGCACATCCTCAGCTCTCTCCTCCTCCTTACTTCAACTACTCCTCCTATCAATCTACACTGCTATTTACTTAGCAGATTTTGGGTTTCTCTGGATTGATCTGATCTGATCTCTTCTCCCTTTTCTTTTTTGCTTAATTATTTTTAACGAAAGTGCTGACTAAATAAAGTATCAAGGTGTTTTAACTTTTAATTTCTATAGACCACTTTTAGGATAATATATTTTTTCTCGGTAACAGGTAACAATCAAACTTCTACATTGTTCAGTATTATGTGACTCATCATGTGCTGTCTGAGACATACAGTATATACCTCTATATATAAAAATTACAACCATTCAAAGTTTGGGGTTGTTTATATCATTTTTCAACCCGATCTCACAGCAATTCGTATGTATTTTACGAGGTGGCAAATTCGTACAAATTCTTACGACCTCACTTGTACGAATTCGTACGATTTTTGCTAAATCTTACATATTTTACGAGTTGCCCAATTCATATGAATTCGTACGAATGACCTACCCCTGACCCCGCCCCTAAACCTACCCATCACTGGAGTTTAGACAAATCGTACGAATTCGTACAAGTGAGGTCCTACGAATTCATACGAATTAGCCATCTCGTACTCACTGGTACGAATTGGTCGTGAGATAGCATTGATTTATTTTTATTTTTTAAAGAAGTATTTTATGCTCACCAAGGCTGCATTTATTTGATCAAAAATACAGTTAAAACAGTAATTGTTTTTCTTCACCTCACCTGTTTGGAATATCTTTGTTTTTGTATTTATTAAAGATCCTTGCCTCTCCTCATCCCTGCGCCAGCGTGACAAATAAAGTAAATTAAGTAAATCTTTAGTTATCAACATTATATGCTAAGAATAATCTGACTATTTGGGAAAACAAAAACTTAAACTTTAATAAAAACAAACAATGGTCAAGCAGTGTTTAACCAAGCACGTTTCTATGCATATACAGAGACACTTTGCTCAAGGTAGTAATGGCTTTATATACTGTAGGGAAAAAGTTGAATCACTGTTCCAAATATTCTTTCATTTCTGCATTCTTTCCTGCTTCTCCATCTAATGAGCTCGACCACCTGCTGTTCGAGTTTACCTGTTTATGTGCGTGGTCATACGAGTTGATGTGGTTGTCAAACTCCTGATGTTTATGGTACTGCTTGTCGCATAGTTCACAATAGAAGTTAGCCTTGGAATCCCCCAGGGCTTTTGCAATGGCTTTCTCTTTCTTAGCATAGTCCTAAGAGAGAGAGAGAGAGAGAGAGAGAGAGAGAGAGAGAGAGAGAGAGAGAGAGAGTTGGTTAGGTATGTAGATGCTATAATTTAGTTAGACAACTACACTTGACAATCACACGGTCCTTTTAAAAGAATAATAAATTATTTAACTGATTGTTTAAATCCACAAAGAAAATAATAGTAAATCATTTTGACATTTGTTTTACAGATTGTCTTAGCTTAGCTGAATTTAAACATCAAGACTAAAATTACCTGATGAAACCAAACAAATCAGCCATCACAGAATAGTCTGAATAGCCGTAATTACAAGTTTCGCACCAACAAAAGTTTCGTTCTAAAAAGATGCTTGAATGTTAGCATAGCAGGGTAACTATGACAACGCAGTCATGGGGTTCATATTAGTTGCAGGACTGAACTGCTGGCTGTGATAATGATTAGAACTAGAACTAACTGTTCTTAACCACTTAAAAACAGGAGAAACACAGTGTGAGCTTTGTACACATATACATTTTTTTAATATATATTACACATTTATCCATCATTTTCTGTGAATGTCACTCTCTTCTATTATTTTTTATATCAAATATGTCCAGAAATAATTGTGAACCATTAAAAACATTAACGTCTCAATATACAACTTAATATACAACACATTCACATTTACACACACATACTGTACACCTTCAACTGTTCAGTTTCTGCAATTATTAAAGTTGTTCAGACATGAGATTGATAGAGCATCATGTAACATTCACTAATAACGAGTGCAAACACACATACATAGTGATTGTTTTAGTATTTTGTTGTACAGACTTTAAAAAACCCATCTGGATCAAATCTGGATATTATGCAAAAAATCTGATTTTTGCTGGAAGTCTGAACATAGCCTTGATTTATAGCCCTGAACATGATTTATAAGCTGTTTTACTCATGGGGACCAAAAAATGTCCCCACAAGGATTTTGGATGGGCATTTGTCCCCATAAAGCAGGGTTTACCAGGACCACACACACTCTTCCTCTAGGGATGGCATCTCTTTCTTTGGTGCGAACTTCACATGAGATTCAGCTACCTGGTAACTTCAAAGGCTCCTGCGATTAATTCAGTATCAAAAGTCTGCTTATACAGACCTCAGGGACCGACATCAACCATACAAACACACTGTGCAGACTGCTCCGGCACACAAAGACGCCCATAAGCAAAGTAGATCTCTCTGGAGCATCATTACCAGAGCTTTCCCATTATGACACACAGACAGCATAGCTCAACACTGACAACAGGAAAACAAGGTGGGAAAAGGTCACTGTGTCTGATCAAGGACGCTCTTATAAAATGATAGTTCCCATGAAGCATAGCGCTTGAACAATTTTATAAAGCTCGTTAACAAGTTTCTACATAGAGAAAGTTGAAGTAATTGTGACAATGATACTGATTATGTGCCTTAATTATTGGCCAGAGGGCCTCTGCATTACACGGCCCTGCAGCGTCTGAAAATTCAGCTTTGCCATTATAGAAAAATATACACAGACATCGTTGGCCATTGCTGCATGTGCATAACTTTAGAAAACGTATCCTGCATTCTGTTGTGTTCCACATAGCTGTTTTAAACAAATGTGTCTTACGTAAAAAAAAACTAAAAATGAGTCCAGTCGTGGTTTGGTGAACCAGCTTGCAGTTAACTAGTCATTCAGGCAACACACCAACAAGTCGATTTTTTAAATATGTTGTTTTGTTTTACATCCCTACAAATTATATGGTCCCCAAGGGCTTTACAACTCATTTCCAAAATTCATCACCCCCACAACCCCCTTTAAAACGTAACCCTAAATTTAGTCTCACAGATGTGTGGCGGAGTGAAACGATACAGCGCGAGAGCTGGGAAGAGCCACTCTGTACATCTGTCATTTTAACACGCACCTAACCCTGAGACTCAAAACAACAGATGTTAACTCTTAATTGCTTTTGGATGCGTTTTGCATCAGAATTAGTTACACATGTTTTGCACTTACTCACCACCCACAAAAGGCAGAACATTGGCTGAGTGATCTGGCAATGACCTGCCCTCTGCCACAAACAAGTTCAATGACATTACTTACGTTCAAGAGCAAGGGTGAAATAAAAAAAAATCAAAGTGTAAAGTTGCCTCAAGGTTAATTTTGCAGTCAATATCTTAATTCTAATCCTGTCCCAAAAGAACTTGTGATACACCTCAGAATAGCAGAATAGTTAGCACCCAGTATGTATCAGTAGTAGTATGATGTATGTTAAAAGTGTCCATGTATGCATGCCATAACACTAAATTCAGTCTGTTTTACTGTTGAATCTACTATTGCAAAAGCAAGTGTTTTGTAACAGCATGCAAATAAATTGATGGAACATTTGTAGGTTATCTTCTTAATGCTGCTGTCTGGGGAGCTACAAAACACTCTCCCTTACAAATGTAAGCAATTTAAATGTGCAATCTCAGTCATTTAGTCTCTCATTCTTTTTTATACTCTGTTTCACTCTCAATTCATTCATACCGCAGTTTGAAAAAAAGAATGTGATTTATTATTGTACTTGTTTGGAAGCTAATCATGCCTTTTTCAATTGACAAACAACTGACTTTATGTTTTAAAGAATTACATTAAAGGCCAGGCAACTGGAGACAAAAAGAAGTAATGTTTGTAGAACTCTGAAGACACACACACACACTTTGGGTTTCCATGCTTGAAAGGGATATTCCATAGACATAATGAATTTTATACTGTACAAACTGTATAATCTATCCCCCGCCTGCACTAGCAGCACTATAAAACTTTCTGCATTTTTACATAAAAAAACTTGATGTATAAGCTGTTTCCTCATGGAGACCAAAAATATCTCCACAAGGATTTCGGATATTGCCATCATCGTGGGGACATTTGGTCCCCATAACGTAGGGTTAACCAGGAACCCCAAAAACCATTATCTAATTTGTATATATATTAGTGGTGGGCCGTTATCGGCGTTAACGTGCTGCGTTAACGCGAGACTCTTATCGCGCGATAAAAAAAATATCGCCGTTAATCTATTCTCAAAGTTGGGTTGGGAGCTGGCTCTATACCATACAAGCTATGATGACGCAATCTACTCGCGGCCGCGAGGTACACCCGGCCGGCTGCAACGCATCATATTCGTCGTCATCTTTAGTAAACTGCTGAAAGTGAAAGCTGGTGAAAAAGATCGGTGGTGCAGCATACATTATTTGGACTTGGTTGATTGGATTTAAGCCGTCCGACCCGACGAGCAGCAGCAAACTATGTAACAGTTCGGTAAGTTAATACACGACTAATCCGTTCTACCACCTCAAATTCAAAACGAAACATATCACTGAATACCAGCGCGCGCGTATTATTCCCAATATATCTTAGTGGTGTAGCACATAATCTCTGTCTGCGCCCGATTTTAAGAATCGTTGTTGTGTTTCTTTTTAACTGATCAGTTAGACAATACCTGTATTCTAATTTTAAATTTGGGGTTTCATAAGCTCCAAGCCATAATAAACATTAGACCTACTTAAGTCTCTGCAGCTAGTGTAGGCCTACTTAAATTTTATTTATCTGCAAAATTATGTTGTATATTTACAGTTTTGCACAATATATGTTCTCAAAACTACATACACCCTTTACAAAATAAAATAAATAAAATACATTTAGCAGTTGTTTAGCAGGGTCTGTGTAACCTGTTCTGAAATGGTTTTATTATAATATATATCGTTATCGCAAGAGGCTGCAATGTATTTGGGTAGCACACATATTCTGAATGCCTTCGGCAGAATTCAATTGAGCCATTTTAATCTAGATTAATTTCAAAATTAATCTAGATTAATCTAGATTAAAAAAATTAATCAATGCCCACCTCTAATATATATATATATATATATATATATATATATATATATATATTTTTTTTTTTAAAGGTGCAAAAATCTATTTGCAATTTCAAAAAAAAATAAATACATGCCAGTAAAGTTTTATTTAATTAAACCCAATTCTGCCTGCAAATTTTTGAACCAGGCTTTACATGCACAGAACAATAATATTCAATAGTAATTTAGCATTGTATGATGCCACCTGTTGGATGACTGCGGCTCTCATAAGCACGTAACCCCTGCAGAGATGCTCGCGTGTGTAGATGTGTGAGACAGCCTGAACTCATGCTGCCTCGCTCATTCTCAGAATTCTCTTTAAGCGTCTGACTCTGTGTGCCTGCTCTCAGATCTGTTAACTTGCCCACTTGCCTTTAAAAAACATTATTTCTGCTTTCCAACTTGAAAAGCCCTATAATAACATTACCTCTTCATTCATCAGTGCCCGGAGTAAACACAATTCTACAGTGGGAGGTCTCACATTACTACAAAATGTGCCTCTTATTTTAGCATTTCCCAGAATGCCATTCACATGTGCCAACTACATTGATTGCTAAGAGCCTATAATAAAAGTGCGATACAAGCCACTTCTGAATATGGAATAGGAACACGTGTGGAGAGATGTGAGGGCGGACAGAGGCGGAGCTGAAGGTCTAATTAGGGGTGTCGTGGGATGAACGGACGGAGAAGGGGAGGTTCAAAGCGTTAATGTTCAACCTTTGTAGAGGAGAAGAGAACAAGGTGACACACATCCATAAAACAACTTTAATCCAATGTTACAGAAAGAAGCTTTTCTCTGCTGCTCACTGACCTTAACAGCTCTCACATTCAGCACATTAAACACAGGTTGACAGCGAACAGAGCGCCAGGTTTCGCGGTTCACCCATTAGCCTAAAACAGGTTCGCTTTCTCCCTCAGACCCAAGTACAAACACCTGGACAGAAATATTACTGAGCACTTTTTAAATTTGTTCTGTTTGCCATGTCAGTTCCATTGTAATTAAACAATAATGTCTCTCGCTCTTTTTCTCCTACCTCTCCTAACTGTTTCTGGCACTGATAGCTTGTGCCGTTTGAAATGTTTCATGTTTTCAATGTGTATTAAAAAAGAGAAAAATTTCCATAAGCCATTAAGTTTTATCTTTACTCTAATGTTAAGCGTTCAGAAATAAGAGATAATCAAAAAGCGTTTGACAAGAAAATGTCACAACAGTTTTGCTTTTCAAAGAATATGTTGAAAAGAATTCTTCAGAGTGAGCAAAGTCCCAGTTAATGAATAACACTTTACAATGTCTTTCACAAGGCCAGATTGGTTATACACAGACAGACAGGCCTCCATGTCTAGATCAAGGGAAATTTCCTGTGTCTAATGGACATCCAGTCTGCAGCTCTCCTACTGTTAAACAGCAGGAACTCCTTTCCGATTAAACACTCTCCCCTGGTTCACAGCAATCCCCCATCGGCATCTTCTTCCAGATTTGGGCACCCTCAGAATCATATTGCCCATTCAAACCCAGCTGAAACTAAATCTATACCACTAGGCTAACACGTGTGAAGGAAATGTTTAATTAATATAACTATCCCCAAGTTTTGGCTCAGTAAGATTTTCTTTATTAATTGTTTTATTCAGCAAAGACACATTAAATTGACCAATAGTGACAGTAAAGACATTCATAATGTTACAAAAAAATTATATATTCTTTTGAACTTTCTATTCATCAAAGAATCCTAAAATAATGTGACAGATTCCAAAACAATATTAAGCAGCACAAATGTTTTCAATATTGATAATAATTAGAAATCATATTAGAATGATTTCTGAAGAATGTAACATTAATTAATTACATTGTAAAAAATACACTCAAATTGAAAACTTTTTTTTGAAATTTTAATAACATTACACAATATAACTGTTTTCACAGTTTTTTTTTATTATTTAAAAAAATCTGTCTTGGTTAGCACAAAAACTAAAATATTAACTCAAAATGAATATACATTTTTCATACAGTACATTATGCTTGAATTCACTTTAAAATGATTTATTTTAGTTGTTAGTTCTTCATTTTTAATTATTTTAAACCAAATGTTAGAACTTTAGCATCGGCCAGATTACAGTGCGTCCTTACTTTTTTCCTTTAGTCATAACTCGACTAGGGCACAGAGTGAGATGTAGGTGGTCACTTTGTTTGATATCTTGTGCAGGGCTTCTTCTTTTTACCCTGTACTTTTGCTGCAAGATCATACTTGGGCAAAACATTCTTTGCAACTTTGAACGGGCCGGATCAAGGCTGCATCACTGGAGTTTCTATGCAAGCGTGCACGTGTCTGTAGGGAAGTGTTGTGAGATGCCTTCCAACCTGTGTGTGTGTGTGTGCGTATGTGCCCGGATGCGGACTAGGAATTTCAATCATTTTCTCTCCCTCTTTCTCTGCCCGTGCAAACATCCAGAACAGAGAGAGGGGCAGTGTTCCAGAGCAGCAGACAGAGAGAGAGATCCCTGTGGGTCTCAAATTAAATTCCTATCATGTCAGGGCAGGAACAGGATTCAATAGTGTTTATTGGCATCTCTTGACCGGAGGGAAATTAAATTCCACTGGCTTGTTTCATCATGGACAGCAGGTTCAGGCCTCCCTCTCTTCATCTCTCACTCCCTCTCTTTCATTGGCTTTGGGTTAAGTGGTTAGGGCCCAGAATTGCCCCTAATTTCCCTGGTAATTTGCCTCTCTGTGTGTTTGTGTTTTGCAGCGAGTGTGTGTCAGCCAGCTGAATCTCCCAGACGGCAATGGCCTCTCTTGCCAAAATCATATAACATTATCATCCTCTTCAATGCATTAAACAAAAAAAAACCTAGCCATTATCTCAGACCGGATCAAAGCAATAGGCACCGTGGCCGGTTCTACCTTGACTGGATTTGTTTTCTGTCATTTCTTCAAAACCTGATTTAATCTCATCCTGAAAGCTTAGACTGCGGATGAGAGAGGCAGATTTGTGCCGCCATCTATGACAGAGCTTTGCAAAAAGAAGACAATGAACAGCATGAGCATGAGTAAGAGGAGAGAGAAACATGTACAGTAGAGACGGTGATGAAACCAGGAAAACATAAAGAGAAATAGGCCAGAGCTGTGGTGCACTGATGTGCTCAAAAGGGAAATGAATATGTGACTCTGGCTTACAACACACCCATATTGCACATATTTCTATACTTCCAATCAAAAGTTTTGGGTCAGTTAGATTTTTTGGGGGATTTAAACAAAAGAAATTAACACTTTTATTCAGCAAGGATCAAAATCAGTATCAGTAAAGACTATGACATGGTTAGAAACTATTTCTATTTCAGACAAATGCTGTTCTTTTGAACTTTTCATTCATCAAAGTATCACAGTTTCCACAAAATAAATAGCACAACTATTTTGATTGATAATAATAAGACATGTTTCTTGAGCACCAAATAGGCATATCAGAATGATTTCTGAAGTTTCATGTGACACTGAAGACTGGAGTAATGATGCTGAAAAGTCAGCTTTACAATCACAGGAATAGGTTACATTTTAAATTGAAATAATATTCCACAATATTGCTGTTTTTACTGTATTTTTTTATTTCTACACTACATAAAATTTATTTTCGTCCCCAAACTTTTGAACAATAGTGTATATATTGTATGTCTATAAAAAGAGGCAAAATTTCTCAAAAACTACTGAAAATGTTTAAGTTTGACTTTTTTTCTAATTTTGTATAACAATTTGCTTAAAAAAAAAAAAAAAAAAAAAATATCGATGCAAGTCTTAGTATTTAGTTTGTCCCCCTTTTCTGTCACAAATACCTAGAAATAGTGCCGGATCAGAAATAATTTTTATTCATCTAGCATCATAACATTTCGGCTTTAAATATTATTCCTAGATTAAAATGAGACAATTTCAGTGTGGTTTCAGACTCATACTTTTGTACCCCACTGAACACTACAAAGACAGAAGGTGATGAGAGAAGAGAATGGTGCTTACTGTGCAGTAAGTGTGTAAGTGTGATGTGTTTGCATCAAGGGTAACAAATGCTTTCCCTAATGTACACTAATGTATCAGTATCACATTGATAAATACTGTGCATAGAAATAGAGATGGGGAACAGAAGAAGCCAGAGAGCAAGAGAGAGGGACTATTTAAGTAAGATGTAGTGGAGTGGTTGGCCCACATGCCGGATCTGTGATGTACTTACTGAGTGGCTTGCAGAGGCACGACCATCTGGCCTAGTCTACAGGCAGACTGATGACAACTGCACTAACATACACCCAGATGGGCTTCACGCAGCCTGCACAGGAGCCCACTCATATACACTGCCGTTAAAAAGTTTGGGATCTGTAATGTTTTTTTTATGTTTTTAAAAGAAGTCTCTGATGCTCACCAAGGCTGCATTTATTTGATAAAAAAAAGAAAAGAAAAGAAAATCGCAAATCAGCATATTAGAAAAATATCAGCATATTAGAATGATTTCTAAAGGATCATGTGACACTGAAGACTGCAGTAATGCTGCTGAAAATTCAGCATTGCATCACAGGAATAAATTACATTTTAAAATATATTCAAATAGAAAACATTTTTTTTTTTTATCAAATAAATGCAGCCTTGGTGAGCATAAGAGACTTCTTTTAAAAGCATTAAAAATCGTGCCAATCCCAAACTTTTGAACGGCAGTGTATATATACATTTATGCATAAAAAATAGCATAAAGACATAAAAAAAGTGATACTCACACGCACACACATTCTGAGACCCCTGGTGTGTCTAACTATAGCTGAGAGTGTGCATCGTCAATGTGTTTGAGGCGATTGATTGCTGAGAAAACCCCAAGATGCAGGAAATGAGGCAATTATTCACCAGCTTAATATACCTCACAGGGGTGGCACAGCATGTGTGCGTGTCTTCAAATGTGAGTGCAGCAAGCGTGCTCGAGTTTGACCTTCTCTGTTCCTGATCACATCGAAACATAATAATAACAACAGTGTACACAAACACACACATGCATGCACACATGCACAGATCAGATCAGCAATTTACCACGAAAGCAAACTTGTGCATTTGGCTAGAGTTCATCACAACTGGCACATGAGATGAAAGCTTCATAAGCATCAGTAAGAGAAGCCAGATGGCTTCAGCTCATTTGAGCTAATCACATGACCTGCTATACACAGTTTATCCTACAGTTTGAGGATTTCGGCAGAGACGATAACCATAGAGGTTTGTGCGTGTTCAGTTTTCTGGGAGCCTGCTGTTAGTACTGTAGTTGAAACAGTCCAGGGGACGATGAGGGTCCTTAAAAGAAGATCAAGATGTAATGCTAAACTACATGATATACTCTGGAATATAGTAGGCCTATGTAGTTGTAAGTACAGCTGCAAAGAAATGAATAAGAATAACAAAGAGGAGAGAAAGTTGAGGGGAAGAGGGGTCTCAAAGGGTCTCTTTATAGAGGACATTTTGTCAGAAGTTCTATTCTGTCAGTGGTCTTCAGATAAATATTCACATTCAGAAATGAGAATAAACTGTGGAAATCAATGTCAGAGTGTAAACAGTGATATTACAGACACACCCAGAATGTTTGTGTATCTCAAATACAAACTCTGGCATATGTCATGATAAGTAATGTCTATTTGTCAAGCATGAACTGTCTGATAAAGATGACAAGGTATCAAATGCTAGTTGTTCTTTGTGGACAATAAGCATGCCCAAGATAGGAAAAGAAAAAATCTTTAGAAAAAAACCCAACATGTATAAAAAATTTTATTTATTTTTTTTAATATGGGCATAGTTTAAAATGTAAAAAAAGAAAAAACATTTAAAGACAAAAAAGTGGTGTAACCTTTACAAAAAATTATGTAAAAAGTATTTTTTAACAAAAATCATGAATTCAAAAATATCTATATTAATAGTATTTTAACAAAACTAAGTCAGTTCACTTTACTTATTTACTAATTCACTATGCTTAAAGGAGTCCTGAATTGAGAACCCTTTTGACATATACAAAGTCATAACACTATAAGAATATCCTGCAAGTTTCAGAACTGAAAACTTCCTTGTTAGTCCAAAAACAGCTTTTATTGTAACCAAGCCCAGAGAACGACTCGTTATGATAGATAGGTGAAAGACCAACTCTGCAGAATAAAATCAACGCCTACTTCATCAATGCAAATTTGGCCCTGCCCTCTGGCGTGTTGAGATGACGAGGAGAGAAGAGCGATACAGGATCACTGGACTAAAAATAACATTACCTTCCAAAAGATCCTAATGCTAGGAATGTGGTTATGTATTTTTAAAAATGTGAATGTTTCAGTTGAGCATTTTTTATTTGTATTTGGTACATTTCACTGTGGATTTTTTGGTTAATCAGTCGCAATTTCGGTGCAGGCTTTGCAAACAGACTTTTACGATATGGACTCGACCGTATTGCCACAACATGTAAGTAACTGTGTTCATTCTAATGCCTGATCTGTGACCAGTGATTTCTGATATGCAATGATTTGTGTAGCTACAGTCAGATGTTTGTTGTCTATGTGTCAGTAAATCAAACAAGTGACTAAATGGTCAACTTCACATTGTTTCTCTTTGTAGGATGAAAATAATCTGTTATTTAAATTGTGATTAAATTATATAGAAAGCGATCAAAGAACGCTCCCTTTTCAATTGCTGAAACTGTCAATCACACAGCGAAAGTTTATCAAATGACTCTCGCCAAAACTCCCGTCATAATCAATTCATCTCTTATTTACATCGCTTTTGCAGTGTTAGTTATGATGAAAGCATTTGTGAGAGAGCAGAAATCGAGTTACAATGAAGAGATCACCGCATTCATGCGCTCAACATGTCTGTGATCGGCTACAATGCTCAATGCAACCTTTCATGACACAATCTAAATATAATGCCTTAGATCTAAACATAATGCTATAATCAACAATTTTCAGAATTAGTTAACCTTGACAGCTGTAATAGTAAAAAAGTGTTAAAAGTTTCCGATAGAGTTCTACATGTAATACTTAGCTATTTCATATGCAAACATGTCAGCCAATCACAGCAGTGGGCGTTTACACAGAAGTCTCACAGCAGACACGCCCCTTCAAACAGAGCGTTCAAATCAGAGGGCTAAAATCAGGGTAGGAAAAATGCATTATTTTTAAATTATGACCATTTTTAACGTTATAAGTGCACCCCAGGACACATTATAAAACAATAAAACAATGCAGTTCATGACCCCTTTAATGATTTACATTCGATTCATTTTTTTGAGACACAATAATAAAAGATTATGCCAAACTCTTCAGTTGACATTGAGGGTCGTGTCATTGAACCTCCTACTACTAATTCCTCCAGAGCTGATACTCGGTTTCTGCTGATGCAATGTAGCTTTCTCTGGCTGACATTCGTATTGCTTATCTTTCTCTGGGCAATAATCCTAATACCGATCCCTCTGTGCCTGGAGGTCTTATTGTTGACCTTTCCGTGGCTGATCTTCATATTGCTGATAAAAACGAATAAAGAAACGGGGCGCATTTTAACAGCGAAATGAAGCAGACACAGTAAAGCACTTTCTGTCTGCCTGTGTGCATTATGAATTGGATCATTTATAATGTGAATTACTGTATCTGCTGCCCTGCTTATGGCTGTTTTGTCAATAAGGAGATAATCAAGCCAAGCAGTAATGACAGACATCAGTCCATCAGACTTAATCTGGTCCAAATGATTAAGTTAGGATGCAGCTGTTAGGATCCTCCTGTTAATCATCATCAAAAAGGTTATTACTAATCTAGAATATATCAGCTGGATTTCTTACTTTCTCTTTCATTCTCTCCTCCTCCTATAGAGCCACAATATGTGGACCTAATTAATAGGTTTTTTGATTAATTTCTTGCATCTGCTGTGTAGAAAAAGATTGAGAATTACGTAGAGAAAAGAATATGGGGCTCAGAAATGATGAATTTCGAGAAGAAAGCAAAAGATTCACTGCCTAAATGATACAATAGCAAATGCGTAACAAATGCATTTGTGTTTAATCATCCGTAGATGGCATCTGAGCTGTCAGATATCTCTTGGTTTCTCCACTGTGAGAACTTTAAGAGCCGAGCCTTGGGCAAATGCTGCCCCAAAGGAGAGGAGCCAAATCTGGGTTAACCTTTTTAGTGCCCTCCTTTTCCTGTCAAAACAAATCACAGAGTTTAGAACCATGAATTTTTTAAAAGCATCTATTGCTTTAGCTTTTAGTGGGCGAAAAACTATCCCATATCTTCAGAAGTGGAGCTCAAATGTTCTGCAATATACTCATTACTCTGGGTATTGAATCATTTGGAAATGTTTCTTTCAGAATATCACTGAAAACAAAGAAACAATCAATTAAACACATCAGAGGGCTTTGCTTTCTATATACACATATTACATACTGAGACCAATTGAAAATGTCTGCAGCATACAGCGCAACAGAATGTAACCGGTTCTTACCTATGCAATTTAATTTTCATGGACTCTGTGACAAGTTACACAAGCGACATTTATCTGTGCATCACCAAAATGTCGCTCTGGGGACATTTTATCCTCATTACTGAGAATTGTGTAAAGCCTTAGTTATCCTCGGACTTGGTTTTGGAGGATTTCTGTAAATCCCCAGTTGTCTTCTGATCTCTTTGACGACTGTGGCTATGTAAGGAGCACCAACCACTCACCCAATTCAAAGACTCCTTTAAACCATAGGAATATACATAGGTTTGGTATTTCATATATTATTGCACCATACACCGTAAAACGTTGTCATTTTTATAGATAAAAAAAAAGGCTTCATTAAAACCATGTTAATTGGTTAACTCAAAAATTATTTACCATATATATAACATGTTACCTGGTTAACTGTAAAATACCTTCCCATAAACATTTTTGGTAGTGGGGCCAGTGAGAAATGTTGGCAGGAAAAAATATAAATCAGAACGACTGAGAAAGCAGAAAGAGAGCTAATATACAAAGCAGATGGCTATAGGGAAATATTCAGTCCAATTTTTATTTGCATGCTGTGATGCAATATAGATGTGCGAGTGCCTTTCAGAAACCTTACGCTTGTCTACCATTAACCCTTTGATGAGCAATCATTAAAAGTTCAGCTGTATGGAACATGATTACAGTGGGGAGAACAAGTATTTGATACACTGCCGATTTTGCAGGTTTTCCCACTTACAAAGCATGTAGAAGTCTGTAATTTTTATCATAGGTAGTACTCTTCAACTGTGAGTGACCGAATTTAAAACAAAAATCCAGAAAATAACATTGTATGATTTTTAAGTAATTAATTTGCATTTTATTGCATGACATAAGAAGTATTTGATACATCAGAAAAGCAGAACTTAATATTTGGTACAGAAACCTTTGTTTGCAATTACAGAGATCTGGCAAGGCCACTCCAGGACCTTGAGATGCTTCTTGAGATGCTTCTTACGGAGCCACTCCTTAGTTGCCCTGGCTGTGTGTTTCGGATCGTTGTCATGCTGGAAGACACAGCCACGACCCATCTTCAATGCTCTTACTGAGGGAAGGAGGTTGTTGGTTGGTAGGTGATCAAATACTTATGTCATGCAATAAAATGCAAATTAATTATTTAAAAATCATACAATGTGATTTTCTGGATTTTTGTTTTAGATTCCGTCACTCACAGTTGAAGAGTACTACCTATGATCAAAATTACAGACCTCTACATGCTTTGTAAGTAGGAAAACCGGCAAAATCGGCAGTGTATCAAATACTTGTTCTCCCCACTGTATTCACTCTCTTTCAAACATCCGCCCCCTAAATCGCCTTCTAAGTATGAAAAATGTAATGTGTTGGACTATTTTGGTGCATTTTTTAAATAGGCTGCCGTTGAAGGATAACATAATTAAACAATCTGTTTAAGTATTTAAACAAATAATACTCATTAAGGTCAACATATAGACCGCTTCTTTCTCATTAATGACAATTACAACAGTTCAGTGGATATGCAGGCATATGAGTGCGTTTGTTCCTCTTGACAACCCTGTTATGTTTGAATATCAGCTTATTGTACTCCTGTGAATGTTTGCTTGAAGATGTATCAAGATGTTTGCGTGAGTGTGCCTGTGCAATGAAATCTTTCACATCTAATTACTTGAAGTAAAATGGTAATTTGCATGCTGGAGCTGTCATATGCACTCTGACACCAAACACATTTGGCTCTTCAGTGCTTTAGCATAATACACGCATGACTGGATGAGGAATGAAACCTGACTGAGAGAAGTGTTGTACACACCTTCTCATGCCAAGCATGTGCTCAGTCCGATGCTTCCCCTTAACATTAATTTGCCATTGAGACTCTTGATATTTTCTGTAGCCCATATAAAACTATACTGCACAATTATCTCTGTTAGGCTACCTTTGAACTTGTCAAAGGTAGGCAGATTGAACTTGACTTGAGTCATTGTTCTTTCATATCTTTAAAGATTATTTCTTAAAATATTCCCCCAGTAGGTTTTTATTACGCTTGTTGCCAGGAGAGTCTTGCTCTTCTGTTCGTGTTTATGAGCACTGTCCTTTCAGCACCCCAGAAGACCTAGTAAAACAGATCAGCACCATGGACAGCACCACTATTCCTAAGCACTCTTTTAAAGGGTTAGTTCACCCAAAAATGAAAATCCTGTCAGTAATTACTCACCCTCATGTTGTTCCAACCCCGTATGACTTTCATTCATCTTCGGAACACAAATTAAGATATTTTTTATTAAATCTGAGAGCTGTCTCACTCCTCCATAGTGAGCCTACGTTCTGACGTACAACCCAGAAGCGCTGCGCTGTTACACTACGTGAACTCACTGAGAGGCCCACACAGAAAAAAAATGAATAGTTGAATAAAGTTGTTATTTTTGTTTTGTTTTTGTGCACAAAGAGTATTCTCGTCACTTGATAAACTTATGGTTGAGCGACTGTAGTCACTTGGACTATTTTAAACATTGTCTTTACTAACTTTCTGGGATGGCAAGTTTCAATTACATAGAAGCCTATGGAGGAGTGAGACAGCTCTCAGATTTAATCAAAAATATCTTCATTTGTGTTCCAAAGAAGAACGAAAGTCTTGCGGGGTTGGAACAACATGAGGGTGAGTAATTACTGACAGAATTTTCATTTTTGGGTGAACTAACCCTTTAAGGGGCATTCAGACTGACAGAGATTTCAGTGCTGGAGCTCGTCTAATAACTGCATTTTTGTTCACAGTAGATGCTATAGTGGTCTAGCCATAACTATTGGACGTCTGCGCTCAAATGGCATGCATTCATTTAGTGCATGAATTAGGCACTAAAATTACATTCAAACACTAAAAAACTTTCTGGGAGGCAAAAACTTGTGTATATAAATCGCAGAGCACAATGCATTATATCAAGAAGATGAAGGATTATCAATGCATGAATCAGACTCTCCCGCAATTCCCACAATTTCTGACACCATGCATAATTTTTTATTTTATTGTTCCTGTACGGGGGCAGAGATAAATCATACAGAACAAAGAAAAAGCTAAGAGTTACTACTACAACTTGACTGGAATATCTTATAGGAGGTGGATCACTGTCTATTTAACCTGCTGATTTAAAAAAAGATAGTATTTTGTCTACATAAATAAAAAATGAAATAAAAAGTCAAATAAAAAATAAAAATAATATTAAAAATTAATCATTTTATTTAGGCATCACATTTTAATGTACAGTTTGAATAAAGGATACTCATTTTGAGATCTGCTAAAGATTACATTTAACATTATTCACGAGTTCACACGTACATGAAATCAGATGTAGTATTTTAAGCGTATTTGGCATGCTGTCCGGGGGAGGGCTCCGACTGGGATAGAAACCAGCCGAGAGTGAGGTGATGGGGTGGTGGAGGGATGCTGTGAAACTTATCATGAGACAGAGGTGAGGAAAGGCTTCATTTATACCGGCTTCCTCTTGTGCTGATTGGTTGATTACCTGAACGTGCTCCTCCCGAACTTTGTTACATAAAACTTCATTTAGTGTTTTAAAAGATTAACTTTAAGGGTGTGTTCACACTTGGCATGTTTGGTTAGATTAAAACGAACCCTGGTGCGATTGCTCTGTTAGTGCGGTTCATTTGAATCAGTGTGAACTCTGCCATCCGAACCCTGGAGCGCACCAAACAATCGGTTCGAATGAAATATGAACACAACACGGACCAAAGACATGTAAACGAACCAAAAACAGGAGGATGAGACCCTAAAAAGGACAGAATGCTCATGAAATGCTCATGACAGAATGTTTTTTCTCGTCGTAGTCGTGATGTTACCATCACAGTTCGGTACAGGCATCAGAACTGCATCTCCTCGCATCAGATCTTCATTTGTGTGTGACGGACCAAACGAACTGAAGTGAGGGTTAGATGCCCAGAAAGCTGTTGCCATAGTGTTCCATTTTTACCATAATGCTGTTTAAAGATTAGACTAAGTACGATACAATTTTCAGTAATAAACCTTCTCTTACAATAGCTTTTTTGTTAATAACCCTCCGTCGATCTGACTGTCCGGGGTCGGGGATACAAAAATGTGGAATATTCATGAAAGACCTTAATGCGTTTTTCATCCGGCGGACTTCTGGTGACAAATGGTCTGGTCTAGATAACAGAGTAAGAGGAGATATTGGTCATTTACACTACTGACATTGTAAAAAATGCAAAGCGGTTTGAAAATCTGTGATGTTATACGTTAAATATTCAATATATATCTAACATTGGCCAATCTGAAAATATTTATAACAACAAATACAAAAATGTTGCATAAATTTGAACTCCACATTGCCATTCAAACCACATCGCATCTCTAATGATCACTCGTGCTGCCCCAAATAAGCAATTTTCATTGAATAGGTGATTTTTGGTTGCTCAGTCTGAATGCCCCTTTAGAGACTGGAGAGCAACTAGACACATGACATAACACAAAATGACCTCTTTAGACTGAGTAATAATACCACATCTATATCTATTTAGAATACTTCAGGTTGTCTCAGTTATCATGGTTTGTCAGGAGGAGTGAACATGCTCTCAAACAGCAGCTATATGATTTAAAAATGGCTGTGCGATTAACTGATGCCATCTGACACAGAGCAGGAACCAGACAAACGAGGATAATCTGACCTGCATGTCTGATTTTAGATTAAATGTGTCCAATCAGGTCAGAGCATGCACACACACACACACACACACAGGTGGTGGAGTGCGTTTTATTAGAATTCAGACCCTGTAAGAACTTTAATGATTCTTGCCCAGCGCAGTCTACTCTGGTGATGGTCTCTGCGGGAGAGAGATTTTGTACTGGGCTAAATTGCTTTTTTCCTCCATGCTCCAGTAGCCTGCTACTCTCTGCAGCGGTAATCAAGGCTCATCATCATTAGATATTATTATACACTGAGAAAACAAGGCCTGTGTGAAGCCGGGGAAAGACAATCTCCCCGCCCGGGAGTCCACTTACCCTGGGTTTTTACGGCATTCTGAATCATTGCTGCACCGATGGCACCACAGCATATTAAAATGTGTGAGCATGTTTTTGTGAAGGCGTGTACTGTATGCATGAATTCTGGGTGGTCGTGTACACTAAAGCCGCCCAAGGTCCTGAAGAAGATAATTAAGAGATAAAAGACAAATGATCAGCCAGTGCAATTGGCCCTGTGTGAACTCTTGTTTAGAGCTCAATGTAGAAATATTTGGTCCTGTATCCACCATATGGAGCTTTTGAAATTAGTGAGAGCAGCATTTGTACTCTGCATGTGTGAGTTTTTAAAAATAGGGTTATTTAAAGGATATGGCTTTACTTTATCAGTTGTTAGTCAGTCATCATAACAGTAATCCACATATGAAAATTAGGGATATTTATGGTCAATTAGAAAGCGACAATTATTATTTTCAAGTAAAGGCTGATAACTGATTAACCTTTTATTTCATTTTAATTTTTTTGCTGCTTAATATTTTTTATACTTTTTTCAGAATTATTTGATTAATAGAAAGTTCATTCTATGAAAGTTCATTCAAATCTTACCTAAAAATGGTAGTGCAACAATTTCCACAAAAATAATATATATATATGAAGAGTTCAGATGCAAAAGCCTCTAAGTGCCGTCTGAAATTTTCTTCTAGAATGATCATTTTTATCAAGCTCATATATTTAAGTTCAGTAAATTCACTTAAATGGCAATGAAAATGACCTATTAATTGTCATTTAAGTGAAATTACTGACCTTAAATATATGAACTTGATAAAAATTATTATTCTAAAAGACAATTTCAGACGGCACTTAGAGGCTTTTGCATCTGAACTCTTCATATATACTGTATATATATATATATATATATATATATATATATATATATATATATATATATATATATATATATATATATATATATATATATATATATATATAAACTCAACATTAAATTCATAAACATCATTCTGTATAATGGAGGGTCGCTTTTGAAAAGATATGTATGCACTCTATCAGTGCTATCAATGTGTACTACAGCTCATATAAATGGCCTAGAACATTGTCCGGTAACACTTTACATATGTTACATGTACTTACAGTAAATTATGCATAAATACATGCAATTAACCCTCAACCAAATCCTAATCCTACCCTAACCCTATAGTAAGTACATGTAGTTGCTTAATATTACACAGTACTTAAATATATAATTACACTGTAACAATGACACCTTAAAATAAAGTGTAACCCATTGTCCTCAGGAGCCCATTATGCAGACGCTGTTCTTGGGTTTTTCTCTTTGAAATACCATCCATTCTCCATCAATACAATAGATGAAAGATTTTCAGATACTTTTGCTGACACACAAGGTTCATTCAAAGTCACACATGTGTTATCTTAAGTCTCTGACATTTTTACACAACAAAATGGCCACTTCCAAGGTAAGAGGAGCCCAATAAATGGAGGATTCATTTTAAATAATCTGAGCTGACACTAGCTACTCGCATTAAACCTTGAACTGCCTCTGCATGCGTGAACACTACAATTTCATCACCGGTGCAGTAGGCGGCTATCGCTCTCGACTGCGATATTCATAACTAGTCTTCATAATGCTTCAAAATCTCAACATATTCTTTTCAAAACAATCATTTTGCAGAGTTATGGTGCTTAAAATCGATTCAGACTGATGATTCTCTGAAGAATATTGGAATAGTGGGGGGAAAAAGATGGAAAATTCCATTCCGTCCACAAACAACATCAAAACACTCATGAAAGAGGTCATGGAAAGGCTGTTTTGCGGTTGTATGATGAAAAAGCTCTTTTTGTATAATTTGGTGACAGCTCTTTGTCCTCAAGTAACCCTCTCTATCAAAAAAAGTAACTGTTTATGTTTTAAAGTGTTCACTCTCAGTCAAAGGTGCATAAAGACAGATGGTTCATGTAATTATTAAGGGCTGATAGTGATTTAAAATGGCCCGGTGCTTAAAACATGCAGTTTAAAGGCATTCTTTCAGTGCGTTGCTCTAACATCATCTTCTTAGCCCCAACAGATTGGAAGGATTTTTCTACAAGCTGTGATAATGACACATTAAGTCCCAGGGAGGGCTTGTGTACATCACAATTCTTCACCGCCATTCCCTATCATCACTCAGGTTTCCCACACAACATACTCTATTTGGCACAGGGCTCGGATAGGAAATAGTTTAATTGGCAAATATATAAAATGACGCTGTCAGCTCCCTGTGGTTGGGTCTTCCCATACCAAAACGTCTAAGCTCAGTGGTGATAACTGAAAAAAAGGCAAACTACTTTAAATTGGTTATCTAGTTTTCAGCATAACAAACCTGCCACAGAGGTCCATAGATTAATTCTGAATATGAATAGGGATACTTGCCTTTGAAATTAGTTTGGCCCCTAAATAAATTATCTCGCATTTTTGCAGTATTAGCAAGTGGAAAAAGCCATTTCAGTTTTGGATTTCATCACCTGCTAAATTAAATGTAATGAAGTATGCAATTTAAATGATGGAGGTGCATAGCAAAAGTGCTGAATGGCTACATTAAGACATAAAAATGCCACATTTTATAGTAGCGAGTCTGCTGTTTACTTGGATTGCTCATGTTAAGTGTGGTTGCATGGTCGAAAGAAACAGATTCATTTACATTATGATTATAGTCAACATTTTTTCTTCTGCTATGCCATTCCGAACTGCTAAGTGCTGAGCAAAACAAATATAGAAAGGATTTATTTAGCAAGCAGAAAACAGCTGTCATCTCTAAGCAATGGCTACATCTGCATATGAATGGTTAGCTCCTCAAAACATTTGCAACCAAAGATTTTCTATGGTCGCTACAATATTTTCAGCTGGCATAAGGGAGGTTCTGCATGATCCTATGTGTCGTTTGATGTGTTTTCTCTGAATGGCAGAAGACCCCTTGATTTAAAGGTAAAGTGGCATCTATCACATTTACAAACGTGTCATGCAGCAATTGGCACTATACTGTTCAACTGTTGTTCCTGTGGGATTCAAGAAAACGTCATCTTCAACAATAGCTAATAATTCATGGGAGATGCATACGCTGTAGTGTAGTATTGTGTAATGAGGGCTAAATTATATTTGTTAAAAGAAACAGAAGAAAGAAAAAAGCAATTTTCTACAAGCAATTTTTCACTTTGCACTCGACAAAGAGATTTTCTTTTCCCCCTTCAACAGCGAAGCCAAAGATTTTCACAACTTCAGTAATGTACTGTCACAAGTGTTGTTGGCCGGTGATAAACTATCTCTATGTGCTGAACGCAAGTACTTGCAATTCTAGACAGTTTGTTTTAGAGCTATATTGTAGTACAAAACCATCAGTAAACTTGCTTTTAATTGCATACAATGAAAAAAACACAAGAGAGAAAAAAAAAAAAAAACAGTTCTGTGAGCAGGGCGCTTGTGTGCACCATTTGTCAGGTTTATTATAGTCCTATAACAGGACCATTTTCTCTACTGCTCCCCATGCACAATCCATCACAGAAGAAATAAGCTAAAGAAGAGAACAGCAGAACGTAAGTGAGTAGGAGTAAGCAGAGCAATGGAAGAAAGAAAAGCCAAACAACACAGACTGTGGAATTTGTTTTAGCAAACTTTCAAGCAATGTCATCATGTTACATTCCCATGGCGCAGCCTGGGGTTGCTTAAATGGCCCAAGGACACAGTTGTGATCATTTCAGAATCGCTCCTTGCAGGGTTCAAACCTACAGCTTTTTGATACCAGACGGTACAGATTTTTTACCACTAAAGGCCAATACACACTGCACCAATGTGGACAATAACCAGATTACAGTATGTCACTTCTCACACATTCACAAAACGGCAACAGACAGCAACAGGGATTGATCTTACAAAACCCAGCAAAGTGTCTGTTGCCTTTGGTCGGCGTCTTTTGGTTTAGTGTGAAATTGCCTTTTGCTGCACAACAACACTGTAGAATCAAGAGCTGTAAAATCATTGATGTAGATCAATGCAAGTGAATGCTATATGAGTAGGCTGGAGGTAGAGAGTCACACTTAATTCACAGGCTTGAAGTTCAACACTCAATAGCAATAATACATGACGCCTTTAAACCATAAGTGTTCATTTAATGATATGTAATAGCCTTCTTGAGCACTGTAAAGGTGTTTTGCTGGATGGTAATGATTCATCTGCACCTCAATACTGGTTAATTAAAATGAACTGAACTGATCTGAACTAAATCACATAGTGAGTGCATTGCAACAGAAGAAGGTTGACTCTGATCCATCTGTTTAGAGTGGTGTAGGGGTGTGTAACAGTTCAACGGTCAAGTTTCGTTATGATTCAGTATGTGCTATGTTCAGGGAAAAAAGGATCACTGTCAAATGAAAATAAAGAAAGTAAGAAATGATCAAACTATAAGAAATAGCACAAATAAATACAGAGAAACTGCTTTTCAGGTTAGTTATGTATCTAACTGTAGTTTTCAGGTACAGAAATTGAATAAAGTAATCAAATGTAAAACAACATTGTATATAATCTACACTGTATAAAGTTATTACATTATTACAGTACATTATACAGTATATATATTTGACATTATTAAAGTTACAAAAGCTGTTCAGTCAAGAGCAGTAAGTGATTTCCTTGTCTTTTGTTTGATTAACACTAAAAACACATACATCAGGAATATTAGGCTGCTGTCACTTTAAGACATAATGCATGGATCCAAAACACTGATACTGATACACATGCATTGGTTTTCAACGGTTTACGTTCACTTAAGACATAACCTACTATTTGCTAGGATACTCGCCAAGATGGGCATCTTGAAATAATTTTTGTGTGAAATTGTCTATTCAAGCGCAAGACTTATATAGAGATATTTGAGCTCAGATGAGTGCACACACAAATCTTCTTACAGTGTGCGCGTGCGCAAGTTCTCTTTAGCATCTTCTTGTGCTTTAATGTTTAAATTGGCCAGGCTTAAATGAGTTTAGTTCAAACACAGACAGCAACAGTTAATCACTGTCTTCACTACATGTCCCATCATCCTCTTAGGTTCCCACTTGCACACTATCAGCCATCACCTATCACCTGGACGTTATCAATCACCATGGACACTAATGATCTTCACACCTGTCTGTCTTTGTCTCGTCATCTTCTGTGTATTTAGTTACTGCCTGTCTTCAGTTTAGTGTCCGGTATTTGTTGGCTTATCACGTTTGGAATAAATCCTCTTGTTATTTGATTCATCTTCATCTTCATCTTCATCTGGGAACCGAGCGTTACACAACGCAGGTCTAATCTGCGCTTGCATGCTATCAACACCCGGGTGATGTCGGCGTAAATGACTGGTCATATTAGATCAATCTAAAGAAACATATATTAGCCTAACTCTGTCTGTCTGTTTAACACGTTTTTTTTCCACAAACCATATTATAGATGCGCATGCAATCGCCAGATTTGAGAAGAAACGTGGTGTCGTGGGTGGAAAACGATACGGTTCGAGAACCGTTACACCCCTAATATATACATGCTGCTTATACAGTATTAGTACTTGAGTATTTTATTTGAAACTTTACTGTTTCCTTGTTCAACATCCTTTCCATCTGAGCAGGCATACAGTTTCTGCTGTGTAATACAGTAACTGCCATAAACTATAAAAGGTTTATTAGGAGTCCGTCATTATTATTAACTTGATTGAAAACGAATTTACATGAGGAGGGGGATCCCATCTACATTCGAAGGGTAATTAGACTACAAGATAATGGAGTCAATACCACAAAGTGCACAATACAGTCTGCCTATACTGCAAAAAACTGGGATAACTAGGTTAACAGTGAATACTTAACATATTCTCTGCTGAGTTCAGAGCACACACTGAAAAAAATAGGCTCAGCACCAAAACTCCACTTGTCCACACTGTGTTGTTTACAACCACAAACTTGTGAATATTGTAAATTGTTGATCTGGTACTTTGTAGAAAAAAAATAAGAAAAAAAATAGGATGCAACCTCAATCTCACTTATTTTTTTACAATTCATCACCTCGTTC
Organism: Rutilus rutilus; assembly: GCF_951802725.1. Taxonomy (NCBI): domain Eukaryota; kingdom Metazoa; phylum Chordata; class Actinopteri; order Cypriniformes; family Leuciscidae; genus Rutilus; species Rutilus rutilus. The sequence continues at coordinate 22,067,152 of NC_140230.1, read as the reverse complement.
ACTTATGTGTGTCTGGTTTGCTGTGTGTTTTTGTTCTTTATTCCCATGTCCACACTTCATTAAGTCTTCGTTTCTTCTTGGACGTGAAAAGTCGTAGTAATTCTTCCTTAAAGTCTCACGAGTTGCGATTCATAATCAATCACTTCAGGTTTTTTTTTTTTTTTCAGAGCCTCTCCCAGACTTGCTGTGCCTTTTATAATTGATGTCCTACAAGAGAAGGGTCAACCTTGGTCTCAATAATTTAGAGCTAGGGAGGAACCATGAAAGAAATAGAAAGCGTGAGGGAGATGGATGGATGAGTATCGATCAGTGGAGGCCGAGAAAAGCGTGTTCCTGAGTGGAAAGGAGAGAGAGAGAGAGAGAGAGAGAGAGAGAAAGGAAATGAGCAAAGCCAGGTCGTGTCTGCTCTGCATTCTGGTGAATTTCATCCAGCACTGCGCAAAAAGAACCGAACCGCCAGTCTATTCTTGAGTGCTGTTTTTTGCATGATGGGAAGTCATTACTATGCAATTAATCATGTGAGTGACAGGCTCATAGTAGCAGCCCACAAAGCAGAGGACAGTACCGGCCTGAGATCAGAGCTGTGTCAAACGTTCACCAACAATCTTCCACTGACGTGTGAAATGTATACATGGGGTGGACAGCCGTACAAGCTTATCCTGCCAAGCCATCCTTAAAAGATAAATCTGATGTAAATGATTGAATGAAGACATCAAGAAAAAGAGCAGGCATTTTACAGTAATAGGCAGATTCTTATGATTTAATGTCTGGCTTAAATCAGATACAGACCAACACTGCAAACCCTGATGTGCTATGTTAGTAAAACAATGTACTTATATGCAGCCATGTACACATATATATATATATATACAAAAAATCATTATTAGTTTCTTGCCAATGCACATGTAGTCTGTACAACATGTTTGAAAAACAAAAATTGTTAGTAACAATGAAAGGTTTGAAGAAAACTTATTTTCTTATTGGCCACACACTTATGCTGTTCATTGAAGAGTAGATTATACCATAAAATACATGAGGTAAGGACATGTAACTAGTTGTAATTTGAAATCAAACGTTTTGGTTCTACTTAGCCTTGCTTATATTGTGTTTTGCCATATTATTGTTAAAATGTATTGCCATATTACTTGCACAATAAGCCCAAACAAGTCACATTAATTAATTGTCTCAAGATTAAGTAATCTTTAAAAAAACTTTGTATAATCAATTTCACCTCATGTCAAATTTAATTATTTTTCTTGTTGCTGGTGTAACATCATTAGTACAAAGAAACTGAAATTATTATGTGAAGACAAAACCATTTTAATCGCATATATGGCTTTCTAATAAACCTCTGTGACAAATAGCTTGTTCCTCTTTTGTGAGTCGCTTTGGATAAAATTGACATTTGTTAGGGTTACAGTGCAAGTCAAATGGAAATCACATTGCATTTAAACACCTCAGTGACAAGGTGCCCTTGTAAGAGCTAACGCAGTCTTAAAGTTAAAAAGTGATTCATACTTATAAGAATTATGAGGATTGGTTAATTACCTTTCACCATTTATGGGGTTTTAATGAGAGTTACTGTATAGTCAGAGTTTGTAAAATCACTTCAATGTCAGTCTCTGATGGCAAAAAATCATTTGTCATACTCCACTCCTGTAAGCACGACCAGATGGCGCGGTTTGTGAGGATTTAGTATGTCTGAATGATCACTCAGAAATGTAGGAACAGACAATAACGCATCAATTTACCAACAAACGTCTCTGCCTTGCTCTCTCTCCTCCAGAGTCAAAAGCGGTGGCAGGCCACCACAATCCTTTTGTTCGATTTAATTCGGCTGATTGAGAAAGGATGCTTGGCTGGCATTTCAGACGAGTAGAGGTTTCCTCCACCACGGGAATCATTACAAGCTAATTTACCCCTCACACATGTTTTCTGCCTCCCCACCATATGCTGTTTATTTACCTTCTGAAGGAATGATAATGAATTTCCAGGGCACTTCACTGTCAATTCGTCAGCCTCTCTCTTTATCAGAACTCTCTATTGACACACTGTTGAAGGAGTGGATTACATTTGTGCATCAGCCAATAGCTTCGCCCGTGCTGGGTCAGATGATGACTCCACGTCTGACTTCCAATAATGAGAACGTTTTTATTTTTTATTGCATTAACCTAGATGGAGCCCATTCACGTATTTGTCAGACTGTAAACAAACCTGTCGGTACTACAACTATGAAACTAAAAGCTACTGAGCATATGGCAGAGCACTGAATAATATTACTACATAAAACAAAAAGGAAAATTGCCTAGGCCAACATATTAAAAAATGTGACACATCGATATCCATGAAATAAACATGTTTTAGACCACCAGATATAAATACGTCTTAGATACACAATTTCAATTGCTTTACCATGAATACAGACAAGTTACCATGATACCACCACCACCAAAAATTGTGTCTGCTTTACTGTAAAACACATGCTCATTGCAACAGCTTCACCAAAATGTAAAACACTCGTTTGCGACCTGTTTAACAGATGGCTAAGTTAGAACAGCCCTCAACCGGTGACAAACAATAACAATGCAGTGAAAAAAAAAATCTAACTACGACCAGTTATCTAGCCCTCTAAACATGAAAAAAAATATTTCATCTTACCTTTAGCCTACTCAGTAGAGCTGCTTTCTTCCTAGCGCAGGAAGTTCGTAGGGTTAATGTGTCGCTAAAGTGTTAGCAAAACCCTTTCCTTAGCTGAAATGTTGCTATAGTAGCCTAATATTAATGCTAAAGCCTATGCACTTGGCAATTGTGATTTTTTTAAATAGTCTATTCTATTTCATCATTAAAATCCATTTTCACTTTCATCTCGACTGAGGGGACAGGGTAGTCTGGTTGAGGGGGCAACTGTCACATTAAGAAGAGGATATTAAGCAAAACATTGTCAGCTTGTTAATTGCTGAAATGTGTGTTGCTGTGGAAACAGCCTTCTTTACAATTGAAAGAGAATTTAGTTTGTTAAAGGGATAGTTCACCCCCAAAAAATGTATTCTGTCATCATTTACTCACCCTCAAGTTGTTCCAAACCTGTATGAATTAATTTTTTCTGCTGAACACAAAAGAAGATATTTTGAAAAATGTCAGAAACCAAACAGTTGATGGACCCCATTGGATTACATAGTATTTTTTCCCCATACTATACTACTATGGAAGTCAGTGGGGCCCATCAACTGTTTGGTTACCCATATTCTTCAAAATATCTTCTTTTGTGTTCAGCAAAAAAAATAAAAAAAATCATACAGCTTTGGAACAACTTAAGGGTGTGTACATGATGACATCATTTTGTAAACCATCACTTTAAAGGGGTGGTTCGGGATTTTTGACATCGGACCTCATTTTTAAGTCAGCCTGGTTGTTATTCATCAGTGGAGACATTTTTTTTTTTAAATGATCCAGTCCTTATATTTGGATAGTTAGCCGATGCTAGGCTAGCGCGAGTAAATGGTATATGTTAGCCAGCCATTAAAAACCGTTTTACCCACTCCACAGTGCACCAAACGCAAATCAATTATAACACTAGACTATCGATGTAAATGTCCGTTGAGAGAATAATGTTAGAAATCAAACTTACCTTTCATCACATTGCATTAGTTATAATTTGTTCCCTGTAATCATAAGCCTTGTCTACAGCAGCAGCAGAGTGATATTGATTACCTAGGCAACCGAGTGAGCCGGTACACACATGACGCAAGTGTATTTACCTGCCGCTGGCACACTAACCGGAGCAAAGTAAAATTCCGCAGCTGCTGAGAAACTAGTTCCTTAGGGATCATTGAGATGAAAGGTAAGTTTGATTTCTAACATTATTCTCTCAACGGACATTTGCATCGATAGTCTAGTGTTATAATTGATTTGCGTTTGGTGCACTGTGGAGTGGGTAAAACGGTTTTTAATGGCTGGCTAACATATACCATTGACTCGCGCTAGCCTAGCATCGGCTAACTATCCAAATATAAGGACTGGATCATTTAAAAAAAAAAATGTCTCCACTGATGAATAACAACCAGGCTGACTTAAAAATTAGGTCCGATGTCAAAAATCCCGAACCACCCCTTTAAGAAATAAAGACCCACAGAAATAACTAAGTAGTACTGATACAACAGTAGTACTGAAGTAGTGTTACTATTAGTATAAAATGTTGTTTTGCTTGTTATCTACTTTTAAAATGCTGTTTACAACTGTTGATTTTGTTGATGTGCTTTGAGGGTGCGATATTCCACATAAGTAAGATTTGAACACAAACAGCCATTAAGAGTCAACCTTCAATTCAGTAGGTAATATTGTTATTATTATTTTTAATCATGTATTTTGTTGCTTTTTTACTATAAATAATACAAAACATTATTTCAATTGCGATTTTGACTTGATTTTTTAAAACAAGATTCAATACAAAGACTCCAATCAGTGGCATAATTTTAGCTTTGAAATTGGACTGGTTTGTTGTTGTTGTTTTTGGTCACTGGCCTGGTGGTAATCTAGTTTTGATTGGTAATTGACTTATCATTATCTGTCAATGTTTGGTGGAAACACTCCACAAAATTTGGGCACAGTGTTAGCAAACTACAAACTTATGTATAGGGCCTGTGTTAAAATCCTTCTCAATGATTCTACACCAACCATCTACTCCAGTTCCTCAAATTATTTTGCGCTTTTTGGGAATTTTGCAAACATCACAGTGTGTTTGGCCTCCTCCCTAGGCAAGCGAGGTGCAGTCAGGCACACATTAGCATGGGAGCAATGATCTAAAGCACTAGTCTGTCTTTCCCAGAGCCCAGAGTACCTCAGGGGATCGGCTCTCAACTCACATTACCGTCACTTTACGTCAAACTCACCACATGACCTCAACCATATCACAAGCCCTCCACCAGATATACTCATGCTCCAACAATCAGACTAATGGGGGGGGGACGGACACCGAGGGGGACGGACACATTGTCTTTTAACATGTGGTTGACAAAAAAAGATACAGAAATTTGTGTTTTATTCTTTTTTTTTTTTTTTTACTAACTTCATACTTAAAACTACACTATGTAACGTTTAGTCCTCTAGCGGTTATACTTCAGCTCCAATTCCTGCACAGATGAATCTGATGGCTTGAGGCTAACTGGTGTGTCCATAGTTACAGGTGATCATCTTGTCAGTGCAAATGTTACTAATGACAAAAAAGAAATCAGTCACACTTTAGTTTAGGGTCCAATTCTCACTATTAACTAACTATTAACTGCGACTTTTGCCTCAATAAACTAAACTTAAGTTTAGGTACTGGGTAGGATTAAGAGATGTAGATGGTCATGCAGAATAAGGCTTTAATATGTGCTTTATAATTACTAATAAACAGCCAATCTCCTAGTAATATGCATTCTAATAAGTAACTAGTTAATAGAGAGAATTGGACCCTAAACCAAAGTGTTACCAAGTTACCAAATTCTTACGAGCAGGTAAGTATGGTAAGTATATGCCTCTGTTGTTTTGACTTGTTGAAAACAATAGTTTCAAACTAACGTTACAGAAGTTTGGCAATGCTCTTATTTGACATTATGACTGCTATTCTTTTCAAATAAGGTAAAACGGTGGAAATATTATAACTTGGCTAGTAGGATATATTTATAGGCAAATGAACCAGTGTAGTAACTGGTTTAAAGATTTGCAGTGTTACCAGTTCCAACAAAAACAATGTTTTGTGAACCTAGTAACCAACCAACTAGGGAAGCATAGTGATTTTTTGCCGTATTCAACTGGGGTGTCTTGCCTTTGAAAACTGTGATATTCATGATAAACCATGATAAACCATCATGTGAGATTCATGATCAGCAGCCATATCACCCTGTAGCCCAAGACTGGTTGCCCACTGAAGCTAAGCAGGGCTGAGCCTGGTTAGTACCTGGATGGGAGACCTCCTGAGAAAACCAGGTTGCTGCTGGAAGAGGTGTTAGTGAGGCCAGCAGGGGGTGCTCACCCTGTGGTCTGTGTGGGTCCTAATGCCCCAGTATAGTGACGGGGACACTATACTGCCAAAAAGAGCACCGTCCTTCGGATGAGACGTTAAACCGAGGTCCTGACTCTCTGTGGTCATTAAAATCCCAGGATGTCCTTCGAAAAAGAGTGGCCTCCTAATCATCCCCATATACTGATTGGCTTCATCACTGTCTCCTCTCCACCAGTAAGCTGGTGTGTGGTGGGCGCTCTGGCGCAATATGGCTGCCGTCGCATCATCCAAGTGGATGCTGCACATTGGTGGTGGTTGAGGAGATTCCCCCATCTATGTAAAGCGCTTTGAGGTCTCAGAAAAAGCGCTATATAAATGTAACGAATTATTATTATTATTATTATTAAACCGAGGGAAAGACAGACAAAATATGCTCATCTAGTGGCCCAGTAGCCCCAAACAGTATGTGGAACAACTCTTAAAACTGTATGACTGTTATTAAGTAATTGTGTATGAATGTCAACTAAATACCAAACCAATTGGCATATTTTAGACAAAAAAAGTGTGTTAGGCTTTCAATTATTAAACATTAAACAATGTTCAAGATTACTAATAAAAAAATATTTTTCTGAACAAATGACACTTTCTGAATGTCAAAAATGTGTGGAACATATAATTAATGTAATAAACTACTCTTGTGGCTATACATTCACCAAAAATGACCCTGGTTATTAGAAAAGAAATGGCAAAAATGACTCGTAAAATTTAGTTGAGAGAAACGGCATCAGCTTTTTGACACAAAGAACTTATATTTAGAGATGCACCGATTACAATTTTCTAGGCCGATTCCGATTTCCGATTTTTCATTGAGTTTGACCTGCCGATACCGATTTTAGCCGATTCCGATTTAATTATTTTCTAACCACTTTACAGCACACACAAAAAAAAAATTTCGATTTTTTTCTTTAACCCTTTCACGCGCAAGTTTAAAATATTCTAACTGACACCCCTGCCCCCAGAGTGAGTTTTTTTTTTCAAGGTGAACGTTCCCTTTAATGTTTCCATGGCGACGCGTCATCACGCGATACACCGCAGCCACAATAATACTGTATGACAGATGTGTCGCTTTTATTTCGCTTTTCCTTTTTTATTCAAAATATTCACAAACTTGCTTACCATGTCATCAACTAGCGGCTAGCCTACCTGACATTCCGAACATTCTCAAATACGTGTAGCAAAAAGTGAGTGTGTTTGGTCGTTTAAAAACCTTTATAAATAATCTTGATCTAACTTATAACATGAGATGGGCGCAGCAATGTTGTCCTGTCAGTCGGATTTACAGCACGTGAATTCACCAGTTTCTCCCGAAATAAATGCAAGAAAGTGGCCGTTGAACTGAGAAGAATAGAGTAAACTTAATAGTTACTTCCACTATGTTTGTCTGATATGAATAACACATGTCGGCAAATTATATTTGAATAGATTGTTATTGCTGCTTCAACAGACATCAGTGTGTATTTTACAAACTCCAAATGTATTGTTTTACTCGTGCTTAAATGTGTATTTAAATATCTGAAACCTAAAATAAACATTATGAGGTTGAAAACACTGCTTAGTTGTGATATATGACAGCGCTGAACGCGTCCGACTCTGGCTCAGCGCCAGCCAACGCGCGAAAGCAGTTTGAATCTGGCAGTTATGCGACGTCACTGAACATTATAAATGTGGCGCCGTACTCTCGGGCACAGAAATAAAAATCCCATATATGAGACCGTACCGCTCAAAAGGTTAATCATGCGGCGCCCGAGTGCATTTGACCGGCATAAAATCGGCATATGTCAGACTGACCGGCCGGTCGCCGGTCATGGCCGATCACGTGAAAATCGGCCAATTCCGGTCACCAGCCGATCAATCGGTGCATCTCTACTTATATTCATTCCCATTCTGGCTTGACAGCACATTAATGTGTGGGCCTGTGAGAGTGTGTGGGATGGTGTTTTGCTGTGGGGCTCAAAGGCTTCGGGGGGTTTCAGAGCGGAGTAAAGCTCTGAGGTGATCCCCTCCGGAACTGATCGCTCCCTGCCCTGGAGCGGCTCCCCGCTGCATGTTTTGGAATGGCGGGAATATGGAAGCAGTTCGGGTGTTATTTGCAGGTCTGGGACCGTGTGAGAGGCAGGAGGGAGAAGGGTGGGAGAGGATGAGAGGAGGAAAAGAAAAGATTGGAGTCGGCCTGTTTTAGATTACTGCAGAGCAGCTGGTATAGTTCTACAGATGGATGACAGACAGGTGGGCTGATATTATGGGCAGCTTTGAAAGACAGGTGCCAGAATGTGTAGGACGGACAATTCACACAGAAAGACGAGTTAAAACATATTCTGCAAGATGGTCAAATTGTTTTTCGGTGCATGAGAAGTAAAACAAATCCTTTTTAGGTTGACTAACGTAATAGAGACTGGTGGTAAAGTGATAAAGACGACAATAATTCAGCATGCTACGACATGCTGTTACTCAACAAGAACAGTGTCAAAAACAGATGTTGCCAGTCTCTTTTGGCACGCTTGCAATTACATCCAAGATCCCATTAGATTAACTTTCCCACTGTAAATCAATCAGCTCAACGATCAGAACACAGATAAATCATTACAGTGCCATCACTATCAGACGGCAAAGATCTGCATCAACACACTGAAGTGGCAGTCTTTATGCTTAATGTCACAGCAAATGGTATGAATGAGTCAGATGGAGTATATGAGGTTTGATCCCGTTCCCACACGGAGCTCCGAGGTTGTGAATGAATGTGATCCGCCTTAATTCAAACAGACACCGCTCTGATACCTCCTTGCATCTGAATATTCATGACAGCTTGTTCAGATTCACGTCCCGTGGCTGTAATAGGGTTCGTATACTCAGTAGAGAAGGAAAAAAGAAAAAGTTGCAATTGCATGTAAAACGTCATGTGATGATGATGCAAGCCAGGCTGTATTGAGGATGATGAAAAGACCCCAGACTCTGGTCTTCTACCCAAGAGAACGATTGCTTCCTCCCCTCGCACATTCATTACAATAAATGTTTAATGTCATCAACAGGACAAATGAACTCATAAATATGCAGCGAGAGGCACGCATGGTGAAATATGGAAAATGGTAGACACTGCAGCTCAGATGTTAGAGGAAGCAAGGCTGATACTGATGGGATTACAATCATGTGTGTGGATTTGTTGGAATTATGTCTTTTGCTGTGTGTGTGAAATCAGTAACAGTGGGGTTGGTGCATAGTATGTCTGATATTAAAGAGAGTTCACCCAAAAATGTTCATCATTTATTCACACTCTCATCACAAACCCATTGTCTTTTAACATGTGGTTGACAAAAAAAGATACAGAAATTTGTGTTTTATTCATTTTTTTTGACTAACTTCATACTTAAAACTACACTATGTAACGTTTAGTCCTCTAGCGGTTATACTTCAGCTCCAATTCCTGCACAGATGAATCTGATGGCTTGAGGCTAACTGGTGTGTCCATAGTTACAGGTGATCATCTTGTCAGTGCAAATGTTACTAATGACAAAAAAGAAATCAGTCACACTTTAGTTTAGGGTCCAATTCTCACTATTAACTAACTATTAACTGCGACTTTTGCCTCAATAAACTAAACTTAAGTTTAGGTACTGGGTAGGATTAAGAGATGTAGATGGTCATGCAGAATAAGGCTTTAAAGGGATAGTTCGGCCAAAAATGATATTAAACCCATGATTTACTCACCCTCAAGCCGTTCGAGATGCATATGTCAATCATTTTTCAGACGAACACATTTTCACTTATTTTAGAAAATGTCTTAGATCTTTCAGTGGTTATAATGTCAAGTTATGGGGTCCACTCCTTCAAGTCCCAAAAATGTGCATGCATCCTTCACAAAAGTAATCCATCCGGCTCCAGGGGGATAAACGAAGGCCTTCTGAGGGTAATCCGTGCGGTTTTGTCGTAAAAATATACATATTTAAAACTTTATAAACGAAAATAACTGGCTTTCGGCAACGGTCGACGCGCGTTCACGGGAGATGAATGCTGGCGTATGACGTAGGACGTAGCGTAGTAAGCGTCGTGACGTAGAACGAAGTATAGCTACGTCCTACGTCATACGTCGGCATCCATCTCCCGTGAACACGCGTCGACCGTTGCCGGAAGCCAGTTATTTTCGTTTATAAAGTTAAACTATCCCTTTAATATGTGCTTTATAATTACTAATAAACAGCCAATATCCTAGTAATATGCATTCTAATAAGTAGTTAATAGAGAGAATTGGACCCTAAACCAAAGTGTTACCAAGTTACCAAATTCTTACGAGCAGGTAAGTATGGTAAGTATATGCCTCTGTTGTTTTGACTTGTTGAAAACAATAGTTTCAAACTAACGCTATCTTTTGACATATAAGAGGACTTTGTACCTGCAATTTTTATTTTTAAAATATCCTCCTCATCATAAACAAAGCATTTATTTAATCTAGCTCCAAAAAATGGCTCGTTTTGATATTGTCAATATAACCCTATGACAACAGATTTACAAACATCTTATCATTACAGACTATAACAACAATCATGAACTATCAAATACGTTAAGAAAAATATCAAAAAGTGGAGCATTATAACTTTGCAAAAGATATTTAAAAGGGTCTAATAATATTTTCATTACATTTACAAGCGCTACAATCTCTGAACAGATGGCACAGATCAGTTTAACAGAAAATATAAAGGCATATTTACTTTTTGTCCATTCTTTGAATTTTCGGTCTACACTCATTGGACAAACTCAATTTAACTGAGGGCAGGATTTCAATCCAATAAATATGTAGCCCCAACTCATAGAAAAACAAAGAAATGTATACATAAACTAATCTCTTCAAATGCTTTCAGGTTAATAAATGCTGTCTGATAAATACTGATTAATTCTGTTAAAATTTTGCTTCAATGAAGTTGCTTTTTGTTATTAGCTTGACAGAAGTTTAGCTTATACATGTAGCTTGACAAGTTACCATTTTAAAGGTTGCAAAATTGGCATAACAGAAAAAGTTTTTGATTCCCCTGAAAAACTTTAGAGAAAAATAGAGATTAGATGATCAGACAGCAAAATGGAATGAGAAAGAAATGCATTTAGGGAACATTGTCTCCTTCTACTCCTGCAGTCTCTTATAATTGCATGGACATATACATTGCTCCACCCACACGCACTGTATGAGCAACTAAACAACTTTGCTGTCTAAATGTAGAGTCTCTTTTGATGCGAAGAACAAGAGTACAAAAGAAACTGAAAGATATTTTTCAGAAGTAGTTTTGTACCAGCTTCTTCTTTCCCTCATCCTTTGCTAACACAAGGTATTGTATTGCATCAGCGTCACCTACACAATACATATAGTGGATTTGAGAAGAAAGTTCATTTATCTAAAACCTATTACAAGCTATCAAAAAAGCCAATACATCATTAAATAATAATATCTTTGTATATCACTAATCACAGCCATCTACAGACATACACACACTTTCTAAGATAATTTCCAAATTAATATCAACATGCTGACTTGAATGTTGTGTGTGATGGATTATTCTAGCTCCCATTAAGAATCCCAAGTGACTCTAAAAAAAATATTCAAACATACACACACACACACACCAAGAACTCGCTGTGTTAACTTATTCCATCAGCCAAATGGTAATACAAAAAATTAATTTCCAGAGCAAAAAAACATTGTTCCACATACTTATCAAATACAAACCTGTTACAATAAACAGGACTGTCCAATTAATTCACTCTGTCTGCAAATAAAAGTGTAGCAAAAATAGCGCAAAACATATAGCCTGTAAACAGAGGCACTTACACTAAAAGCAGAGCCCCTAGGAGATTGGGAAATGAGCTGTGAACAAACAGATGATACGCGCTAGTTATATAGTCCAGGACACAAGAGACTCTCTCTTATGACACAGTGTAGGCCCAGTAAACATGACTGCTCCTTTGGAACCAGCAGAGCGTGATTAGTGTCATGCAGAAAGCGTTTGATAACAAAGATCTATGACCCGCCACTGTCTAAACGCGGTCTAAAAGCTTGGATAAAGTGGCACAGATTATGGTGCACAATGTCAGCAAGTGTAACACACACACACAGCAAACATAAACATGTATGCACATAATTTAACTTTATTTATTTTTAGGGCTAAAATGGTAAGTAAAAGAGTAAAATGGTCTACTCTATTCATTGCTAACAATGGTTTGCTTTAACCTGACATGCTCTTGGACAGCTGGTTCTACAAGAATACACTCCCTTCATTTCCCTTTTCCTTTCATCACTCTATCAGCCTGTCCTCTAACCCCCACTTGGGATATAATGCTACATTTAGACAGGTAGTATGAAGTGACCCAGATCTGTTTCCCCACCACAATTTTATTTTATAGTCTTTTTTTTCCTAAGGTACCTGACCTTTTCCAGAGAATCTAAACAAGAACCCATCTTTTTTTATTAGCAATAAAAAAAAAAAGTAATATCTTGTTCCAAGAATGAGTGTGTATTGTTGAGGTACTTTGCATGCCTCTGTTAAAGCTACACTGTTGTGAGTCTGCCAAAAAGAAGGCGAGCAGGGACACGGTTGCTTAAGATAGCATGCACATGCTAGATATTTTATAAAACGTATGGGCTGTATTTGAACCCTATCCAATTATTTTGTAAATAATCATAGAATAAATAGGCAAATTGCTCTAACTTTATTTGGGGTGCAATCAATAATAAGCCTAATTTCTTTGTCTTTATTTAGTTAATTTGTTTCCACATTTATGCACGTCCCACGTATATATATATTGGCACCCCTGGTAAAAACGTTCGAAGACTGTAAAAATAAATCTGCATTGTTTATCCTGACAATTTTTTACTTTTTATATACTTTAGACATTTCAATTTTTGAACATAAATATACGAGCTTGATAAAAATTTGTGAGCTTAGAATTATAAGGTTCTATCTCCGTTTAAGGTAGTTCTGAGATATTGAGCATCAAAGTTTTTACCTCCCAGCTGGCAAAACTGTGATGTAGTATAATCTACTATTATAGCTCAACAAGACCATCACCCTACAGGTACTTTTGGGCGCCATCGCCGGCTTCAAATGTCCAGGCTAATGTCCAGCCCTTAGCTCTGTGTCCAGGCTACAGAGCTAAGAGGTGGGTTTTGGTTGGTCCGTCCATGTTCATTCAGGGGTTTGATTGGATATTGAATCTACTGGAGATAGAACCTTATAATCCCAACTCGGTTTATGTTTTGTGAGATGGAACCTTTTTATTTTACAAAATTAAATTTTTTTTTTACAAAAATTACACCACACAGGCATTAATAAACACCTAATGGATCAGATTATGTCCAAAAAAAAAATTCGACCAAAAGTGGAGATAGAACCTTATAATTCTAAGCTCACGAATGATCATTCTAGAAGAAATTTTCAGATGGCACTTAGAGGCTTTTGCATCTGAACTCTTCATATATATATATATGTGTGTGTGTGTGCAATATAACAATATTATATATATGTATATACATATTATTATATATTATATTATATATATTAAATATAAATATAAATATATATTATTGTCTCAATCAAGCTTTTTTGTGAAATATTTAAAATGTTGAATTACCTCAGAATCTGATCTGATTAGATCTTTAATCAGAGAGTAGAGAAACTGCACAATCTGCTCCAGCACAGTAAAGCTCCAGCACAACCAGAGGTGAAATAAAACTGAAGGAAGAAGGATTGGGAGACAGGAAAGAGAAAAGGAAAGCTAGGAGTGGAGGAGGAGCACAGAGGGTTTAATCTGTTCCACTCCATTCTGTGTTGTGTCACTCAGTTGCCACTTTGCTTCCACAGACTCATCCATCTGTGTGAAAGTGAATGTAAATGTAAAGGCTGTGGCATGTCTTCTCAGTGTGTGTGCCTAAATATTTAAGGCCTTCAGAAAAGTTGTTTGTGTACATGCCAAAGACCACTGGGGAGCTGTTCCACTCTCCTTTCGGTCTTGTCTTCTCACAGATTCAGGCTCAACTAGATTTACTGAAGTCGTCAAAGCATTATTAAACAGAACACACATGCATACACATACATATATAAACATGTTTGGAGTTTGTTAATGTGTGTGTGTGTGTGTGTGTGTGTGTGTGTGTGTGTGTGTGTGTGCGTGCGTGCGTGCGTGTGTGTGTGTGATTGTATTTTTTTTATATATTATATAAAAAAAATACAATCACACACACGCACGCACGCACACACACACACACACACACGCACACATTAACAAACTCCAAACATGTTTATATATGTATGTGTATGCATGTGTGTTCTGTTTAATAATGCTTTGACGACTTCAGTAAATCACCTAATTTTGACTAAATAATATTTAGTAAATAAATAATATTTAGTAAATAATCACCTAAAAAGACTAAACTTGAAAAAATTATATATTATATTATAATATATAATTTTTTCAAGTTTAGTCTTTTAAAAAGGGATCTGAAATAATAAACTAAGTTCAATGTAGTGTTATCAAAAATATCGATACTAAAGATTTTGTGCTCACACCCAAAGTGCGTGCAAAGTGGCTAGTAACTTACATACATATACATACATATACATACATATATATATATATACACACACACACACACACACACACACATATATATATTACATTGTTGGTCAATTTTGCTTTGTGCCTTCCTGAAGTTTAACCTACATAGGAGATATTGCACTTTTTATTAAAATGTTTCCGTGGTGATTTGAAGAATGGTAAATAATGAATGGTAATTATTTTTGTATAGTTACAGCATCAGGTTAAAGAGTGTTTCTATCTCCTTTTGTGTTCAGAAAGGAAACAGCTTGTCTTTTGGTCTCTTATCCTGTTTCAAGTTGGTTCAAACCAAACCTTTCATTATCCCAGAATTCACAAGCTTATTTTGCTCCTTTCATGTTCTTTTTTTTTTACAACTTCCGTCTCTTTTATAAAATGTTATGTTGAGGAACTGAATCAACAATGAGGTGAACTCCAGGAGAGCCAACTAAAATCACACTTTTGACATTATAAATTCAGATAAATACTGATCAGCTGAGTTTAGAGCAGTGAGAGAGAGAGAAAGACTGTATGAATCTGAAAATAATAGCAATATGGTCATGGTGTGGAAAAGGGAGATCACTAAGCTAAGGAAATCACCTCTTCTCTCTCTTCTGTCTGAATGAGCTGTGAAAGCCATCATTTGCCCTTCATTTCATCTATCCACTCTTTTTGTGATATGTTAGCATGTAAGTGTGATGGCACTGGGGAGACACATTAAAGGAGAGTGCACACGTGAACAACATGCTTTTGTGATGCCTGTCTAGTGCTGACAACTATAGTGCTCCCTTTTTTCCATCTCTCTCTGCAAATGAGTGGTAATGTTCTCCATTTCAGCACCCATGACTACCTTTCTCCCCTGATTTCACTCCTTTATTCCCTGACCTTTTACTGCCCCTTGATTTAGATTAGAACACACCTCTCTCCTTCATTTCAATGACCTTATCCGTGAGGTCAGGAGTCAGAGGTCGGTAATAGGACATGGTATAATTCTCTAATGGTATTCCCTGTGGCTAGGGTCAGGACTTTCTACAGGTGACTACACATGTACAGGGATCAGTGAAGATTGGCAGTTTATTGGAGCACGCTTGAGAGCACACACACCTAGATCTCCACTATACAGAATAAAAGCTTCATATACATCTGAGCAGATTGCTTAATGTTCCTGTTTCAAGAGGCATAAGCAAGACATATCAGCATTAGGTTCAACAGATCTGTAATTTAACACGTTATTATCAGCGACCAACAGCATGAATAAAACAAGAAATGAAAGAATTGGGTGTCCATATATTCAAATGAGAACAAATGACATACTGTACTTAACGCCCAGATTTTAAATCGAACTTCAAGCAGCAACCCAATACAGAACTAAAAGTTTATTTAGTTTATTGTAAAAGTTCATTAAAATGTCCTTAAATCATTTAAATGTAACTATATTATCACATACCGAAATTGCTTGTACAAAAGCAAACCAAAATGTTTAAATATATTATTATCATGTACCCAAAAAGCTCAAAGAAAAAAAGTAAACAAAAATGTTCTTAATTTATTACTATTACCAAGAACTGCATTGGCCCAACAATATGCAAAAATATCCTTAAAATTAAAAATTAAAATGAAATAATATCACTTACCCAAATTGCTTATGATACAAAATCAAACAAAAATGTCCTTAAAACTGACCTATTAAACTGAATAATATTACAGTGTACCTAAACTGCGTATAGTACAAAAGTATATAAAAATGCCCTAAAATTTACATGTGTCATTCTTTTTGGTGAAATGGTCCCACACACTACTTTTCTTTGCACGCTTCATCCTGTCGTCTGCCCTGACTCTAATCTCGAGTGTTTTAGCCTGTAGCCTTTACTTTTCGCAAACCTTGTGAGCGCGCGAACCCAAACGCTGTGACCTTGCGCCAAATGTTTTTATTGGTTTAAGTACAAACAGGCGAGTTATGAAAAATTGAGTGTGAGGGATTTGTTCACTTCACACAAAAAGATCTTGGAATGAGATGGCTAACTGTAGTAGCATTTAGTCCACTGTCTATAATAGCCTAATTTAGAGATCACATTTTTTTTTTTTTTTTTTTTTGGACTACCGACAACTTTGATCGGTTACCGTTGATACGGTCAAGCATCGGTCAAACGGTCATAGGTTAACATCCCTACTCAGAAAGCAGCGTTTCCAAATTCACAATTTCAATCAACATTTAACCTTGTATGGGCAAGAAGTACCAAACAGACGTTCACAATATTACAACAACAAACAACGCTCACAGCTGCTGAAAGCTGATACCTACACCCCTGTGTTCTAATGGGCACGATGTCCGAACATCTGTTACCAAACACATAATGACAATCAGAGTTTGCCTCCAAATGGCATAGACAGCTCATCAGGGGTAATTCATATCAGTGTCTCCAACTCAAACAGAAGCCATGGTGCTGACGCAGAATAACACTACAAGCTGAGACTGACAGATCGGATCTGCCAGAGCAAAACCTCACATTTACAACAGGTTCACTACTGTCCATGGCCTCCTACTGCTTTCTATAGTTTACATTTCGTTGTGTCACTTTGTACAATACAATTTTATAAGCAAGACCACTCAAATTGACAAAAAAGTTGGTGGCTCAGTCATTTAGGAATTGTTTTTGAATAACCAAACCTGATCTCATGGTAAAAAGTGTGACTAGAGATGCACAAATATAATAAAATGTTGGTCAAAGCAGATGAGGATTAAGTTATGGCTAAGTTAACAGCTTTGTGAAAGTAACAGACAGATATTTAAGGCATTAAGTAAGAGGGAACACAAAAGGAAACATTTGGCAGAATGACAGTCTCAATCGCTATTTCATTGTATAGAAAAATATGCAATGGTGAATGCTGACTGAGGCTATCAACATTCCATCAAACATATCCTGTTGTGTTCCACAGGATCTTTACAATGAATGCATTGCTATTTTCAATTTATGCCTTGACTAAAATAAATAAATCAGTGCGACATTAGTGATATGCCGAGGAGAAAAATAAACAGAGTGAGTGGGTGGATGTATGTGCAGGATGAAGGTATGAGCTTCAGAGAAAAGGGATGGAAGGATGAATGTCTTATCTTGCAGCTTCGATGCCAATTTCTCACATGACTGACAAATGCGCCGGATTCATGGCAGTGTTTGTCTTCCTCAGCCTGTCAGGAAAGCCATTCTGACCAATCGAGTGACAGCCGAAGCCTCTAATCAGAGACAAACGGCGCACGGTTGGTCCATGGACACATCTCTCACGTAGGCCCCAGTAAATTGATTGGCATGATGTCAAAATACATTACAGCACTAAAATCCTTGCTGTCCAAAACCAATCTGTCTGCTGCCATCTTTTCTGCCATAGTGTCTCCCGGTTCTGGTTCTGATATAAACAAATGTTGAACACAAGCACAATGCACATGATCAGTTCCTTAGCTTCCCGTTATTTATCTCTGCTTTGCTCTCAACGCACATTTTTATGGCCTTGCCAAGGAACTGTCATCAGGGGTATTTGTCTGAGCCAATATAAAACAGCAGGCCCTGTCTTACTGGATTTCCAATGGCATATCTTCAATCTTCCGACAAGAACATCGACTTGCCTCTTTTCTTGCACAACACAATACTGCATAGTATATGGCAAAACCAAGTCAAGAAAAGTAACTAAACCAGTAATTTTGTCGTACAAGTTCGGTTTGACTGATGACTGTGTGTACAGAGCTTGCATCTCGCTAGGATGTCTGTGAGTGATCAAAAGCACGTCTTCACCAACTTCTTGCTTGTCATTGCCGTGATATTAATGTCAACATGGTTATGTCTCATGTTAAATGTAACCAATCAGGGGTGCGTTTCCCGAAAGCATCGTTAGCCAACTATGGTCGCAAGTTCCGTCATTATCAGCATAGTTCAACGATTTGGTGTTTCCCGAAACCATCGTTCCAACGAACGTTCGCAAACAGCATCGCAAACTTGTATGGTTGGAACGACAGCTCTCGAGCTGTGGTTAGAAGCATAGTTTCTAGTTTACATGAGATGTAGACTGAATAAATCCTTATCTTTAGCAAAATAAGCAAGCTGACATTCAGCACAACCCGTGTTATTTATTTAGAATACATACAAATGTAATTTACGTCTTTTAGCTTGTCAAGAGATTTAAAGCACCGTTTTTGAAGACTGCGCATGTGCGAACGTGCTCTACTATGTAAGAACGAGCCAAATATTGAGTCTGGTAATAAAGCAAAATAACTGAGAAAAATTAGAAATGGTCTTCAGATGCCATGTCTGTAGCTTATATGACAAAATCTAGCGTTAATTCGATCTCAAACAGATTAATTAAAATAAGTTATTAGTCCACCACGTGCGAGACGTCATAAACCAACGTGGTTGAACGATACTTTGCGACATAAGGTTTCGGGAAACAGTCGTGACTAGCTAGTTGATTTCTCCATCGATGCATCGTACTATGGTAGTTAAAGCTACAATATGCAAGAATTCTTTGCCGCTAGAGGGCCTTACATTCCAAACAACAACAACGGCGTAGCTTGATGACGATGTGAAGGAGCGTGGAATGATGGGAACTGTCGTTTTAAACTCCACCGTGGATGTAAATCAGTCAGACGGGAATCGAAAAATCATGTTCATGGATGAGGTTAAGTTTTATTTTTATAATGACATGCTTTTTGTGGCGAGGGGGGCGTGGTTCAGGTCTGTAATGGGAAAGAGAAGAGACGAGCGTCCCGCAAGTAGGTCAAGTGCAAATGACGAACACCTGTGTCTTATTGCAGTGATCGGCGTGGAGAGACCGCGTATAAGCCGCGCGCTGGAACGAGAGAGAGAGACTGAAGAGAAAACTGGACGCAGAGAAAGAAAACCGGTGGATCCGAGCTCTCATTTTTGAACTGTTTTGTGCCGTCGCGGTTGCCACGGTGAATGCGCGTTGTGTGCGACTTTTGATTGTTTTGCTTTATTTTAATAAAGTACGAGTCCCAGTCACGCCGACCCCTGTCTTCTTCCTTCCTGACTCTTGAACCTCATCACACTTTTATTTCATTAAAATGAATTAACCGCAAGAAAAGTAAGGTTTAATACTAAATTGGTTATCATGTTACTGTATGTCGAATTCATTGTTGTGATAGCGCTGCGCAGTTTTACGTGTTCTAAACAATTGTTGTAAAAGTACATTCGAACATACCCACATCATTTGCCAAAATACTGATTAATCTTTATGTATAACACATGCTATATTTATTTACATGGCCATAAACACCAGACGTGATAAACAATGTCAATAAACTAAACACAAATCTAAAGCAATAATACTTCCCTTACATAAACATAACTATTACCGAATGCTACATTTGGAAAATATAAAATTAAGCATACTTTGTCGACAGAACCAGCTGCAATCGGTAAAGAATAATTGTGTTCCATAACGACTGCAAGAAACAAGCTAACGTCTGTTGCTTGATAGACGCTACAACTACAACTTCCGCATTTGTTAAGGACTCCACGCAGTACGAGCGGAAACCGAGGGTAACGCGGATATGACGCAAATGACTGCCGACTCCCAGCTCCCACCTGCTCTAACGCCCCGTTTCCTTGGTTAAAATCGCAATTTTCTCACGATTTAAAAATAGTTGGAAACATTTGGGATATTGTAAGTAATCAACTTAACAAAATATATAACACTGGCCTTGAGATTATGGGATATTTTAATGCAAAATTCTTGCATATTGTACCTTTAAGCAGCGAGCTATATAGTTGTACGGGAAACGCACCCCAGAATTCTGTTCTTCTTTACTTAAACAATTACTTGAAATCGTGAAGATATGTCCTTATAATAAATATTTGAAAACTACATGCCAGAGTTTTATTGTGTTATTAATATTCATAATAATATTTAACCTTAGAAAGAAGGAAAGTGTTCAAATAACCTTGGTTTTTGTAGAAAAATAACAAAAATAACTGAAATTTCACTGGTATTGAATTGACTATTCGCTACTGATATTTTGTTATCATGACAACTGCACTGCAAAGTTTTCAAAAAGCATAATGAACTCGACTGACAAACTCTTTTAAATGTAAAACTTCATCTTGAAACAAAACCGTTCAGAGTTTCTTGAACATTAACAGACAGTGAAGGTTTAATTCTAATGACACGAATTGGTAGTTTCTTTGAATGTGATATCCTCTTGAAGGACAATGCTGTAGAGCCCTGAAGCAAAGCACTAAACCTTGAGCTGCTTTCAACACATCAAACCTTAATGACCTTTCCATCCTGAATCACTCTCATTCAACAGTCAAATATTTCTGAATAATGATCGCCGCCCATGGCAACTTTTTATAATTGATAGCTCATCTGGAACTCATCTGGGAAACTTACAGTACATTCTTAGAAGAAAAGGTTCTATATAGAACCTTAAAGAGTTCTGTCAGACGTTTCATATGCAGAACCGTTTAGGGGTTCCCATCATGGGATCATTTTATGGTTTTCGTTTCCAATAATTAATTTAGTTTTTAATTTTTTATTAAATGTTATGAATTAAATAGTTTGTAAACATACTTTATTACTATAGAAAATAAATAAATAACCTGTTAAACATGAAAGTATAATGACATTTCTCCTTATAGAACCTTTTTGGCATAAATGTCAAGAGTCAAGAGCCCTATGATTATATAGAGAGTGTTAAGTCTTGTTAAATATTGTTAAATATTACATTTTAAAATAACTGTATGAATATTTGAGTTCATATATATTAATATTTTAATATATTTTAACATGTAATTTATTCCTGTGATGGCAACACTGAATTCCAGTCCACATGATCCTTCAGAAATCATTCAGATATGCTGATTTGACGCTCAATAAACATGGCTTATTATTATCAATGTTGAAAACAGTTTAATATTCATTCTTTTTGCAGAAACTGATACTTTTTTGGGGGGGGGGGATTTTTTGTTTGATTTTTTTCACAGCGTGAACATTTTTTTATTTGTAATAATGTAAAAGTTGTTACTGTCACTTTTAATCAATTAAATGTAAATTAAAAAAATATATATCTTACTGTCTTCTGTCTCTCCAGTCTCTACAAGTGAGAAAATAAAATAAATCAACTAATCAAATAAATCTATGCAAAGCTGACAAGGGCCATTGCCTGTATAGATTGCATTTCTCATCTTTTTTAGCCATGAAATTCGTCCCTTGTCACCTCACACACCTATTAAAACCACAAAGAATTGTGCTGTGTGAACATGCACACACGTTTTTAGCGCTGTATACTCACGAAGGTTACATTTTAAACTGTTTTGTGTCATTTCCAGTCATTCGTTTTTCGATAAGTGAATGTTTGGAAATGGTGGGGCTTAGACCAGCTGTTGGTCTGATGCAGAGAATTAGATAAAAAAAACAGCAGTGGTGAGGCCGGTGAAATTGCAGGTTTAGTGAGGTCAGGAGAGCTGTGAACGAGGCATGACGCAGAGCAGGGTCTCCTGTGTACTGATAATGCGCTCGTACACCTCAGACTCGTCCTCAAGCTTTTAGACATTCATCTGGGGCTTCAGAGCGCTCTGCCTGCTAATGCATCAAAGGTGTCAATTCCTCCTCTGAGCTCCAAGGAAACATCACAAATGTATTAAAGAGAGAGAGAGAGAGAGCGAGAGAGAGACACACAGTGATAGATAGATAAGAAGAGCGTATGAGAGAGAGACAGAGAAAGAACATCAAGAGTTGGCATAATGCCGGGCACTAAAATTGTCTTCCCACACTAACAACAAATACAAACTGATATAGACTGACAAGCATGTGTTTGCACACACACACACACACACAAAACATGTGCACATTTCCTTAATTATGTGGTTGGTTGAGGAGCATCTTATACTCACAGCATAATTAAACATTCTTTAGCGGTTCTATCCAGCATGCTAGTTTTCAGCAAAGTACAGTGTTCTCAACTACACTCTAAAAACTGGGTTATTTCTTTCTACCAAATGCTGGCTCGAGCCTACTCTTTTTTGGGGTTCTTTTTCCAGTGTTGGTAGATTTTGTGTTACCCAGCTGCTGGGTTTTAGTGGATGGGTCAATCTCACTGACAACTGAAACAGTGCACCCTTTTCCCCATCCTCCGACGTAACAACCCAGCAGCGGTTTTACTGTAACCCAGCTAGTTACAGAGAGCAGGCATTTTACATCATCTTCAAGAAAGCAGCTCTCAGCATGACTTAATTTGCATTTCTTCTGTGAAATACAGGTACGTTTAATCTATAAAACAAATATATAAAGTCATTACTGTGCTGTAAGTAACTTTATTTTATGCAACAACAAACAGGGACGAGATGTCTGTCAGCTAAACGTGTGTTGCATTTAGCGTTTCTTGATTTTATTCATAAAGATATTGAATCAAATTGCTTTTAATGTTAAAATATTTCCCCAGAACTGTACACTGTTTATTTATGGGCAAGTTATAAGGAGTCAATCAAGGCATTTTTCTGCTATCAGTAAAACCAAGGTCTGAGGTTCGCCGTTCCCACACCAAACACCAGCCCAGCTCCAGCATGAGAACCAGCACAATTATGGAAGAAAACAGATAAAAGATGCTACAGTAGTTGGTAAACTTTTGTTAAACGAGTTTAATGTTGTATACATGTCTAAACACAATGGTTGTGTTGTGTATTTTACAAAATACACTAGCATTCTTATAAAAATGAAGTAGCCTAATATAAATCCAATTATGCTGGGTTACGTAAGTATGGTGGTGCATTGCTGCCACATACATATTATTATTTCCACTCACTTTTCTCGTAATAACGAGATGCCATGTAAAATATAAAATTTTCTTGTTACAATGAAATATTTTCTCGTAATAATGAGATGTTAATGTCATTAAAATGTTTTTTTCGTAATAAGATAATGGCGTTAAAAAACAATACAGATTTTCTTGTGATAATGGCATTATGTCATAAAAACTAAATGTTATAGCGAGATATTATATAGTAAAAACTACATATTTTACATGGGCCTTTATCACTTGGCTTCGATTTGTAGTGCCTGCATTAATGGACGGTTGCCAATTTTGAAAAATAAATAAATAAACTAACTTGGTTGACCTTGACAATAAACATCAGTATTTCGAATGGTATATTTCGCCATACACAATACCCTACCATGTGTGTAATCTTCTATTTTAATGCGCAACATTATGTGAATGAGGCGATTACCAGCGCTGCCTGTAAGTTGCCACAGTCATGAGATCAATCTGCACACTGCTTGAGTTACTCCCAAAGGAATAACTGGAATTCACTCTTCTAATTTTATTGTTTTTATTTTAGCGGCATGTTTATTATGATTTATCTCCAATCTGTCTGCAATATAATGCTATCCAATCATTGCACTCAGACCCGGAGGATTTAACTCGTTTAAGATGATTAAACCAGTTATTTTTGAATAATCGACTCTGGGCTGGAAATATTTCTTTATTTGAACGACTTCAGTTTGATTTAACACTTGATGATTGTATCGGAAAGTAAAGTAAGTGCATGAAAGCAATATAAGCATTCTAATTGTAATTTGTACAGTCTTTACTCACAATTAATGTTTTATGGAATACATAACCATGGCTAATTCTTGCTGCGCAATGTGATGTTGTTTGTATTCCATTCTTGCATTTCTTTAATGAAGAAGACGATCAGACTCTCATGTATTGTGGCCACAGGCTTGTGCGTGGAATAACATGGCAACATTTTTCCCATCATATCCGACTAATGATTATAAACTGTGGTTGATGTGTTTTGATTAAGTATCTGTGATAAACTGTACATTAATAAATCACAACAATCCTGTGCTATGGGCACTGACATTAATACAGGCTACAGCGGAAGTTATTTTACTATATTATTTGAAGCTTACACTTTTCAAACGTGGACTGTGTTAAAGGCCTATTACCCAATTTTTTTACATCCCATACAATACATATCATCATTTTGTGTTATTATGCTTTTTAATTTTTATTATTTAAAATGAAAAACATTCAATATCAGGTTGACTGACCCGGCACTGTGAAAAAACAACCCAGCAAATTGGTTAAATGTATAAAACCCAATAAGTTGGGTCAAAATAGCTCAGCATGTGTTCTGTCCAATATTTACCCAGCGCTGTATTGCCAACTAACCCAGAAATGGTTGTTTTTAATTTTAGTTTTAACGACATAGCATCAAATTATAAAGAGAAAATATATTGTTTAAATGACATAATTGAGTGGAAAAATAATATGTATGTGGCAGCAATGCACCACTGTACAAAAGCAACCCAACTTGCTGGGTAAGCAAGTTTACTCCTACATTTATACACTCACCTAAAGGATTATTAGGAACACCATACTAATACTGTGTTTGACCCCCTTTCGCCTTCAGAACTGCCTTAATTCTACGTGGCATTGATTCAACAAGGTGCTGAAAGCATTCTTTAGAAATGTTGACCCATATTGATAGGATAGCATCTTGCAGTTGATGGAGATTTGTGGGATGCACATCCAGGGCACGAAGCTCCCGTTCCACCACATCCCAAAGATGCTGTATTGGGTTGAGATCTGGTGACTGTGGGGGCCATTTTAGTACAGTGAACTCATTGTCATGTTCAAGAAACCAATTTGAAATGATTCGAGCTTTGTGACATGGTGCATTATCCTGCTGGAAGTAGCCATCAGAGGATGGGTACATGGTGGTCATAAAGGGATGGACATGGTCAGAAACAATGCTCAGGTAGGCCGTGGCATTTAAACGATGCCCAATTGGCACTAAGGGGCCTAAAGTGTGCCAAGAAAACATCCCCCACACCATTACACCACCACCACCAGCCTGCACAGTGGTAACAAGGCATGATGGATCCATGTTCTCATTCTGTTTACGCCAAATTCTGACTCTACCATCTGAATGTCTCAACAGAAATCGAGACTCATCAGACCAGGCAACATTTTTCCAGTCTTCAACTGTCCAATTTTGGTGAGTTTGTGCAAATTGTAGCCTCTTTTTCCTATTTGTAGTGGAGATGAGTGGTACCCAGTGGGGTCTTCTGCTGTTGTAGCCCATCTGCCTCAAGGTTGTGCGTGTTGTGGCTTCACAAATGCTTTGCTGCATACCTCGGTTGTAACGAGTGGTTATTTCAGTCAAAGTTGCTCTTCTATCAGCTTGAATCAGTCGGCCCATTCTCCTCTGACCTCTAGCATCAACAAGGCATTTTCGCCCACAGGACTGCCGCATACTGGATGTTTTTCCCTTTTCACACCATTCTTTGTAAACCCTAGAAATGGTTGTGCGTGAAAATCCCAGTAACTGAGCAGATTGTGAAATACTCAGACCGCCCCGTCTGGCACCAACAACCATGCCACGCTCAAAATTGCTTAAATCACCTTTCTTTCCCATTCTGACATTCAGTTTGGAGTTCAGGAGATTGTCTTGACCAGGACCACACCCCTAAATGCATTGAAGCAACTGCCATGTGATTGGTTGATTAGATAATTGCATTAATGAGAAATTGTACAGGTGTTCCTAATAATCCTTTAGGTGAGTGTACAGTGTCTGGGTTAAAAACATCCCACTTCAGGTTGTTTTTAATCCAGTGTAGTGAGTTACATTGTAGGTTCTACAGAACATTCTCAATGCATCATGTAGTTAGTCTCTAAAGAGCAAGATAGAAGTTCTTTGTTGAACTTCTTAAGGTTCTTCTATGGCATCAGTTCTCAAACCTTTTGGTGTGGAAACCATTTTTTAGATTCCACCACCATCACACAGTTAAACTCAGCTGAGGTCAAGTTGTTATAAGGTGCCTGTTTCGCACTAGCTTTTCAAAGTCCAGCAATACAGTTCTTATAAAGTGTGAATCTCATCTCGGCTGTAAGATCTAGCTTGAATTGGTTATTGGTTATAATAATTCAAAAAAGAGTGCTGACTCTTACTTCATACAAGTGCTAGCAAACAGTACCAGCAGTTTTCAGGCACTCAGTTAATGACACTTCTGCATCTTGAACGCAAGTTGTTTTGGATAAATGCGTCTGACAAATGCATAAATATGAATATGATACTGCAAAAACACAAATACTTCTATTATACACACAATCAAATCTGTAACATAACACCACAACTCAAATTTGCCGAATTTTTAAAAGGCAAACTAGAAATTTTTGGTTAGATTGCTCATTAAGTTGAGTTCACCTTTGCATTCGGACAACGTTGTTACCTACATTTACACAAGAGCAAGAGAAGCTAATCTACAGCTAAAAAAATGTATTAAAAAAATCACCGTATTCTCCCATGACCCTATCTGCATCCCATGTGGGGTTGGTAATTGGAACATTAAACAGCATAACACCTCTTTACCATCCACTAACAACATGAATTACAAATATTACGCTTAAATAGCCAAAGCTAAATTCATGCATGCACATATCCACACACAACCGTCCTTCACAAACAAACACACACACACACACACACACACACACACACACACACACACACACACACACACACACACACACACAAGCGTGATGATTAGTGATTCTATTCCATCATCAGCGCTTTTATGCTTGTCAGCGTCATAAACTGCCTCACCAGCATTTTTTTATGTCTGAAATTCCCCTTCATAAACTCACCTGACTGACAGACATTTTTATGAGACCGTGTCTGAGGATTCTGTATCTCTCTGATTAAAATAAGAAATAACTAAATCAGTTTACCCTTGCTTTGAGATAATTATTATACAAGCAGGTCTTTAAGAAAACCATATAGCACAGGGGTCTGACTGATTAAAACAACCTACAGTAGAGAATCAGCTGTAAATATAATGTCATCCATATATAGATAATAGGCCTATGCAGGATGTGATCAACTGTAATCAAAGTATTTATAAGAGGGGCCTCAGGCCATGCAACTTTGTTGCACCGTCACATTATTTGTTCAGCTGTTCACTTTAAATTGGTGTCTTGACACTGTCACCTTCATTTTCCTCTTTCAAAAGGACTATATGGCAGCTCTTAAATTTTTAAAACAAGACCAATGAATACAAACCAAATTAGAATCTACCGGCTGCCCTTGCAGGGAATGAATGTTCACAGCGGAGGAATAAAAGATTAGTGAATGCTGGAAAGGCATGACTATGCCAACACACTGTAAAAAAGAAAGAAAAAATGAAAAAATGAATGGTTGGAAAAACAAGACCGACATACTGGTTTAAAAATAAAGTATGAAACTAGGAAAATGGCTTCGATCACTCATTATGAAAGTTTTGGCACTGGTTAAATTCAGTTCCAATCATTATAATTACTCTGCTGAGTCAAGAATTCAGCACACAAACATAATATTTGCTGAGCAGTGGACATGCTGAATCTAATCAGCATGTGCCGAGAGGACAGGAACATGGCAAAACTCTTTACATATTCACTCACTCAGCAAAGCCAAATGAACAGCAATCAAAGAGTCCTTCATTTAAAATGAATCTATAGAACTCATCTTTAAAAAACACTAAAAATGTAATAACAGTAGCATCTGGATATGTTTCCATTTGTTTCGCAATAGACAACTCCCATTAGCTTTTATGTATAATATGACAGCATAATGCAAGTCTGCTTTGCTTTGCTTATGTCATTTTTATTTATTTAGACCAAACAGTACAGAATTTTAAAATGACCCTTTTCTTGCTATTCCTAATAAATTACAATACTGTTCCACCTTCTTTTTATCCTTTTCAAATATGTAGAAACAAATATGTGTTGCTATTTGCGGCCACATTATAGTAAACTTAAATAGTTAATTTGAAGAACTTTTAGAAGGCCAAATAGAATTTTTTTTTTATGCAACCAGTCATTTTTTAGAGACATCAGTATTTTAACAGTGCATACACATCCAAACACACACAGATTCCACTGAATTTTAAAGCAATTTGCAAGCTTGACAGGCATATGGAGTGCCTTGCAGTAGAAACCATGACAAACACTACTGTAAAGAAGTTATCTGACAGCAATGCAGGACAGATAATTCAAATTACAGCCTCAATATGTGACTGTGACACCGGTGCTGATGATATCAAATTAGCACTGCCCCGGGTTCTTATCTCGTGCTGATTTGAATCAATGACTGCCATAAACTGCTTATAATGTGACATAACATATAATCATTCTATGCGAATATTTTGACATACAGAATGCCTGAATGTGTCAGAGCAGGTGGTTTTTACCGTCGTCCTGATTATTATGCGGCCACAGATGAATGTGGGAGGTGGGTGATAGGTAGTCACATCATCATGATGTGACTTTACAATACAAATTATATCGTATTACTGACACTTGCCCTGATGAGTCAGAGTGATATTGTCATATGAGCTGTTTTGGAAAATGCCACGTTTTTGGTGCAGAGTGCAGCCACATTACTGACACAATCTTCCTCGCAGAGAACATCAGCATGGAATCCACACAGAGGGCTGATGAGTAAACAAACCCACAGCTCTGAATACAAACACCTCCACATATGCGCACGCACACACACATAGGTAATCTTAAGGGGAATGGGAGCGTGTAATCTATGGTAATGACAGCCACCCACCCTGTGTGATGGAGTGTTCCCAGGCCTGACGAACAGAGCTTCTCATCAGTCAGGATGCTCAGGCATTACTAATGGATGTGAGGGGGCAGAGAGTCACACCAGAATGATTATAAGTGCAATACTTTAGAGTGATGTGCGAACAGAAATCTTCCTCCTCATTTGTATAGGGATCAATGATGGATGAGATGAAAACACTCATAAATTCCAGTTTGAAGAAGAAAAAAAAAGTGATTAACTTGTAATAAAGTTCTGATGCACTTTAAAGAACAACATGATGTAACTGGAGCTAAAAATACACTAATTAATTTGGGGCACATGTGCGTGCGTGCGTGCGTGCGTGCGTGTATACATTCTAAAAACTATGGGTTCTGTTTTGCTCATGAAAGCAGCATGCATTTATTTAAACTCTCATATTAACAATGCACAAGTGCACAAGCAGAAGCGTAGGTGCAAGTAGAGCTTTAGCGCTCAGCCCATTTTTGCCACGCATCATGAACTAAACTCAGCAGAAAATGTCCAAAATGCACTATAAATCTTTTTTCCAGCAAAAACTTTTACAACAGGAATTTCTAACCTCGATAAAATACCTTGAAAAAGATATTAAATCACATTTTTGATTCCATGAGGAAAAAATGGCACAACATTGAGAGCATCAAATATAAACACTAAAGTTAATTTTCTTTTGAACATAGTCAAAGTATTTTCTTATTAACTGAAACTCTGCTGTCTGAGATTCCATAGGCCTGATAGCTCTTAGTGGGATTTCATGATAATAATAATAACATCTTCGCTCGCAAGAGTTAAACCCTCCAGCTTGTATTTTTGGAAGAATACTGCAGGGAGAATTATGCAATAAAAGACAAGGGATGCAGCAATATTAAAATGATGGCCAATGCAGATATTAAAATATTAAAATTTCATTTTAAATGCTGCAAGAGAATTTAGGTATTACAGCATTCAAATGTACATAATTAAAATGATAGATTTACTATCAACAGATCTAAAGAATAAAAAACAGAGGAAAAAATAACGTGAACAATTACATACCTATACAATATTGGTACCACTAAATTAATAAACAAATCTGATAATCTATAAGGTACCAATATCCCTAAAAACACTTTCTGTTGTGTTTGATGCACAAAAACAGCACATTCTATTCAGTAAATCTGACTGAATCTACACACAAACCTAAACCAACACTTTGGCATCTGGATATGTTTCCACGTAGATCAGTTATTACCATTTGAGTGTAAATGTGATCCCCCTCATCTTTTAAATTAGATTATGGGATTATTACAACAATTCACAATAGGCAACTCTTATTTATGAGATGATAGCCGTAACGTAATCTGCTGTTACAGTTACACTGCTTTGCTTATGTAATGAATGAAAACATAGAATGAATGAGTGTAAACACATTGTAAAAAACACGCTTATGTAAATTGTTGCGTTCAATTCAATAGGACAATTCGCGCAGAATGGATTTACGCAGAAATTCATTCTGCAGCCTGTGTTTCGTAAATAAGGCCAGATGTGTGAGGGCGAGAATTATTCAAAACTGAAAGTCTAGATGACGGCTGAGTTTTTTCTTGCCAGGTTATTTATCTTAATGAGAAAGTGGTGCATTTGAGAACAGCGCAGAGACTTATCAGATGACTGAAATGCTGAGGCACTGATGCATTATAGGTAGTTTCACCAAAAATGCTGTTTTATGATTTTTCAGGCTGAATACCCGCTGCTGCAACCGCGAGTGAATATACTGTATTGGTGCATGTTTGTATGTCTCAGAGTGAAACCCAGGGCTGAGGGTTGACCCAGTGGATTTTGCTGTTTTTCCGGAAATTGAGTGATTTTGCCGAAGGCAGTGTGTGTACGGGGAAGTTGTTCTCCTCTTGCTTGGTCTTAAAAACTTAAAAACAGAGAGAAAGCAGCTGGTCTACACACACACACACACATACACACACACACTCAAATCACACACATTTAGTTGTAATGACTGTGTTTTGGTGTATCTGTGTGAGCCTGATGAGTGTATTGTGAATAACTGAATAGCTCATCAGAGGGAGAAAATGTGCGCAACGACACACACATCCACATGAAGAGATCCAATCAACACGGGCACAGACAAAAAAGGGTGAAACTCGCGTTCATTAGACAGAAGAGTGCTCAAAGATTCTCCAACTTGCTTAAATGCTCTGACTCGCCCACTCACACACACACACTCACACTCATACCAAAAGAGATGTATATACGCATGTACTGTAAGTGTATATCTGATTAAATATGTATGCCTTGCCTAAAGCACTTTTCTCTCTAAATTAAGTTAATCAATTAAAACATAACTCTCAAAGGTATTCTAAACATGAATAATTAAAAGAATTTAAATCATATCGATTAAACATACATAAAAATAGCAGCTGCATTAAGAGAGGCAGCCTTACAGAAGTGGACTGGAGTCACGGGGGAAATTTACCAAGAGAGAATCGTGCCCACTGAGAGAGCAGTTTATCTACGTTGTTACAAATCAGGCGACAATGCAAACACATCCACAAATCAGTGCTGACCGCCATTTGCATGGTGCACTTCACCATTCTGTCCGGTTCTGTGCTACTGTAGGTCGTGGAGAATGTACAGCATGCCTTTCAGGCATCTTACTGTTTAAAATGCCGAAAGTGTGTTCACTACACTGCACGTCTGGATACGTGCCCAGTTATAATGCTCTTTCTCATTATTTTTTTCATCATTTTATAAATAACTCCTGCCATGATCAATAGAAAATGTAAACAGACATCTTTCTTGAACCTTTTTCTGTTTACCATCTGCTTTCCATGGGTAGTAATTGCACAATGTTAATTGTGCCAGGCAAATAGCCCAGAGTTTGTGAATAAGACCTAATTTGGATAGAATGGAAGCATGTTTTAGCAAAGCATGACAATGTATGAAATAACAGTTTTTTAATCAAAATTTTTTCTTTTTTTTAAATCGATCTGTCTATTGAACATTTAAACAAAAAAGGTTTGCATGTGTTTATATTATTTCATACATAACATAAATTACATAATAAACATGAAAAATATAATAAAATAAATATAATATAATAAAAATACATATACTGTAAATATAATTTCCCAATTTTTCAGTAAATATGATTATTTGCCATTAAAAGTGGCAAACAGTCATATAGTCATGGCTTAGTGCTTCAGTCTATACTGCACCTGTAGATGTGGAAAGGGCTAAATGGGAGCTATATGGTAAAATATTTTGTACACAGATATTATCAAAGCAGCGAGTCTGGCGGATTGTCAAGAGCTGGCTTCTGGCCACATAAGAATTCTTTTGCCTCATTATTTTGGTTATTCATGCTGTTCAGATCAAAGAACCCCCCACACACACACACACACACAAACAAACAAACACTTAAACCTACCTATTCACTTTCACACTTATGCATAAGACGTTTGCACAAACAGGATGTCACCTAAATCCATTCAAGCTGTAAACAAGAGAAAATATATTGCCCCAAAGCCCAAATGCCATTCAGATACAAACTTCGTCTGGACCCTGAACATTTCTGTGGAGTGCAGAAGACAGCGACTCTTCCGACCTTCTTACTTCAAGCATGTACCGTGTCAACAGACACACAAATGCATGCACATGTCAAAACAAAACATAATACGCTTTCCTGTTTGCTTCTTGATTCCATTCAGAGGAGGGTTTCCACAGGTGTGCGCATCCTAAACATACCACTGTTTATTCTCATGGTCAGACGCTGCCACTTTCTGTTTGCCCTTGTCGACTGACCTCAGTCCAAAAACATAGAATGTAAATAAATAATTAAACTGACTTAGAAATGAGGACAGAACTGAATATATAAAACACACAGACAAAAACAGATATGCAAAGAGAGAATATCACACCCTCCAGGATCCTGCTGTCACCATAACCTTGACCCCATGAGTTTGACTATGCCCGAAGCAGTGCATTGTGGTCTAGTGGATGCCTCCAAGTCAGCATGGATAGAAAATGTGAGTCATTCTCTTATCTCTGCAAACTGCTAATGTACAGTATTATACTGCCTAATGAAAGCTGGAGGGAATCAGCAACATGTAATAAAACAACATCATAATTAAACGACTAATGAGGATACAAATATATTAAATATATGAATATTGGCCCAATTTAGGAACTGTTGCTAGTTGAATTAGCTCACACTTGCTGCAAACTACTAAAAACAAAAACACTTGGACAAGGTTTATTTCGATCTATTTTGAACATGATGCACATATATTACATTTACAAACTCTGTATTGTATATTTAACAAGTCGTTTTTAATCTTTTTGATGCCAAGACTTCCAAATATGACAAGTTCCATGCAAGTGAGCTCCTTTCTAAAATATATTAAGGCAGGTATAATTAAAAAGCTCTGATTAAAACACACACATGTTGTGTGAGAAAAATATTAAGTGATATAAACCCAGGAGCACTGGAACAAAAACATGCCCGTGGAGACATTTCTTCAAAATGATATATTACAAATTGTACATTTACTAATGTACAAATGCAAAAAGTTGTTTGGTAGCTAGGTGTTTGGTAGTTATGAGTGATCCAGACAGTAAATTGAACAATATGGACCCACTTTATATTAGGCGCACAGTCACATAGAGCCGAAGCACAACCAAAACAATGTTCTTCCACAAAATGCATGCAGTTTTGTTTTTAACAGTTAGAGGGCCAACAGTTACATAGTGTACCTTTAATTAATATCTTAAATGAACTTGTTCATTTTGAAAGCCATAAAAATACAGTTTGTAAAATGAATACTCCACGCTTTTGGTGGTATTAACATTCAATTATATCTTGTATTTTTAATAATCGCAAGTAATTGCCTCTACAAATTTCTACAAATCAATATCCCTAAACATAAAACAATACTTTTATTTACAGTTTATAGATCATATGCTTCGACTATGTTTTGTACAGTTCACTTCACTCACAAGGTAATAATAAAATAATAAAAACAATTGTCAGACACCCATGTAGGGACGTCACTACATACGTTTACTATCACAGACCATAATTACAGATGTTACTGGAAGCTACAGCAGCCAGTTGTGAGTCTGGTGTGTTTGGGAGGGGGAGGGGGAGGGGGAGGGGGAGGGGGAGGGGGAGGGGGAGGGGGAGGGGGGATAAAGAATTAAAGAGGGGTTAATAAGAGGCCAAAGAAATTAATTACCTGTGTTTACCTTTGTGTATTTTAATAGAATTCTTTCTTCATCATGCTGTTCAGACAGGATTGTGATTAAGGGCATGTCTCTCTCTCATACACACACACACACACACACACACACACAATAAGCTTTGAGATGAGAAAAATTTGATTGAAATGGAATCAGAGTGCTAAGCGTGTTGAGCGGCAAACAGGACAGCTGTATAAAACCTGCAATCGTGCATTCAATCTCTGCAGAAGATCATAAATCCAAGTTATGATGAATGAAGGAGCTTAATAACACAGTGTGAAGTGGGTAATGAGGAGCACTTCTAATCATATAGTTTATAATCAACAAACAGGCTGCACACATTGAAGCTACTGCCGAAACTTGTGTCACTGCAGTTCATTTGAGGGCAACCCTGTTCACTTATGCAATTAACACAAACAGGAGATTTCCTAAGAGACTGCTTGAGTGTGTTTTGATTAGATTAATAGAGACTCTCATTTAGCTGCATGACATCAGGAGGGTTTGCTTACTCTTTTCCGGTCACATTTTTCTTTATATGGGCAGGGCCGGGGAAGACAATCCAGTGCTCTGGGCAAAATAGGAATATGCCGCCCCCTATGTTTTTTAAGAGAAAAAATGCCAATTTATCACATATTGACCTCTACTGTTGATTTAAAACAGGTGTAATGAATTAGTTGACTCACAATTTAAAAGAGGGCCTTTTTTGCTTTGGCTGCTACGAATATTACTCTTTGTTATCCAATTTGCGACAGATTTGGTGCTCAAATGAAATTTCAGCCAATCCATTCAAACGATCTGTTTACATGCACACCTTTCAACCGGACTGAATTCATTCCGACTGATGAATCCGAACGTAGTGTTTACATGAATACTAAATAAAGTGATCGGGTTGATGTGCACGTTTATATGTCACAAGCTTCAAATCGGAATAGATTTTATTTTTACATGCTCACACTGCATGAATACAGATCCGTGTATTCGTCCTGAACCGTACTGTACGATCCACACACCAATCCAGAAGGGGCCGTGCACGACAATGCAACCCTGTTTGCTACCAGTAAAAAGCTCAGAAGAAGAAGAGGCGATCAATAGATATGTTTACATCTCTCAACCAGTGTTTCAACTGCGGAAAGATAGCAATAAAACAGCTTGACAATAATATCTCACTTAGTATTACATTTACCTCAGGCATTTAGTGTCTACAGCAGGTTAGTTCGCTAGAGAAATGAACTCTAGAGAGAAGCATTTCATATATATTCATTATATTTACTTAACCTGTTAGGAATGTCTTGATTATATAATGTATGCTTAAATAAATTTGTCATGAAAA
This sequence comes from Rutilus rutilus, assembly GCF_951802725.1. Lineage (NCBI taxonomy): Eukaryota > Metazoa > Chordata > Actinopteri > Cypriniformes > Leuciscidae > Rutilus > Rutilus rutilus. The sequence continues at coordinate 22,031,361 of NC_140230.1, read as the reverse complement.
TTTATGACAACCATAATTATTATATTTTCAAGAAATTAATGCAAAATTGGCCTTTTGTGCAATTTACAGTGCATGTACTTTTCTATTTGAGCGTTGTTATTATTAGGCTATATCTAAAAATAAATAGTAATTGAATTTAATAATTTGAGCTCTTTTGTTAATTGTAACCTTTAATATTATAGTTATGTGTAATTAAAGGGCTCCCTATGTAGTTTACAACATTAGCATTTTTTTATACAATAAAAAAAACAATAAAAACAATAAAAATAAAACAGTTTAATAAAAAAAGAAAGAAAAAAGAAGCAAATTTGTGTTTAGTTTACTCCCCCCTGCTGTACCAAACCAGTACCGAACTGTGACTTCAATACTGAGGTATGTTCCGACCATCATGTTTGTGTACCGTTACACCCCTAATATATATATATATATATATATCGAATTTCCAAGCACATTTAGTCAGGATGCTTAATGGATAACAGAGCAGAGATGCGGTGATTGATGAAGTAGTTAAACTGATGATTAGTGAGACTGTAAGATTTTGTGGTGCTTGCTGTGACAATGCAATTACTGTTCCCTACATGTACTAATAATCACTGAAATATCTACTGAGTAAAAAGGGTTTCCTCAGAAATGTGTGCGATGTTAAAAACAGCTGCTGTGAAGTGTTCAGGGAGACAAAACGGTTTTGCTGGAGCAGGGAATGTTTGGGATTGGCCCAATAAATTGAAGTGTAGTTTATTTTGGTGTCTGCAAGAAAGAAGAGGAAAGGAAATGCATGAATATTTCTGCTATTAAGCAGCACTAGCATACTGTTTTATAGAAAAACACAGAGAATGAGCCTCCCTCCACTCTCAAAATGTCAGAGGAATATTATTTTGTTTCCGCTGTATTAAATTTAGCCCGTTACAGCCTTATCAGCTGAATAAAATTAGCTTGCTTGTTGTACCATCACTGTATTCCTCAGCTTCTCACTTTTCTTTCTTCATCGCCCACTAAAATACACACACAGAAAGAGAGAGAGAGAGACTCTCTCTGGAGAAATCTTCTAGTTCATCGAGTACATCAGCAACTGTATTGACAGTGACAGGTAGCATAACTCGTATGAAGACCTCTCTCTTTAAGTTTGTTTATTGCAGGTTACTGTGTGGCTAAATGTCAGTACACCCTGCCTGAAAAATCTCCAGGCTTTTAATTAGTACTCTCAACAGATGGCTTCTCCTCCTCAGCTTTGTACTCAAAATTAGAGTTCCACACAACAACTTCATGCATACAGTCACAACAACAACACGCATTGTGATTCACAATACAGTAATGTATCTTCACACGCAAATCAAGAATAAAAATACATAGATTTGGAAGAAAAAGAGTAAGTTGAGATGTAAGCATACTAGGGATACACAATATATTGGTACCATATACATTACCACTCTTAGAAAAAGTTTCAGTGTGGTTCAATATAAAACCCTAGTAGGGTTCTTGACTCAATTTTAAAGGATCTCTTTATGCCAAAAAAAGGTTCCATACAATGAGAAATGTCTTAAATGATTACATAATACCATCATGTTCAATGGTTATTTCAATTTTTTCTAGTGATAAAGAATGTTTGAATATTAATCAAAATGTAATTAAAAACAAATTAAAACTAAATCCATCAAATGGTTCCATAATGAAAACCCTTTATACATATATAAAGCGCCTGAAAGAACCGGTTAAATTTCTATATAGAACCTTTTCTTCTAAGAATGGCAATATTCGGGATGTTTTAAATAAATTGGAATCAGTTAATATTGGATATTTAATTCTGCATTCTCATTTCTGCATTAGATTACTTAAATGTAAAAAATGTAATATAACGCTCACATAGGGCCCTATTTTAACGATCTAAGCGCATGGTCTAAAGCGCAGGGTGCAAGTTCACTTAGGGCATGTCCGAATCCACTTTTGCTAGTTTAACGACGGGAAAAATGGTCGACGCGTCAGGCGCATGGTCTAAAAGGGTTGTCCCTATTCTCTTAATGAGTAATGGGTGTATTTTGGGATTTACGTGCGTTAAACCAATCAGAGTCTCATCTCCCATTCCCTTTAAATGCCAGTTGCGCTCGCGCCATGGCAGATTCGCTATAAACATGACGGAATTTGATAGTGGAAAGACCGAACACGTCTCCAGAGCGCAAATGGAACTGCTCGTGCGCGAGGTAAAAGTGCGCAAGCAGACCATCTACGGGGATTACACCATATCTTTATGTACACAATAATAATCTTTTACATTGTAATCCTTTTAATTTTAATATTTGGCATGTTTGTGTGCTGCTGTGCGTCCCTGTGTGTTTAATAAGCAGATCGATTTGGGCGTAACGTAAAATAAACCAATCAGAGCATCATCTCACATTCCCTTTAAAAGTAGGCGCGCTTGTTCCGTGGCGGATTGCTATTATAACGGCGGATTTGCCAGGTGCACGCCAGGAGCGGTTCACAGCCGAGGAGACCAATGTTCTCATCAGGGGCGTAAAAGATAGAGAAGTGGAATTGTATGGGGATGGGAGAAACCCACCCAAATTAGCTTCGGTTAAACAGGCGTATAATAATTTGGGTAAACTAGATTTATGCTTATTTTTTCACATCTTCATGGACACCACAATGATTTTCCTCGTGTGGAATATTTTTCCTTGTAATATGGTTTGCAAAAATGGCAACAGCTGCGTCTATGTAGATGGGAGAAGCAAAGTGTATGCGCGTTGTGCACACGCTACATTATGGCCAAGCATGCGCCCTTAAAATAGCATCTGAATAACGCGCCACTGACTTTAGACTAGGTTTTTCCTGGTCTGTGGCGGAATTGTTTTCTGGAACTGCAAAATAGCACCAGGGAACGTTTGCGCCAGAGTACACCTCCTCTCCCCAAAAGTGTCAAAAATATATGTGGCATATATTCCAAATACATTGAAATATATTCTGAAATATAACAAAAATATATGAAATATAAGTATGAAATATATTTATTGGGCCAATTTCAAATATTTGCATATATTCAAAAACATATCCAGAAAATATATTTCAAATACAATTCTTTTGTGTATGGGAACACACCTCGTTTTCAGACCAGCACGCCCATGGGCACACAAATGGGCGCAAATGCATTTGCTATTTAAACAATGTGGCGCAGGACGTGAAAATGATAACTGCGTCGGACTAAAACTAGCAAAAAACACTTGCTTGGCACTGCATTGCGCCAGGTGTAAGATATGGCCCTTAAAGTTAATCTTTAAAAACACTAATAATAATTCATAACGCTGTTAAATGTGATCTAAAGTAAATCTCAAAATTAATATACATTTTTAATATTGTCTTGTTGTGATGCCTAAATTCACCAGTAACATTTAAAACAACTGATTTTTTTAAATATATTTATTTAGATGAAATAGTGTCGAATTTTTATGTATTGTATACCAGTCGGCCATGACCTGGATATTTTTTGGTGGCACGATATACTGGCCATTGTGTTTACATAAAAATGAATGTCATCAACATTTTGGCTTTAAGCCGAATGAAAGTGTAGAGCCAATTAACGTAAATGAGCCGGTAGTTCAGTAAGCGCTGTCTGCAGCTTTGTCAGCACACACTACAACAATTCTGAAGTGGTTATGCTGTTATGTTTACCTTGTTCAGAGGGGTCAGTGCACTGCATTCTGGAAAACTCATTCCTGTTGGTTACAGTTATTATGACCCACAAAAAGTTTGTTATTTCAGGTTTTACCATCTTTCTGGCCACATTTGGTCCCCACAATGGTCCTTACAAACCTGACACATAGAGTCCTCTGAAGGACTCCTTCTCTCATTCTTACCCAATCGTTAGATACAACAAAAAATGTAGTCTATCAAAAGAATTGCACAACCTCCACCTTCACCTCTGACAATGTTATCCCCATGACAACAAACCCACTGTAGCAACTCACTGTTAAACTGACTGCAGTAACCGGCATCCCAACTGCACTTACACCAAAAAAATCTTTTTACACAACACAAGAGCACACAGCCTCAATCATATCAGCACAAGAAAAGTAAAAATGTGGGATTTGTCTCATAAACATACACTATCATTCAAATGTTTGTGGCTGCTGGTTGATTTTAATGTTTTTGAAACAAGGTCTCTTAGTCAAAAAGTCAAAGTTTATTTATAAAGCACTTTTTTAAAACCAGCAAGTGTTTATCAAAGTGCTGTACACACATATCCCATATCAATGATACAAACAGTCAACAGCACAGAATAAAACAATAAGACAACTCTCACATAGCGTCAAATGCCAAACTATAAAAATACGTTTTTAAGCTAGTTTTAAAAATAGCAAGTGTTTGAGCCTGTCTAATGTACAGGGGCAACCTATTCCAGAGCTTGGGAGCCGCCACAGCAAATGCTCTGTCACCCCTGCTCTTCAACTTTACCCGTGGGACAACTAAAAGCGAATGATCAGCAGACCTAAGTGCTCTTAGCGGAGCATACAGCTTGATCAGGTCAGAAAGATATTTAGGTGCAAAACGAAAGTTTTTCAAAGTCTTTTAAAGACAGGAAAGATTTCACCTTGGTTAGTTGTCTCAATTGAAAAAAACTAGTTACTACCGAGTTAATCTGTTTGTCCAGTTTAAAATCACAATCAAAATAACACCTAATTTTTTTACATAGGGCTTTACAAGTGGATTCAATTCACCAAGGTCCAAATGTACTGATTCATAAGTGCCTCCCGGCGTAAACAGCATAACTTCTGTTTTATTTTCATTAAAGCTAAGGAAATTTAGTGCCATTCAGGCCTTAATTTCCTCAAGACACTGCAATAGAGGCGTTAAAGTGCAAGTATCTTTTCGTTTCAAAGGCAGATAAATTTGCGTATGGTCTGCATAACAATGAAAAGAAATTCCAAATTTCCTAAAAATATTTCCTAAAGGGAGCACATACAGGGAGAACAAAATAGGCCCCAAAATGGAGCCCTGGGGGACCCCACACGTGAAAGAAGCCGTTGAGGAGGTAAAGTCTCCGAGACGAACTGATAAAGTTATTTCGAACAAATAGGATCTAAACCATGCCAAGTCAGTAGTAAGTAACAAGTCATTGAAAACCTTCAACAGTGCAGTTTCTGTACTATGTAAGGATTTAAAACCAGACTGAAACATTCAATTGTCCAAATAGGACCTTCTCCAATAATTTGGACAGAAACGGAAGTTTCGAGACAGGTCTAAAATTAGCAAAGACTGATGAATCCAGATTAGATTTCTTGATTACTGGTTCCACTGCTATCTTATGCGATGGCAAAGCTCAAAAGTTGGCAAAGCTCTTATGCGATGGCACAGCTGAATTTTCAGCATCATTACTCTAGTCTTAAGTGTCACATGTTCCTTCAGAAATCATTCTAATATGCTGATTTGGTGCTCAAGAAACATTTATTGTTATTATCAATGTTAAAAACAGTTATGCTGCATTTGTGTTTTGGATTCAGAAATTCAATTGATCAAAAGTGACAGTAAACAATTTAACATCATTACCAAAATGACGTTAAATTGTTTACTGTCACTTTCGATCAATTGAAAGCATTCTTTCTAAATAAAACTATTAATTTCTTAAAAATAAAAAAATCTAATAAAAAGTTACTGACTCCATATATCTATGCTGCTATTCCAGAAAAAAATGGCACCTTAAATATGGTTCAGATGAGAATTTTTAACTTACGACTCCAATTCTACCAGAAAAGGAGCATGTTAAGTCCTTGACAGCAAGGAATTTGTCTTAGGTTTTCGGACACCGCCGGACTGAGATGGACCAGTGGATTGAGATGATAACTTTTAATGATTTTCTTGTTTATCAGCATTGCATTCCTTCCTCGAATTAAGCTTATCGTCAACCATTGTTCATAGAAAAGATTGTTCTTAGAAAGATGGAGAGGGAACAAGGCACCTTAGAGACAGATGTAAACGTGTTCCTCTCCCCCCTTCTCTTTCTCTCCTCTAGACCCATTTAGAAACACTTACAGGCCATTAACAATCATTTCCTCTGATTAGAATGGCTTTTGAGTGCCTGGACAAATTGCTTTCAAACATGTTACAAAATCCTCAGGCCATTTAGACTGAGTTTGCCAGTACCCAGCAAGACCCATTCTGTCATTCTCTCCAACCTTGTTAAAACAGTGTTAGGCTGAGATACTTTGAGCTGCGTCAGCCTCAAGCACTCTCTCCCTCTCTCTCTTTCTTATTCTATCTTCCACCTTACCTTTCTTTTAATTCATTGCATAATTACAGTAAGTGAGGGCCATTAATGAACATCCAATTCTGCCTACGGTTTGAAAACAATGTGGATTCTTGTCTATTGTTACTTCCTCCCACGCTATGTCAGGATTTTTTTCGGATTAAAAGCAGAAAGACTGGAGGCTCACGAGACCGCTGCTATGTGCCGCTGTGTGCCTGCAAATGTAGGATGACCCCTTTGATTAATTAGACTCTCATAAAGCATTTAATCAGTTAATCGGGCAAATTAGCATTGCAGAAATGACCCACAAATGTGTTTAAGTGAAAAGGGTCCATCATTGTGTGTTAAGTAAAGTCTGTGCACTGTGTATTTTTCTGCACAGTAAGCCGAAAGGAGAGAGTGATTCATTAGCCTTCCTGTGTGATTAGAGTTCCCCGGCCGTGTTAACGTCAGGACAAGCCAACACAAAGAGTTTCAGACAGGCAAACTCAGAGGACGGCTGTGGCCTAGGCCTGGGGCTGAATATTAAACGCCGCCTGCTACACTCCATTAGCACAGCAACAGCGCTAACGCTCCTCAAAAAGAGCTGAGCTAAGTACAGCAGTAGCCACTCATTACCACAACAGCCAGAATCATTAGTAAGCCACTTACATTGACAGACAGTGAGAAAAAAAACTAATAAAGTATCAAATGAACCTTTAAACTTTCAAAATAACATATTATTATGCAAAATAATAGCAATAGCTGTAACATAACATATATACTGTAGCACTAAACCACATAATCACATGCCAAATGAGATATCAAAGCTTCCAGACTGAGTAGCCTATATTTGGGACGTGTTGATTTGCTTGTGCATTGAGAAGTAATCGTCCCCATATATACTGATTGACTTCCGCAATTTGGCTTCCATTGTATCATCCAGGTAATTGCTGCACATTGGTTGTGGTTAAGATTCCCCCCTTTACATAGGCGCTTTGAGTACTGAGAAAATCGCTATAATGTAACAATGTATTATTACTATAACTGACATTTTTGGTCCCCATGAGGAAAACAGCTTGTAAGTGAAAAAGTATAAATGCAGAAAGTTTTCTGTGATGGGTAGGTTTAGGGGTATGGTTAGTGTAAGTGGATAGAATATACAGTTTGTACAGTATAAAAATCATTATGTCTATGGAAAGTCCCCATAAAACATGGAAACCCAACGTGTGTGTATTTAACAGCCTCAACTCAGACACATTTAAACAAGAAACTACTACAGTACGCTCATTAGTGTGTGTTTATAGTGTGCACTTGGACAACTGCCTCTCCACATGACAGCCCTACGAGGCCAAAAGAAACTTATGAGCACCTGCTCGTTTTTGTTAATTAATTTTTTTATTTGGTACAGTGTCAAAATGCAAGTTGTGGCATCACAGATAACAGTTTCTTTGGCAGCTCTTAACTAGAAAGCACAGAGTGGAATTATATAAGTCGACTGGCAGCGGTTCAAAAGAATTCAAAATCTAATATGCAAGTAGCAGGAATAGTAAACTCAATAATCCATAACTATAGACTAGCAATAAAATATCCTTGTTAACTTAGAAGGCATTAGGTAGATGGTGGTTTTCAAAATAGCCTGACATTTCCTGACCATAAGGCTCATGAGTCATTAAAGGTCATCTGACTAGATAGGTAAAACATGAAATAAATAACATTTTAAGATATATTAAAAAAGAAAAGTTATTTTAAATTGTAATAATATTCCACAATATTTCATTCAATATTTTTGAACAAATAAATGCATAAAATGCGATCATAGAGACTTAATTTAATTTAAAGACTTTGAACCAACCTAAAGCAAATAACAGAAAATTATACCTCTTCAATAATTGTTCGTTCTTCATTATGAAGAAAAAGCTTAACTAATAGCAAAAATCCAAATGAATTGTAATACAAAAATTAAAATCTAAAAACATGCTCATCATAGAAGACAATGTTTGTGTGAATTTGTTAATTTACTCCGCTTCGCGTCGTGCCTAACAACGCCCTTCAGCCGTTACTTATTCGCGATACAGCACAGCCTCTCGTACCTTATTGCTTACAGATAGGACAAAATAAGCCTCACTTTTAGCTCCCAAACCCCCCATATTCAAAGCACACAAATCCATGAATAAATGCCACTTTATCTCAGCTGCAGCCATGGCAAACCGACAAGCCCCTTACCTAACGCAATAGCTGCAATGTTTTAGAACTAATTAAACTCACTGCCTTCACATAAATTGTGCATTTGTGTCTCACTCATGCAGGCAGAGCTATCAACATATGCCTCTTCAGTAGTATGCATGTTTTAAAAATGTGGTGGGAGTTGGCAGTTTGGAATGCAAACTGGGTCTCTGTTGCAGCTCGACATCAAACATCCACACCACGTCACGGGCACTGGAGTGAGAGGGAATAACCCAGATACTGAGCGAGTTCAGCTTAAGATCTGCTTGGAGCCTCTCCACATAAAGTGGAGATGGAGCCCCATAAGACGAGCTTGATGGTACTGGGTGAACCACAGTGCATACGAACAGGTGTTGACTGCTGTAGCGGAAAGCTGATCCACATAAGTACTCTGGGACATCTCACTGAGACTGAGACATTCCAGTTCAATGAGTTAAACAGGAGACTCAATGATGGGGAACATTTCGGTTACACCAATACACCACGGGAAACAAAGGAAGTTTCAGCTGTTTTGCTGTTCTAAAGAGCAGAATCTGTAGAATCTCTCATTTATGACAATGCTGGTCTGGAGAGGAGAGAAATTGGATTTAAAAAATGATCAAGGAATAAATAAAAATGATATTCATACAAACAATGACTATGTGTGAATACCTTAGGATGAGCATGTTTTCACTTCTGAATTAAATTCATTTGAATATTTTTTGAGGCATAAAGTAAAAAATGTCAGGATGATACAGGTTATTAGGGCAAGGTTAGTTATAAATGTTAAGTGGTGAGACTCACCAAAAAACTGATGTTTATGAATGTTTAAAAATTATATTTCTGAATGAATATTTTTTACGTACATACTTGATGGTTACACCTCATGACATTTTTATAAGAAACTTTTCTTTGAAAATGGTAGGCCTATAAAAGTTTTTTGGAAACATATGAAGCCACAATAAATACAAAGAGTACATTTCTAAGAACCTGGCACATCGGGTTTTAACTAGATTTTTCCTTTCTTTATTGCAGACAATATTATACATGCAGTATGTCATTAAAACAAACAACCTGCCAACTTTGCACCAGTGAGGTGCCCTCTAGTGCTGGCATAGAGAACAACTGGAGCATGACATGCTTGTTTTGAGTGTGTGCTGGTGTACACTGTATATAGGTGATTATTATAATTATCACCAGTGTTTCTTCCTTTATAACAGACAGCACTTCCTATTACTAAACCAAAGCATATCTTTTGTTAAATGAGAGCAGTTTCCATACACATTTCTGCTTATGGAAGTTGCCATAAGAGCACCTCATTTTCTTACACAAAGCACCACATCAGAGAACGTCAAAATGAACATGTTAAAGGCATTAAGCAAAGCAAAAATGATATACATCTGACTTTGATTGTTAATCTGGATGAGCGGCTGAGAAACTCGAGCATGTCATTCTGCAGTCTGTGTGCATGCCTGCATGTGTCTAAGAGGGTGTGTGTGTGTGTGTGTGTCCTCCTCATGCTTTGAGTTAGAGTGAACATGGCACTCTGATTTAAGCTGGAGCAAATGCACCCTTCACAACAGCTGCTCTGAAATAACCCATCAAAACCATCACCACAGACCCCAGCTTCTTTCCAATCAGCCCGCACTGTCTGTCCATCCTGTGGGGCGGGCCAAAGTGGAAAACACACACACACACACACACACACTTCCCTTTCTCCAGGTACATCAGGTACAAGTCTCAATTTGCGTATTTATGCCGGCCTTTGATGTGTACAAGTCTTTACAAACTTTATCATTTTCTTGACAGGAAAAAGTCTGGACCGGATGCACAGTTTAGGCACATAACCCAGTATAGCCCAAATTAAGCATGTGAATGGAGCGGGAAAAATACTGGCTGAGAGGGAAATGGCAGGTGAAACTCTGTTCTCATGTCTTGTTTCTATCTGCTCCATTATTGCTTTAAGCACTAAACATGTCCTGATATATCCTTAATTTACCTAATTATAACCGCTAATTAGCTGCATGCTCTATTTGAAGCAACAAACAACAAAGGGAAATTTTAAAGTCATTCAAACTCTATACAACTATAATATCACATGTGGAAGAGACCCACGAAGCCCTGCAAAGAATTCCACATACTTACGTATGGTCTGGATTCACCTGCAGTTCGGGATAAAGTAGAACTTCAAATATGACAGACATCTCAGGAAACACAGTTTTATCTGCTTTACGATGTATTAGGCCATCAATGGATTTCAGTTGCTGCAGCTTGTAAACACCCACAGCAGAGTTAACCTAGCACCAGAATAGTGCTTGAGGTCAAAGTTTAACATACAGCTCAATTGTCTGAGCCCAACAGTGCAAGACTTGCCATCAGTCTGTTAGGAAAGCGTCAGGGGTCTGCGTTCAAACCACAAATAGGCAAAAGCCACCAATGCCTCGTATACTCACAAGCCTGACATTTGAGATATGCAGTGATGCTTAACACATTACATAGGCTACATAAAATCTCTCATCCCTGCAACATAAAACAAAACGCTCTTAGGATTTTGCATTCGAATGCAGTTTACAAGTGAAGGTCATGTTGATGGCATGAGTTTCATAGACCATCAAATCCTCTCTTCACCTGTGCAATAATATTTATATTTCATTCAAAGGTGTTCCCACTTATATGGCCAACAATAAAGTATAGCCTATGTCCAGATTTTGCTTTCACCTGTGTTTTATAAACATACTTTTTTAACTAAGAGATCTGGAAACTAAAACACAAAAACAATCCAAACGAACAGAACATGCTAAATGAGTTGCTAATAGCGAATCGTGGTGATATCGTTAATAAACAATAACGACTATTTTACCGGTGATTCGCCTCCGCTTTTGCATAGCGGACCCCGGAAAACTCCTTTGATGCTCCGGTAGTGTCCATTGCTTAGGTGCGTGGAGCTGATCACAAGGTAGTAGCACGCCATCCGGTCCAGCGTCACCCATGAGCGGGCTCCAGGGACGGCCAGGCGAGCAAGTTACTTTGGAGAAGATCTCGCAGGGTTACACAGAGTGGAAGTACACAGAGGACGGTCTGCGAGCGCCGGTCCGATCTCTTCAGTCAGTCCTGGACGTCGTTACGAGGACACGCCGATAAAAATACGAATCTGCAAATCGGAAACACTGTGCCACACTTCTGTCACATCCTCTGTCTGTTTTCCTCTTCAAGAAGAGACAGGCACCTGCTCTCCAGCCCAGACGGATGTTACTGGATTTTGCTCTGGAGTTGCCAGGATTGTTCAGTCCCACAGACTCAAACGTTTAGCATTGTTTATATCCAATACAAGAAACACTCAAACTGAGGTCATGTCCTCTCAAACACCCTCCAAAAAGTCACGACTGTAGAGTGATGTAAAAAATAAACATTCTAGTGCTAATTCAGTAATGTGGTACTTTTAAATCTGAGTAATGTTTCGCGTGATTTCACAATTGACCGGTCAACTCTCTCACGGATTTGCTCTGCTGGATGTCCGATCGCATATGCTTTTTCCCCTGTGCCGAAACGAACCGCGCTCATAGCTGAGTCCAACTGAGTGTAAAGCAGAGGTTCCCTCTGTTTCTCTCTCTATCTCGCGCGCGGCGGCGGCGACTCTCTCTCTCTCTCTCTCTCTCTCTCTCTCTCTCTCTCTCTCGATTAAGGAGGGATTTGAGGGAGAGTAATAAAGCTTTCAACTGAACGTGGGCAGTTTTTGGCGCTGCCATGAAATCAGTGCTTTAAGAAAACACCTTCATGTAAACCCTTTACTATCTACCCATCCATCCGTCTACTCATCTACCCATCCATCTATCTATCTATCTATCTATCTATCTATCTATCTATCTATCTATCTATCTATCTATCTATCTATCTATCTATCTATCTATCGTTAACATAGGCCTACATACACTGTACACTGATTAGGCTGTGGATGACTACAAGAATTACAGGTTTGGCTCAATTCTCCAATGAGACTTAATATACCTTGCAGGGCCATGCACAGGGGGGTGGCCCGGTGGCTAGAGCCACTGCCCCTCTGCCCTCATCGACTGAGGTGCCCCTCTTCCCCACCCCCACCGCTCCGCTCAAAGCATTCTGCTGATTCTGCTAATCCGCTCCAGGTTTTCCCGCTCGCTCCGCAGCATCACTCACAGTATAGGAAGGTATGCTATACCTTTTACGCATTAAAAGGTAGGCTATGCAAGACAGTGGTTGAATCTGTGAAATTAGTCATTTGGTATTTATTTATTTTTTGTTGTATTTATGTCGGTAATGTTTTGCTCTTGGTCTTCTACAAGTGCTAACAACTTGTACAACATATCCACGTTCTTAGAATTAGCTGCTTGTCTAATCAAATTATTGTACTCTCGATCAGATCTAATACAAATAACTACATTTTCTGTTGTTGGCACACTTTGTAGACAAGGTAAACTGGGTAAACCAAGCCCTGGTTATTTTTGAGAAAATGAAAGCTCAGACGGACGAATCTAGAAATCTTCCCCTTATGTTGTCATAAGGGGAAAGGTTACCTCCTCTTTCTCTTCTATGCCTTGGCCCGCCCATGAAAAAATGAGCTGCGCGACCGCGATATTGTTTTTTCCTCAAGAGACATCATGGCTTGCAAACGAGCGAAGCATGGCAGTTGCTCAGTGTTTGGATGTACAAATGAACACAAAAGTATTTTTTAGTTCCTTCATCCGAGCCTCTGAAGAACCAGTGGGTTATGTGAATGTCTGATGTGTAATTGTTCAAGTTCAGACAGATAATCTTTCTCTCAAAATCGTTCAATACTGTTTATGCATCAGTAAATCAAGCCAGTGACTAAACGATCAACTTCACGTCGTTTCTCTTAGTAGGATGAAAATAATCTTACTTAAACTGTGATTAATATATACAGAAAGCAATCAAAGAACAATCCCTTTCCAATCGCCCAAGCTGTCAATCACACAGCGCGAGTTTATCTGGACACTTGCCAAAACTCGTTATGAAATCAATGACGCTGTTACGCTGCACAACGAAGCTCTTACTGTACTTACCTCATATTTGCATTGGTGAAAGCATTAGTGAGAGTGCAGAAACTGCGTTGCAATGATAAGATCTTCATTCACGCGATCAACCGACTGTCATCTGCTCAATGCTCATCACTGCAACCTTTTATGTGATGGGAATAGATCTAAATACTTAAAAAACTTCTCACGATTCGTTAATCTCGATAGCTGTAATAGTAAAAACGTATAATAGCTGTAATAGTAAAAGTATTCGAGAGAGTTCCACATGTAATGCTAGCTATTTCATATGCAAGCATGTCAGCCAATCACAGCAGTGGGCGTTTACACTGAAGTCTCACAGCCAATCACAGCAGTGGGCATTTACACTGAAGTCTCACAGCCAATCACAGCAGTGGGCGTTTACACTGAAGTCTCACAGCAGACATGCTCCTTCAAACAAAGCGTTCAAATCAGAGGCTAAAATCAGGCTAGGAAATATGCCTTTTATTTCTAAATTCTAACAACTTTTGATCTTAAAAACATACTAACATTATAAGGGCACCCCAGGAAACATTCTAAAATAATAAAATAATCCATGCAATGGGACCTTTAAGATCTTTTAGGACATGGTTCCAAATAGAAAGGTTTTGCTGTAAAAGAAAAAGGTAAATACCAAAATGCAAAATGGTAAATAGTTTCTGTTATTATCACCAATGTGTAATTGTGAATCATAAAAAAATTGGTTATCAAGATCTTTCAGGACATGGTACTAAATAAAAAAGTGTTGCTGTAAATGGAACAGGTAAAATTTTATCTTTTTTGGAACAGCAAATAGTTTATGTTATTATCAGCAATGTGTAATTGTGATGTTCTATCAAAACATCTACAATAAAGTCTAAAATGTATTTGAGCGTGTGCTGTCTTCTCTTTTAATTGTGTATTTTGTAATAACTGGATAATTTGTGTTAACAAGCAACCACCCCCTTAGTGCCCCTTTTTTTGGTTTAGGCCACTGCCCCTCAAAATGTCTGTGCACGGCCCTGATACCTTGTATACAATTTATATAAGGTGTCTTTAACTATGTACTAATATTTAAATAAATAATTTGATACAACACACTTATTGTGTACACATGTCTTTACATTGTACTTGTAAAAAAAATGGCTGCATGTAATTACAGCTGTAATTAAATCTATAATTAATTACACTGTTGACCCTTCACTTACACCTTAACCCACCTACCCATCCTAAACCTGTCCCTGACCTTATCCCACCCTAATAACAGCACATTTGTTTTGCAATATAATATGAATGAGTACAGGTTTTAAAAATCTCACTGTGATACACAAGAGCATTCAACCTGACATTCTTGTATAGTGTCAACTAAAAAGTAGAAAACATGAAATTTGTATATATTTCCATTATGAAAAAGAAAAAAAACAATCTTGACCAATCTTGACCAGTGTGGCTCACACAATGAATAAAACACTTTTTATTTTGGTGGCATTGGGCAATTTTCTGAAACATTAACTAGGTTTTGAAGCATGAATCGAATGTTTTGGGTGAGTAATTACATTTTGCAGACATACAATAGAGTTCTGATGTTCAAGCAAACAGTTGTGACATTTTAACTTACAGTTTAGAGAATGTTAATACTGTTTTGAAAAATGTGCCAAAGCAATTGAGAAAAACAATTGCAATTGAGCAATAGTTGTGGTAGTCAGCTCAGTGACAAGTAACTTCTTGTTCATTGCAAACATCAGCTATACAAGCTACAGAAACTATTTAAAGTGCCCCTATTATGCTATTTTAATGGTCCCTAATTTTGTTTTTGAGGTCTCCTACTGCAGATGTTACGATTGGTCTACCGCTTACAGCGCATGTCGGAAACTAAACGCCCATCACCAAAACTGAATTTCAGCTCCGGGGCCTTCCTACAGCCCAGCGATTGTACGCACTGTAAAGTAATGATGGCGTCGAATTTGCCATGTCAATTAGAGCGCGAGTTCGATGATGAAACACTGGGAGAACTAGTTATTCAACGTTGTTCACGTGCAGACAATGAAGACCATATGTAGGCATTATTTTACAAATATTACAAATTTGTTAAATTGTTACGTGTGAATGTTATGGAAGTGAGACTGGAATAACTGAAGACTCATTTTGGCAGTTCTGAATCGGTTCTTTCTTTTGGGAGAGAATAACTTTATTTGTCATGTGTCATTTGATCTTTGAAACTTACATTCACAAACAGCTATATTACAATATCTGATTATCTGAAAAGCATAATAGCGGCACTTAAAAAAGTACATTAACAATCAAATGTTCACGTTACTCACTAATTAGTTGTGTAATGAATTGACAAATGTTGGGTAATCTAATTTATTTTAGTGTGTCATAGCTGTTCAGTTTAGCCTTTGCTCAACACACGGGATCAAATCTACCCAAGCAAATTGCAATTGTTTTTACAGTGATATTTGCCTGAAGAGATAACCATAGCAACAGTACACCACTCAATCATTATCAGAAGAAACACAGATAAAACAGTTTAATTTTCACTTTATCACTTCAAATTTTCATAAAATATATTATAAAATTGTCAGGGTTTCGTTTAAAAATTGTAATGACAGGCTAGTTATGCTAAAAAGACCATTTAAGGTGACCTTCAACAGATAGCTTGCTGAAAAATTCTTATTAAATTCCATTTATATTCCATTTAAAAATGTCACTCCTCCTGAAAGTCATTGTATAAACTGCACACTGCCTGATCAGACCCTTAAAAAATGACTTTTGTTGGTGTAACCTAATGCATCCACCCAGGCTGATTCAGTCATAAAAAATAGACCTAGTATTTTTGGCTCGAATAAAACCTTTCAATTATGACGTTACCACAGGAAGCACATTTTTAGGTTACTTGACAACAAACTTGGCAACTGCACTACAATAAACTGCCATTTAAAATGAATACTCTCTTGGATTTGCTACAGTAGAAAATTAAAGTCATTTAAAACCATTGAAAAAGTAATAAGAAGTGTAATGTTGGCCGCAGGGAGAGCTGACTGGTACTGTCCACTGACTGTGGTGCTGAAATCAGAGAATCTCCTCAGGATGAGAGAAACCCTGAAACGATTCATTATACTTAGGGGTAATGAGACCTATACCTTTTTTTGGCCGGAGGTCTGGAATATAGTTGCAAGTCAGCAAGTCTTGACTTCAATAGACTATACTGTGCCATCAGGCAAGGATAATTGCTCATTACGTTCCCTTAAAAATGGTTGAATCAATCATAATGAGCTTTTGTGGAGGTGATGTTTTTTAGCATGCAGACTCAAGACTCTCTCATTCAACAATACTTGGAATACCCCCCAAAAAAGCTAATTTTGCATTGGCTTAGTCAGGGTTCGAAATGACTTAGGACTCTTGGGGGGTCCCCTAAAATTTTATTATTAAATTATTAAAAATTCTGAAGACTACCTTGCTACACTATATACTGTAGGCAAAATTATATGGAGCAATGTTGAAGTGTTCAAGGTGGGATAATGGTCTTGGGATGTTTTTCATGGTTTGGGCCAGGCCCAGTATTGTAGTGGTGTCTGGAGAAGTGGCTATAATGTAACAGGTAACCCTCTAACTCCGAATAAAACATTTTAAAAGATAATTGCGACTTTTTATCTCACAATTGCGAGTTTACATCTCGCAATTCTGACTTTATAACATGCAATTGCGACTTTATTTCATGCAAATCTGACTGTATATCTCTCAATTCTGACTTTATTTCTCAGAGTTGCGTGAAATAAAGTCGCAATTGCGTCATATAAAGTCAGAATTCTGACTTTTTTTCTCGCAATTGCGACTTTATATCACGCAATTCTGACTTTATAACACATAATTGCGAGTTTATATCACGCAATTCTGACTTTATAAGCAAAGCAATTCTGACTTTCTTTTTTTTTTACCTCAGAATTATATCTCACAATTCAGATTTTATAACATGCAATTCTGACTTTATATCTCCCAATTGCGTATTATAAAGTCAGAATTGCGAGATATAAACATGCAATTCTGAGAAAAAAAGTCAGAATTTCAAGTATATTTCTCGCAATTGCGAGTTTATATCTCATAATTCTGACTTTATAACACGCAATTGCGACTTTATATCACGCAATTTTGACTTAATAACACATAATTGCGACTTTATATCACGCAATTCTGACTTTATAACCTGCAATTGCGACTTTATATCACGTAATTCTGAGATAAAACGTCAGAATTACCTTTTTTATTTTTCACTCTGTGGCGGAAACAAGCTTCCATAGACTGCTGTTAGCTGGCAGATCATTTGGCTTCATACACATACTTAGCTAACAAGAAACGTTGACAAACGTACTCTTCTAATCATTACACTGGGTATCTAGTTAATGCAACTTTTGATATAGGAACTCGAACTCCTAATATTTTACTATAAGCAATTATAGAGATATAAATATAATCGAAGCACTTACAGGATTTCACTCTTTGTGAGGTTTCGGTTTGCCGCGTTCAGCTACAGTGCGTGTCTGCGGGAGCACCACAACAACAATCTGTGACGCTGTATAGAAACTCACTCGGCTAATAGCTGCCCTGATTGCTGCCTCGCGCTAGGAAATAAATGAATTACTGTTATAAATATAAAACGTCACTAAAGACCTATAATTTTCACAATTATTTTTAATGTTAAAATATATTTGTCGGGATTTGTTGGAATTCTTATGGGGGGTCCCTAATGACTTATGGAGGGTCCGGGACCCCCCCCAGACCCCCCTCATTTCGAATCCTGGGCTTAGTTAAACAAGGTTTTATCGTATCTGAATAAGGTTTACATCTACCAGATATCACTTGTTTGTATTTGCACAGGAAGCATTTAATTTTCTTGCAGATTACGTTCTAAATTACATGCTTACCATCTGTTGATCACAACAGTCTTATTTGTGAACTTCACAAGTCACTGTGGATAAGAGCATCTGCTAAACACTTTAAATGTAAATGCAACACTATTCATTTCTCTCTTGCTCACTCTCTCTCCAATAAAACTACATTTTGTGCAAGTATACGACACAAATGTGTTATCATCGTGCACAGGAGTCGCTGAAGTTGCTGTGTAGTTTAGCAGCACTCTGAACTGCTGATGTGCCATTATCTTCAGGGTGAAAATTCTTTTGTGTATATTTCAAAAAGAAGAAATACCAAATACCAGTTTCTCATCATGAAAAGATGCCCATGCAATCATTACGAAGCAAAGGCTTGTCTGTCATTTAAAAGAAAAAAAGGCTCTTTGAATTGTATTCAGGAGTTACTGGATATCTAATCTTTCTAAGTTTTGCCCCCAGCTGGGGTTTTCGTCTCTTATTCTTTAATTCTCATCCAACCCCTTCACTCTAGCTGCTCTCTTTTTCCTGTCATTTTTTCATATATCCTAATGGAATTATGAAATATTAAACAGACCTTTTTGGTCCATATTCCTGCATTTCTTCAGTTGCTTTGTGTGTTTCTCACTGCGAGGCAAAAAAGAGACTGGCATGTCATGACACAAACGCAATGAAACATGCACATACACACATAAATAAAGTGTGTATTCTAGGGGTCACAAACAGTGCGGAATTTGGATTCAAACATACTGAAGCAATGACTGGAACTTTCTCAGCCAGTGGAGACTGAGAGAAATGAAATATTCAGCAATCTAAATGTAAATGTAAGAGAAATTTATTGTTGGGTTTTCTGCACAATTACAGAATGCTAAATTTATTGGCTGTTCCTGCTGATATGAGACAGAAAGAGAGCTAACTTGAGTAAGGGCTAGAGACGAGCCGCAAGAAAGCATGACATGAATCTGTTGACATAATATATTTTGGTTACTTTATATAATGTGAATACATGCCAAATCCATAATGTGCAGAAGAGGCCAGAGTCCACACATCCAATTACTTTAGAACACATTCTGTTGATCTATTTCTATAAATCAGTGGTTCTCAACTGGTGGGTCATTCAGGGACCTCCTTCCACCTTCATTACCCTGTTGTGTTGGTCACCGCTTGTGGTTCAATGGGTCCTAAAGAAAACCCAGTTGAGATCCACTGCACTAAATTACATTACAGCCAAGCTGGGAAGACTTAATTGTTGCGTCACTTATTACCTTCTCATCTATCCAATCATGTTTCAATACTAGAAGTATAAAGGACCTGCACTTACACTTGTCTGAGTTCGCAGATGCTGAACGCTTCCACTCACCACCATCCACCCCACCACCACCATGATGGTCCCTCTATCTTCTCTATCACCGCAGGATGGTCCCTTCCCCTCCAACCTCCCCACCACCACCAGGATGGTCCCTTCCAATACCTCACGGGGGGTCGGCTGCGCCGCTGCCTTCATCTTCAGGCAGGAAATGCTGAATCCGTACCCTCGGATAGCGAGTTACGGACGGGGCCTACGCCAAATACTTATTGCACGGTGTGCTTGCTGGATCACTAATAAATGCATGCTTGTTACTATATCTATTCTCCCGAGTCTTTCTGGTAGAACTTAAAGGAATAGTTGGAACTCATCCATATCGCATTTCAAGCTAAAATTTTCTTCTGTGGAAACACAAAAGGTCATGTCAGGAAGAAGCAAGAGTCATATGCACTGCTTTTGCAGTTCTGTTGCAGTAGCTTGGCAATATCACCATCCAATTTGGTTGTATGGAAAAGAACATCATCATTTGTGTTTCACAGAAGAAAGACATGAGCACATGATGACATGTTTTGTTTCCCAGGTGTTATATTACTAAATATTGACTGTGTAACAAAAAAAGTTTATTGTAAAAAAAAGACAAAATTAAATGTTAATAACCCCATGAAATTATGTTTTATTAACAAAGTTCGGGAGGAGCACGTTCAGATAATTAATACAAGTGGAGAGCATTCAGCTATCAATGGTAATAGGTACAGTATATATACACTCAGCAGTCTCACCTCAATCCATTGACAGTTTTGCAGCATCCCCCCACCACCCCTTCTCCACGCTTCTAGTCCTAAACACTTACATACGGGGGGAGTACTCTGGGTTCGGGCCGAACTCCGAGCTCGGAGCCCTCCCCCCGGACAGCACGCCAAATACACATTAAACTTTACCCCCTCAAATTGTATGCAAGTGTGAACTCGTGAACTGCATATATGAACAATATGCAAACTATATAACATATTGGAATCTTTACTTTTTAGTTTTACATTACACTTTGTTTTCCAAATGTCTCTTGTATTTTGATGCTCTCAGCAGCCTATAAATTACCACACAAAGACCATTGTGTTCAGCACAAATCATGTTGGGAAGTCTTTTCCCATCTCTTCTAATCGATAAGCCTATTTATTTTATAATCCTAAATATGCACAATTACATGGTTAGTTGCATTTTATTATTTGCATTTAGCATTGTTTTTCCCGCTGTCTTTTACCCTATCAAAACAATCCCTCGACCCACCAGAATCACTACCGCACATAATATTAAGTCGGTGAATGATTCTGTGCCTCTCCTTAAACGAGTCTCATTATATTGAATTCAGCTATGCAAACACCAAGAGAGACATACTGAACTACCATCCATCAGAAGCTAAAAACAGAACACTACAGACCTCCCAAAATCAGATCACATGCACACACACTCAAAGACACACAACCATTAAATACAGACACACACAAAAACAGGAGAGAAAAGTGAAGCTGCAGATGAAAGGCTAGGATTCCAGTGGTTGAATTTCATTCCGGCTGGCTTTATGTGCCCTGACTCCGACTGGGAATTTCATTACAGAAAACCACTCCTGTGTGAGAGACAACCCCAGGTTATACATCCAATAAGGTGAGTGTGTGGATGTGAGAATTTGTGCATGTGTGTGTTTATTGCAGTTCCAGTGACACTCAGTAAAAATACATAAAGTGAAGGTCAGAAGACAGCAGACCCCTAACACGCCTGTGCAAAGGCAGTTTTCAAGTGTATAGTATGAAGCGGCACACACGTTCATACTTTCAATTTGGCCTTTCTGAAATTGTAAAGAGTACAAGAAAACATATTTTGAGTATTTCCAACACTGATGTTTAAAGGAATAGTTTGAAATGAAAATCTGTCATTTGCTCACACGGAACTAAATTCAAAACCTGTATGGCTTACTTTCTTGAGAGAACCACAAAATAAGATACAATATTTATAACAGTACCATATCAGTTGTTGACATTTTAGAGATTATTTCATAAGTACTGTTTATACATGCTAATTTCTTCAATTTGTGCATTTAGTTTACCTTTGTATCATCTAACACACCCTTAAAGATCTTTAAAAACAGCAATAACTTAACACTGTTAAATGTAATATTTTAGCAAATGTCAAAATGAATATCCATTTTTCATACTGCACATTGTGTAGTGTTGTGATGCCATTCACTTGTAGCATTTCTTTAATCTAATTTAGTATTTGGTGTTTTATTTTTAATTTATTTAAACAAAAACAAAAAAGTATTGTCCTTAAATTCAATGTAATGCATCCCCTACAGGCCTACACAATCTGCTCTTTTCTATACACTGAAAGTAAATGACTACATCAACCAAAAATTTCAGTTAATAACTACTTAAATTTCAGTCAGTTTATCATATGGCTTCAGAACACATTGAATATAAAATAGCTGTTGTATGAACTACATTTATAATGCTATCAAGTCTGACAGCCCTGGATCCCCATCCACATTCATAGTATTATAAAGTGAAAACTCTTTTCTTTTGTGTTACAGAAAAAAAAAAGTCATACAGGTTTGGTAAAATATCTGAGTGAATGGATTTATTTATGGGTGAACTATCCCTTTTAGATGGAAGGAAAAGTGACACTCTTCTTTCTCCCCTTTCACACCGTGGCAAACACAATCACTCGCACAAACAACAGCGTATCAGTGGCAATGGTATGACCTTCACTTAACGGGTCGAAGAAGGACCAAATTGACAGGTTATACAAACACACATCATTTTATACATCACAAATACATGTGTGCACAGGCGTACACATAAAAATTAAATCATGGCACAAAAACAGTGATAACGTGCTAATTTAGAGATGTGCCATTTTAATTGGTTCTATAAAAAGACAAATATGCAGTCCCATTTTCACACACACACACACACACACACACACACACACACACACACACACACTCCAGAAGAACAGCAGAGGGTCGTCTAATCAAGTCTGGCAGAACACATGAGGGCTGAGTAAGCAGAATATAGTCCTCCTTCCACATCTTAGTACCTCTGAAATAAAGTATTGCACACACATATTAAATCAATGGCTATGTTTGCATTATCCACCTGTGCTCTTCTGACCTATTGCTCTGAAACAGCCCATATTATCCAGCCAGAGGAAGTTTCTCATCCCATGTCAATTCCCCACAGAGCGGAACCCTGCATATGAACAATTTTGGACTTTATCCAGAGGAGCATATTGCCTCATCCTGAAAATATATTATTTATCTGCAGAGAGGAAAAATACTTGGTTAGGTTATGATTCTCCGTGATTAATGGCAGTTTTTGGCTATTCCCTTAAACCTCTGCATTCAACACAAACCACTGCCATGAAAGATATGATATAAGTGGATAATTATGGCCGATACCTGTTTTAACTGATAAATGGCTAAATGGCTATATTAAATAAACAAAACAATAAATGGCTATATTAAAATTCAATTTTGTCTACATAAATTAAAAATAAGGCACTAAACACAATATTATAATGTACAGTATAAAAATTGGATATTCACTTTGTTTGTGATTTGCTAAATATTATTACAATTAACAGTTTTGGTGTTTTTAAAGATTAACTTTAAGTGAGGGCTAAATTACAGCTAAAGTACTGTACTCCAAATGTAAAAATAGGGGAAATGAGCATCCACAATTTTATATCCAACAGAAAATGTATATAAACAGTTACCATTATATTACCACAATTATACTGTGCATCCATCAATATTTCTCTTTTTTAAAAACATTGTTTAAGGGTTACAATTAAAGTAAGCTTCCAAGTAAATAATTTTAGAATGTATGACACATGCCAGACATCATATTCTTATGTAACAATGTTCAGTCCCTTACAAAAAAATAAGTATACTTCAAGTTCATTTTATTAAAGGGGTCATATAATGCCATTTTTGTACAAGTTAATATGATTTTTTAGGGTCTAAATGAAAAGTTTGTAATATACTTTAATAAAAAATTCTCATTAATATTGTAAGAAAACACTCTTTTTACCTGGTCAAAAACAGCTCTGTTTTCAGCACGCCATTTAAGTGCTTGTGTCTTTAAATGATAATGAGCTTTGCTCACCCCACCACTCTGTTCTGTGGGGCATTTTGACACAATACAGGTGGAGTGTTGCCTTGACAACAGTTGAGGGTATATTTTGGAGAAAGAATGGCAGTGGGAGTCTCTGAGGACACATTTGTGCAACCGTATCAATTTGAACCGGAGTCGGACCCGGAACAAGATGACGGCCCAGAAGAAGTTCGACAATTAAGGCTCGAACATGACGTTTCTGAATGGTTGGTTAACATAATGTCACTTTGATCTATCTTTGTATGTACTGGCAGGGTAGTGAGATACGAACGCTATGTGTTTACTGATGTATACGTTAGTTCATTGACAGATTGATGTTACAGCTAATGGTCATGAAAAACTTTTTTTCGGTAAATGTAGGCTTGTCCGTGATGCGCAACATTATCTACACTGTTAGACTTTTCAAGGGTTTTTTACAGTAACTTACTGGCAACACCGTAAAAACGAAGCTAATCAGTACACTACTGTAATTATTTTTATTTGTACTAAATATAAATTAGATTTCATAATTTTGATATATGATTAATTTTTTTTTTATCCTACATACTGTAAGTACTACTGACATACAAACCAATAAGACAAAGTTATCACAAAATAAATAAAAAATATTTAAAACATTTCATATATAATCACAAAATAAACAGTCTGCCAATGCTGGAAATGATGTGTGAAATTTTTACACATTAATGGGTGAGTTTAGGGATAACGTTTTTTGTGTTAATTTTAACTCATTCATTGAGTTAATGATTTTAACAAAGTAAATATGTCAGAAAGGTTAGCACAAAGATGTGTAAACGTGTTAAATTAACACATTATGTGCTGTCCTTCACTGCACACATTGTTAAAAACATACATAAAATCCTAAACAAAACGTTAGCATTTGACAAAATGAATGTAGAGTCATTGGTTGTTTAGCTTATACAATTATTATAATGAAATATCAACCATTACATTCATAAAACTGCAGAATATAAATACATTAAGCAGTCAAAAAGGAAATGTCCAACACAGGACAAAACACAGTTCTTTTCACAATACATGACACATAACCCCACCTTCAAAATAATTTCACTTATTTACAAATATTTGTTGGATTCATGTGCACTGGTGGCCAAAAAAAGTATTTAATTGTCTCAATGTTTTTGAAAGAAGTCTCTTTGATGCTCAAGAAACATTTCTTTGTATTATCAATGTCAGACTGTCTACTCCATCTTTTCTACAGCATAGGAGTAAAAGTCATCATCAAAATAATCTTTAAAAAGCCAACACAATGGTTTTGTCCACCTTTGAATAAATGAATCTTCTCCAAAGATTGGTTCCTGTTCAGAACTTGATTGACAACATCAGAATGTTCCCTGGTCTGTATGCGTGTCCACAAACACTAATGTACTCAGTCCTTCAGAGGAGATCCCGGTTCCAACACTATATGAAGTTTTATTAACTAAGTTCGGGAGGAGCACGTTCAGAGAATTAACACGAGTGGATAGCACTCAGCAATCAATGATAAGAGGGTATATATAGACTCAGCAGTCTTACCGCGATCCATTGACAGTTTGCAGCATCCCCCCACCACCCCTTCTCCACACTTCTAGTTCTAAACACTTACATACGGGGGGAGTACTCTGGGTTCGGGCTGAATTCCGAGCTCGGAGCCCTCCCCCCGGACACCACGCCAAATACGCATTAATCTTACTCCCTCAAAATTATATGTAAGTGTGAACTCGTGAAATGAGAGAGAGAGAGAGAGAGAGAGAGAGAGAGAGAGAGAGAGAGAGAGAGAGAGAGAGAGAGAGAGAGAGAGAGAGAGAGAGAGAGAGAGAGAGAGAGAGGAGAGAGAGAGAGAGAGAGAGAGAGAGAGAGAGAGAGAGAGAGAGAGAGAGAGAGAGAGAGAGAAAATATTAGTGTCAAATAATTTTTAACCTCCTTTTTTTTTTTTTTATGATTATTTTCACAAAAACTTAAGAATATATTTTTGTAAACAGCTTTTGTCAATAAATAGCATACAAAAGAACTAAATTAAATTATGCCAGATTAAATTTTAATACTTACAAATCCTAAACTCTGTCCAAAAATGCTGAGATCCATAGAGAGAAAGACTGAAATCGATGATTTTAGCCCATTTCAGCTTGTCTGCAGTGAAGGGGTACCTGTTTGAGACAAATAAACAGTAAGACACATGCAAGAAAACACTGAGTGATGATCGTTCTCCTTCCTACAGTAGTTAACCCACCTGTACGCTGATATTAGGACCTTCCTGGTCAGGTGGGACTGCAACGGTAGAGAGTATTCTGCCTAATAAAATATCAAAATAATGCAAAAATATAAACTTAAGTTGTTTCGAATGCTAGATTTGGTATGAATGAATTAGTGAGAGTTTTACTGCAGTGCTTACCTGGATACATTTAATCTGGTGAGACTGAACAAAGAAAATGGTCCATCTTCTGATTGGTTCATTTGCTGTGTAATAAATATAAAGTTTAAAATATAATCACTTATTTGATATAAAGTTAGCCAATTTTATAGAGATTTTATAAGATATTGTAAGCTACCGTGTGCACCAGTGGCTCCAAAGCACTTTTCACATATTGCTAATCATTTCAGCAAACTTATCTCAAAATATATCACAAATGGCCTACCTATGGAATCTTGCTAGAAGTCACTGGCGCGAATTGGCGCTTTGTTGCAGTTGCCTTTAAACACATATAAAAATGGAAGTAAATATTACATTTCATTAAAAAAAACTATAATATGTTATAGTTTGCAAACTAATGCTAAAACTATAAAGGTTCTCATCAGTAGGCCAACATTATCTACAACCAAAACAGAATTTCACATTAGTTAATTTATTGTTAATGTAAACTAAGCGTTGCTCGTTGGCATATTTTAACTCGACAATTCAATAATCTAACAAAGTCTGTCAAATGAAACGTTACCGCCATGTTGACGAGTAAGTTAGGCTAATGTTTTAACATAGGTTAAACTGGGCAAAAAACTGTCAACACACACAGAATGTTTTTGTTTTTTTTACCTTGCTTGCTGGTCTCTCTCTCGGTGAAGTGAATTCCGTCTCTTCCCCAGGCCAGACACGAACGGCGCGATCCAACAAAAGACAGTCAGAACCCAGTAGCTGCTAATATTACACTGGATGCTCTGGCGCGACACAACAAATCCCAGACAGTGTGTAGCCTATTGATGCACCGTTATATTTCTGACGTACTCCAAGTCCAAGCGCTCGCACTATTTCTGACAAGGGACAAACAGGTTTGCATTTTGTATTAATGGTCCGGTCGCTTCAATGTGTCTAGACAGCCTCTGGCTATTATAGCATTGTTGACACGCGGTGTAAGGCAAAAATTAGGAAATAAAAAGCACGATGGAATGGTGCCAGCCAGAGAGGCCGTTACGTCAAATACAGTAGTATACAGCAAATTAAAAAAATACAGTAAGTCTCTATATGTGGTGTTAGACGTCACAGAAAATTCCCATGATGCAATGGGAATCAGTTATTTACTGTAAAGAGAAATAGCAGTATAATACTGGGGGATTTAAAGTAAATAACTGTAGAAATTACATAAAGTCTAACAGTGTATGCAGTTTTAGGTACTACTGTCAGGGCTGAAGCACTAACATTTTACTGATCTGTTTAAAAAATAACCAGTCTGTGAGACTATGACAGTCATTAGGCACATAAACAACACATTTCAATGTTCTCGTTTATAAAGCAGTCTGGTGAAATGATTCGCGCAAACATTAAAGCATTGACGTTGATCGTGGGGAATATTCCCTTCGAAAACAAAACTCAGCCACTGCGTCTTCAGCGGTTCGGATTTAGGCACATCAAAATGACTGCTGTGTTCCTTATTACACCCAAGAACAGAACACCACAATCGCTTAGACGCAATTCTGCTCCAGCGTATCAACAATGGCGGACTATGATGACAGCTCGCTCAGGGCGGGTCTGTGTTGAAACGCTGCTACCAATTAACAATCGTGACGTCACACGGTCAGACGGCTCGATTTGAGACGGGAAAACATATAAGGGGATAAAAAAAAAAAAAACACTGGATGGATTTGTATCATTATATGATGGTTGTGTATAGGCACTGCCAACACACATTTCAGTACAATCAACTTGTAAAAGTGCATGTACCATTATATGACCCCTAGTATACTTAAGTAAATTTCTAAGTATACTTTATGTAGTAATTATACTAATATCAATGTACTAGAAGTATACTTGTAGGTGTACTAATATATTTATTAATCTAGTTTATATTATTTTTGCACTTTAAGTATACTATGTTCCTATTTAGGTAAAACAAATTGTTATAGGCCTACTTGAAATATAACTTTAATAGTACTTTTTCTTTTTCCATTTTAAAAGCATTTTATTCTAGCTTCAAGTGCTCAAGGAGCTTGAGTTTGTTGCCCAGCCCCGCTACTCCACATACATCATCAAGTGTTACTCTTTTGGCGCGAGTCAACTTGCGTAGGCCGTCTGCCGCAAGCTAGTTATTTTAGGTTTTAAATATAGTTTTAAATATGGATATTTTTCTTACACGAACGCATCGCTTCGCTTCAGAAGGCCTTTATTAACCCCTCCAGGGCCATGTGGAGCACTTTTATCATGAATGGATGCACTTTATGGACTTCAAAACAGAAACGGTCATTCACTGCCATTATAAAGCTTGAAAGAGCCAGGACATTTTTAATATAACTCTGATTGTATTCATCTGAAAGAAGAATGTCATATACACTTGAAAAAGTAGAACAGGGCTCTGAAAATGTGCATCTTTAAAGCAGATCCCAACTCATTCAAACCCTCTCAGCAAACCAATCACCTTTTGACTGGCTAAAAGGCGATTTTTTTTTTTTTTTTTTCTGCAAAGAGAGGTTTAATTTGGGGGTGTTTTCTAAGAATACTAAAAGCACTAGAATGACAAGGCCAACCACTTGACAGCTTAAAATCATGCTGAGAAATCGCCTACATAGATGTGATAAAGTTAGGAACAAGTTCAAAGAATCTCATTTTTAATCTTATATTATTAATCACCAAACAGCCAGGGGTATTGCAGAGTCAGACCGAAGCATAAATTCCCCATTCAAAGCACATTTATCTTTCAATTACTGCAGGAGTGAGTATGAATTTGCAACAGTAAATAGTCACACAGCAGTTCAGACTCAAGCTCACTCTCACTCCTTCAATATAAACTGGGAATGAACATGGCAACTTCCATTCCACTGTTTATTATTAGGCTAATATAAAGTTGTTCTTAGTCTTCTGGGACCGAATAGTTACAAAGAGAATGTGATTGTGTGCGTTGCTGTCATGTTTAGGCACTTTCACTTGGCTCATCAGAGTGTGCATTGAATATGAAGCAAATCACTAATGAATTACTGCCAAAGATTATTACAAGGTTTATTAGTATCTAGAGCGTCGCCCTAATGTAGTTTTGCTGGAAACATATAAGAGTTTGTGCTGATTTACAGGAATGAGGCAACGATGGCGCAGAAAGACTGTGTCAATTAAACAAATTAGGTGTAAAAGCGAGCAAAATGAAAGCAAAAGTTATAGTCGATCTGAATTAAAGCTCATTTATACCGAAGAGGGACTCGATTATCTTTTAATCTTTCCTAATCTCTTCTAGGCCACGTTTTCTCTGAATAAATTGGTGCAGCTATACTATAACACCCACTGCCACCAGAGATAATGAGCTCAAATGATTGCTGGAATTCATGTCTAATCAGATGTCTTTTTGAAGGGAGTCTGAAGTGAAGTCTCCAGGCATTTATCATGATTTACACATTTTGATATTATGAATAATTATTGCTTTAATTAATATTGCAATGACTAGACTTAGATCCATAAATAGATGTAAAAAAAATAAATAATAATTTTTAACTTACAATTATAATGAAGCAGAATCCCTGATGTTTGTACAATAATCATTACAATCATTATAATTTAAAAAAGGCTGGTTTGAGAGTGTCTTGAGCCCTTCAATTATTACTCTAACCTAGTCATTTTCATTCTTAGAAATGAAGGTTTTCTAACTGGCAGACCCTTTTTAAATACCACATAGAACTTTTTATTCTCTAAATTGTTTAGAAAACATGTTTTGGTGCTTTAAAGAACACATAAACCAAAATACATATCTAAAGAACCTTGAAAAAAGTTGATGTCTGTAGCAGAGCTGCATTTATTTGATATTTTTTTTTTTTTTTAAATACAGTAATATTAAGAAATGTGACTGCAATTTAAATGAACTATTTTCTATAAATATAATTCATTTCTGTGATGGCAAAGCTGAATTTCCAGCTGCCATTACTCTATTATTCATTGTCACATGATTTTTCAGAAATCATTCTAATATGTTGATTTGGTGCTCAAAAACATTTCTTAGTATTACCAATGTTGAAATGGTTGTGCTGCTTAATATGTTGGTGAAAACTATTAAAAAATAGGATTCTTTGATGAACAGAAAGTTCAGATGAACAGCATTTATTTGAAATATAATTATTTTTGTTACAATGTAAAAGTCTTTCAATGGGCTGTCACTTTGTGCCGAACCTGTTTCTCTATAGTCCACTGTGATGGACTTAATAACTTATGTGGATCAGGAAAGAGAGAAAGAGGTAAGAAAAATAGAAGACTTTAACAACATGAACACAAAGACATTATGAAAAAGAATTAGGAACAAGCCATTCTAAACGATTTTGTTCAGTAATCGTATCAGCTATGGATAGGAGACATTAAATGGAAGGGCTGTTGTGTGCAGAACATTTTTAACAAAGGGGGAAGATGAAACGGCTTAGCTCAACACCAGCAACTTTCACAGAACGCACACGAAACAAAATGTACTGCGAGTGATTTCAATAACAAAAGACATAGATGATCGGCTAAGACTTAAACTGAGGGAGTGTGCGTGAGTAAATCAATGTTCGTGTGCGAGGCGGTCTTAACGAGAGACATCCTTCCAGAGCCAGGCAAGAGACAAAGCTGATTTCTCATACACTGATTCACACACACTCAAATCTCTCTGGCACATCTCTAGCTCAGCTTCCTGGCACAAAACTGCAGCGGGGCTTGTGTAGATTTCATTGACATTGCGTTATCTCTCTTCTTACTTTGACATTATGGATGAAATATTTAGTTTGTGTGCTAAAATTAATGTTTGTGTGTGTTAAATGAACATGGCGGTTGGTGTGTGCTATGCATGTGTTCGGAAGATTATAGGAAGGCTGTTAAGATTTATTAATATTAGTAGAAGAGCAATGAGGTCTAATGTGACAGGAGGCGATAGGATGGGAAAGTAAATGTCAGACCTTGTTCGCACTAACCCATAATACACTATTCTCATCCAAAGTGACAGACTCATCTATAATGCACAGCAGATTTAACAGTTTCTCTTTCACACACACACACATAGAGTACTCATTGTTCATTCACACTCTATTTTCTATCAAAGGAACTTTTAAGATGAATTTCGGACCACGGCTCAAATCAAAATAACACAATGATGATTTCTTTTGCACTCTTTTTCTCTCTGTGTCAGTGAAATCAGCAATAAGAGTTGGAAAGAGAGAGATAAAGAAGGTTATACAAAAGAAATACTAGGTGAGAGAAAAAGAAAAAGATGGCATGTCAAATAGAACAAGTAAATATGTGTTATTATTTACTCAGGTAGTTTCAAACTTGTTTGAATTTCTCCTGCGGAAGATTTTTTTGTGGGTTAATATTCCGGCCACTCTTTTCCATAATATTTTCCATAAAATTTCCATAAAAGTGAATGATGACTGGAATCTCCAAAATGACAAAAAGTAATATAAAAGTCCAGGTAACTGTCCCTGTGCATAACATTAAAATGTAAGCCGTTAGTCACTGACATCCTCCCCTCACCTCTGGTGAGCTGTTAACAGTTTAAAACATATATGTATTGGTGCTTTAAAGAACCCAGAAACCAAAACACTAAGAACCGAACATCAGGAACTTTTTAAATCTCCAGAGAATTATATCTAATATATCTATCTCAAGATATAGATCAGTCAGATTTGTGAATGAATCATGGACACCAGTTTTGTGAACTGATCAAACAATTCATCAAAAAGACCTTAACATCCCCAGCCTTTATTCGCTTTCTTTAGTTTATACGCACAAGAATAGCCAGGATGTTTTTTACAAATTTACATTTTTATGTTACACAGAAGAAAAAGTCATAAACAAAATAAACAAAATGTTCATTTTAGGGTGAACTGTCTCTTTAAATATCTGTATTCACACTATCATGTGCTAAAAATCAAAACATATCCATTTCATGGCGATTTGTAACAGCATAATCCAGATTTATCCTCTTCCAAAATTAGGTGTATTTGCTCCATCTTTCTTTATGTGTTGGGTGCAACGTATTACCATATCAATACTGGAGGCGGAAAAAAACATTCTGCACCAAGAAATGAGTATATTTTCTACCATGAATTGCTCACCTAACAAAGAGGGCCAAGTAGGCAAATCCCTTCAGGGCTGCCATCATGATTATGAGAATTCTGGGACTCAAGAGAGATTGAAGTGGAAGCATTTCAGCTGTCCATTAGGAATTTCCCATCTGGACACGAACCCAGCACAGCTGCAAAGTATAAGCCTGCAGGGGGTAGATGAGGTGAATTTAGTGGGGATGCTGTGATTAATTGTATTTTTGAATGACAAGAAAGAGAGGTAACATGAACAAGGATACAATGTGTCTTGCTAACAAATGCCACTATTAATCACTGCTATTCTGTTATTTATATGAAGTTATTTGAAGGAGCTGTCAAGGACACAGTAGGTGACTACTTCTTTACCTACATACATTTTAATTCAGAAAAAAACTACTTCTAAAATAGTGTTTCATGCTAGAGTCACTCAAGAATGGACTTGTAAACATCAAATCAGTTTACCTATTTCACACTTAACAATTGTGAATTTGTGAAACCATTAAATAATAGCGCAAATAATGAACTAAACTGGCTATTTTCCATTCTAGTT
Source organism: Rutilus rutilus (assembly GCF_951802725.1). Taxonomy (NCBI): domain Eukaryota; kingdom Metazoa; phylum Chordata; class Actinopteri; order Cypriniformes; family Leuciscidae; genus Rutilus; species Rutilus rutilus. The sequence goes on along the minus strand of NC_140230.1, from coordinate 21,998,538 downwards.
ATGAGAAACAGATACTTCTGGATTTGAAAAATAGGAACGCTTTGATTTAACTATTAAAAGGGCTCATTAACCAGCACAAACGTAGAAGACATGTCAGCCACATTGTGATACTTGCATAAGGCCGATATATTGTCAGGCTTTCATTATTTAATAATGCACAACAAATAGCATGTCAAGTAAAAACAAATGGATTTAGTTATGTTAAAGATAGTAAAAGCTAGTGTGCACAGAACATGCTTAAAGGGTTAGTTCACTCAAAAATGAATTAGGCTACTCACCCTCATGTCGTTCCAAACCCGTAAGACCTTCGTTCATCTTTGGAAAACAAATGAAGATATTTTTGATGAAATCCGAGAGCTTTCATTCCCTTCATTGAGAGCAACGCAATTTACAAATTCAAGGCCCAGAACGATAGACATCATTTTTATGACGCAAATGCTTTGTTTGAACACACACAAAAAAAGAATTAATTTATGAAAATATTGACCTGCAATCCAGTAGGGGGAGCACCACGACGCATGCTTGTAGTGTTGACTCAATACCGGAAATTGGTAACACTTTATAAGGTTCTGTTTGTGAAAATTAGTTAATTACATTAGTTGACATTAACGAAAAATACATGATGTTAATTAAAACATTTACAGATACATTATTAAAATCAAAAGTTAATCTCTGGACTTGAGCAAACATTGACTAACAATGAACAGTTGTATTTTTATAAACTTAACGAACATTAATAAATACCGTAACAGTTGCATGATCCTTGTTAGTTATTAATGCATTAACTAACGATAATTGTAAAGTATTATGCATAAATGATTTATATATTTTCCACAGAAAATATGTCAAAGCAATAACAAACCACACATTTTCTTCAGAAGTCTAAAAGTTAACAGCTGGGCATTCATAATCTTATACTGAAAAGCACAACATGAAGTGGTTGATCCACCATGAAAGCAGCCTTATGTGTGTATGGACCGTGAGAAGTTCACGTCTGCCTGACATTAATGTTAACGTTTGTGCATGACATGATAATCTAATTATGTGTGATGTATTCGATAAGCATAACAAGAGATCCTTGAAGATGGGCACGGTAGAATTGACCAATCAAAGCACAGACGAGAACGGTCTGTGAATGTCAAGCAGAACAGATTGCATAAAGGTAGCTCACCTAAAAACACTGAGCTGCTGTTCAAAATGTTGTGTGTGGGTTTTTTCCCCCACACAAGAACAGAAAAACCTGAAATTTGACCAGTGAAGTCATAGTAAACATACCTCTAAGGAATAAAGAATACTGAACATTTCGGACATTAATTTCTAATATAAAACCTGTCTGTGAAACTATTTTGAAGGGGAAATCTGAGATATTATTACTACACACTCTGTAATGTCTTGTCTTTGAAGGAAGCCATATTTATCCCTGCTCGTTATCATTTCAAACAGCCATCCTTAAAAAACTTGTTCCAAAGTTCACGATCATATAATGCGTAACTTTGTATGTTAATGTATAATGTAGTTCAGATCTGCTGAATCTAACACACGCACATATTTGCATGACCAATTAAGCTGCCAGCTTTCTGCAAAGGTCAGTCCCAACAAGGTCACCAAGAGGGGTCACGGGGTTAAAACACTTGAAGTGTGCAATTAACCTTGTACAGGGAGAAAGGAAGAGTGATACACACAGAGAGTGAGTGGGGGTGGGAGGGTGTAAAAAGAGAGAAATAATTACGCTAATGGAGAGGAATTAGATCAGTAGCATTTAGTGGAGAAAGCTGAGTAATTGAATTAACCGGGTTTTGAATAATTCCTCTTGCATTCTACCTATTTGCTCATTAAATGGATTTGCCATGGATAATTTAACCTTCTTCTCCCAAATTAATCAGTGTGGTTGAAACTTCACTTCTGCTGTTGTGGTGCATCTCTTTTCCTAGAAAAAAAAAGAAATCTTTGGCTTATTTCATCAATTACACAATAACAGAAACAATAAAATAGAGCCAATGGTGTTATAAACTATAATTATGATATAGGGCTTTTATGAATTATGATATTATCATATAGGGATTGTCAAAGGTTTTTTTTTTTTTTTTTTCGTCATCTACTGAATTTTTCGTCAACGATACCAGGGACACCGAAACACCGGGGAACATGAAATTTGGTGGGCATGTAGCCCCACTAGACTTTTATGGAAAAATTTCGTTTGGTCCCCGGGGGCACATTTAGTGACTGTAGACTCATCGGCCTATAGATGGTGCTGTTGAGCGAAGGGTTGCTGGTTTAGGATGATACTGTCACACACACACATGCAGGAATACAAACAAACGCAAGCATGCACACACACTGACATCCACACGCACAGACACACACACACAAACACACACGCGCACACACATGTACGCACGCATACATACACGCACAGACACACACACACACACAGACACACACATACACAAACACACACACACACATACACACACACACAGACAGACATGCACATACTACTACTTTTTTTAGGTATCAGCCATATACCCGATTTACCAATACCCAATGTGTTATGCTTGGGCAGTATACTAATGAGGTGGGTGGGACATGTTTCATGCCATGTTAGATCACATCCTAAGAGTCTACGCTTTCAGAAAATATATTATTATTTATTTGTTCTTCCCTTTTATTATAAACAGTTTCAACATTATGCATGTGACAGTTAGACTTATATTGGTAGATACAATGCCTTAAACATAGATAAAATTAGTATCAGTGAATTAATTTACATAACTTTTAATGTAACCTCTGTCCTCTGATTCTTGCAAAATCCTCACATTTCATATAATATTTTACATCCTATGAATACATTTTAGCAGCGTTATGGACATAACATGAAATACACACACTTTACAAGTGTCCTACAAACTCTGTAAATTATTAAACAAACTACCAATGTAGCATGAAAAAGACTTGCTTGAACACAATAAGTGTGTTTTTGAAACTCTTTTTTATAATACATTATGTAGGGAAAACCACTGTTATGAATGTGACATTTTCACATTACGGATGTTAAGTGTCTAAACTAATGACTTTTGATATAAAACTTAAATAGTAATAGCAAATAATTACAAAACTCTAAATTATCCATGATCCACAGGAATGCTCCAGACAGTCTTTTAAAATATACAACTTATATACATAAACACGCAATACAGCCAAATTGCTCCACGTCATTTATTTTTGTGGAAAGCCAGTGCAGGCCTGAGCGGCGGTCATATTTTGTACCGCCATGCGGTACATCTAGTTATATCTCTCTTCCTCTCCTCCGTATTCTATCCTTCCTTTGGATTTTGTTGTATCTTGTTGCCAAATTCCGCCCACAAACAAATGAAAAATTCTTTCCAGAATAAATATAGAAAGATTTTGTGATGTTGTGTTTATTTAATAGTGTGAGCTGGGAACGTATTTTAGGTGGCTGTGAGTGTAGGTTGCAGTATTTTTCAACGGCACTGGTCCATATTGGCTGGATTCCGCCAACCCCATTCTTGTCTGCTATTGTCTATCTCATACATTGTTCTATTGTTTCTTTCCTCTGCCACACACATATAAACAGGCACACACACATGCACACATTAAGTCCCAGCAGGAACAGTCAGATGTTTTTCTTGCCCACATCTGTGATACCTACATGAATAATCGTTGTACACCTGACATGCTTCGACTCCCTTTTTTTCAATCAATTCAACTCAATTGAGATTTACTGGCATGCGTGATCATTTAAGAAAAGCACTGGTTATATATACGCCTTCTTCAAAATGAACAGACCTTCAGAATCGAATGAACTTATTGTCAGTACACCTACTTTCTGTAGCAAAAATAGCCTATATAACAAAACATTCTAATCATAAACAATTGCTTTTAAAACATTTTTAAAACATGAATGCATAAATGAAAGGTAATACTAATGAGCAATATTAAAGTGCCCATATTATGGTTTTTCCAATATTCCCTTTCATGCAGTGTGTAATATAGCTGCCTGTGAATGTAAACGTTCTACAACTTTGTAAAGTCAAAAGATATGATAAATAAAGTTATTGTCTCCCAAAAGAAAGAATCGACTCAAACCGCCCGAACGAGTCGTCTGTAATTCGAATCCCACTGCGTTACGGTTCTACGTCACTAGAAAAAAAACATTTTCATAATGCCAGCCTATGTTGTATGTTGTCGCCCGCGAACAACTTGACCCGCCCACAAACACGTCATTTTACTGACGACTGTCTGCTTCTCAAAGGCCAACGCTGGATTCGCAAAACGCTTGCTCTTGAAAGATTGGTCGTACCCAGTTTATTTGGATCAGCTTGCTCTTCAGAATCACAACCTGTAAGTATGATTAATAATATAAACCCAACAGATCAATCAGATCATTAGGATCACATCAACTAAAAATACCAAGGGTTCACTCTAAGCAAGGTGAGTCCGCTGCCAGCCGCAGCTGGAACCAGCTTCCAGAAGAGATCAGATGTGCTCCTACAGTAGCCACATTCAAATCCAGACTCAAAACACATCTGCTTAACTGTGCATTTAAATGAATGAGCACTGTGCCACTGTGCGTCCGGCTGATTACACTGTATTTTATCTCTGCATTCTCCTTTTGATTCTAAACTACTGTATTCTTCCTTTTGATTCTAAACTGAACTCAAATGGCACTGATTGATAACCAGTGTTTTGTGAAGGGTATTGTAGTAGTGGGGGAAACCCCGATGGTCCTGATGACCAAATTTGAGAACGGTGTGATTACTAACGAGCGTCACCTGCGCGCCGTACCGGCCTCGTATCTCACGGAGGAGCTACGGAAGCATAAAAGGAGGAGCGACGACAGTGAAGGACGCGAGAAGACCAGGCCTGAATTTCAGTCGTCCGTGAGGGGCTGCCGCCTTTACTTTCATTTTGTGTTTATTTATTTATTAAAGTTTGTGAACATTCACTGGTTCCCGCCTTCTTCTTCCGTGCTGGTGTCCGTGTTCGTGCCGGTGTCGGTGTGTCCGTGTCGGTGTGTCCTTGCCGGTATGTTGGTGTCCGTACCGGTGTGTCCGTGCCAGTGTCCGTGTCGGTGTGCCTGTGTTGGTGTCCATGCCAGTGTGTCCGTCTGTCCGTGCCGGTGTCCGTGTTGGTGTCCATGTCAGTGTGCCTGTGTTGGTGTCCGTTCCGATGCCTGTGTCCGTGCCGGTGTCCATTTCGATGCAGGTGTCCGTGCCAGTGTGTTGGTGTGTCCGTGCCAGTGTGTTGGTGTGCCCGTGCCAGTGTCCGTGCCAGTGTGCCCGTGCCAGTGTCCGTGCTGGTGTGTCGGTGTGCCCGTGTCGATGCCAGTGTGTCCGTGCCGGTGTCTGTATTGGTGTCTGTATTGGTGTCCGTGTCCATGCCGGTGTCCATGTTGGTGTCCATGCCGGTGCCTGTGCCGGTGTGTCTGTGGCGGCGTGTCATGTGCCTGTGTCGGTGTCGGTGCCGGTGCCGGCTAAAAATTATTTTTTGCCATCAATAAATAATTTTTTTACATTTATATAAATATATTAAAATAGAAAACAATTATTTATGTAATAATATTGTCACATTTAGTTTTGGGTTTTGTTCCATGTTCATGTTTCATGTCTATTATTTTGAAATTATCATGTTTTACAAAATCACTCACTGCTCTGAGAACTACTATTAGCTTTAATAAGTATCTATATTTAATATATATCTGTATTTAATAATTATGTATAATTTATACAGTGAAGTCTGTGTAGTGTTATAAGTATCTATATTTAACATATATCTGTATTTAATAATTATGTATACTTTATACAGTGAAGTCTGTGTAGTGTTTTATTTTTATATTTGTTCATTTAATTTCTTTGCTTCTGTTAAATACACCTACTGTAGCTGAAAAAATAAAGCACTGTTTATTTCATTTGTATAATATATGTTGTGTATATGTATATGTTCTTATCTTTTAATTAACGAAATAATGACAAAGATTTTTAATCTTCGCCAGTTTGGCCTAAATGTCTACCATTCTTTTTTACATTTTGTTAGCTTGTAAGGCTTTGTTTTTAAAATAGGGACATTAGTTTGGCTGTAATGCTCAGTCAAAATAGTAAAACCAATATGAAAATGAATCGTGATAAAATCGTGAATCGTGATTTTCCTGAACAAAATAGTGATATGATATTTTTGCCATATCAAAATAATAAGTAGAGATATGTTAGTACTATTTTTTATCATAATGGGTCAAATCAGATTCATTGATTGTGTGTAAAGATAATCTTGTAAAATATGTAAAAAATTCCAGAGGTTAAGTAGAATACAGCTTAATTATCAGACGGAACTATCCGAGTGAGAATAGAGAGAGACCAGAAGCTTTATTTCTGTCAGGACCACTATCGTCAAATACGATTGACAGCTAGCATACAGTTTGGATTGGCGGTATGGTTTTGTTTTGGGCAATAACTCCTTGCTCATCCATGCAGCCTAGCATGAATAGAGCAGGGAGATCAGCAATAACCCCCCTTAAGGCCCTTGCACACTGAGTCTGAAATTTTCGCACGTTAAAAAATAAATATGACCTCACGTTATGTCAATCACGCTTGTAGGCTACACTGCCTCCGAAACTTTCGTCCGTCAAAAAAAAAATCGAATCAGGTTCGATTTTCTGCGTTTTTCGCATCCGTAGCAAGCATTTTGAATGGTGTTTTGACAATTCAGAGCCACCGAATCACAAAAGCGAAAACGTGCATGTGATAATTTCGGACTCAGTGTGCAAGGGCCTTTAGGGTTAACAGAACAGAACCAACATAAATTGCAGATATCATTAATGTCAATATTTTCGAGAATTTAGTCTGAAATCAAAGGGGAATCAGAATGCCAAATCCTTACTGAACCAGAGGAGGAGCTGGGGATGGAGGAGGGTAATTGTCTCCTGAGAAACGTGAAAGCTGCTGATAATACTGAAGGAGCTTATATATGGATGCTGTGATAGGCGTCATATTCCTGTATAGGTAGATGTGGATCAGCTGAGAGTCAGCTGATGCGAGCTTGACTAATGTGACCTGCCAGAACTAACGCTACGCTTGATTATTATTATTATCAGTAGTAGTATTTTAAAGCACATTCAGACAAATACATTCACAATACACAGACACACACAATGACTCATAGTTTATGACACTGCTATTAAACTAAAACTATTGCTTGGGTCTTCAGACCCAAAATCAGAGAAGCACAAGGCAAAGTATCCATTTGGTCTCCATTTAATCCCGTTGTTGTCTAAGACGCAATTTAAAAAATCTTAAAAAATTATTTCTATGCTGTCTCCCTTCATTATCTTTTTATCTCTAGTTCTACTAAAGGACAAATCCACCCTACAAGTTAATCTGACTGACAGAGTGAGTGCCAGAGAAAAAAATATATTTATTACATATACAATTTGTGTGTGTCTGTACTTCTTAAAGACAGAAATTAATTTTCTGACAAAAAAACAAATGAACTCAAATTCTCCAAACCCCTATCAGAGGTTCCTATGGAAGCTTGTTTCCGCCAATGAATAATAAATAAATAATAATAATTGCGACTTTTTATCACACAATTCTGACTTTTTTTCTCACAATTGCGATATATCAAGTCAGAATTCTGACTTTTTTCCTCACAATTGCGAGATATGAAGTCAGAATTGTGAGAAATAAAGTCGCAATTCTGAGAAATAAAGTCGCAATTGCGAGATATAAAGTCAGAATCGCGTGTTATAAAGTCGCAATTCTGGGAAATAAAGTCGCAATTGCGAGATATAAAGTCGCAATTCTGAGAAATAAAGTCGCAATTGGGAGATATAAAGTCAGAATTGCACGATATAAAGTCGCAATTGCGTGTTATAAAGTCAGAATTGTGAGATAAACTATTCCGAGGTAAAAAAAAAGAAAGAAAAAAGTCCGTCTTTTTTTCCCTTAGAATTGGACTTTATATCTCACAATTGTGAGTTTATATCTCACAATTCTGAGAAAAGATGTCAGAATTGCGAGATATAAACTCGCAATTGCGTGTTATAAAGTCAGAATTGCGTGATATAAAGTCAGAATCGCGAGAAAAAAAGTCTGACTTTATAAAACGCAATTCTGACTTTATATCGCGCAATTCAGACTTTATAACACGCAATTCTGACTTTATTTCACGCAATTCTGACTTTATATTTCGCAATTCTGAGAAATAAAGTCAGAATTGCGAGATGTAAACTCGCAATTGTGAGATAAAAAGTCGCAATTATTTTTTACAATGTTTTATTTTGTGGCGGAAACAAATTCCATAGGTTCCTGTGGTCTCCCACTGCAGTAGAAAAAGAAACACTTACAATTGTATGAGTTCAAAATACACCCAGATACAGCCAAAATTGGTGTGCTTCAGATTTTCCTTGGCAGATGACATCTGTGTTCTCACAAACATCTTCTGCTCATACAAAAAAAAGAGGGAATTTATGAGGTGGAATTGCTCAACAACAGAAGCCGGGAAGAACATATTCTGACCAAAATATGTTTTGTTCTGGTGTTTGCATCTGAGTCAAAACTGTATCAGTACAGAGGAAGCAATTCCAGCTCTTCATATCAATTATGTAAGAAGATAACAGTCAGTAAACACTTCACACAACACACACTGTATTCTCCCGATACCTCCTTCAAAAACATGACAATATGTGCAAATGAACTCTCATGAACTCTCATGCACACTGAGTCCGAAATTCGCGTCCGAAATTTTCGCACGTTAAAAAATAAATATGACCTCACGGTATGTCAATCACGCTTGTACACTGCCTCCGAAACTTTCGTCCGTCAAAAAAAAAATCGAATCAGGTTCGATTTTCTGCGTTTTTCGCATCCGTAGCAAGCATTTTGAATGGTGTTTTGACAATTCAGAGCCACCGAATCACAAAAGCGAAAAAGTGCATGTGATAATTTCGGACTCAGTGTGCAAGGGCCTTTAGGGGTAACAGAACAGAACCAACATAAATTGCAGATAACATTAATGTCAATATTTTCGAGAATTTAGTCTGAAATCAAAGGGGAATCAGAATGCCAAATCCTTACTGAACCAGAGGAGGAGCTGGGGATGGAGGAGGGTAATTGTCTCCTGAGAAACGTGAAAGCTGCTGATAATACTGAAGGAGCTTATATATGGATGCTGTGATAGGCGTCATATTCCTGTATAGGTAGATGTGGATCAGCTGAGAGTCAGCTGATGCGAGCTTGACTAATGTGACCTGCCAGAACTAACGCTACGCTTGATTATTATTATTATCAGTAGTAGTATTTTAAAGCACATTCAGACAAATACATTCACAATACACAGACACACACAATGACTCATAGTTTATGACACTGCTATTAAACTAAAACTATTGCTTGGGTCTTCAGACCCAAAATCAGAGAAGCACAAGGCAAAGTATCCATTTGGTCTCCATTTAATCCCGTTGTTGTCTAAGACGCAATTTTAAAAATCTTTAAAAATTATTTCTATGCTGTCTCCCTTCATTATCTTTTTATCTCTAGTTCTACTAAAGGACAAATCCACCCTACAAGTTAATCTGACTGACAGAGTGAGTGCCAGAGAAAAAAATATATTTATTACATATACAATTTGTGTGTGTCTGTACTTCTTAAAGACAGAAATTAATTTTCTGAGAAAAAAACAAATGAACTCAAATTCTCCAAACCCCTATCAGAGGTTCCTATGGAAGCTTGTTTCCGCCAATGAATAATAAATAAATAATAATAATTGCGACTTTTTATCTCACAATTCGGACTTTTTTTCTCACAATTGCGATATATCAAGTCAGAATTGTGACTTTTTTCCTCACAATTGCGAGATATGAAGTCAGAATTGTGAGAAATAAAGTCGCAATTGCGAGATATAAAGTCAGAATCGCGTGTTATAAAGTCGCAATTCTGGGAAATAAAGTCGCAATTGCGAGATATAAAGTCGCAATTATGAGAAATAAAGTCGCAATTGGGAGATATAAAGTCAGAATTGCATGATATAAAGTCGCAATTGCGTGTTATAAAGTCAGAATTGTGAGATAAACTATTCCGAGGTAAAAAAAAAGAAAGAAAAAAGTCCGTCTTTTTTTCCCCTTAGAATTGGACTTTATATCTCACAATTGTGAGTTTATATCTCACAATTCTGAGAAAAGATGTTCTGACTTTTTTTCTCGCAATTGCGACTTTATATCACGCAATTCTGACTTTATATCTCGCAATTCTGACTTTATAAAACGCAATTCTGACTTTATATCTCGCAATTCTGACTTTATAACACGCAATTCTGACTTTATTTCACGCAATTCTGACTTTATAACACGCAATTCTGACTTTATTTCACGCAATTCTGACTTTATAAAACGCAATTCTGACTTTATATCTCGCAATTCTGACTTTATAACACGCAATTCTGACTTTATTTCACGCAATTCTGACTTTATATTTCGCAATTCTGAGAAATAAAGTCAGAATTGCGAGATGTAAACTCGCAATTGTGAGATAAAAAGTCGCAATTATTTTTTAAAATGTTTTATTTTGTGGCGGAAACAAATTCCATAGGTTCCTGTGGTCTCCCACTGCAGTAGAAAATACACCCAGATACGGCCAAAATTGGTGTGCTTCAGATTTTCCTTGGCAGATGACATCTGTGTTCTCACAAACATCTTCTGCTCATACAAAAAAAAAGGGAATTTATGAGGTGGAATTGCTCAACAACAGAAGCCAGGAAGAACATATTCTGACCAAAATCTGTTTTGTTCTGGTGTTTGTATCTGAGTCAAAACTGTATCAGTACAGAGGAAGCAATTCCAGCTCTTCATATCAATTATGTAAGAAGACAACAGTCAGTAAACACTTCACACAACACACACTGTATTCTCCCGATACCTCCTTCAAAAACATGACAATATGTGCAAATGAACTCTCATGTTCATCAAGCTGTCAGAGATTCAGAGAGAGAAACACGCCACCATGTTTCTTGTCATTCTTTTTATGTAAATCCGTCTCATCACTTTGTCACTCCCTCTATATGAGTAAATATCATCCATGTGATTACTCATATGCAATACTGCCATCATACACTGTTTAGCAAGAGCAATAATGTCAGATTCTGCACTTAACAAACCCAGTAAACCCCAGATTTCAACACAGAAGGGAGAGCAGGAAACGCTCTGTGTCGTGAGGACATGACCTTAAATATTCCAGCTTTTGACAGCCAAATCCATCTGTGTTTGTGTGAAAGAGAGAGAGAGAAAGTTTTTTGTTCAGGGAAAAACAAAAACATTACAAGAAATTGCAGTTTAAAATGTGATTTAATGCCTTTGAATAAATGATCAGATGAAATACTTTCAAAAATAAAATAAGTTTTGAAAAATACCACAAAAAAAGAGAATGAAACAATTGACACTATCAAAATCCTGAATCATATCCACAAGTATGGGCATCCAGCACATGTATTTTTGTACAATGAAACATACTGACAGCATCCTAAATGTGAGCAAATATAGGTGGAGTTTATATAAAGTATCTAAAGCTTTACATTTTAAATGCTGTCAATACGTCCAGAATTTCAGATTATATATGTATACAAAATTTAGGTGTAAATGCTATCAGGCAGATCATTTCTAACTCTGACAAAAATGTTTATATACAGGTGCTGGTCATAAAATTAGAATATCATCATAAAGTTGATTTATTTCAAGAATTCAACTTAACAGGTGAAACTAATATATAGACTCATTACATGCAAAGTGAGATATTTCAAGCCTTTATTTGTTATAATTTTGATGATTATGGCTTACAGTTTATGAAACCCACTAAATCAAAATCCCAGAAAATGTGAATATTGCATGAAATCACACAGTAATTACACAGTGATACCATGGTCATTGAACCAGGCTTTGGTTCTTTTGGCAGTGTGGGCAGGTGCAAATCCTTCTGGAAAATGAAGTCATTTTTTTTCTGGTTTTTTTTCTGTTTGGCAAAGGCACACAAATGACTTCTGGTCGTGATGAACTCTTCTTGAAAAACTTTTTTCTTCAGAGAATATAATTATTACAGAGTATCAGCCTTCCATATCTGTCCTTAGTATTTCAGGCACCATAGCAAAATTTCTTTCTTCATCAGTTACCATCAATGCTGTGCTTCCACGATTCCTGTTGACATCTCGGGAAAACACAACATTTTGGTCTCATTTCCTTACGATACCAGATGCAAATGATAAGATCTATTCATGTATGGGAGAGCTGGGAGGCTGAGATTGTATTTAATTTGAGTTCACGTTGGCAGACCATGTTCCAATTTAGAGTTTGCAATAACGAATGTCAGATGTGTTCTTTTCAGAAAGTTTTCCGAATGATTCTCACCACCCATGCCCTCTCTCTAATAATTATCCCAAATATGCTAATCAATGCAACTATGACTGAATGCAAAACCACAGCTCACAAACTTTGTATCACAGTCCAGCCTCATAGAAACATGAGGAAACACAATCACACATGATAATTAATCAGAATTTAATGCAACAACAAAAAACAACAGTCCACTTTTAAAGGAATCTTTTGGGTTCAATGCAAAATAAGCTCAATCAAAAGTGTGAGAAGCTTATAGTTTTATAAAAGCACCCACATTAATTCTTCTATTAAAGCTTATTAAAGAGTTATTCTTGTTAATTTTATGATGATTTTTAGGGTTTAGGTGTTTTAAAATTGCATAGAACTGATGAGTTGGTAAGTGATTTATTTTTTTTCTACACTAAAATTATATTAACATACTTATTGTTTACGTCTTGTGGCTATTCTATTGAAACCATGATTATTTAAAGGTTTACAAATTGGCCTCATTCACTTATAAGTGGCTCACTGCCAAGATTCTCGTGTTTTTTTATAAGTAAAAGAACGGGTGAGTAAAAATAAATTGTGGTAATCGACATTATCCCATTATGCTATATAGATTGAGCTTAACTTGTACTGATTCTGGAATATTCCTTTAAACCCACAAAAGTTCTGTCACAACTTGTGAGATCTATACAAAGATCTGTGACAACACAATCCCATGCATACTTGAACCATGTGTCCTTTTTTTTGGCATGGTAAAGCATTTCATTCAAAACATCCTTTAGAAAACAATCTGGATTACATTTTTCATGCATGTGTAGCATAACACACACACTCCTATTCAGGAGAGGCACGTTGAGGGTGGCCCAGACTGCAAGTAGACACGTGCAGTTATAATTATATATGACAAAGAACGAAGTCTCTCAGCCAGTCGAGCAGGATTAATGAGGAGCTATGTGATGTATTGCTGATCATTCAGGATTCATGCTGTGACTGCGCCCCTCAAGTCTTAACCCTGGTAAGGTAGCCCTTAATGTGGGGGTGAGGGGGTCCGTTGATCTATTATGTGATCATGATGTGCTTATTACTAGTGAATGACAAGTCCAGTGGGTTTTGCAGATGGGTGGAGGTGTGCAGCAGATAATGCACATTATTCTGGGAGGCGGGACGGAGCATAGAAAGAAAAGAAAAAGTTTATGGAAAGTCCTCTTGGTGAATTTACAAACAACAGAAATAAATATTTGTTACTTTTTTGATTTATAGCAGAACAGTGCTGATTCAGTGAAACAAAGTGTTCCCGAAGCGTTGAGATACTTGGCCAGACGGCCACGGTTATTCCACTGTTGCGCAACTTACTTTCAGGCAGGCCTTGGCCTCAAAACACACAGGAGGTAAAAGAAAACATTATGTGGCTTTCGACAGACAGACACACACACACAGAGAGAGAGAGAGAGAGAGGGGCGGTTGCTCTGGAATTTCCACATTGGACTTTATCCATTGCCAAAACAACCTCTCTCTCTCTTTTCCCAAATCTAAACCCCCACTGAGCTGTGGGCAGGTCAAAGGCTCATGAATAAATGCCTCTCACACACACGTGCTTATAAACAGATCCATGCAGGCAAGAAAAAGCCTCAGTCCCGTGAAGAAATGCCTGTGGACACAAGAGAAATTGCAGAAGAAATAAAGGAAAGTAAACGCCGGTTTTGATCACATTACGATCACACCGCATTGCTAAACGGCTTTTGGGGATATGACGACAGTTATTGCCACAGAGAATTCAGAAATTCTGCAATAAATCAAGTTGTTAGTCAGTAATTTCAACTGTCAGGGGCTCATTCTACAAGAGGAGATCTGTGGATTTTCCAGGGACTGGTGCACAAATTCCCGAGAAATAAATTAATTTCATCTTTATCCGTGAGTATCTGTTGATTCTTTTTGAGCATAATTTTAAAAGGCAGTTTAATAAAAAAAATTTATATATAACGTTTTTATTTTTAGGTTTTAGTTTTCTGCCCTTAGGTTGTAAACTGTATTTTGCAATATATCAAACTATGTACTTTTAAAGGAGCAAAATAAATTAACTGGATTTATTAAGCATCCGAATGTACTGCAGACCATAATTAAATTTGATTACACCATTATCGCCCCCCAAAAAAAACAAATATATAAATCACTCAAGCAGAAATATAATCATAGCCACTGTCAGCACTTGTAGCAAATCTGAAATGAAAAGTGTAATTGGTGTTTTTAGTGCACTTTGTAATAGCCATTACTTGAGCATTTAATAGAACTTTACTTCCATTATGGTGTATGGTGTCTTCTCTTTAATTTTAGAAATGAATTCAGACTCGGTCGCAATGGCAGAGCTGCATGGAAAGATGCATAAACAGGAGACAGTGTGCATCTTTGGAACGGGTGATTTCGGACGCTCGTTGGGGCTCCGTTTGCTCCAGTCAGGGTACAACGTTGTATATGGATCCCGGGACCCTAAAAACTCTCTGTTGCTGCCTAAGGGGTCAAAGGTCATGACTCATGCAGCAGCAGCTGGTGAAGCACATGTGATTTTTGTGGCTGTGCAGAGGGAGCACTATGGATTTTTGAGCTCCCTGGCTTCAGATCTCGAGGGAAAGGTGCTGATAGACGTCAGCAATAACCTAAGCAGGGGTCTCTACCCAGAATCCAATGCAGAATTCCTGAGCAGGCTGCTTCCAGGGGTGACGGTGGTCAAAGCCTTCAACACCATATCTGCCTGGGCACTGCAGTCTGGGGGACTAGATGCCAACAGACAGGTAAAACATACAAACATAAACACAGTGTTTATCCAGTCAGGTGGACGGAATACATAAAAGTGGTAACACTATGTTTTGATGGTCCCCTTTCATTCAGTTGCACCCACATCCCAACTAACTCTCATTAGAGTATCTGCTTAATATCTGCAGACACTTTATTGTGATGCTCCCCCAACAGACATTCTACTGACTATTGAGTATTAGTAGACTTTTAGGGGTTTGCAGAATACATCAACATGTACTTGCAAAGTTATAGTAACTTATCTGTTACTTATAGTAACATTACTTAGTCAACATAGTATACTGTCTAAAGGGACCACAGGCAGGTAAAATACATAAATAAATGTAAAGACATGTAAATGCACAAAATAAACTAATTTTGTTCAAAGCAATTAAAAGTAAGTGAGAGAAAATGATGATTAAGACATTGAAAGCACATAGCTAGCAAATTCTCATGCATCAAATTTTACTAAATGTTGTTAATCATTTAAGCAACAAAGGGGCAAAACACAGAAAAGCTGTTTTGAACAGAGTTGTTTAAAATGTAATGAATCAAGCTTAACGGACTGTCTTACAAAACAGCCATAATGAAGACACACGGGCTTAGGTGTTTGCATGAGCTTTTGTTATTATAGTACGAACAAAAAGACAAATCAGACATGACAAATGCATACAGCTGCACTTCATATTTCCTGTGCTCCATCTCTACTCTAAGGCAGATAAATGACACCTATCATGAAACAAAAAAGCACAGCATTTAACTTTGATCACAGTACAAAAGACAAACTAATGCATGTATAAATGTCTGTGTCCACGGCATTAGAGCTGTTCACAGTTCATGAAATGAGGCAAGCTTTTTGTAGGAAAGTCATATTCACATCAGCAGGTGGTGGATGAGAAACTGGCCAGATGGAATCTGAGCTCTGGCAAACTATTATTATCGCTATGTTAGTGCGTATGTTCTTTGACACCTGTTTGTGTGTTTCTCAATAAAAATGAATAGTCACACACGGCCAAGCCGTTATTATTTCTCGTTTTGATTATGATTTCTTGTTCTATTTTCTGAAGGCCAACTGTGACAACATTTTGTATTGTTCAGGCTCAGACTGCACATTGCTGTGAACTAAATTTAATTCCCAGAGGATATTTCACTGCTGTCTAAAACTATTAAAGTTGCATTTAGTTTCAAGGGTTTTGTAGGTCAACAGAATGGCAGCTTGTTAGAATAAGTCAAAAACAATGAAACCACTTGAAGATAATTTGTCACACGAGTAGTTTTTGTGGTAGCACTTTACATTACGGTTCTATTCGGTAACATTATTTAATGCATTAGGTATCATGAACTTTTTTATTTTATTTATCCTGGTTACAGTTTGTAATTTATCAATTGTTCATTGTTAATTCATAATACATCAATGTCAATTTGTACTTGAAATCTTATGTATTAATATATGTAAAATAATAATAATATTAACCAAGATAATGTGCACTGAAGATGTTTGGCCTTAAAATGAAGGTGTTCTTGCCTTACCCGATTCACACTGAAAGAAACTTGCCATTTTATGCTTCAACCACTGATGATGACAGAGAGTCAAAGTTCATTTATGTATGTACAAATTAACATTAAATGATTTAAAATGATGTTTTGTTTATTGTTATTTCATGTTAGCTATTGCATTAACTAATGTTATCGTACAAAATGTTACATTTACACAGTTTTACGTAAAGTAAATTAATTCTGTTTTCTATTACATGTTACATTGTATATATTGTTGGACTGTTTTTTTCTTCTTCTTCGTTTGATTAGGTACTTATCTGTGGTGACCGGGCTGATGCTAAACAGCAAGTGGTGGACATTGCTCAAAGTCTTGGTTTCACTGTCTTGGACAGAGGCTCCATCAGAGCAGCTGCTGAGTTAGAAGACTTGCCATTGCAACTCTTCCCTCTCTGGAGACTTCCTTTCCGCATCGCCATTTGTTTAACAGCTTTCATATTCTTCTACGCGCTCACAAGAGATGTTATCTATGAGCGTGTTACCAATGGTAAAGACAATTCTTTTCGCATTATGGTCTCGCTGGCCAACAAGGTCTTTCCCATCGTCTCCCTGGTGATGCTGTCCCTCTGTTATCTGCCGGGCGCGTTGGCTGGATTCCTGCAGCTTTATAACGGCACTAAGTACCGTCGCTTCCCTGATTGGTTGGATCGCTGGATGCTGTGCAGGAAGCAACTGGGCCTGTTAGCGCTGGCCTTCGGTTTTCTTCATGCTATTTACACTTTAGTTATTCCCATCAGATACTATGTGCGCTACAGGATAAATGTCTACACAATATCATTGGTAAGTTGAGTACTTTTAAATCTAAGGTTCGCTTATTCTAATATGTGCATCCAGTTTATTTATCACCAAACAGCTGTTTAAAATCAACATGAAATCTAAATGAACCCTATTTAAGGACAGTTCACCCAAAAATGAAAATTCTGTCATCAATTACTCACCCTCACGTCGTCCCAAACCCATAAAACTTTTGTTCATCTTCAAAACACAAATGAAGATCTTTTGATCCCTCCATTGACAGCTACGCAACCACCACTTCGCTTCAAACGGTTCATAAAGAGATCGTAAAACTAATCTATATGAATTTAGCGGTTTAGTCCAAATTTTCTGAGGAGACACAATCACTTTATATGATGAACAGATTATATATCTCAGATTTTATCAAAAAGATCTTCATTTGTGTTCCGAAGATGAACAAAAGTCTTACGGGTTTGGACGGACATGAGAGGGAGTAATTCATGTCAGAATTTTTTTTTTTTTGGTGAACAATCCCTTAAAAGCACATTCCAGGCTAGGCTATTTTTGTGAAAAAAATTGCTTTATTTATTTATTTACTTAGTTAGCCTACTTACTAACAAACGTTTCACCAATAAATAATGTCACATTACTAAACTACAGTACATGAAATTTGTATAAAAATGTGTACATCTATCCAGATGTAACCATCAATAAATAAGTTCAAGTTCATTTTATTTATATAGCACATTTTATAACAGCCACTGACTGACCAAGGTGCTTTACAGAACTACAAGATTAAGACAGTAATACCATGCATAACAGCACAGCACAGATACAGCAAATCTAAGAGCAGCCTTAAGCAGGAGTAGCAAAAACATTACATAAAAAACAGAAATGGCAAAACAATATGACTCATCAATAATAAAACAGAAATGGCAGTATCAGACTTAGATAAAAAGGAAAAACAGCATCAGACACAATAGAGAAATAGTAAAACTAACCAACCTTAATTATAGGCCAAGGAAAACAAGTGCGTTTTTAAAAGTGACTTAAAAGAAATCACGGAAGGGGCTATCCTAACTTCTAGGGGCAAATTGTTCCACAGCCGAGGCCCAACCACAGCGAATGCTCGATCCCCTCTGCGTGTGAGTCTGGAATGTGGGACTGATAACAGGTTCTTATCGCTTGATCTCAGACTTCTTAATGGAGTGTATGGTTGTAGCAATTCAGATAGGTAGCTTGGTGCTTGGCTACATAGAGATTTCTATACAAATAAAAGGATTTTCAAATCAATTCTGAAATTAATGGGTAACCAATGAAGTGACCTCAGAATTGGGGTGATATGGTCACTTTTTCGACTATTTGAGAGGAATCTTGCAGCAGCATTTTGCACTAATTGGAGACGAGCAATTTGAGTTTTTGAAATACCGCAGTAAAGTGAATTGCAGTAGTCTAAGCGTGAGGAGATAAAGGCATTAGATCACAGAACAATTAAAGTGATTAAAAATATAAACTTTCTCAATTCTGTTTTGCAGGTAAAAGATAATAAAACCTATGAGTTTGACAACACAGCAGCCTGGCGTTATGACTCCTACTATTCCATGGGAATTCTTGGATTTGGGCTGTTTGTCTTATTAGGAATTACATCCCTTCCATCTGTCAGCAACTCCCTAAACTGGAGGGAGTTCAATTTTGTACAGGTATTACGTCCACAGTCTGTGGAAATGCATTTGAGTGTCACTGGAGAAGATTTGACTAATTACTAACAATGATGTTTGTTAAAATAATTGTTCCTTCTTTCCTTTACAGTCTAAACTGGGCTACATGACCCTGCTGCTCTGCACCTTTCACACATTACTATATGGCTGGGATAGATTTCTGAAAGCTTCATCATATAAGTGGTGGATGCCTCAACCATACATGTTGTCTCTGGTGGTCCCCTGTGTGGTTCTGATCCTGAAGTTAATCCTGATCATGCCATGTGTGGACCGCAAGGTCACCCGTATCCGTCAAGGCTGGGAGAGACAGAGCAAGACTTCATCAAACAGCAGAGACACAAAGACAAACCAACCACTCATGGCGTAGCCAAAAACTATCAGATGAAACTGAGACTGACTTGGGACTTGACTTAGACTCAAAATCTGTAGGTCTACAAGATCTCACTCTATAACCCACGAATTCTATTCCCCTTTAAACTTGGGACATATTTAGAATGGTACTCACAAATGCATATTATATTATGACCACCGATTGTAGTGCATCACAACATAATCAATCCATATCATATATGTTCATATTAGAAATCCTCTATCCCTTTTAAAGAATACAAAGGCAGCAATGGTGGCAGGACTTTTATTAGAGCACACTTTTCTGTATTGTGTAAAGTACTTGTCTTTTTTATTACCTGCTTCCTCTGGGCTATTTCCTCTCAAGAGCCTCCCAGTGGGCTTTTTCCTTTAGATATTATCGATCCGAAACTGAGCAGCAACTTACTTCTTGAACTGTTTCTGGGTTTGGGCTTTCCCGTCTGCAGAAAAGCTCATCTTTCTCTCTCTTGTGAAGTATAAAGGAGCTGTCAATCACACTGGCTTTCACCTTCACTGGTGAATGGCCCTTTATGTACTTTTATGAAGAATTGCAGGCTGCAAAGAATGTAGCTTAGACCAAAATAGCAGGGCTCATTTTATGACAAATATTTCTGAAAGTCTGTAAACGCACAGTTGAAGAAATGGAATAACTTCTGAGCACAAAACATTGTCAATAAATATTGGATATTCACTGATTTTGATTTTATTTTTGTATCACTTATATAAAATCAAAATAAAAGCAGAAATGCATGTCATAATGACATTTAAACTTTTCAAAATCATGATTCATACGCATAGATGTTTGTAAAGGCTTGGCCATCACTGGCGGGGAAAAAACTTGCTGAAAATAACCTTCAAATTAGCTTGGATTGTATTTGTTCAGAAAAATTGTATAACAGTTTATTGGCTGTATAATTATAAATAGATATGTTATATTTAATATATTATATGAATAATATATTTTATATAATATTAACAAATTTAAACATACACACACATACATATATATATAAAGCTAATTTTATAAACTAATAAATACACACATTTTATAAACTAATAAAACTGAATGTCTGTATCTATACTCCGACATAAAAAATAGATTCAAAGTTGACTTATTAATGAAATTACATTATCTATTTTAAATGTCAGTTGAATAATTTAAGCATAGCCTAATCATTAACCCACCATTTAGGGCTATCAGATATCTTGGTTATTGACCTTGCAGGATAACAATAAATATATATAACCACCAATGACAATTTTGGAGCAGTCCAAATTCTTTTAATTATATCTATGTGGTAAACCAAAGTTACAGTTATGTTGTGTTGTAATGCTGTGTTTTACGTAAACATATATTTTGAAACAAAAGAATTATTACTTACATAGATGACAGCATCACTAATGAGGTGGCAGGACAGGCTTTTAATTAGAGAGATCATGATGCGTATTGAGATGTCATTTCTGTTTTTGGCATTAATGACATAAAAGATAAGCAGGTAAAAGAGAGCAGTCAGTCCTGTGCAATGCAGACATGACGTCTCTAGAGTGCAAAGAGTTGCACAGTCAGTTCTTCAATCTCTGTCCATCTGTCCAAACCAAAACTTAATGTTAATCACTAGTCTGGTCTCCACAGACCAACCTCTGACCAGAAGAATCCATGTTGAAACTGTACACTGTAGTTCATTTATCATACAACATGATTTCAGTTTGCTAAGTCTATTTGCTTTCACAGGAAATGATAGTCTTTTGAATTATTTAGGCTTGAGGAAAGGCAAACGAGTGTCTCTTTGAATGAAACCGTGCGCCTTTTGGGACTGCGATCAAACAATCAGCAACACACACCAAGCACATTTTGTTGTGGCCTCACCACAGACGTCTCTCAGGTGATACAAAGTATCGTCATAGAGGGAAATGATGAAAGGCTGTTTGGGTTACATATCAAAAGTGCCTCAGCACTGACAATTCTGTGTGTCCCCGTGTTTGTCTCTATTGCCTGTGTATATTTCCTCAAAAAATTCAGCTCTTCTCTTGCAGAATGAAGCTGGCCCCATTTCATAGATACTTTAAAAGCAAATAGAATACAGTTACCTCTCTATGTTGCTGAAAAGATGCTTTTTTGCTTTGACAATCAAACTGGATACAAGACAAGCTGGTAGATGATAGATGGTAGATTTTCTTCCAACTCGACTTCAAAAAGATAGAAAAGTGAACCGGAATTGAGGGATCTTCAAAGAATAAAGAGGTTTTACCATTTGGCTTCATTGGACAATATAGAAACAGTAGCCTATCAGCAAATTGAATTAAATTGACCAACAGAAATTTATTTTCTTGGCTATATGATCAGAACTGGCAGCAAAGACCAGAAGTATCTGTAGCACATCAGGTGGGATGACATGATGCTTTCTTTAGTTGCTTTTCAACTCATCAGTATCTCATGAAAAATGCATGAACAACATGCTGCTGTTTTGTAGTGGATCCTTCCCAAAAAAAATTGTAAAATGGTTTCTCCGTTTCCTAATCTTGTTAGTTTTACAAGCGATTTACCAGTGTCTGTCTGACTGACCACTGAATGTTTATGGGCACTTTAAAAATCTACAATGTCATAATGCCATACCTGAGCCCAGGAGCATTTCTAGGTTTTAAAAACATCAGGGGCTGGGGGAGGGTAAATAGATAACATGATTCGATACAGAGAATAATGTATATTGTAGGCCTATATGCGCGGGGGCAGATTGGTTTAAAAATTCAGCCCTGGCACTGTAGCCACACCAGCCCACATTACCTCACAGACACGCGCATTCAAATGTGAGGTAGTTATGGGGGTTCGGGGGTATGCTCCCCCGTGAAAATTTGGATTTCTCGGACCTCATATGTGCATTTTAAGGTGTTTGAAGGCCAAAAAAATTGGATAACAATAGCTTTAAAAGCATGTCAGTGGGCAGTAGCATAAATTATTTGTCAAGCAGTTGACAGGTGAAATATTCAAACACATTCAAGGACCATACAAATATCATACATTCATCAACTCATCAACTTATAAATATATATTTATACTTATGAATTATCAAGCTGACTAAATCACACGACTGCGCAGCAGTTCACATGCACTCACAATAAAAATACAATATAATTTAAAACAAAGACAAGCTCATTATACAAAGGAAAAAATATTACAGATCTAGACAAATTGAGTTGCTTATAGTTAAAAGAATGTCATGAACGATCATTTAGGCTAGATGTATTGATTGCATTAGTGCGTGATATTGAAGAGTGCGCGCCTCGAGCACACGGCTGACACGACAGGAAGGTTAGTTTTTCTGAGTTTTATATTCTGACATATACCGTGACAACATCTCATCTGACAGAGGACTGTGCGGCGCTGCTGACTGCGTTAAAAAATAAAAAAATTGCTGTGAGATTGTACGCTGTTGCGCGCAAATCCTGGAGATATTCTAGGCTGAAATCACTCACGTGGTGCGTCTCTGTGTGAGACAGATTTCAACAATCACCAGTCAGAGACAGCAGCAAAGCCAAAGCACAATGAAAATAAGGCAACTTATGATTTACATGGTAGGCTATTGTCCGGTTTCATATTTGTCAGTCAACTTTTCAAAAAACATTCGGGGCTACACTCAAAACATTCGGGGCTGAAGCCCCGGCAAAATCGGCTGGCGCCGCCTCTGCCTGAGCCAACTCATTGCCTTTGACCCTTGGGGCAATAGAGTTGAGCTTAATTTTTCTGAAAAGGCTTTCCGGCTGAAAGAAAAAAAAAAAGAAGAAGAAAAAGAGGAAACAAGATAAGATAAATAAGATAAAACTTAATATGGCTTGCTGTCTTAAAGGGATTGTTCACCCAAAAATCTAAATTCTCATGTAATTTCAAAACTGTATGGCTTTCTTTCTTCTATGGAACATGTCTCAGTGTTGTTGTTGTTGTTCCATATACAATGGAATCAATGGTCACCAATGGTTTGGTACCAACCTTCTTCAAAATATCTTTTATGCTGCACAAAAGAAAGTCATACACGTTTGGAACAACATGAGGGTGAGTACATGATGACAGAATTTTCATTTTTAGTGAACTATTCCTTTAAGTCTGGTCAAGCTAGTCTGTTGGCAAATTTTATAGGGGATTTTCAGGAGATCTTCTTGCCAACCGGCTAAACTACTTTAACCCAGCTTTGAGATCATCTTAAACTAATGTATTCCAACTAAGACCAGCAAACCTCCTTAGGCATGTCTATGCTGTTGTTTTCAGCAGCGTTATATAAAAATGTGTTTGGAAGCGATAAGTGGTGCCTGATTTTACACCTATTAACCATGTCTTATAATATCACAGTACGTGTTTGGAAAATAAAATGAGGTATGATTCAGTGGCTCTGTTTGTGTATGTTTCCACTCACTTGTGTTATTGAGTTATATGATGTAATTTTACCTTTGAACCTGTTCCAAGATGCAGGGAAGTTGTTCCTACTCAGGAATGAATCAAGCTACTAAATAAGACTCAAATTTCACCCTTCATCTAAACATAGACAACCCTGGTGCCATTAATATAATAAAAATAAAATACAATAAAAGATTGATTAAAAATCAATACAGCCAGGATACTAGCAGTGGAGAGCCCTTCTCACCACTACCCTCTATAGATAGTGTGCTTAAAGTCTGCCATCGAGGCCCACCAATGACTTCACTTCTCTGGCAACCTTGTGTGTCCACAGCAGTCCTGACCAGTTTTTACATGTACACTATAAACTCCATCTACAGGGCATTACATCCTGGTACAGCTGCTGCTCTGCAGATGATGTTGAAACAGCTCAAAGGATCATTGGCACACGGCTCTCAGCAATCCAGGACATCTATTCTAAATGCTGTCTCGGGAAAGCTGAATTAAGAAGAGTTCTCTAGTCAGCAGCACGAACACTTTTCTGCCTTCTGTAAAGCGAGTTAGGTCCATCAGCAGATGCACATCAAAATACAGGGACAGCTTACATCTCAATGCCATTACACTGTTCAGCCACACTGTTCCATTGGACACATGCTCACACTGCAATAGGACTTAGCCTAATACTGTCAGTCACTGCACTCAGGTTACATCTTGCACAGTCACTTCATCTTTTTCCTCTTTACTGTCTATTACTATAGAGTCAATTTTTTGGCCTTTAAACACCTTAAAATGCACATATGTAGGTCAGAGAAATCCAAATTTTATCGGGGGAGCATGTCCCCGAACCACCCTAACTACCTCACATGTGAATATGCATGACTGTGTGGTAATGTGTGCTGGTGTGGCTACAGTGCCAAGGCTGAATTTTTGAGCCAGTTTGCCCCTGCATATATACAATAATACATTATTCTCTGTATCAAATCATTATTACCCAGCCCCTGATGTTTCGAGCTCATCCCCTGATGTTTTTAAACCCTAGAAACACCCCTGCAAATGCATATACAATATTTGTAACTTAAATAAGTAATAATCAAATAAAGAGACAATATATTAACATTTTAAAAGTCTTACAGTTACAACCGGCCCTTTGAGGGCAGCCATAATGCTGAAGTGGCCCTCAATGAAAATGAGTTTGACACCCCTGCTATAGACCTTATGCGCCAGAGAAACAAATGTGCTGCCATCTTTAAAAAAAATTGTGTTTGGACGTAATGAGTGGAGCTAGATGGTCCAAACACACCCTAATAACCCTATCGCTAAACATAACTGCACACATTAAGTCCCCAGAGATGGAAATGGATTAGAAAAGCTCCACCCATTAGGTCCAGAGAGGAGGAGCTGGACGTCATTTGACTCTACAGAGAGGCGGGGCTACATAAGGTCTATACTGCAGCAAATTATGCTGCCTTCACGTGCTAAATATGCACTACTTTACCGACGAGACAAGTCGATGTAGCTGTTGTGGAAAAAACTAATAAAGAATTCCAGTGACAGCCGCAATCGTTCTCCCCTCCACCATGTTTAAAGTTTGTGTCCCGCCCATCTCAGGAACTTGGGTATCAAGATTATACCCGAACTTCCCAGCGGTAAATACGACTTACGAGGGTGTTCATCTCCAATCATCTAGGAAACTTTTTTTTTTTTTGTAGGAAACTAATTATTTACGATAATTCCGAGAGCACATGAAGGCAGCATTAGGGATGCCAGATCTCTCTAGAAAATTAAGCGACCATTATCATACACTCTCAGAAAAAAAGGTACAAAAGCTGTCACTGTGGCGGTACCTTTTCAAAAGGTACACATTTGTACCTAAAGAGTGCATTTAAGTCCCTCAAAGGTACATATTGGTACCAAACGTGTACATATTAGTACCTAAATGGTACATATTAGAACCCTTTTGAAGGGTACTGTCCCAGTGACAGCTTTTGTACCTTTTTTTCTGAGAGTGTAACGGCAAAGCAGTCAATAATTTATTGTGCTACAGGGGCCAAACAAGCCCAAATCAGGGCTTAAATTATCCCCAAAACACAATCCATGACTGCCAAAAACCATAACTTTTCATAACTTTATGAAAAAGGCCTATAAGTAATAAAACATATTACATTAAAAGGTAATGTTTCACACACACACATACATTTTAATCCTATATGTCAAAGCTGAATTTCAGCATCATTACCCCAGACTTCAGTGTCACATGATCATTCAGAAATCATTCTAATATGCTGATTTGCAGTCCTTCGAATGAAAGGGACAGGAATGGAGAGTGATAAAGAGGCAGAGTGTTCATCTGTGTGAGCAGAATGATGGCCTGTCACCTTTGCCAGGATCTGCTGAATGTGAATGACATGATATTGCAGGGCTATAGTAATGACATTTTTATAAGCCACTTAACTCGCAATAGCAAAATACACATTGAAACTATGCGAATTAATTTTGAGATATAAAGTTTATGCTTATGATAAACAGCAGATTATAATTGTGTATAATTGTATAATTCCATTCAGATTTTATTATAGGTGTTTTTCTTGTATTTTGAATTACGCATTGCGTTTTGTTTTAGGGATAAAGAAAATGCCTGTAAACTCCTGGTAGAAAATCACCAGTATCTTTTCTGTTTTTCTATGGAATTTATTTATTAATTTATAGTGTGATAACTTTCTACAAATGTGTTTATGCAACTTGAGTGCTGGTGTCATTAAACCAACAGGGGAACAGAGAACAGATCCTCCTCTGAGGGTAAGCTGGATTCTGCTGTTGTGTAGCATGACATAAAATCAAATAATAGAAAAAAAGGGACAAATAATATTTAATAATATACTATGTATTTGTTCTCATTTACTTGAGAAACATTTTGTACAGATGTGTTTGTGGAGACAGTTCTCATAAAGACTGACACTGCATTTAACAGAATGTTTGACAGTCTTGCAGAATGTTCTAATAATACATAGTTTCTGCAGTAACACATTGTATCATTATTATTTCAAGATCTCCCATCAGTTGTAACATTAGACTGATTATACAAATGTGCCCTTTTCATCATTAAAAATGTTCAGAGGTTTAAGAGGACTAAACAAGCCTGATTATTTCTTTTACAGAACTACAGTTAACCCCAAACAAGCACTTCTGGAAAAACTAAAAGCACAAAGCAAGCATGATTTATTACTGTTATGTCAAAACAGGAAGCAGATGTAAGTCATTTACTGGGAATAACATTTAAAAAAAGATAACAAAACCAAAACACTGGATCTTGTAACCAAAACCCTATTTATTTCTCCCTATATATTTTTTTCATGGTGCAAAGAAAATCAGTGCAAAAGGGAAATACCGTATACTTCTTCAATAAGAAGCACTTTTGATTACTTTTAATTAGAGATGCACCGATGTATCGGCCAACAATCGGCATCGGTCGATAAAAGCAATTATTTTCACTACGATTGTTTAAAAACAGCCGACGATCAGTGCCGATTATATCCTGTCAATCAAAAGGGTGCGGTAAAACATGACCGACTGCAACAGACACTGTGTGTGATGAAAATCTCAAGTGTTGAGTTAGTTAGGGCAAATTAATGCGACAATAACGCATTAACAGCTAAAATCAGCTACATAAAAAGCAGGCTCTATTTGACCCTATGAATCACCCATAGTTCAAGCCAGGGTTGCCAGATCTACAGTTTTTCCCTATAGACCTTATGCGCCAGAGAAACGAGGGCGCCGCCATCTTTCGAATATTGTCTTTGAACTTCCGTTTTTGCGATCGCTCTGTATATTTCTATGGCATTGCTGTCCAGGAGTATTTCGATTTTGAAGTGGATTTACTTAATGTAAAGTTAACGAAAGTTATCATGAGGATTGTTATGTTTAAAGCAGATGTCTTAACAAATGTCAGTAGACCGGGAAGATTTTAAAACGAGCCATTCATTCATAAATGCATAAGATCGCTGTGAAAATACAGACTGGAAGTCAAAAGACAACAAGCGCAGCGCTGAAAAGGGGCGGGGCTACATAAGGTCTATAGCAGGGGTGGGCAACTTCGGTCCTGGAGGGCCACTGTCCTACAGAGTTTAGCTCCAACCCTAATCAAACACACCTGAACAAGCTAATCAAGGTCCTCAGGATTACTAGAAAATTACAGGCAGGTGATTTTTTCAGGGTTGGAGCTAAACTCTGTAGGACAGTGGCCCTCCAGGACCGAAGTTGCCCACCCCTGGTCTATAGTATACCAGAGCCCGTCTACGGAGAGCCTGCCCACTCCCTATTACCGTAAATCCTCTAATAAAGGCCCGGGCCTTTATTTTACTCAAGCGCATCGCGGCCCAGGCCTTTATTGGAAGGAGGCCATAATTAGAGACAGGCCTTTATTTGTATTTGAGCAAAACGGACTACCAGTAGAATGAATAAAAACGAGATTTTGTGTCTATTTTAACCTATAAAATACTAGGTTAATTTATTGAAAACGTACAGTTAGTTACCATATAACATTATGGTATGCATACAGAACATTAACAACAAATAAATATAATATAAATAATATTTTTTGTGAAAAGCAATGATTCATTTTGAAACAGTATTTGTTCCAGCAGTAGTAACGTTAGCTCCACAACAGCACGCATCTGTGCATTCATTGATTTCATTCATTCATTCACACACTAGAAACGCGTGTCTTTTTGCGTGTAACTTACAGACACTATTGCGATTAGAACAAAGCAAATAGAACTGACCTATTTCTCAGCTGGATCCGTTGCTCCTCGAAATAATACTTCCAAGCACTTCTGAGGTAAATTTTCCAGGATTATTATTACTTAGATAGATGTGTGTTATCCAGCTGATTGTGGGTGTTCAGGTTTGCGTGGATCGCCTCAGATTATTTGCGTTTGAATAACGCGCGCTCTCCATAATTAAGAGATCAAAGTCAACAGAGTATTTTGAAACTCATTTGCACTTAAGAAAAAAAGCGAGCCTATCGCGCCAGTGCGATTGTCGATCCCAGGGGGTTAAAAAATAGATTTTCGCCAAAAATCCTCTTTGGCTCCGCAGCTGCCATGGTAAACAACATTAGCCTACCGGTGACTGAATTCTCACGTGCGAGTCAAGAGCGAAGTGATTGACATGACCAGGCTACCATAGCTATGGCTTGGATTCATTAGCAAACATTGCCCCCCTGTGGTATTTGCATGTTACTATCACAAGCATAATGTTGTGGCCTGCCCAGAAAAACGTTGTATCTAATAATAGCCCCGGCCACTATTAGAGACCGGCCTTTTATTTACCTCCGCCAACAGCGAGACCGGCCAATGTTAGAGACCCGGCCACTAATGGAATACAGGCCACTATTAGAGGATTTACGGTAAGTCCTATTGTACCGAATTTTGGTTGTAGTTCCACCAGAGTTCCACTGGGGGCGATTGCCCATGAGTGCAGAATGAATGGGAGTCTATGGGGCTAGACGGCTAAATTTGTCTCTTTCACCCGATTGCCGTTGAGAAATCTCAGATTCGATAGTAGGTTTTGCAAGTTCAACATGGGTTATAGGTCGAAAGTTGAATGAACGAGTACTTATGTCCTTTCGATTTCTTACAGGTTGAGTTTGTTGTTGCCCATAACACGCTAGCATTCTGCTAATGAACGCTGATTGGTCAGTGAAGGACTGATTACGGCCAGAGATACCGCTTGATGGCCTCGTGGCATCCGAAGCGGGACCAGAAACAAACAAAACAAAAACTCGTCTAGCACGTGTATTTACCTGTGTCAGCTGTGTTGTCGATGCCTGGAGAGAAAAGAAAGTGCAGAGCGCGAAAGCACCAAAGTGACTGAAGGATTGCCGTAAAGCAGTATCTCTGGTCGTACGATGTGTATGACGTCATTGACACTTTAAAAGACTTTTTAAAGCAAATAAGTGACTCTAAAAAATCTAACACCCAGCAATGTGTCATTTCTTTGCATCTCCTTTCGAATACAATATTCAAATTACTAGACAAAAAATTATATCCTGAGAAAAGTGGATTTTGATGGGTATACTGCCATAGACCTCCATTCATTCTGCACTCGTCCTGTGAGCGCCCTCATATGGAATCAAAGTGGAACTGCAACCATTTCAGAAGCCGGAAGTGTACTGAGAGTGAAACTTCTCGCCATATTAGACATTCTCTGTCTATACTAAACATTATTTGTAGCGCGACTCTCATCCAATAATCTCAAACAGCTCTGTGCTTTGTTACTTCTAAAAAGAAACAAAGTGTCATCCTTCAAATTCTGTCCATTTTATCAAAAAATTATAACAATAAATGGCGTTTTGACGCTCTTCAATGTGAAAGATCACTGTAGCGCCTCAGGTCAAGCAGCAGCGCGAGTCTTTTCTTCCACTTTAAACCAAATTATATCAAGAAAACCATGCATGAATATAAGAAGGTAAGTTGAACTATACAGTACAACTTACCGAAATCCGTATCTCATAATCACTCAATCAGTGTTTCAAGTTTCAACCGTGGAAAGATGTCAATAAAACAGCTTGTGAACATTATCACTTAATGTTGCATTTACCTCAGGAAAGTCATCCATTTGTTGGTTAGCTTTAAAATAAAATAAAAACTAGAGAGGAGCTTACAGTATTTACTGTTAATTATGTATGTTTGAATAAATTTGCCATGAAGACAAGTGCTTATGAAAACTACCTTATACTGTATATGTAACTGAGTTTTATACAAACATTTCAGCTTTTATTTGAGTGGAAATATTATATCTGGAAATAAATAGCAGTTGAATATAATAGCTCTGTTTTATATAATACCTCTAATATAGTGTACCAAATGAGAGGGTTCTCTGTATAGTTTGCAGCATTATTTGAGAGAGATTTTTTATCCACCATCATCAAATCATTCTGAATAATTGGCTATCGGTATATCGGCTGAGAAATTTCATATCAGTGCATCTCTACTTTTAATTCTTCGGCACATTTAAAAAAATAACACATATTCAAACTGTTTCATATTCAAAAGTCCTACAATAAGGTTCTGATCATGGCCTTGGTCAGCATTCAAGTAAATTTTGATATGGTATATGATGATATGTATTAGTTTTTGAAGAAATCTTTAAGCCTTGAACTTGCTAATACAAGTTAGATGGCAGTGAATTCTTGACGAAATTAGAAATGAAATGACATTGATTTTTTCTTAAGTAAATATGGTGTAAGGATATTTAATTAATTTAATTTTCTAATGTTTCCTCGTGGTCGTGGTGCTTTCCTGTCAATAATATTTTTTTTTTCTAAAACTGTTTAATAGTTTTTTTCCCCTCTCACAATAAAATGTTCTCTAAAATGCAGAAGTACAATGTTTAAATTAATTATTATGCAAAGTAATACCTCATAATATATTTTGAAGGTAAAAAGTCACATTAAAAAACACTGTAAAATAAGCTGCTGCCTTAAATTTTTAAGTACAAACAACTTGGATGTTTAAGTCATTTCACCTTAAATTATATTAAACTGACTTTAAAAAAAAGACTCGAATCTTGTTTAACTTATAACAAAAGTTGAACATTGCTTAACTTACTTTGATGAGTTAAAGCAATGTAAAAACATATGTTGCCATTATTGATCATATTTTTTTACAATGAAGAGGGAAAGCCTAATTAAATAGATAAAACAGAAACTTTAAATGTAGTTTACTATAGGCTATATTTAAAAGGAGAATGTTTTTTATGAAAATTAAAAATGAATTCAAAGTCCCCCTTTGGTGACAGAAATTGTCAAAAAGTGATAAGCTATCCAGTCATCACCTAAACGTTTAAAGTTTACATGTTATCTTCTATATTTGACTGGCATAAGCTAAATGTTCTTGTTGCTTTCTATACCTTGGCTATTAAACTAAAATATTAATGAGGTCACTGAATTCGATTGCTATCCAAAAGAGAAAGAGATCGCCGCCATTTCCTTGTCCTAGAATAGCCGATTAAATCGCAGCCAGACTTAAAACAGGAGTATTTCCTTCATCATGTTCCTCTGCGACCAGGGTCAAGAGCTGTACGCCTCCGCGTGCAGTCAAACAGCCTGTCCTGCGAGAGCGCGCGCCAGACAACATCAAAGAGATTTCATCCCCAGCGAACCCGCGTTACCACGGCAACACGACACCTAACCCTCATTACCGTATCTTCATATTTAATAGAGCCTCTTTTCCGCCTTTTCGCTCGGAAACAAAGCTCCCAATGAATTATTAAGCACTCATCTATAATATATACCAGCAAGCGCTCGCGTCGCTACATGACTGTTTTTCATAGAGACATCCAGCTCCTTCACCCTATCACATGCTCAGATGCTCTGATCGGACTTCTGTAATGCTCTGGGCCAGATCCCTTCGAGTGAGTGGCCCTTTACAAAATCCAACTGAATGTGAAGTTTTTATAGTCTCAGGCCTATGCCAAAGGACAACATGTTGAATTAAACAATGTAAAAAAAAAAAAATTTAAATAAAAAAAAGGTTAAAGAATGACTGTAGCCTACTCTGCATAGCCAAACAGGACAAAAAGTATCTATCTATCCATCCATCCATCCATCCATCCATCTCTATATATATATCTATATATATATATAGGCTATATATATGTCTGTCCATCAGTCTGTCTATCTGAGCAACAATACATCTTAAACATACTTTATAACATTTAAAGTAGATCAAACACTCTCTTGAAGCTTTTCTTTATTTATTTCAGTTTGTATTTTATCAGGTCACTTGTTTGTTTTGAGATGAGCTGCAGAGAACTGGTTGCTATGCAAACACATCTATCCAATTACCCTTCACCTATACACACAGAGACCGAATGAGAAGAGACAAATTTCAATTTTATACAGACATACATCTTACAGACAGCAAGAGAAGGAGCCCAGCAGACAGCCTCAAATCAGAGATGATATTCTCCTGGTTCTGACTCCGCACCACAGGAAACAAGAATATACCTTCCATTGTGATCAGAGATGTGCTCTTCAAAGGGGCTCATGCACAAATATTGGTTAAACCAATACAATATATGTGTATCAAAGCATCTCACAAGCTTGCATGTGCCGTTTGCATCCCAAAAAAGAGTAGGAGCAGGCATCAGAGCTTTCACCAGCATGTAAATCTAGTTAGCTGGAAAGAAGGACATCATCTTCCCGGTCACTTTGTCACTTTGACTTTGCAAAGACATGTTCCTCAACATATTTTGTTGATCCTGGAACAACACTTCTGTTTGAAAATTTAGCCCTAACCCTATCCCGACCCCAACCCAGAACATTTCCCTAAAAACAGAGGAAAATGATAAATGAATAACATTGATGTAGAAGCAACTAACCTTGGTTTTACGCCTAAACTTGACATAAACTGTAAACTTGTCCCTCAAATCTGATTGGTTGATTGGAATGTTGTTCAAGGATCAAAAAAAGATGTTGATCCAGGAACATGTTGTATTTGGTGAAATCACGTTCACCCATCTTCCCCATTTAACTTACAATCCTTAGAGGTGCGATATCCCATTTTGGATGTGCTACTTGTTTTCCTGAATTTTGATACCACTGTTATTAGAACATACTGATGAGATCACACAGGCTACATGTGTCAGATGTATATCTTTCCTGAGTGCAGCAAAGAGATCTGAAGGGCTAGACAGATGTGAAAGGCAGAAAGCAGGAGGAGCTGACAGAGCACAGTATCATAGGAATACACTTGGGAAATTCAAAGAGAGGATAAAGGTTCCACACTCTTTCCCTTTAGGGCATATTTCCAAACTTCTTGTCAGCCGTATATACTTGAAGTTCTTATTTCAATAATTTAACAACACTGTTCACGGTTCTCTAATGTTGGTTAATAGTCACACAACATGCAAGTAAACAATTCAATATTTCATTCTTTTTAGTTAAGTGTTTCATTTACATTTGTTTTAAATTTTTTAAATTGTAATTTTACATTTTTATGATCGAATTAATTATTAGCTTTTCATGAACTTCAAAACCCCATTGGGAAACCCAGCTTTAGAGCACACAACACAAGCGCTATGTTTGCATTTGTGTTGCTGCTTTTAAATAAACGTATCTATATTATAAGGTCTCAATGGTTCATCTATAATAGCACAGAGACATTACATTATTATTCGCTTTGGTAAGTAAGGTGTACATTTTCAGAACTCCAAACTTATCACATAGCTGGTCATTCTTTCAAAACCAGATCCCATGCTTTCATTCTAGTTTGTACATATTTTCATTCTACATAATTATTGTTTCAAAACACGCGATTTTTCCGGATCTTATGAAGTCATAACGTTCCTCATTTAAATAATCTCCGCCCACGGAATACGCAAAAATGTTGGAGAGGCCTGGTTGAGGTGTGCTAGAAAAGATTGTTTTGTCGCTTTTTTTACAACAGGAAAAAGTTTGTCCTAAGGCTGAAAAATGGTTCAATGTTCCTGAACATAACCTCAACGTTTGTCTGCACTGCATGTTTTACAGCGAACTGCTTCGTAAAGCACCTCCTGAAAGTAGCTGTTCCCATTTTGTCGGGACAATATGTTGTCTATGGGCCACAACTTGTAAGTATGTCTCATTATTTGTGTTGTGTTTTCTATTAACGGTTCCAATTATACGTTTTATGTAGTAGCAATGATAGCTATAATGTAAACCAAGGGCAAAGCTTTGGCTCCGCTCGCCTGCTAACTAACATTACAGTATTGATGTAGTGTTTACTGTAGATTTTGTAAGCTCTTGCTTTGGTAAGACTGTTCACCGCCCCTTAGGAAAATGATCCATAATTTTGTGATCGACGATTACTGTTTGTATTACCATAGTTTTTCAACAAATTAAATGGTGGATAACATCATATCTATGAGGAGGAGAAGAAGAAGAGAAAAAAACATACCACAGCCTGTGAAATCCGTGCTTGAAACCCGTTCAGCACAATAATTTTGTTCGTTAGCAATGGACGTCTGAATCGGGTTTGAAATTGACACCATCTTGCTCGCGGTTATGAAGGGGCGTGACATTTCCCGAGCACGCGCTAAACTCTGACAAATAGAGAGCCTAAGTCCCTCCCCTTCCGGTTGACCACCATGGGGCCTTATTTCGGAAAAATATTGTATGGTAGTCAATGGCGAGAGACAACAAATATTTTGATCTCGTTTGAATTGTGCCCTGAATTACACATATGATGTTTGTCAATTTAAAAGATACATTTTAAAGTCAAGAAAGTCGCAGTTTGATGTAAAACTGTTGAGGTATAAGACTGTGAAAATACCTAATTACAAAGACTACAAACCCAAAAGGCGCACATGTGACGTCATACCTTTTCTCAAAAGTTCTGATTAAGTTATGAAATGGCCATGAGGTTATAAATATAGACAAATGTATTAAACTGAACGAGAAAAGATGCAAATCAAAAGTTAGCATAGTAAGAGCTTTATGAAAGGTAGTTACTGTGAATGAAACATTTATATAGATTAAACACTTATTTTGCATGTATCGTGAAATACTTTGTGATTTTGTGTATTGCACTAACACAATTTAAAATATGATGAAATGTTTGAAAAAAACGGCACTTTTGCTGATCTGTTTTGATATTAGTACTACGAGTTTTGAAAAATTTACCAAATGCTTTTTTCACAAGCAATTGGTACATTTTTCAAAACTCGTTCTGCAGTGACTGTGTCCAAAATCTCATTCTGTCTGATTAGGTACTACATTTGAATTTGAATTTACTTCTCGACCATTAAAAATGATGTTTTAGCCTATAGCCTACTACAGTACAAATATAGGTAGTATGAATGAAATTCTGTCAACTGTCACGTGACCTACCAGGGTCAGTTGTGTTGCTTCACTTCATAAATCCCCTCCTGTGGCCTCACAGGATAGTAAAGTGTCCATCGAATGCTACAATGGGTGCGTCTCAATCAGCTCCGCAAAATCCATGCACTGAAACGTTTACTCCCTAAAAAAATCCTGCAATGCACTGCAAAAACCAGGGAGCAAGGATGTTGATTTATGAGCTCAGGAGCTGATTGAGACTATGTATACTACTCTTTTGGCGTACTGTTTTTCGCATGGGCAGTGGTACTCAATTCCAGTCCTCGGGACCCCGTGCTCTGCACATTTTGTATGTCTCTCTTATCTGACACACTCAGTTATCTGACACACTCAG
The DNA here is from genome assembly GCF_951802725.1 of Rutilus rutilus. NCBI lineage: Eukaryota > Metazoa > Chordata > Actinopteri > Cypriniformes > Leuciscidae > Rutilus > Rutilus rutilus. The sequence goes on along the minus strand of NC_140230.1, from coordinate 21,962,403 downwards.
TTCAGTTCATGGAGTCTCTCCTAATGAGCTGATGATCTGGTTCAGGTGTGTTAAATAAGGGAGACATACAAAATGTGCAGAGCAGCGGGTCCCGAGGACTGGAATTGAGAACCACTGTAGTAGGGAACAGTGGCGTGCACAGACCTCCTCCAGGGCAGGGGCGGAAGGACCAAAAAGGGCACTTTAAAAAAAAAAAAAACGTTAAAAACTGTATTTAAAGTAGTACCCGTCTGTCTGCTGTGTTTTTATATATTTTAATGACTTCCTCACAATTATTTGGAATATCTCGCTCGATGGAGAGCAGCAGTAGGTCAGAGGGCCTCTCTTCATTACCAATGAAAAGATGTTGATACAATTAGAATGCATAACACATCAAACAAAAATAGGGAAATGATGATAATATTACTAAATATGATTTACTTTACCAAACAAAACAGAGAATCAAGTAGGTAATTATGAGGAATTCATATTTAGTTATGTTGATGTTATAAATTTTATGTAGGCTATGTATTCATTAAAGTGTTAGCTATCATGAAATCAGTAACACTTTACAATAAGGTTTGATTAGTTAAATTTGTTAACATGAACTAATAATGAACTGCACTTCTACACCATTTATTAATCTTAGTTAATATTAATTTCAGCATTTACTAAAACATTATTAAAATCAAAAGTTGTATTTGTTAACATTAGTTAATGCACTGTCTGTGACATAACATGAACAAACAATTAAAAGTTGTATTATTATTAAAGGAGAACTCCGGTCAATTTTAACATTGAGCAAATTTTTTTGTACATTTGGAGTGCTGTCAGTACAGAGAACAACGACAAAAATCGGTGTTGCCTACACCGTGTTATCCTCTTTTTAAAATTTGCACCCTGTTGACTTCAATGGGGCAAGTTTTAAACCTGCTTTTAGCCTCTTAACATCCTTGATGTGTCATTACAAGTGCACAGGTCATGTGAGTGATTCCTTCGGGGTGAACGCGGGTGAATCTGACTGCAGTAGATGTGAAAGATATTAATAAAAATGATGTTTATTCAGCCAGCGCACATACCTGTATTTACATCCTGTTTTCGGTCGAAGTCCACAGTAGTCGATTGTCGAGTTCACGCGCATAGGTTTAGTACCTATGATCACGCGCGTGAACTCGACAATCGACTACTGTGGACTTCGACCGAAAACAGGATGTAAATACAGGCATTTTTATTAATATCTTTCACATCTACTGCAGTCAGATTCACCCGCGTTCACCCCGAAGGAATCACTCACATGACCTGTGCACTTGTAATGACACATCAAGGATGTTAAGAGCCTAAAAGCAGGTTTAAAACTTGCCCCATTGAAGTCAACAGGGTGCAAATTTTAAAAAGAGGATAACTCGGTGTAGGCAACCCCGATTTGTGTCGTTGTTCTCTGTACTGACAGCACTCCAAATGTACAAAAAAATGAGCTCAATGTTAAAATTGACCGGATGTCTCCTTTAACTAAGATTAACAAACAGGCCTACAGTAGCCTAACAAATGTTTTGCTCATGATTAGTTAAGGTTAGGTAATAAACAAATAAACCTTATTGTAAAGTGTACTTTGAAATCAAAGATATAAATTCCTTACAATTTAGAGCTGGACATGGAATTTCCTTTCACTAGATGTAACGTTGTTTCCCCAAGCTAATAACACTTGCTATGGCCTTGGACAAAAACGAATGACATTGTCAGACTCAGAATGAGGCTGCAATTAAGTTATACTTTTATGATTGTTAAGCATAACTCACATGCTGCCGCAACTTTTACAGTAGCATGGTAGGATAAATGTAACTTTTCCGTATTAGCTTAATGTTACCTGCTGCCCGTGCAGTTTGAAGACTCGCGGCGAACTGCTGCATACATAGCGCTGCAAAGGAAACTCCGCCTACCACTTCACCTCCGCCAAATGCTTCCGCCCAAATTTTTTTTTTTTTTAATTTTTTTTTTGTATTATTATTGTTAGTGGCAATGGTGTATAAGTGTATTGTTATGTATTATAATATTTATTTTAAAAATAATTATTATTTACATCTATCAGAGAGGGGCACAATACATTTTGAGACAAAAGGGGCAGGGGCTTCGATTTTGGACGTCTGGTCAAGCAGGCCTGTGTTGCCTTGTTACTTTCAAGTAATTCTGTGAATTTTGATGCAAACAGAAAGTGTATGTTTTCCAGAAACCACCAGAAACATAAACCTATATAGGCTCCTAGGCTAGCCTACATGTTTTAATATTTAGACCACTTCTATTATTGATTGATATCAGGGTGTGAAGAGAGTTTCAACTAGTATAACAAAAAGATTTTATGAAAAACATCGCCTACCCTATAGCTTTAAATGGAATCATGGGTCAGATTTAGCCTATTGGATAAAATAACAATTATTTCAGCTTTTATTTCAATTATTTTAGTTTTATTCAATAAATAAATTAAATTAAAGTGCATTCCTTACATGTATGGTGTCAAACAGGCTTCAGGAGGTCAAAAGGAAAACATATTCTTCTCACACACGCAAACCTTTTTAGTCACCCCCAGCTTCCGTGAGTCATTTCATCCGTAACAACCCGGGGGTCTGGGTAAAGAGACTGATCACACACTGATATGTGAGTTAAAAGGCTAAATCTTTTCCTCAATCTGCCTCATGCACACACAACACAGCACGTGATGTCCGACCATCGGTTATTAGAGGTGAAAGTCAAACCCCAGCAGTGTGAACTCTCACATCTTTGGGAATCAGAGGACTCTGTTCTGCATCACTGACAGAATGTTTACTTTTGTCATGTGAGAGAGTGATCAGAAAGTATATTTCTTATTTCTTGAAATATTCATATCATGAAGATAGATTGTCTAAAAAAAAATCACTTTCTCATTTTGTTAGTCCAAAAACAAACATTCAAGTTTTTAATTAATGCAGATGGCAAAATAACATTACTTATGTGCACAGTGCATCTTGAGACAAAACAATGGTACTGTTTACACAAAAGAGTGGCACTGACGCTTCGCTTTAGAAGGCCTTTATTAACCCCCCCCCCCCCGGAGCCGTGTGGAGCACTTTTATGATGGATAGATGCACTTTATGGACTTAAAAACATAAACGGCCATTGACTGCCATTATAAAGCTTGGAAGAGCCAGGACATTTTTTTATATAATTCCGATTGTATTCGTCTGAAAGAAGAATGTCATATACATCTAGGATGACTTGAGGGTGAGTAAATCATGGGCTAATTTTCATTTTTGGGTGAACTATCCTTTAAGCCATTATTGTCCGTGAAACCAGGGGTATGAGTACTACATTCAGTTTTCAAAATAAAAGTTTTTAACATTGATAACACCATGAAATTAAAGGTACTCTATGTACGATTTGTGGATTCAAATATCCAAAAACCACTAGAATGATATTATATATTTTGTTGATTTGTGTATTTACATTACCCCAAATGTTTCTGTAACGAGGTTAGATGTTATGGGAAGCAGGAGGCGGGAACCGGCGAACATTCAAACAGATTTTAATACCAAAAATAAAACAAATACCAAACGAAAGTAAAAGACAGCAGCCTCTGTCAGGATCTACGTGCAGGTTCGGTGTGATCGGGGCCTTAATCTTTAAAGTTTGAATCTCGTTTTCTTGATTTACCGCGAGTACCATTTTTTTCCATGCCTAATATCGATCTAGCTCACTGCAGTGTGCAACAAGTGTATCATATTGTATCCGCCAAGCGAACCCACAGAGTAGCATTATAACAACTTTCAACACACTCAAATGTATCTGATATGAAAAAACAGCGCTGCGTTACCCCACATACACATGACCAGAAGAAGCGGAAGTGGCATAATAAAAGCTCCTCTGCTCTCGAGCCATGTGTCATGCTTGTCTCTCATTAGCAATCGCTCCAGCGGCCTCGTTCCGCTCCAACGGCTTTTACGGCGTCAATAAATCTTTACATTACCGGTCATCCATGAATATGATTTCTGCCCGAGTCCCGTCGTATTCATCACCAGCTGTAGAGGTGAAGACAACAACTCCCATGATTCTGTGAAATCAAAGCTCCATCAAGCCTTTGGTTTCAATAAGTGACCTCTAGTGGCAAAAAATTACATAGTGTGCCTTTAAAGGGCAAACATTTTTCTTAAATGATTTACATTATTATACTATATAGATAGAGATAGATAGAAAAAAAAATCCACATTTCATAGCATACATTTAATAAAATATTATTTAATTTTATTTCTTTAATATTTAAAAGGTTTTTATGACTGAGCAGTCAAGGGACATGTTTGTCACCATATTTTGAGAATGACCCAAAGGCTATATGCTTCTTGATTAGACATTTGAGCTAGGTCATAGAGAACATTACCCAGATGGTCAACAGCCTCTTGAGCCTGTTTAAAGCAATTTAATAAGGGAAATGACATGTAACAGATATCTTTTAATGAGCAGAGGAAACATGGATCAACTTGGCACTGTCCTTTCCCTTGACAGTTTGTCTTTTCTCTTATGAATATTAGCTTGGATGCTATTGTTTGTGTGGGTGAGTGTATGGTTCCTAACAGCTTGTCCAGAGCTCTCCAATTTTGTTCAATGCTCAATATTCTTTTTGCAACATGCTTGTATTTATTACATCTTTTGTAGAGAGAAACTTAGCTGTCCTTCATGTTTTGTTTTATTCTGATTATCCCCCTCGGGGTCACAGATGTCGCTCAGGCCTTTGGAACATTTTTTCCATTTCTTATCACTTTCTCTCTCTCTCTCACCCTTCCATTGTCTCTCTCTTTTATTTGAAGCGCAGCCCTTATCCATTTCACACATCTTATTTTCTCAAGGGAAGGACTTTGTCCCCTGCCCCACACGTAACCAAACTCGTGTCTGTCTCTTATCAGTTACCTTTCTTTCACCCAAGGTTATCACCATGCATCACAACCCCCAGTTTGCTCTTCTCATACTTTTTCAAATCTAAAAAAGATGACATTTTCAATGGAGTGTCAGCTACTCAAAACAGCACCATTTTGTCCTTCACCCGAAAAATACGCAGTGTGAAAAGAACAGATAACACCAAAAGAGTTTTTTTTGTCTGTCTGCATGAGCACAAGAAACTTAAAGTGACATTGATTGGATGTGGGGTCATTTTTCTCTGCGGGCTGTTCAAGTGCATCTGTGCATGGCAGAGCTCTGTCTCTCTCTGTGGTTGCTTTTGTTGGTGTTTGATTGATTGTTAGTTCAGTTCAGGTGTGTCTTGTTAATTTGCTCTTCAGTTCTGTCTATAAACCCTGTGTTCTGTCTGGTTCTTTGCAAGTTATTAACATTACTTGTTTTGGTTGTTCTGCTTGTGAGCTTATCCCTGAGTATCTGTTTGTTAAAGTTTGAGTTTGTTTTTTGTTTAATAAAGCTGCTGCACGTAGATCCTGCTTCCTCCATCTCTGCAACCGATTGTAACAGAATAACTGACCAACATTGGATCTAGCAGCAGTAAAAATGGACTTAGCTGGCCATGACCTGAATGACTACCTCATCAGAGTCCTGATCGAGAGAGGTCTCCGCATCACCATCACCCAGTGATGGCTCAAGCCCCTTACCAGAGTCCAAAGATGGCCGCCATACCTGAGTCTCGTCCCGTCATGGCCGCCCTTCCAGAGCCTCGTCCCGTCAGAATGAGAACGTTTTGGTTTGTGTTTTTGTATGTATTAATTTAATCTCTCAAGTGAGAACGAGAAGTTTAAAACTTACAAGCTTCCGTACAACGACCGCCTGCAGCGTCTTTTGGGATTTCTAACGGTTCGAGTCTGAACACATCAAGAACACATCCGGGTACTTTCATGCATCCTATGTACTTGCATTCTTGAGTATTGGAATTGACCTCCACGGTTGATGATGATGTAGTATAAGTACACAAGGATGCAAGATCGCTTAAGAACGCATATTGAGGAACGGTCACAGTCAGTACTGTGCATGCGCATTAGCTGGTCCAGCCTCAAATGCATTATTTATTTTTTGTCATGATTTGATTGTTTAGAAACAAAATTTGAGACTGTTGTTGTCAGATTTAATTGGTAATTTCAAATTTAATCGCAAGCTTGGCAAACAGTTTTGGAGAATTTGATATTTCCCCATTCAAAGAGATGGGAACTGCACTTGAATGCCAGAGAAGCGTTTCAAAGATGGCCACAGAGTAAAATTACTTGTCTTAAATGGACTTTGGTATTACGTCCCAAAGCTTGCCTACTATTTTGCTATACACACTCAAAAGTATGTGTTTTTCTTCACAAAAAAGTGTACATCATTTTAGGGCACAGTATAAGTAGGCAAAGTGGTGTGGAGGGCACCAATCAGAGAACAGAAACAAGCAAATCCTCAAGCACATGTACAAGACCGCCGACAGCCAAAATATCACAAGAAATCTTTAACAGCTGCGAAAAACTCGTCTGAAAAAGTTAAGAGGAAGTGAAATCATGTGCATGACAACCACACACACAGGGAGTCTCACATTTAGAGGTCACGCTCCTCACAATGTCCCCCTGGTCCGTCTTCCTCTCAGACTTGCTTTATTTCAAACAGTTATTTCCTTCACTTTTTCAAGGAGTGGAGTTGAAGGTCACGTCTCCAAAGGCTTAAGCCCGTTTGAAAGAGGACGTTTTTGTGTTAGGGTATGTGCGCAAATACATGTGTGTGAGGAAAAGAGGTCTCACACAGTAATCACACCTCTATGGTGTAATCCGTGTTCTTCAGGCTGCACTACAAAACAGATTTACCAGATTTATACAACCATCCACATGTGTGTGAGTGAAAAGTTTACAAAGAGGTCATACGCATGTCATTGTTTTATGTCTCAAAAGCATCTTTATAGCGTGCAGGTCTTTTTTATTTTATTTACTGGCCACAGTGTGTTTATGATCATGCTGAAGTCACAAAATGGATTTCTTCCCCAGATTCTGTTTTTAAAGTTATTTTGGTGCTGGCCAATTGAATTAATGATGGTTTGAAAAATCACAATAGCATGTTCATCCAGAACCCATTTTCTTCAATTTAAGACCATTATCGACATGGTGACCGCTAAAAGGGCTAAAAGGATTAACCACAAACAGAACAATTCACTGATTTAAAAAAAAACACAGATGAATCACATGTCCTGTAACTGAAGCTGTGCTGTTAGCAACCATGTTGTTATACACATCTCTAAAATAAAAGTTTGAATGATTCATTCACAAATCACATTGATACAAATCAATGATCAGATTGCAGAGGTTAAAAGTTCACTGAAGAGGAAGATTATCAGGGAGAAACAACCTAAATTTACCTCAAACATACCTATCGTCTGATTTCAGAAGATTTGAAGATTGATGCACCATATTGAAACTTGATTTGTTTTTGCTAAAAGCATGTGATCCATGACTTCCAAAGCTTCATTCGCCTGAGAACCAGATTATAGCCCATATGAACCCTGAAATAAGACTGTGAAAAAAAGGCAGAGCACAGGTTTCATTTACATTTCACCTTTTCATTTTCTTTCATTTTAATCACTTTAAAAGTGACTTTTATTTATTTCTTCTAATCAATTGCAGAAGCAGATCTGAAATTAGCGGGACACAGTATTTTGGTAAGTGCAATTCATCAACGTACTCTGTGTTGAAAAGCCACAATGCTACGCAAAGCTTTGTTTCGTCACCAGAATAAAGTTCACAAGTCATTTGGGCCATTTTTATGATGCTTTTGTGTCCCTTGTGAAGTTCGAACGCCTCAATACCCATTTATTGTAATGAAAAGAGTGACCAGTGACATTCTTCAAATGTCTCCTTTTGTACTTCCCAGAAAAAAGAAATGGAATAGGTTAGTACTTTTGAGTAAGTGATGACAAAATCCTAATTTCTAGGAGAACTAAACCTTCAAAGAATCACTCTTTTGAACTCCTATGGCTTGATCAGAATAATTTATTTGAGAACAGATTCACTCATAAAGCCCCATGAATACACCGTAAAAACAAATTTGTTCAGTTTAATTCATTCAGTTGTGCAAACTCATTGCCTTAATTTAATTAAGTAAGCATAACTTAATTGCATCAAGTTCTTTTTTAAGATTTCCATTTAAGTTTTGTCAGCTTAATTCTATCTGTGATCTGAGGAAGTGTACTCCCAGAGTGCATTGAGGCATGAATAAATTAATTGCTTTGTTTACTATTTTTGGCTTTATTTTACCATTACAATTTTATTTGCTATCGTTATTGTTATACTGACAAGAGACAGCAAATAAAATTATAATGGTCTACATAATTAAATTAATAATAAAAAACTTGTTACCATTGTTGTGGTTTGCATGCTGAATGTTGAAGTATTTGTGTGACTCAAGCAAAATTGCAAGATATCGTCACGAATATAGAGGGATTATATAAACCCAAATAAAAGTTTATGCCTTAAGTGTTAGCAATAAAATGTTAAAAGATCATTATTTAACATGAAATATATGATCATTAATACATTCATTCAAAACATGGAATAATTGAAGTATAAATATATATATAATATTTATTTCTTCACTTCCTTTGAAATCAAATAACTGATTTCATGTTGCATCACTGCATCAATTGGAAGAGAATTACAATGATATAAATGAAGTTCCAAGAGCCCAAACAAAGGGAACACTAATCACAATAATGGTTAGAAATTTTAGGAAATCAACATGAATTTATGAAGTCAACTTATGAAGTTCTTCCAAAATGTTTTGTTATATTGACAATAACATTTAAGATGACTGGGAAATGAGCAAATGCAACTAAGAAGAATGATGACTGCAGAAGTGGAAGAAATGAGTGAAAAAAGTCTATTAAGAATTGCCCCGACTCAAAAACCATTTGCCCCGCTGTTTTTTTGTTGTTGTTGTTGTTGCTTTGGCAAAATGGTACTCAAACCAGTCAAGTAATGTTTACTTGGGTTTTCTGAGTAACGAAGGCATAGCATGCAAACAGTACAGATTACTAAATTGTTTAAGTAAGTTCAACAAATTTTTGGACATTAAGTAAAGTTAACTAAAAAGTCTTAGTAAGAACAACTTTATATTTAACTTAAATTTTAGGGTGTATTTCAATTACGCAAGACTATGACTGTGTGAAAGTGTTATTAGCAGCTTGATAGCAGCAGAAAATAACAGCAGTAACTTTTGATTCGAGTGGACACATAGTGTGAACTTATTTCTAAACACATATTTTTAGAGTATGCTATCCCAGAGTAATTGGAATTCAGAGCTGATGTCTTCCTGTCTCCATTCTTGCCAGACAGGTCACAAAGAGCATTGCAGTTGAAGAACAGAAAAATAAGGCTGTGATGAAAGAAAAATAAAAGATAAACAAAACCAACAAACTTTTGAGCCGACGGCGAGACACACTTCAGACGGGCTCTCAGAGTCATCATCATGTCGTAATGGAACTTGCAAACACCAGGCAGAGAAAGACAGGCATAGCAACCTTACAGTTAGATATAGGTGGTAAAAGAACAATACAACAGGGAGAGCGAGTGAAAAGATATAGGGGTAAAAGAAGATGAAAAGAAGGGGGTCTGATTCGCTTCAGTGGAGATGTATACATTTCTTTCATGTTACCCAAGAAAAGCAATCAGGGGGTGTGAGAGTGTGTTTGGTCACCATACCTGGACAAAGACACCAAATAATACTGATGTGCACACATAAGATGAAAAGCTCTTGGTGCACGCTGCAGAAAGTGACTAATACAACATCTGCAGATCACCAGAATATATACAGTGGTGGTCAGAATTAATGGCACCCCTGGTAAATATGATCAAAAATGGCTGTTAAAAATAAATCTGCATTGTTTGTCCTTTTGATCTTTCATTTAAAAAATCCGCAAAAATCTAACCTTTCATTGAAGTAAAAGAATTGAAAGTGGGGGGTAAGTCACATTATGAAATAAATGTTTTTCTCCAAAACACGTTGGCCACAATTATTGGCACCCCTAGAATTTTTTATGAGTAAAATATCTCTGAAGTATATTCCCATTAATATTTACCTTTATTTAGCACACCAGGGTGAATAGGAACATGAAATTGTCCAGCTATGACTTCTTGTTTCACAGGAGTTTAAATATGACGAATACACAAAGGCCAAATTTCTTTAATCATCCATCACAATGAGTAAAACCAAAGAGTATAGTTCTGATGTGCATCAAAAGATTGTTGAGCTTCACAAAATAGAAAGGTGCTGTAAGAAAATAGCTAAAGAATTGAAAATCCCCATTTTGACCATCAGGGCAATAATTAAGAAGTTCCAATCAACTAAAGATGTTACGAATCTGCCAGGAAGAGGACGTGTGTCTATATTGTCTTAATGCACGATGAGGAGGAAAGTTTGAGTGGCCAAAGACTCTCTAAGGATCACAGATGGAGAATTGCAGAGATTACTTGAGTCTTGGGGGTCAGAAAGCCAAAAAAAAAATTATCAAACAACCCTTATACAACCACATGTTGTTTGGGAGGGTTTCAAGAAAAATCCTCCTCGCTCCTCCAAAAATAAAACCCAGCATATTCAGTGGTCAGACACGACTGGATCTTCAAAAGGGACCGGATTCTATGATCAGATGAAACAAAAAAAGGGCTTTTTGGCAGCAAACCCACCAGATGTGTTTGGTGCAAACAGGGATAAAAAGTACCCCATGCCTACGGTTAAATATACTGCTGGATCTTATATGTTGTGGGCCTATTTTTTTGCTGGAGGTCCTGGACATCTTGTTCAGATACATGGTATTATGGATTCTAGCAAATACCAACAGATAAAAAAATCAAAACCTGTCTGCCTCTGCTAGAAATCTTATAATGGGCCGTGGTTGGATCTTCCATCAGGACAACGGTCCAAAACAAACATCAAAATCAACACAAAAATGGGTAACTGAGCACAAAATGAAGCTTCTGCCATGACCGTCCCAGTCCCCTAAACTGAACCCTATAATGAGTGGGGTGAACTGAACAGAAGAAGCAATAACATGAACTTGTGAATCTGAAGGATCTGGAGAGATTCTGTATGGAGGAATGGTCTCTGATCTCTTGTCAGTTATTCTCCAAACTCCTCAGGCATTATAGAAGAAAACTCAGATCAGTTATCTTGGCAAAAGGAGGTTGCAAAAAGTATTTAATAACAGGGAGCCAATTATTATGGCCAGCGTGTTTTGGAGAAAAGCATTTATTTTATAATGTGACTTACCCCCCACTTTCAATTCTTTTACTTCAATGAAAGGTTAGATTTTTGCGGATTTTTTTAATGAAAGATCAAAAGGACAAACAATGCAGATTTATTTTTTACAGCCATTTTTGATCATATTTACCAGGGGTGTCATTAATTCTGACCACCGCTGTATATATATGTATATGCATAAATGGTATTGCAAAAACTATTTTTGTATTGAAAAACAACTCCCAACATTGGTATTTGAGGCTGATCATGATGTTTAAAGAACTAGATGTCTTCATACCACCACAGTTTACACTTTTCAGGGAAAAATCCATCTACAAATTGCTTATATTTGTTTTTACATATTATATGGAATACTATTTTAAGGTCACTTCATAATATGTTCTAATTAATATCATACGAGCAAGGGTGTTGTTCTGGACACCACAGCTGTGATGAGTTGTCTGTTGAGTGGATGATTCCAATGACTCACTCGTAAAGATAGAAGACATTTGTTTTGTTCCTGAATTACTCAGTGTTTTGAACAAATCTGTTGAATAATGATTCAGTAATTTACTCATAAAGACAATGGCTGGGTCCAAAAGGGCATACTCTCTTGAGTAGGTATTTATTTAAAAGAAAAGCTAAAAAAGTATGTTCTATATAGTATGAATGTAAACTGGACACTCCATTCACCATGTTGCCCTTATAACGTGACCTATCAGCATCAGTTGCGTCGAGTCACGGCCCTTCACAAATCCTCTCCCGTGGCCTCATGGGATAGTAAATTGTTTATCGTATGCTCACTTCAGAATCTCGCCAGAAGAAGTATCTTGGAACTTTTTGCCTATTCTTTTATGAAAACTGTGAATTCTGATATATTTATTTTGTCACAAACTGTTACCTATATAGTAGGAATGTATGTGATTTCAGATGCAGCCAATCACTTGTCAATACCTTCTAGCGTAACAATGAGTAACGAAAGAGTCTTTGAAAACTCCTCACCACTAATGACTACAAACAGTTGAACAGAAGTGTTCATATAACTGTGCTTCAGTGTGAACTCAGCTCAGTCTGGTTATTTAAACAGATCCCCAAAGCCTAACCCTCTTGATTTCTGAAATATACATTTGCAATAAAAAATCAAATATGACATCTGTACTAAGAGAGCTCTAAAATAAGATCCTTAGAGGAGGCCAGAGCTCACAGCTCATCACTGTTAAACTATCATGAGTGTGATTGACAGATACTTAACTTCACTTAACCCGGCCCACTAACTACTCCTCTGCTCTTCAAATGCATCTCAGTTTTACAAGAAGATTGGATTGAGTTTTAAAGGCTCGGTTTTAATATGTCTTTCTTCAAACGGCATAAAACATTACACAAATCTATCTCAAAGGCTTATGGCAACTGACTCAAAGCACCTTGAGGTACATATTGGAAGCATATGCAAATCAACCTGACTTACCGCGAATGTCAAAGTTCTGATGTGTGCATTAAAGACTGTAAAACGGGCTGCACCTCTCTGTGTCGTTAATGTAAATCACACCATTAACCAGATGACTATGTACGCCACAGAGAGCTGATGGAATGAAGCATAAATCACCAGGGGTTAAATCAGTGACTGACTGTAACTCTCCCCTTTTCGCTTTGTGTCTCACTTTCACTCTCTCTTTCCAAAGTGTCACTTGAAAAAGGAAGTTTTGCACTGCCTCTAAAAGTTTATCCTCTCCATTCACCTCCGGTTGAGTCGCCTCATTACTGAAAAATGTTTCACTTGCCCTTTTCTTCTCGTAAATTCAATATAAAAAAAAGAACAGCCTTGTACAAGATCGAACCATCTCCCTTCTCCTTTGAAAGATGGCTGAACTTCCTTGAGATGCTACTGAATGCTGGCACACCATCTAATCTTACATTATATATTCCAATCCAAACGGCATTGTTCATTTACCAAATTCAAGAGTCCATCTCTTTTGAACCCTAATCCAGCATCCATAAATGAAGGCTATTATATTAGATTATTGCCTGGTTTCACAGACAGGAATTAGATTAAGCCAAGATTAGGCCTTAGTTCAGTTAGTACATTAAGTAGCTTTTATAAATGTGCCTTAGAAAAAAGCATTACTGGTGTGCATCTTGAGACAAACATATTTAAACGTATTTTAAGATATGTCAGTGCAAGTTGCTTTCAGTTAAAACAGCTCAAACATGCATTTTAGTCTGGGACTGATTTTAAGACTTGACTGTGATACTGGGGGAATATTTATTAAATTAGGTTATACACTTTCCTAAATACTCTTAACATTTGAGCATGCATGTCACAACAGATTAGGCTGATTCAGACAAAATCATCCTCTACAAAATGACGCAAAATGTTATTTTTGTTTGCTGCATTCATGCTATTACTGAACCCAGAATAGACCGCTATTCTGCATCTGCGCACCCTGTTTCCATTAGAAAATAATACAACTGGAACAGTTAATGAAGGATTTGATAAACTCAGTCAGTTACATTGTTCGGCACAGAAGACCTGGAGCTTTATGGCTGAGCATACCAATCAGCTCAAAAATTACTTCAATTAAGACAGCTTTTAGAGAAAGTAGTAAGTATGCCTATTTTTATCATCAAAAAAATAATGTCAAATTTATTTTAGGCAATGTCTGCCCAACTAAGTGAGAACTGCGCTATGAATGAATCAATGTCGCCATCTGCTGGTTGTCTTATGAACAGCTTCTTATAGTATACCCGACTAAAATTAGTTCTCTCCTTCGCTATATGGCAAAACTAGTCTTTTAAAATGAATCTATATTTAGTGAATAATAACATTATGACGCATTAGCTTGGGGGTTAATTAAAAGATTGTGTGCTTTCACTGTATCTGAAAGAAAACCTATTATTTAGCCTATTGTAAACCCACCACCTCCAACTCAAATGGCAGCACAGTTCAGCCCTGTAATTATACTATGTGTAATGTTATTTTACAGAAGCTAGATCATATTAAAGCAAGAGTGCAGTCACTGAGCTTCAGATCTATAGAGCTGGTAAGTCCCGCCCCTTCCGCTAATCCCCCTGGACCTCTAGGTTGAAAAATCATCAATGCAAGTGAATGTGAGAAAATAATTATTTTCTGGTCCCGTTTGAATGTTGCCATGAATGTGAACATATGTTTTCTGTGAATTTTTACTAGAATTTTTCGTGTGAAGAATGCTACAATTTAGCGAGTAGAAGTTTGATACGGTTAGACTTTGTGTGAGAGCACTTTGTGGACTACAACTCTTCTCTGCTTTCGACGCGGGAATCTGAAGAAAGAACAGCCCATTTTGTTTGAATGGTGACATTTGGGTACAAAACACACAGGAATCTCGATCTGTCTCCATAGATTATCGCAGCATTAGCACCGTGATTTGACAAGTGGAGGGAAAATGTGTTCTGGGGTGACGTCACATAGGCGACATGTAGTCTTTCTCGTTATGTCTTTTCCACAACTGCTAGCCAAAGAATCATACAATATACTGTCAAATTTGAAAAATTATCTAAAAAATTCACAGACAACATATGTTCACATTCATGGCAACATTCAAACGGGACCAGAAAAGAATTATTTTCTCACATTCACTTGCATTGACGATTTTTCAACCTAGAGGTCCAGGGGGATTAGCGGAAGGGGCGGGACTTACCAGCTCTATAGATCTGAAGCTCAGTGACTGCACTCTTGCTTTAATATGATCTAGCTTCTGTAAAATAACATTACACATATTTTACGGATGGGCGGGACTTACCAGCTCTGAGTAGCTCTTACCGGTTCTGATTCTGAAAGGCAATGTGTAAGCCTACGGATAAATCTTCTCCTAAAGTCTGACCTCTCTCAAAACTCTTATAAGTTTATACGGAGGCAGTATCATTTTTACAAATTATTTATTAATGACAATTAAAAATGAATAAAAGTATATATATGTAAATATATATTAAAGTTAACCTTGCACTGAGCGTATTTTTTCGCTTTTTTTCAGATGCTGAAGAGATCGTCCTACTACTTGGATTCAATGCAAATACTAATAGTAATAAAAATGGTTTGTTATCTAACTTATTCTAACTCAAAGGTATACCGACCAATCACAATATGCTGTCGAAATCACGTGTTGCCGGTTCGCACTGACGCAGAACCTCCGCGACCGATAGTCCCTCCATGTGAATGTCGTCGCCAGTCTTATAAAAGCTAATTTGACAAGGTAAGAAAGCAGTATTTGGTGTATCGCCACAACCGTATGATAAAACATGTTTATTGAACTATATCAATATTTACTGAGTTGCTGAAAATGTGTTGATAACGTTGACAGTTTCATAAGCTTATTGCTGCGCCTGCCCAAATCGGCAAGGTCAGAATAGACTTCTGCCCATGACAGATAGCAGCTAGGTAATTCAGACATCTGACAGATCTTAACATGCTGTTTACATGCAGTATAATTGGAAAGTGTAGAAGCTCAAGATTATTTTGTTGAGTACTAGTAAAATATAATTAGTTAAATCATTTCATTGTTCACATAGACGAAACATCATACATACATATATACATATATATATATATATATATATACATATATCGACATCTGACTGGTGTTATTTTTTTACATAATTTGGCTCACAACTATTACTTTTCTTATATGTGCCGTCTGGTTGATTCTTAGGTGCTCAGGTGAGATGTGGGTGCAAATGCTTTGATTGGTTGTTGAATAGAGGAAGTCCCCTTTCCAAAATGACCACCAGGCTGCTGTGCAGATGGGCGCGACGGTTTCCTCACTGCTCTCAGGTAGCCGTGGCCTCAGCCCGACCACAGACTTCCACAGTTCACCATACAGAGCCGCTGTGCCCGATGTCCGTGTCTTGGATCCGACCTTCTGCTAGGCACTTCTGTCAGGGGAATGAACTGGCCAGGATGGAGGAGACGCCATTTCCATATGAATGTACAGAACTTGTCAAACTTGTTGAAAAGGCGTCCACTCCACAGGAAGTGCTTCAGTTGTGGGCAGAGCAAGGCAGATCTGCCAGCGATGCTGCCAGGTGTCTGGTCCAGCTGAACCTGCGGATCATGGAGAAGGGCGGCAAAGAAATTCTGCAGGACCCGCGCTTCGAGCACATGCTGGAGACTGTAAACGCTCAGGTAACCATGACAACCAGTCTGAGTAGCAGCTTGAATTGAAAGTCACTTGTCACTGATAAAGATGTATTGGGCCGGTGGAAGATTATCTTGTTGTTTTCATACAGGTGTCCTCAGTGTGGAATGGATCTCTGGTGGCTCTTCTGCGTACGCTCACTATGCTGGGTGTCCCTTCTGATGCCCCTGTACTCCACTCCATCCAGAATGAAGTGCTTTGGAGGATCCGGCGCCTTACCTACCGTCAACTGGCCTACCTGGTGGACTGGGTAGCCTTTCAGCGCAAAAGAGGGTGAGATTCACATGCTTGACAAAGCATGATTCACAGTCATAGACATTAGCACAATTTAAAAATAGACCTATAAGGGATGACTAGTCAGTTGTTGATACTAGTTGATTAGTGGGCTAGTCTGTTTGTTTATTTATTCAGATTTTTGTTTTAGTTATAAGATTTTAATAAACATGCAGACAGACTAATTCAAAATAATTCTACATTTTTGTGTTGTGACGAGAGGTCGCATTAGACTTTCTCATTGTCCGCCATTTTGATGGACAGGGTCATAAAAATTCCATCATAATCTATTATTACCTGATTTTTATCCATTATTGTAATTTTCAAGACTTGATGGCCTTTCATTCACATCTTCATTTTTTAACATGCACTTACAGGACAAGCATATACGGTAGATTATGCAGTTTTTTGTTTATGAAGAGAACAGTCAATGACAGAAAATATTCGGTTAAAGCGACCTCTGGTTGTGTCTTGGTTTCCCAAAAATATTAAGAAGCACAACTGTTTCCAACAGTGATAATAATAAGACATGTTTCCAAATCTGATTTCAAATTCAAATTTGAGCACCAAATCAACATATTAAAATAATTTCTGAAGGATCATGTGACACTGAAGTCGGAGTAATGATGCTGAAAATTCAGCTTTGCATCACAGGAATAAAATAAATGTGCTTGTGTTGTGATAGGTATGAAAACGAAGCGCTCACCACAATCCTGCTGAAACAACTGGAGCTGCGCTGGACAGAGCTAAGTGACAGTCGTACCATCACCATTCTCATGGGCCGTGCTTTGCTTTTCTCCCCCACTCTAATGGACAAACTGGAGGACAAAGTGAGTGCACACACTTTAAAACACCTGTAGCCACCTAGCCAACCAAACATATTTGAATACTTTGCATTATATTGTATTAGGCTTATGTAACCAATGCTGACCTGTATCTTGTGCATTCCAGGCTCTGGAGTTGGCAGAGAGCTTTAGCGCAGATGATATCCGGAAGGTGGCATTAGCACTGGCCTCTCAAAACAGGAGGGCCGTTTCTTTGTTACGGGCTCTCTCATACCACCTGAACCAAAAATCCTCCTTTGAACTGAAAACGCCGTTGCTGCTTGACATCGCGTACACTTATGGTCAGTGAGAAATTGTGATAGCTTGGGTTTTTGGCCTATGGCCTAGACTTCCATAAATAACTGTAAAAATCTAATTATCCTCTCATCTTCCTTTGAATAAAAGGTAAGCTGAATTTTCACCAGGCACAGGTTCTTCAGAGAATAGCGACAGAGCTATTGCCTAGGTTATCAGATCTGAGTTCCCTAGATGTCACCCGCTGTGCCAAGTCTCTAGCCTTCCTCAAGTGGCTCCACCTGCCTCTGTTTGAAGGCTTTGCTCAGGTTAGAGTCTTTTTTTGATTGTAATAGTCTCTCCATCGCCAGTCTCCATCTACATACACATACTTTCTTTTGTTTCCCCCTCTCTGTTGTTTTTCAGCACTATGTGAATTATAGTGAAAGCTACAGCACTCTTCAGGTCTGTAATCTTCTCATGTCTTTCGCCAAACTCAACTTCCAACTTGGCAGAGGAGAGGAGTTTTACCATAAGGTAACCAATCCGAGTGGTAATATATTGTTATTATCCTTGATTAACTGCAATGCACTGTATATTTATGTATGTATGTAATAGGTTTTATTGTATGGCTACAGGTACACAAAGCTCTGGAAAGGTCCTTTCAAAATTTAGAGCCCTTCCTGAAAACAGATGTGGTCTGGTCGTTGTGTGTGCTGAACCAGGCCAATCCTGATTACATACCTTCTGTTACAAAGCATGACTTTCAGAAGAAACTTTCAGGTGCGAAGGAATGAATGTGCTAAAAAATATTCAGAAAAGACTATACTCTCACTTTGGGAAAACTGCTGATTTATATTTCTTGTGTATCAATGTGATTAATATCATTTGCTGTTCTCATTCGAAACACACGGTGGCAGTATAGGTGCATTGTCCAATGTTTGTCTTTACATTCATGACCGATTGTAGGCAGATCTAACCTACACTACCTTTCAGAAGTTTGGAGTCAGTATGTTTTTCTTTTCTTTCTTTTTTTAAAGAAATTAATACTATTATTCAGCAAGGATGCATTAAATTGATCAAAGGTGACCCAAAAAGACTATCCCATCATAACAAAAGACTTCTTCACAAAACAATCACGTTTTCCACAAAAATATTAAGTGGTTATTAAGCAGTTATTTTAATTTGTAATATTCCACAATATTACTGTTTATACTGTATTTTTGATCAAGTAGACGCAGGCATGGTGAGCATAAATCTTTCAAAAACATTTTAAAATCTTATCAACCACAAACCTTTGAATGGTAGTGTATTTTTAACCTAAATGAAAATACTGTCATTATTTCACCCTCATGTCATGTCTATTTTAATGTGGTAAATTTTTCCATGGAACACAAAAGAATAAATTGCAGAATTGTCACACATTTCTTTTTCATAGGCTGTCAAGCTGTGCACCATATTTCAAGTCAGTCTGCAGTCATATCATGTTTTTGTGTAATTGTGATGTTTTCCTGACTCATCCTACAGGTGGCTTTGCGGATCGGACTGAGAACTATCGGCTGAAATTGCTGCATATCTCTGCCTTTGCTCAGCTGGAGCCTCTAGGAATCACTATTAAATCCCCTGCTGTCCTGCTGCCAGCTGCCCCGGGGAAAGTGGAGACCAACACCCCTATGCAGAGCAGCCTACACACAACCCTCCAGAGTCTGACCAACAGCCGGACACAGGCCCTCCGCACTGCTGTCAAAACTGTATACGGCTGGACAATAGGTGAGTAGCAACTGCAAGGTAATAAACATCATAGGTTTGAGTTCCATTCATGGGTCTAACAGAACCTCCTGATGATTTGTATATCTGTTGATCTATGTTCACCACAGATGGAGAGCTTGTGGTAGATTCAGAAAATAAACCTATTGATTTGGAGAACTTGAAAGCCCCTCATTTACCTGGAGGCGGTGGACCTGATGCCTTACCTGCAGGGGCACGACGGTGAGTATTCATGTGAAAGCTTTGTTCTAAGATCACATACAGAGATGATTTCTGATTGTGTCAATGTGCTTGTGTCTATTTGCAGAATAGCATTTGTGTCTTGGGAGTTTTCTAACTTCTGCCTCAAGAGCAAGGATCTTCTGGGCCGCTTTGCCATGCAGAAACGCCACTTACAGCTGGCTGGGTTTATAGTGGTGGAGGTGAGACAGTATAGGAGATGAAAACATATCTCAGTTAATTTGAAGTATTAAGGCCTGTTCATAGCCTGGCAAGCCAGACCCACATCAAGATGTTAGGTCTGGCAATTCACCATTGGCACGGCTCAATCCGAGGGGCGGGCAATCAAACGGTTGTCTTTCAAGTTCCCTCTGCACGCAATAGGATAGCGCTACAACCAACCAGAGCGTTTTCCCACCAGCGGAGCTAGTTGATAGATTAAACTTTTGCAGACAGTATCTGGTCGGCAAAACTACGAACACATCTTCCTTTTTTAAGAATGACTTATGTGCCGTTCTTTTTCTTTTCTCATTCATCAGAATCATTTATGAACCTCTTGTCCAACAAAAGACAACATTTAATAACATGCATTTACTCCAAACTCACTTCATAACGACAGTTGAGCTCCTCCTTCTGTGAGATGATGTGCTTCTGATACAGAATAAGGCAGTCGTGTATTTATAAATCATGTTTAATCAAAGCGTTTCAATCTTCTGTTTATTCAGATACAGCGATAGGGATTTCCTGGAATGATGCGCCTTTATTGTACTTCTGCGGCGGGGCATGAGAGCGCCCTCTGGCGTTCAGATGGAGCAGTGTTTACTACCGATCAGCTGCACTCCACTGACAAGCTGCACATAAGATAATCGCAAATCGCGTGCGGTTTTGTTGCGATTAATCGTTCAGCCCTAATAATAAGTGCACGCTGCAATTATGTTGGAGAGTTTGGAGTTTTTCCCTCTTTTCCACCTCACTTTTTAAATTGCTTATGAATGCCCGTGCAGCCGTGCGCATTTTACTTTCGCTTGTAAAGCTTTCCAATTAACGTCAATTCGGGGCGGCAATTGCTTGAATACTGGGTTCATCATTATTCTTTATGATTATGTTTGCAGGTTCACTATTAGCAAATAGGCGCTAACATTTCGCTTTGAAACCAAATCTTCCGCCATCGACTTGTCAGTAAGCTGGCCTCACTCTCGTCACGTGATAAAAGAAATCTGACTGCTGATGGTCTTCCAACACGCAATACCAGTTCTTATATGATACAAAAAAGTTCTCTCCTTTTTATAGTACCAGTGTTGTTAGCCTGATTAGTTCTATTCCTATTGTAATAGCTATTACATGGCAGGCAGTCCCCCTTGACTTTGGGTTATAAATAGCGGCAGTAAAGACAGAACTGCGGAAAAGGACTCAGGCTCTGTCTGCAGCATGTAGGCCAATCCTGTTAGCCCTCTGCCTCCTGGGGTACAGTTTAATAGAGTTGGCTGGACTTGTCTTGACTTCCAACTGAGCACAAGGCTGACATAATGCTCCTGCCATTTGATGCGCTAGCTGACACAAGCCATTTTAAAAGGCATAACATTTCTCCATTTTCTGAGATTGATTTTGTGGTCACATACATTAGCAAAATTCACCCATTGTCTATTTTCAACTGTGTAAACTGCTTCATACATTGCCACACAAAACCATCACATTCAAACCAAGCAGAATTCTGTTGGTCAATGCAGCTTGAACCTGTTGCGAAATTTAGGAAATTCTACATTGCGTGGATTCCTATTGAAAATAGGAATTTCGCCTGTGAATATTTGCTAAACAATAACAAATGTGACTGCAATTTTACTCTTGCGTATATTGATTTGTCACAACCCCACTTCTTTTGTGTCCTCCTACAGGTGCCGTACTTTGAATGGCTGGAGCTGAAATCTGATTGGCAGAAAGTGGCTTACTTGAAAGACAAATTAGGGAAGGCAGTGGCTGAGGACATGGCTAAGTGAGCCATCAAGCCTGTCGATAACTTTGAATGTTTTGGACACAGGCAGCTTATAGACATCAACAGGGCCAGACAATAACAGGACTTACAGGTGAAGTAAGGATACAGATATTGAGTATTAGATATACACACAGAGAGAGACTGTTACAGCATCCTCAAGTTCCATGATCCACCCGAACATCAGAGTGGAAATCAAATGCGACTGGGAGCTGTGATCCATCTCTGCAGGAACAGAAAGCAGAGCCTCCAGAAAGCAGCAAATGCTCGGAAACAACAGAGTTGTGTATCCGCTGCCTTCCCAAAAAGGAAACTGAGCCAAAGAGCTAGACATATGTTGTGAAATGAAAGTGTGTGACTGATCTGAAGGGCATAAGCAATGTTCACCACAGGGGGAAACAACTCCACATCAACTACACTAAATTATCAGAGCGTTGTGTTAATCCTCCACATCCTCAACACAACTGGACGTTCACACTCTCTACTTCTTAATAAATACATACACCTTCTGTTTTTGATGTGGTTGCCTAGACAACACATGGGGCTTTCCTTGTTTCCAAGGAGACAGTTGTTAGGATGGAAATATTTATTGAGAAAGGGATTGAGAGTTCAGTACTTAGAGATACTTTCATTACACTTAGAGAGCGCCACTCTATTATTGCTTATTAATGAAAAAGTAAAATGATACCAACTCTACTTGCTTCACCTGATATCTGTACATTTGCAAATGTGCTTGTGATTTAATTAAATATGAAAAATATGGTTGTAAGAATACATATCGGATGACAGTTTTTGCCTTTTGGAAAGGCCATCATTGCACTGTTATTTGCTGTCAAGCCTGGACAGTCACTCTGGTCAGTCTTAGTGGACCTTTCTCTTGAAATCTTGAAAAGATTTTGTACAAAGAATGGATTTTTCCACTTAGACTTTCACCTCAAGCACCTCAGTGTATGCATTGTGTGGTATCAATAAAACTAATCTCGTATTTTCATCAAAGAGCATATGATGACTCATTGCTGTATTTTGCCCAATGTGGTTTGCTAATGTTGGCTGTCTGTTTGAGTCATGCTGTGATGTTTTGTGTAATGAAAATAACATTCTAATGAAAGGTGAATCTGGTCTTAATTTATTTCGATGATTTGTATGCAGATTAATTGCATCAACAGACACAGGTTTGGTTTGCTGTATGATATGGATCAGAATCTAGGCTAATAAACGTGTTTTTAACAATGAGCTGACTATCAATTAACAATAATTATTGAAATTTGTCTAATGTTTGCTCAGATATGCTGTGTGTAGGGTAGGCAATTTCGGAGCGGCTAGCAATTGCAAACTAGCTTTGAAAGAGTCTCCAAAAGCCACGCCTCCTTCAAAACACGTGAATGCGCACAACAGAGTTTGCAAAGCGTCACGAGAGAAGGTGTTAAATAACCTCATGTCTCAGATAACATTATAATAATATTGAACGTAAACAACTTACATAACTCTGACTTGTACCACCTGACTGCTGCAGATTCATTTTGCCGTTGATAGTGTTGGAACACAAATCTGGGGACGTGTCGTGAACAGCCGGGTAGAAGAACGTCATGGGTTGCCATCTTGTAATTACGATTACGACATGGCATAAACTTGATGTTTTGGTTCAGGAGAAACTGTAAAAGGTGGCTGCTGTTCCTTTGCGGAGCTCAGTTATGGCCTCATGGATGGAACACGCTGATGACGTGTTGTCGACGCGAGCAGGGTGCGTGGAGGTATGGAATATGTTTTTTTTTTTTGCAAGCATTTAATAAAAAAAAAAATATATATATATACATATTTATTTATATATATTTATATGTATATGTATGTGTCTATGTATGTATGTATGTGTTGACAGGCAGGTAGGACATCTTATCGGACAAACATGTTTTGGTCCTGAGACTTCCACAGAAGATATATGTAAATTTTTCAATATTTAGACCAATGTTAGAAATTATGGCCTGGATTCACAGACAGGGCTTAGATTAAGCCAGGAGTAGGCCTTAGTTCGGTTGGGGCATTTAAGTTAGCCTGACTACGTCAGACTTCTTACTTCCGCTCAATTTCATTTCGCTTCTGTACTTAGTCTGAGACAGCGTAATAGCAGAGCCCGTCTACGGAGAGCCTGCCCACTCCCTATTAAGTCCTATTGTACCGAATTTTGGTTGTAGTTCCACCAGAGTTCCACTGGGGGCGATCGCCCATGAGTGCAGAATGAATGGGAGTCTATGGGGCTAGACGGCTAAATTTGTCTCTTTCACCCTATTGACGTTGAGAAATCTCAAATTCGATAGTAGGTTTTGCAAGTTCAACATGGGTTATAGGTCGAAAGTTGAATGAACGAGTACTTATGTCCTTTCGATTTCTTACAGGTTGAGTTGTTGTTGCCCATAACACGCTAGCATTCTGCTAATGAACGCTGATTGGTCAGTGAAGGACTGATTACGACCAGAGATACCGCTTTATGGCATCGTGGCATCCGAAGGGACCAGAAACAAACAAAACAAAAACTCGTCTAGCACGTGTATTTACCTGTGTCAGCTGTGTTGTCGATGCCTCGAGAGAAAAGAAAGTGCAGAGCGCGAAAGCACCAAAGTGACTGAAGGATTGCCATAAAGCAGTATCTCTGGTCGTACGATGTGTATGACGTCATTGACACTTTAAAAGACTTTTTAAAGCAAATAAGTGACTCTAAAAAATCGAACACCCAGCAATGTGTAATTTCTTTGCATCTCTTTTCGAATACAATATTCAAATTACTAGGCAAAAAATTATATCCTGAGAAAAGTGGATTTTGAGGGGTATACTGCCATAGACCTCCATTCATTCTGCACTCGTCCTGTGAGCACCCTCATATGGAATCAAAGTGGAACTGCAACCATTTCGGAAGCCGGAAGTGTACTGAGAGTGAAACTTCTCGCCTTATTAGACATTCTCTGGTAATAGCTTTCCGTTTTCCTCCGGCCTGAAAACAGCCAGCCAATCAACGAACAGAGGGCAGGCTGAGAGCCGTGACGTAGACACTAATTGTACCGTGGATGCGTAGATTTACTTCACATAATCTGCAAAAGTCGTTCACAGCCACGTTCACTCCGGTATTTCGCTCGATGGTTTTGTTTTCACATCATACTTTACAGTGGAAGTTAGATGCGGCTGAGCATGCGCATAACACAACCAAACGTTATGTGATTGGCTTACGGGAACCAATGATTTTAAACTTCAGACAAGCGCCCCCCGCGAGAAAGAAAACGCTTTTCAATTATGCCATGCCAGACTCTGTCTACGAAGCAAAGCGAAGTAGCAGAGTTTGGTATTACCAGGCTACATTTAAGTAGCTTTTAGAAACAAAACAAAAAACATTACTGGTGTGCATTTTGAGACAAAACAATGGCACTGACATATTTTAAGATATGTTTGTGCAAGTTACTTTAAGTTAAAACATCTTAAACATACGTTTTAGTCTGAGACTATCTTTAAGTCGTCTGTGTGAAACCGGGGGTATTACTATGAATGAGAGAAAGTGCAATGCCCAATATGGCTGGAAAAACAGTCCTGCCTTCTAACCTGATACAAGCTCTGGTTGCTATAGAAACAGTCAGTGTTCCGAGACATGCGTTTATGACTGCACATGCATTCTGTCTGTCTGTCTGTCTGTCTGTCCTTTATTCGCATATCTCTCGAACCGTTAGTCCGATGGATTTCAAACTTGACAGGTGTCTTGCTACGGGCACGAGTAAGGGCATCGCAAAGTTTGACGTTGTTTGGATTAGAAATGCAAAAGATATCGTTAAATATATCTGTAAAAGAAGCACTTGGAAGGTTGTGGTTTAAAAATAAACATTCTGACATAAACACTCAGCTAAACATTAGTCAGCTACACTGTTTACTTCTGAATATTATATTTTATTCACGGCCATCATTTGTAGTAGCCTATTCACAAACTGTTTGCTCAAGCGTAGCGTTTTTTCAGTGTTCACTGTGTAGCCTGCTCCTTGAATCGCCGCGCTTATTCATTTGTGGATGTTAACTGAATCTGTAAGTCAGCTACGCTGTTTACTTCTGAATATTATATCTATCTATAAATTACAGGAACGTCTTTCTGGCTGGTCCAAGCTGAATTTTTTTTTTTTTTAATCATCATTTAAGTGTTTAGAAAAAAATTGAGACAGTGGTTGTCAGATTTCATTGGTGATTTTAAAACCACTCCACTCCATACAGCTCGATAAGCAGCAACAGTTTCACGGGATTGTACATTTTCTCTTTGCACCCTGCCCATATTCCTCTCATTAAGTCTGGGTAAATTTTTTCCCGATGTGCCAAACTGTGCTAAACTTCAACATCCCTTTTAATTTCTTTTTTTAATTAAAAAATCTGTTAATTTGCTCAAAATCAAAAAATTGTCAAGGGATGGACATTATTTAATGCCGTACATTACTGTTTAGGAACAAATCACAAGATAAAATGCACCCGGTGCAAAATAACACCACTGTAGGGTAGAACATATACAGTTGGAACACCTTTTGCTTTTAACATTATGCTACCACACAAAAACTGGTTTTTCATGTGATATTTCTTTTATTTGTCTACTAAATAAATTATGGTCAGTAATACATATAAATAGTTCACATTTTAGTTCATAAAGACATGAAGTACTTTTGGTCCAATGTCAGGTACAGTTGAACCTGTTCTCTTATACAGTTAAAACACATTTTTAATACTCTAAAGTAAACTGACCTAATCAACTAATTTCAAATGTTAACGTGTAACGGTAGCTAGTGATGTTACGTCTGACACCGACGCTCCGAAGCTTGCTTCAAACTCGAACGGTCCTTGCAATGAACCACTGCTTCGGAGCTTGTATCATTACGTCACTAGTGAAAATGACTTCTGAAGCAAACACACTGGTTCACTCCTGTAGTAAACCACCTGACTGCTTTGACAGCCCAATCCAGTGTTGACAGGTTTGAAACCTGGCGGCTGTATTTCTTATAAAAGTGAAGGTAAAAAAAAACTATAGAAACCATTACAGAAATTCTATTGGATTTAATGGTTTTCATGGGAATTTTATTGGTTGTAATGGGAATTATAGTGGTCTCTGTGGGTCTACTGATATGTGTAATTGGGTTGTATTGGTGGGGGCATTAAATCCTAATGGAATATGTCCCTAACACACTACAAAAAAGAATAATGTAGTGGTTTAAATGGTAAAAGCCAATGGTTCCTATTTTAATATAAACCATTAGAATTTCTGTGATGGTTTCCAACTTTTTTTTAAGCTGGTCTGATCTTCTGTCCTTGTCTAAAGAAATAATTACACACACACATCATGTTTTATTATCAAGGTGAACACATGAAATTCATCAGTATCTGTAAAATTCACCAGTATCTGTAAAATTCACCTACATAACTGAGTTTCACAGCACTAACACTGTTTCAGCTTTGATCGCCTCGGTAAAAACACGTAATAAACGGGGCGTTACTTGCATTTTATGGTTGTCAGCTTTGTTGCATTACATTTACTTCACCAGGAGATGGTGCTGCAATTTCTATCTGAATGAAGCTTCGAGTAATGAACCATTTTCGACACAATTGTATCAGAAAGCAATAATGCTTCGAAACGCTTCATTTGGCCATCACTAACGGTGGCTGTTTCAGGGCAACAAGAGTAGGATCCAGCAAACATTTATTCAAAGAAACATAAAAGTAAATCCAGGCAAAACTAATAAATCCAGACACGGGCAAGGAAGACAAACAAATCTATCACATCCATAGAGGGACAACACCAGACAAAGACCATGAGAAACACTGGGGTATTTATACACAACGGTGATTGGCAAACAAGACACACCTGGGAACAATCAGGAACTAATCAGGGTAACTATGGTAACAAACAAGGCAGGCAAGACAACAAGGGAAACAAGAATTGAACAAAGGCATGAACAGAAACAATAGGAACAGAAAACAATTCAAAATAAGAGTCCAACAAAAGACAGGGGAAACAGGTCAGGATCGTAACAAAATGTCTTAAAATATATAATTCGACAAAAATAATTTCATTTCAGATCTTCATTGTATTCCTATTCTTTATTGTAGGCTATACAACGGATAGTTTGCTTTTTAACAGCAGAACATCTGAGAGTTAAAGGTAACTTTTTCACTCTACTAAAGCATAAAAATACCATAATATGTTTACATATATTGAGGAAACATGCTAAGTTCACATACTCGTTTCTTTGAAAAACACTTCTACAGCCAGTTATTTTACTTCTAAAGGTGCGTTTCCAGGCTGGAATGTTTGTTTTTGTTTTGGTCTGTGATACTGCACATTTCCAATTTTCATTGTCCATTGCGCTCGTTCCTATTGTGTGTGCTCAAACTGGCAACCCATGTGAGTGCTGTCCAGTCTGAGGAGCAGGAGGCAGGAAAAACATCGATTTCCGATATTTTGAATTGGACTGCAGTACCTATTTCGACCACTTGTCATTCTTACAGGCTGTACCTTTAAATAGCCCATCAGTAAATCACTTAACAATTAAGATTAAGAGTTCAAATTAGGAATAGTTAATCTGTAAAACTTTGAACAACAGTTTTAAATTACAAAAATATGAACAATTAAAACCTGTACAACTGTAAAAACAAAATAAATTCATGACAACTCTGCTGCTGCAGAGCATGTACCGAGACTTGCTACTGCAAATACATTCACAGACATTGCTGTTGCACATGTGACATATACATTTACCCTGCAGTAGATCTAAACAGGTGGGGAAGAGAGAGGGTTCTGAAAGCGAGCTGCAGACTGTTAACAGCAAACAATGGCAAGTATTTGAATGTTTGAGCAGCAAGCTCATTGGCTGCTGATGCAACAGCAACCAATCAGCTGTGCTATGTAGATAACGACATGATTGCTACCAATCAGTTAAAGACCTATCAGCCTGCACCATTCAGAGTTTCATGCCAGAACTGTAGTAACATTCACTCAGTAAGTACTCACTCATTCACATACTCACTAATCAGCTTACTCTTACTCAGTTACTAATTGTGGTGTTCGATGCAGTTGTTCTTCCCAAATGTCTAGGCCTTAACAGCAACCGAGACAATAGGATTCTACAGCAGGTACAGTGTGTTTCAGCTAGCACTTTTCCCTAAATTGCACGATAACACTGAAGGGCACCATGTTATGATTTATGTAAATTTTAGAGGACAGACTTAAAATCATGGAATGAATTATGTAAATTTGAGAAAATCACAAACATCAAAGTTCAGTTTCACGGTCATAAAAGGACAAGAAGCTATATTCAGTGTTGAAGGGAGGTAGTGAAGTGAAAATCTTACTCCTAAAAATAGACTTATCTTCAGATTAGAGAACCGTTTGTCCTTTACATTTTTCCCAATTGAATAGGACACTACTAAGCATGTGTGGAGCAAAAATCATGGATCAGGTTTGATGCATGCGCAAGTTATTTAATATGATTTAACTGTCCCTCTGTTTCAACTGTACACTGTCTACGCTACCAACGGAAATAATACCACCGTACCAATGGGCCATGTGTCATTTGATATTTTTAGGATTCTTCATTTTAATAATTTAGTTTAATGTTTATTTTTATTATATTATGAGAAGTAGTGATAGCCAAATTAAATTATGAAAAAATAGAACTCTGGTTCGATTTGGGCTACTTCATTACTCATGGTAGCTTAATGATATGGCATAATGAGCTCAGGCCATGTAATTTATATCTAGCGATGACCTTTTTTTATTGCATGTTTTATGGCCAGGCAATGAGTGACATCAGTGCAAGAGAAAACAAGTTTTTTTGTTTTGGTCCTTCTGTCTTCCTTACCTTGAAGGGCAGGTTGACCCAGCTTGGGTTAGTTCAGTCAGATTGCATTATGCAGGGGTGCCTCTGAAGAGCCTTGAAGAATGAAGGAAAACTGACCTCTCTGCAGGCTATAGGGTAGGAGATGAGTAGCTATTCTTCCTCATCATGCATATCTCATTCTATTTATTCGAAATCAGGACCCATTTCAATCCATTTAGAATGTTTTATTGAGTCTGGTGCGTGTCAAAGAACTTGACTGGCTTTCACAAAACTGTTTTGTGATACTGTAATAGCAGTAAAGGCAGAATCAACTCCCTATTAATACACAATGGTTTTGAAAGTGCATTTCTGAGTAAACTGATCCATAATTTTACTAAGGAAACCTGTGACCCTTTTTTCACTGGATTTATTCAAGTTAGAGAGCCTTTTTTTTTTTTCTTTTTTTTTTTATCTGTTTTTCTTCTTCGCTTTCACTTTTAATATGCATGTATTGAGAGAATTGAATCATCATTGTCTGACTGTTCCAGTAATAAAGAAAGCTATCCAGTTCCCTAAAATTCCAGCAAAAGGTCTGGATGTTTGAAAAAGAAAGTGATGCAGAAAGAAAAGAGAAACTCAGGAAAGTCCCCAAGTCTTGCCAGTCTGCTCAATATTGGATTCCCTTTCTAAAGCATCCATGAGTTCTCCCTCACAGTTGCCGTGGAAACATAGCTCTGTACTCTGTAGCTAAATTTACTGCAGTATCCCTCACTCTCACTTCCATGAAGCTCAGTTTCAGTGATTTAAGATGTGGGTTTTATCTCTTGTTGATTTAAAACACAAAAAGCGTATTTCTACTGCCTCTTACTTTTGTCATTTTAAGATACTCCAAAGCTGTTTTATGAAATTATGAATTCATTATCAATATAACACATCATCTATTCTAACACAATATATTGTAGTTACAACAGTATCTCACTCTAACAACCTGTCAAACTCAAACAGACATATGTGTCTGTATGGGACAAACGTTTTTCAAACTCCTGATGCTAAAAATAATGGCAGGGAGCGAGTTGCATGTCGTACACTCTTAAAAGAGAGAGGGAAGTGGAGAATGAGATTTTATTGTTTCTCTGCAGTATTGCAATCATGTAACCGCTTCTTGCTGGAAAAAGTCACCATGAAATCAAAATTGACAATTATCTTTCATCATATATTGCGTTTTTATTATAAATGATTTATCCACACACACAATTTATTTATTTTTTTAATTCAAGGCATTCCCTCTTGCAATGATTATTATTTGTTTTCCTTTATTTATTTTTTTGAGAAGCTGTTTCACTCGGATATACGTCACAATAGGGAAAAAAGACTATCGACTTTAAAGTCACCATGAAATGGAAATTGCAATCTTCTCTTTTGTCTTTTCTTCCCTACAGTGACGTATATCTAAGTAAAAAAAAAAAAAAAAAATTTAGGGTGGGACTTGATTTTGTTCATCGGGAATTGATTGGATGGTTGTGGTTTGCTATTGCTGTGATCTCATGTGAGTGACCGGTTACTGGAGGGGAGGGATTACTATCCCGCCCTCATGTTGGTGCACACATCGTCGGAGAAGTGATGTTGTTGCGAAGTGGTGGGGACAGTCATATTTTTTTATGAAAAATTACAAGGGCACACTAATTAAAAAATGATGTGCACGGATGAATCATTTTACTATAAACACTGCAATATTCCAATTCCTAATAAAAATGTTCATGGGGGTTTTAACGGTCTCCCAACAGGTCTGTTTTGATGGTTTTAGAGTCGTTTTTTTTAAATCAGCCAAACACCATCTTAGCCAGGCTGAAGGACCAGCTTAAACCAGCTAAAACCAACCAGCTTATGCTGGTTTAAATGTTGTTGTTTTTTCTAGCGTGATTAGATACATTTTATTTTCAGCGCACAGCATCTCTATCTGTTTGCCTGCTGTGCTTATTACTATCCCCCATGCAGCCTCCAAGAGATACAGAAATCTGCTGACATCATTGTCCAAGACCCACTTGCTTGAAGGGAGAGCATGAGGAAAGGAGAGAAGGAGAGAGAGGGAGGGGGAGAGCGAGGTTATGAGGCAGCACAGCAGTGAGGAAGGGAGGGGTAATGAGAGCGACAGAGAGTCAGAATGGGGCGGGCGCTCTCGTAATCAGAGAGAATACTGCAGCTCACGCTCAGATTTCCCATGCTGTTACCGGCGTGTCTGCAGTCCCTCTCTCTCTTTCTCACATGCACACTGACATAAATGCACACGCAGTGAACACGGATCTGTATCTCTGCTCTGAGGAGGCAACATCCTATACTCGTTTTCTCTGTCCTCAGTTTGCTGGCTCCTGTTTTTTAGGCAGTGCGTCAGAGACTGTGCTACACGGATATGCCCGGTGAGACTGCGCATCGGAGCGGCCCCACGCAGGGCCTTCTGGACTCTGGAGACCCACAATCAGAGCTGCCAGGACCAGGTAAGCAAATGTACACCTCACTGCATGCTACATGAGGGTCAGAGAAGGACATACACGAAGGATGCTCAGCTGAAAGCATGTGTCTAATATATTTATCTGATAGAATAGTGAGCCACACCTAGAAACATCATCCAGCATTGTCCGAAAAGAGCATTGTGTGCGTTAAGTGGTTGTAGTACACACACACACACACACACACCCACAAACACACACACACACACACACACACACACACACACACACACACACACACACACACACACACACACACAACTCCTCCTTCCTGCCTGTAATTACAAGAGCATGACACAGCATCACTCTCAGGACCCCAACATCAGTTGCAATCAAGGCTGTTTAGGACAAGTGCATAGGTGTCCATAACATGCCTGCATGGAATAACACTGATCTGATGTAACATGTTACTTTGAGATAAGATATTGATGCTATTTGTTTGTCTATTTGTCGAGGGAATGACACCCATATGTTATGTACGAAAAATAATAAATATCATCGTCAGAGAAGACAGTTGACTTTCCTGAATGTGTGTGTATATTTGAACTACATTAAACCGAGCATTAACATAAACAGTATTTATCAATTTCTATTTTGTGATGATGGTAGGTGGTGACATTTTGGGTACATTTATCACTAATCAGTAAAGTTAAATGTCTTGGTGCAGTGAATGCACCAAAGTTAGTATGCTTAAATGAATACTATCATCACCTTCAACATCGATTAATTAGCAAAGAAAGTACAATCTGCAAAAAGGCATGGAATTTTCCAGTAAGCACACAGACGGGCACGTGTATGCCTGTGTTTGAATGAGTGGAAAGATTGCCCTAAAAAAGAGAACCCTCAGGTGTGACAGTTTGTCGGCACTATCTTTAGATGACTGAACTAATAAGGAGGAGACCTGGGACAACGGGCTCGTAAAATCTGTAGTTGTCTCAGTCAACTCTGTCTCTAAATCAGATATGTGTTGAACTGGGCATCACAAAACAGTATGAGGCACGATGGGACAATAATGGTTGTGTTTAGTGGTGATAAGGGTGTGGTATTCAATAGCTGTGTGGAATATGACAGCATTTTTTAGGCCTACCAGGCGATGTTGCTGTTCTGTGTGTAATTTCTATTGTCAGCATTCAAATTTACTTTTTTGTGCTCAAAAAAAGTGCATCACACACTTTTGTTACAAAAGCAAGTGCTTTCCATTTCTGATTTATCTCTTTATTCACATTAATATTTGAAGGCACTGTGAAAGTACCAGACATGTTCTTTTAATTGAATAATGCGTTGGCACAGTGTAAGAGCTAGATAAGTGGATGTTGATCGGGTTTGCTTGGCCTGCTTCTATTCAGTCCCTCTCAATTACATCACAAGCACATACCAAGGAATCAGATAGGATAGACATTAGATCGTCAGACAATTGGGGTTAATGTGTGTTAACAAGGCCAGTTCCATACATATAACCCACTTTGAAACTTCAACGTTTTTATGAAAATATTATCAAAGCCTTATTTGTTGACAGGTAGCATATTGCACCCGACACTAGAGATCTGCCATCGGGGGATCTATTGTTAAGATAACATGGATGTTTCATCATTTAGATTCACTTGTCTCTAAGGACAATGCATTGTTCAGTCAGCCACTGCTTCATAAAGCCTCATTACCATTTTGTTTTAAATCTAAACAATGCATCTCATTCTTCAGCAATAATAATTGTCAGTGAATAGAATTTAACGTTTGACGTATATTGAAAGCAATGGAAAAGGAAATATTTTATAGAATGCCCCTCTTGCATCAGATATTCCTCACCCGACTTGCAGTATTATGTACAATGTAAGAGCATGGCTTTTGAAACTGTGTTTGGAATGTTGATGTTTACTCACTTCCATGATTCCAGTTCATGT
The DNA here is from genome assembly GCF_951802725.1 of Rutilus rutilus. Classification (NCBI taxonomy): domain Eukaryota; kingdom Metazoa; phylum Chordata; class Actinopteri; order Cypriniformes; family Leuciscidae; genus Rutilus; species Rutilus rutilus. Next base: position 21,928,522 of record NC_140230.1, on the reverse strand, counting down.
ATACCAGTAAAATCACAGATTTTTAGATTTTGGATCCAAAGAGGTCAACTTTAGCACCACCTGCTCATCTACCTTGCATACAGCAGGGGTTTGAGAGTGAAGGACACTCAAGAAAGAGGTCAGACACACATACAGAAACATAACTCCATCTGTTGTTTCATTTGAGGAGGGCCTCGAGCAGGTGTAACTTGGAATAGGACAAAGTGTGCAAAACTTGCTCTGGAAACGCATACACACAAACAAACAAACAAACAAACAAAAAAAAGCTTAATTTGAGCCGGATTCTGTTTCAGAAAATGTCATTTTTGCATTCCGGTATTGTTTTTAAATGATCCGGCATTAGCAAGTGCATTACATGATGACAGTGCGCGCACATGTGTGAGACTGACTGAGCGCAATTTTTTTGCAGATGTATTTGGAGGTTATGTTTTGCTATTGGCTCTCAACATATATTTTTGACCAATCAGCTTGAACCAATCAAGTTCAAAATCACTCTCATTGGTTTGTGCTTACTGATTATTTTGTGTGCAGTGAGCAGCAGAAAGTTTGGAGAGAGTGTAGCTATACATGGATTTCTTGGCGACGTCATCACTGCTTGCGCACGCAACCTGGAGGCAAAAAAGCCCCGCGGTCTTCGTATCGGAGTAAAGGGTTTAGGCTAGTAGCATAGTGGTGGTGTTGTCGCTAAGTCAAAATGGCATCAAAGTATTTGACGAGCTGCACATGACCACATAGCACGTAGTTGTATGCATCAAGGCATTTGTACGCTCTAATCATTTCTCTTGTATACACACTTGGTGTCTGAATAAGATAATTATATATATATATATATATATATATATATATAGTTATATATATATATATATATATATATATATATATATATATATATATATATATATATATATATATATATATATATATATATATATATATATATATATATATATATATATATATATATATATAGTTATATATATATATATATATAGTTATATATATCTATATCTATATCTATCAGGCCTTACAATTTCTGGCCACTTCTTGTCATCCACAATCCAAAGATCGTCATGTATTGCGTAGGGATCCAGCAAGATCTCACCATAAGCTGAGAGTAAGAAAGATATAATCGCCACGGTCGGAGGTACTAAGGCTTCCCACATAATCCATCGTCAAATCTTTGATTTACAGTAAAGTAACGTTATATGTGTGCAGTCATGAAATGTTGCAGGTCGTAAAGTAACGTAAACAAGGTTAACTTATATAAAAGCAAATTCGGGCTCTATAGATGCTGCACTGCTAACATTGGCTATTACATTACTAACTTAGTTTAACATAATTCATACATGCATCACAGTATGTCCGGATTTTGATTCGTAAACAGTTGGACGTTTTACATAATGTTATATTAATATGAAACACAAACAAACAGATCCAACTCTGAAATTGCAGTTTGAGTCAACAAGAAATTACAAACAATGCGAAATCTACGTTAATTACAATGTTCTTTTACAGAACTCGGCATAACAGATAGCGGTTTTTTGCCTCCTGGATGCGCGCGCATCCGGTATTGTTTGTATGCAAGAAACCCGTGTATATACCTGACTATTATTATTTTTTTTTATTTTTTTTTTTTAGAAATGTATTAATATCGGAAAAATGTCAAAAAGACATTCAAGCATTTTTTTTTTTCATATCTGCGAGTAAAGCTGATCCCGAGTGATCCAGAGAAGATGGAACTGCACCCTTACAACTAATACCAATCAGGATAGCTGAAGACACAAGCAACGGGAGTTAGATCAGAAATCGCTGTAATGAAAGATGCAACAACGTTGTCGGTGAGAGAATATCACTGATCAACTGAATGATATTTGGTCTCAATGTAAACCAAATACGTGACAGAATAATACACTAGGGTGTAGGGCCATGCAGAAACTTGTGAATGATGTTATTATACTTGTGCCATGTATACATGTCATTGTATGTTCCGGAAAAACTGAAGTTGAAAGGTCAGTGTCGGTAACAGCACCTTTAAATTGTTGTTTTGTATCCGGAAATTATTAATTTACAAATTAAGCACTGCCCATAAATGATTTTGCTGTGCAAATGACGTTTTGAGGCAACAAAGGCCCCTCTCACTTGTGAACACACACACACACACAGACGCACACACACACACACACACACACAATGGCCGCTTTGCATACAGCTCCTAAACAGTGCTGCCTTGTGCAGAAAACACAAGGCATGACGTTATCTTTTTGAATCGTGACTAAGCAGAACAATTAGCCTATAGTCTCACACAAACATACTGTTAAGTATGCACATAAATGTGCGATTTAGCTCAAATGGTTTAAGTGATGTGTATACACAATGATATACATTATTATGGCCCAATAAGATGGATCTGGCCTGTGGTGATGTTTTTAGGACACAGAAGGAGAGATGAGTGGGAGGGTAAGTAAGATGGTGATACAGAGAGAGAGGAGTGAAGAGAGTGAGACGCGTCATGAGAAGGGCAAAAAAGACAATGGCCAAATGAGAAAGGAAAGGTTTTGGTGATAATCCACATTTAGTCTGTTGTAAGGTTATTGTAATGCTGGGAGAATTTAGGAGATTAAAGAGAGAAGGAGGAAATAATAATAATGGAGCTAATAACGGCTCCATTTTTCTACCGACAAACCTGTCAGATAAGTGCAGTGGGTGAAGACAGGAACGACTCTGTGGTAATCCTGTTAGAAAAATTCAACACATACAAATAAAATGCAATGAATATCATGCATTGGTTGAGTGTAATGAGCAACATGACTATCACAGCCTGTTGCAGCTATGAAAGCTGACATTCCCATGCTCTTTAACAAAGTGTTAGATAATTAATTGAGGATAATTGTTTAAAAATATCTTTAGTACATGTACTCACACTTATACTTCCTTGTTAAAAAATCCAGCATTGCTGGTCACCAGCATACGGTATGTTTTGCATGTTGGGACTAGTATGGGATGCTGGTTGCTGGTCCCCATCATGGGAAGCGAAAGTGCTGGTGGACCAACTACACAAACTGAGTTTTACTTGAGAACAGTATGATTATGCTGGTCCACCAGTCAGTATAAACCAGCCTGGATTTTTCAGCAGGGTTTCCTATTCTAATTGTCTTTTTAAACTTTTCCATCCTTCATGTAAATACATTGTGTGTGCATCGCAGCGATGTTCGAAATCTAGAGAGGAAAAAGAGATTTCTGCTGACACCGCTGCTTATTTAGCTCTTTTTGAAATCCATGCTGTCACTCTGAGTTTACCATGCAGGCAAAAAAGAGCCTTGTTTCCCAAAGACGTCCAATTACTCCACGGACATTAAAATGCTCCCCACGGAGCTGACAATTCAGGCCTCTTCACACCCCCACCAAAAACCCTCAATGTCCTGAATAGAAGTAAAATAGTTTATATTATAGACAGTTCATGATATCTTTAAGTTTGATCAATCTTAGTGGAAAAGCATATGTAGAAACACTGATACCAAATGGCAGTGCTTGAAGTGGAAAAAATAGTGTCGTTACTCATCAAAGGGGTGAACCAATCATTTGTTTACAATGTACTATGGGAAGACAAACTATCTTTACTTAACATTTTCTTATACTGAACATGTTAATTTCCTGTCATCTCTTGGAAAGCCAGGTTTTTCCTAATATCTGTCATCATTAGCAGAAAACATTTTACACACGGGGAAAACCAATTGTTTAGTCAATAATTCAAGAAGGTCCATACTTTAAAGCTCTTTTAACTTTTAAGGCCATTGATGGCTCCTTATTACCATGCTTAGGGCAATGTTAACTTTTCTTTTATCTATGGGATGTTTACGAAAAATAGCAACCTACACAGTTAGAAACTATAGTTACAACATACCACAGTTGTATATCTTTAGTGAAAAATCTATTTCCCTTACAGATTATCTAGCCATTATAGCCTGAATTCTACAAGTTAAGTCAAAATTTAGCACAATAAATACAATAGAATGTGATCAATTCTAGTAAAGTAGGTCATGAGTAGTTTAAAAAGCTTTCTAATTTAAGTTGGTGCAGGCTGATGTTTTCGTCAGTCTTTTTAGTGGCTGTTTTTAGATCATGTTCAACTTTCTCTGTAGCGTTTTACATTCTCAATAGAATTGGAATGGGTTGCACATTTATTATCAGTGTCGCGATATGAACGGCTTGTGCAAATCTTATCACACTTTTGGAGTACGCTGGTGAACGTGCCTACAGTGATTCGCGTGCAAAATTAAACAATTGGGCTTCAGTCACAGTTACAGTCATATTGCGCAGATAATTGATCTGTTTAGTTCATACAGCTTATAAAAGCTCAGAACATGCAATGTATACAATTCATTAATAGCCTGATTCAATATTTTGGTGTGGCTTGCCAGAGAACCGGCAACATGCGAGAAGTTCTGGTATGCAAGAAAAAGTGAGGGAACACTACAGGTTAAAATACAGATGTGCCGGTACTGCGTACTGGTGTGTACCAGCCCACTTCAAGCACTGCCAAATGGATATCCATCACAACTTAAGTATTTTTTGGCCTGTACTGTTATCCCACCCTATATTACACTACTTTTGGATAGAGCTGCTAGTTGTCATACCTTAGAAAACTGGAATTCATTTGTTTTGCTGGATTTATTGCATACAGTCCACTTTAAAACACTTTATAGCTGCAGTTCAGATGACCTTTTGCAATACTGTATTGAATATTTCATATAGTGACATTTAAGTGGGACTACTAAGAGAGGATTCATGTTTGGGGCAACATAGAGAATCATAAAATCAGTTGGATGTGTCCAGTTTGAAGTGATTTTATTAGGCATTTTCAAAGAAAGATTTGCTCAAATTATCTAAATGTTTCTGTTTGCTGTAAACGGTGTAAATATTTTAGATATTAGAATAGATCCATGCAGAAATGTCAAATTCAATAAATCTATGCATGGTTTCATATATGCAGCTAAATGTAATAATTATTTTTCATCCAATCTTAGATCTCTCTGGTCAAACATCCAGCTCTTCAGCCTCAACTCCAACAGACAGTGCCTCCAGTCCTTCTCCCAGCAGCCCTCCAAAACTCTCCCCACTATGTACTCCTTTTGGACCCCGTCTGGTAATGGCCAAACCAACCACTTCTCCTCGCCCACAGCCTGAGGGTGCAAGCTTTGAATTAGAAGGGCATCCTGGAACTTTCGGCCGACCAATGGGGCGGTTTGGGAGAGGAGGCTGTAGACGAGGTCCTATGAAAATGGAACGGATCAAAGTCCTAACTGGATCAGAAATAGAAAGTGACTTTCAAGAGCCCGAGACCATGGACTCAAGGGTGGTAATGGGGCAAGAGGCTTTGCTTAGAAACATGGAGACACAGAGTGGAATGCTGCTAGGAAAACAGATAGGTCAAGAAATGTCTAGTTCAGGACACCAGCCCTCAGAACCCTCCAAGAAAGGTCATATCGGGCTGGATGAAAAAGCAAAACTAGACACTGGTCAGGTGAGTTCTATTGTAGATCAGGGTAAGGGTTTCACTTCAGTCCCAGAACAGGAGAAAACCATAGGTCAGACACTTGAAAGTCAACTCCTAGAGTCCAAAGTGAGAGATGCCGAATTGACAGACAGCAGTACTCTTTTCCCAGACAATGAGGGAGAGCCATTGTCTTTATCTCAGGGTGAAGTGCCTTCCTTGTCATTTTCCGAGCCTCCCTATGTTGTTGACCCACAACGCATTGGTGTCCTTCCAGGACTGGATCCTGATCGCTACTATACAGCCCCTTCCACCCCCATTAAGATGGCTTACTGCTCACATCTCAAGCAACAATGGCGCCCAGGGAGCCCGAGCCAGAGTCCGGGCTCTCCAACTGATGAGTCTGATCTGTGCTCCCCTCCTACCTCTCCCTCTGGCTCCTACATGACTGCTGAGGGAGGCAGCTGGACCTCGTACACCTCCAGCACCTCCCACTCCTGCTCCCCAAACTTAACAGCTGAGACAGAGTTGCAAGAAGCTCCTGCTTGCTACGTTGGGTCCCTCTCAGAGATAGGCGATGAGCTTGGAGATGAGCGAACTGGTAACGAGAGAGATGTATGCCTGGATAAACCTGATATGCCAGAGTTGCTGGAAGATGTGGCCTGTGAGGTGGATATACTAACAAGAGACACATGTAGACCTCATTGGGTGACAGAACATGTTTCTATACAAGAGAGCAGCAGCAGCAGCAGCAAGAGAAACACAGACTACCAACAGGACACAGGGATGCCAGAGGGCTCTCTGAGGCCTAGAGATTTCCAGAGAGCCCCTGATGCAACTCAAGGCTTTAATGATCCACATTACAGTCTTGAAATGAATTTCAATGCCTGTTTCTCGGAGCCATCTATGAGCCTGGATCCCCATCTAACACCAGAGGATAATGCAACTTCTGCACTTGATGCAGAAAACAAAACCCCTGTCACCCACTCTCCAGAGACTGTAGACGTAGACAGTAATAGTGTATATCTTGAGATAGGATCCTCTGCCCCTCTGTTCCATGGCTACTCTAGGGAGGATGGGCCTGAGAGTGATGCAATGATTCCTGCTTCTATGTTGCCTTTCCATGGAAGCCTGATATTCCAGGCAGATTCCATGGAAATAACCCTGTTCCCCACAGATGATGAGCAGGGAAATGACGTGGATGCATATGCTGCTGGAGAGGAGGAAGCCGATGTAGATGAGTATGATGATGAGGATGATGAAGATGAGTGTGACAATGAAGATGTGAATAATGTCGATGATGCTGAGCAGAAAGAGGCACCTTCAAGGGGTGAAAGAGGAGTGGAAGACCCAAATGAAGATGACACCTCTGCATCTTTTCTAAATTCCCTTTCAGAGAACTCAATAAACGAGGGTGTAGATGAGTCCTTTGCTTATCCAGATGACACTGAGGAGTCAATTGATTCCACATCTTATAACGGGGATGAAGATGACCATCTGTACTGCACAGAGAAGCATGCTGAACTCTCCCAACAGTTCCCTGGGCCAGATGAACCTGTGCAGTCAGTAAGCCATGCAAAACCTGAATCCTCTGGCAGTGAGAGCGAAATGGAGATATCCTCCGAATCATCTGAGCTTCTACATGTAGAATTGCAAGAGAATCTGCCAGACTGTAATGTTCATGATGAAAGTGTAATTGTACAACAAATTTCAGAAAAAAAGTTGTTGAAGGGTGAGCTTTCAAAAGGATTGACTGTACAGATCAAAACAATGGATGAGCAAGGCAAATTGAGTACAGATCCTTCAACAGTCATGTTAACATCAGAGACAGGACAGCAGATCCCCACAGATAATCCAACATCATCTGTTGATCAAGACAATGTAAAGCAAAATTATAGTACAAATGAATCCTGTGGGGCAGGTGCTGCAGCTGCTGCAGCTGCTGACATGTGCTACGAGACTAACGTAGGTGATAGCCAGGAACTGGATCATAAAAATGGAAATAGCTTGGAGTTGATTGACACATCATTGCAGCTAGCTGAAACTGCAACCAATGACCTAAATAAGGGAGTCCCCCAATTAACATACCTGGATGAATGCAGCCCCACAAACATTCCAGTTTGTGCCTATCCTGAACTGTGTGAGGTACCAGATAACTTAACTTCAGCTGATGTTTTACCATTTGAAGGTTCCATGAATCAAGATAATCTGACAGAGAATCAACCTAGCAATGATGATGTAAACCATAGCTCTCAAAATATGTCCTGCTCCACATACAGCAGACTTGTAATTTCACCAAAGAAAGAGAACTCTGAGAGCAGCATTACAGAAAGGGAACTTTCCTCTGAGAGTTGGACATCAAGGGATCCCTTGTCTTTAGGTGAATGCTGTGACTTTGAGGCTGAAAACCTGCTCATGTGTGAGATGGCTAGATCAGTGCACAGTAAGGGTTTGTCTGTGGCTCATAACATTGCCGCTGGAGAAGACATCATGGGTGACGATGAGGACAACAACCGATATTGTGACCTCCAAGAGAAGATGACTGACATTGATGTTGGTGTGGTTGAGTCAAACATTGCCAGCTGGAGATCGATTCAAGATCTTTCAGAGGCAGGAGGGGGTGAGGATGATGCAAATAACCTTCAAAATCCAGAGAGCAATCCACTCATACACTGCAGTTCTGATAAGGGTCTGGTGTCATCGTGGAATGATCCAGAAAAAACTTGCATACCCCTAATTTTGAGTGGTCCATCAGAACTTGCATTGAATATGCTTTCAGATGATGGGAAAGATGTGAAAGATCAAACTCCAAATACAGACTTCAACATTCCAGAGGATTTCTCTTCAGACACAGTAAGGAGGGAACGTGCTGAAATAACTTCTGAACAGCCTCAGGATCTGGAATCTTGTCAAGAACATGATAATGTCACATTATCATCAACCATTTCCCATGAACACACTGATCTCTGTGGATCTTCAAAAACACACCTTTCCAACCAATCAGATAATCTTGGCCTAGTTTCAAACCAGGGTCATTCAAATTCTCAACAAATTACCCAAACAAACACTGACTCGCAAAACAAGCTTGCATTCAATTTGCAAGGGGGATCGTTTGGCACCTTCACATTTAGAAAGAAACCAACTGATATAAAGACTGTTGACTCCTCAGAAGCATCAGTTCTCCAACAGAGTTCCATCTCACATAAAGGAACAGCAAATTCCAATGATGGGGCTTCAATTGAGGTTATGGTTGAGAAAGTATTTCAATTGAGAGCAAACATCAAAAGTGAAACTGTAAAAGATGAACCTAAACGCACTGACAGACAACAACTTGAACAAGAGACTACAACTGGCCCTCAGGATCAGGAGAGAGAGAAAGTTGACTCACTTGAGAGAACAGAAAAAGGAACAAAAACATGTCAAAAGAGAGAGGCACAAGATTTTACAGAGACCCTTTCATTTCTGGAACAGAACAAAAAGTATGATGGTGATTCAGATAAATCAGGACTTTCTCAAGCTGAGAGTGATGAGCCAACACTAAAAACAGCACAGAATGCTAATTCAGGGCATGCCACAAAACCAAAGGTAATTGATCCCCTTAAAACCAGCATTTCTGTTTTAGCCTCAATGGATAATAAAAAGATCCAGTGCCAAGGAAAGGAAATGGAGACTACAGGTAATCAAGCGGCAAGCTTTGATATATATTCAATGAGAGAGGAATTTGGTGAAACCCAGCATAAAGAGGATGTATCTAAAGCAGAGAACACTGAATCTGTTCAAACAGCAGAACAGTCCATTTTTAACTCTCCTGACCCTAGCTGTATTGATCCAAATGAGTCTGTTCATACAGAGCCAGTGGTTGTAACTCAGACGACAGACCTTACAAGGCCAGATGGGCAGAAAGAACTTTCAGACAGTTCTTTGAGCAGTGTAAGTTTGACAGAAAGCACAAGAGACATCAATGACAATCACGTAAGGGGCAATTCATCCCTCAGGGTGGACAGCTCAGAACAAGACAGGGTCTCTCCCACATGTTCATACACAGTTATCCAGGAGGAGGATCTCTCTACCCCCATTCAGGAGTCACAGCCTGTCCATAACATTTCCCAAACATCTGCTATCTTCTCACATATTCAACCAGCTCCAGACAACAAACCCAGCCAGCCTGACTCTGAAAGTCCCCTTCCAACCACTGGAATATGCAATATGGAATTAGCAGCATGGGAATCTGTGGAACAAACACAGACTTTGCTTCTTATTCAAGACGCGTGCCATCATGAAAGTCAGAGAACAGCCATGACAGCAAAACCATGCAGACGTGAGAACCCTCCAGGTAAACTTTTTCTTGTTTCTTTAGGGTTTTTTTTTTTTTTCATCCTAGGAATTCCTAGTATTTAACTATATGCATGTCATGTGTTTGTCTTTAGTATGTATGGGACACCAAACAGAACAGTGCCAGCCCACAACATCCATTGGAAAGAATGACAGTACCCCTGCCCAAAGAACACTGAATCAGTCAGATGAAAGAGAGACCCTAACCTGCATCAGTCCAAGACCAGACTCCTTGGTAAAAACTCGGCACAACCAAGCTGAGCGACAGAGTATAGAGCAAGTTATATACCCAAATAGCTACAGATCAAAAGGCCCAGAGGATGTGGATCACCCCTTCAAAAACAACAGTATGTGCATCATCTGTTTTAGCCATAAGGCATTAGCATCTCTCTCAAGTATCTTTATGGCTTCTAGTAAAATTAATTAGTGTTTAATTTTTTCTGTCTTTTAGTAGGTTCAGGTAATGAAACAGACAGTGATGGTTCAGTGCCTGAGCTTGAGGAACCCAGTGGGACATTGCAGAGAACCTCAAATCCACAGGTGAACTGTAGTCTAATGACCCACCACCATCTTAAACTGCAGTACAGATGTAACCCACACACCAAAAAAAATTATTTGGCTTAACTTCTTTCAACTCAATAAAATTACACTTCAAACTATCCCAGCTGAGTATCTTAGTCAACAATTAGCTAAAATAGGAGAAGCGCATGTTAGCATACTCATTTTTATTAGTTTTAACCATCTGTAATGTAACGAAAAATGATTGTACTGTAATTTGCTTTTTGAGTAAAGCAACATGCATTGCATACTTTATCTACTTGTTCTCAACCAAAGCAGTAGCTCCACTTTTCCCAATATAAAAAAAACTTTTTTGTTATCTTGATTTCAAAACTTATAAAATAACACTTCATTTAAGTTCCACTAGCTCGTTTGAATTCAATTTAACAAGCAGCAAAGATCACTTTTGCACAGAGCATAAGCCGGAGGAACAGCAAAGATGTTCTTGTATGTGTCATTGCAAAGAAAAATTATGCAGCATTTTATTCAGGGTTTCTATCTAGTTGAGTGTACTGTATGAACAATGTTAGGACCTACCATGCTCTCTTTATACTTCATATTTTCATTTTTTCTCTTATAGTTATCACACTCTCCTGCCGATGAGTCTGTCAGCAGAGCCAAGCAGAGTCGAAGTGAGAAAAAAGCACGAAAGGTGGGACTGCACATCTACAAGCACATTTCATGCAACTTTAAGACTCATTGTATTGTGCACAAAATCTCTGACATACTCTTTTTCTCCATGTGGTTGTTATAACAAGGCGATGTCAAAGCTTGGGCTGAAACAGATTCACGGAGTGACACGCATCACTATTCGGAAGTCCAAGAACATTCTCTTTGTTATTACACGTCCAGATGTGTTCAAAAGCCCTGCCTCAGATATTTACATAGTCTTTGGAGAGGCCAAGGTTGGTCTTCTCTCATAAAAAAAAACAAAAAACAACAACAATGCAATAAAAAGCTGGCTACAAATTCCTACAGAATTCCTTGCAAAATGAATGTTTAAATATTTATATCTTGATCTGTGTTCATTAATCTGGGCTTCCGGTCTGTCTCTTCTTCTCTTTGTAAGATCGAGGACCTCTCACAGCAGGTACACAAGGCTGCGGCAGAGAAATTTAAGGTTCCTCTTGACCCCTCACCTTTGCCATCAGACATCACTCCAAGCCTGACCATAAAAGAAGAGAGTGAGGAAGAAGAGGAGGTATGAATCCTTCCTTTCCTCCATGAAAGGAAACATTTTGTCATTATTTACTCACCTTCATTCATTTCAAACCTTTATGAGTTTCTCTCCTCTATGGATGAAATAATATCAGAAGTAAATAATGACAGAATTATTTTTTTTTGGGTGAACCTGTATGCTTGAATGAATTAAGGTGAACAACATTCTCTTTCTGTTTGTAAGCTGGATGAAGGTGGGCTGGAGCAGAGAGATATCGAGCTGGTGATGGCACAGGCCAATGTATCTCGAGCTAAAGCAGTCCGTGCACTGCGCCACAACAAGAATGACATTGTCAATGCCATTATGGTAAGCGATTGCTTTTGTATTAAACATTCAGCATTTGTATATCTAGTGTTATACTTAATTTACACTAGATTTCCTCCAGTTTGGACCTCCCATGAACTTCTTTTGTGCCTAAATTAAACCATCCTGAACCCTCCTTTTGGCATTTTTAACTGTGAAGACATAATTTAGTCTCTTATTAAATCAGTGATACGGTTTACACGTTTTAAATACAGCGATAGTTCACAAACACACCCTTTGATTGCTATTGATATTTCACCTTTTCTGTTTGTTCTTAGGAGCTGACCATGTAAGAAAGGAAAAGACATCTTCCCCAACCCTTGCGTGTTTTCTTTCCCAAGTAATGCTGCTATACTGCACCCTCCTGCTGAAATAAATCTGTTACAACCAGAGCTGTTCGTTTCCCAACATTATCTACAAATCACATAAATGCACCTTACAGACAAAAATGTATAGCCATACATTTTGAACATACACACTTTTAATATTGCCTTAATGGTACAGATGGTAGATCAGAGGAATGTAGAAATAAAAGCTTATGTCCTCAAAATTGATGTTTTGAATCTGACCTGAATATTTTCTTTTAGAACTTTCCCCTGGGGTATATGCATTTATCTTATCTTGCAGAAATTGTGCATATGGCACTAACTTGATTATAGAAGTGTTTTAGCTCCCCAAAGTTGTAATTCTTAGTGCATGTTTACACAATTTGTACAATTTGCTCAATGACATCTGATAACACTTTCGATTTTAATTCATATTAATATACAAACACGTAAGAATAATCAAACAAATACTGAAGAATGACCATAAAGGGATGAATGTTACCAAAACTGATTAGATATGCGTTCACTTGATTCAAATAATTTCTAATGCTGACATCCACATACCCAAGTATGTGGCCCGCAATGACCTTACCACTATGAAAGTATAGTTTTGACATAACTGTATAACTAGCATTAGCTATAACACTTTAGGTTTAACATAAGCCTCTTCGTATTCAAGTTAATAAAAGACTAAAAAAGAAAAGTTATGCTCTTTATTCAAGTAAGACCTGTTATCTAAGGCAACCAAAGTCTGCGCTGTGCAGTCGCTGTTTGATCCTCCAGGTGAAAGTCTCTCCAATTTCAGCTGTTCTCGGTCCTCTTTCTTTTCCCCTCCCTACCTTTGTTCTCATTGTGTCCAGCTACATTTGGATCAGCTTTTAGGGGGCAGGACATTGGCCTGGAAGTGGCCCTGATTGGTAATGTTGCCGGCAGGGAAATAACGTGCCACTACGAATGTAGAACCATCCGAGGCCACAGCTTTACCCACACCGAGTTTCTTCGAGCTTTTCCACACTACTGCAGTGAAGTGACCTAGAACAAAAAGATGATTCTCACATCAATTGGTGTGTACTGTAGCAAGGATCGGGATGTCTGTTAGGTTGTCACAAAGTGTTTATGCATGTTTGACTCACATAAACCATGTGGTGGTTGTGTTAGTGTTCAGTTAAATATTTATACCCTGAGAGACAGAGTGGAAACATTTGAGTGAAATGAGGGACTCTAGTACGTTTTATTCATTTGGCAGATGCTTATTCAAAGCTAATTACTGGTGATTACATCACTTTGTTTTCCCTGAGAATCAAACCCATGGTTTTGGATTTGACAGCACCATACTCAACCAACTCAGCTACAGGAACACCCGTTCCTAGATTCCCAACCACATATTTACAGATTTAGAGTCAGCACCAGGGTTGCCAGGTCTGCACAACAAAACCCACCCATTTGCTAATCAAAACTAGCCCAATCGTATTCCAGGCTGGGAGGTTGTGTCCCCCGGTAAAAAAAAAATAATTCTGGGTGGGGGTTGCTTCAACCAGCGGACTACAAAAACGACCTGTGGAAAAGTATCCCAATTCTGCGGGAAAACTGCAGACTTGGCAACACTGATCAACACAGATGTTATCCACTATCTATATAGTCACTTCAGGGCCCAGTTGTTCAAAAAGTTTAATCTGGATCAGAATTATCTGGATTTGGAAATCCCATGTTTTGCTATCCAGGATCAGGTAATCCATCTTACTTTTGTGCCGGTTTTTCAAAGCAAAATTGAATTGGATCAGCCTGATCCAGATAAAAACTTTTTCAATTACCAAATCTGGTTTACTAGTGACATGGTCATGGAACGTTCTCCCGAGAAACTATCGTTTGCAAATAACTTTTGACTGTTTCATCTCTTATGATTGTGCCAATGTAGTTTACAAACAGTGATTAGAAAAAAAAAAAAAAAACGCTTTAAATTAAATATATTTTTGTTTGATATTTACAGCAGTTTGGGGGATTATTTTATTTTACTGTACTGAATAGGTAGCCTAATGCCTACTTCCAATTTATTACTTTAACAGGTTAACTAATTAAGATCAAAATAAAATTGATTTACCAGTTTTAAAGTTAATACATTTTTGTCTGTGAAATCCAGATTTTTGTATTAAAAGGTATCCCAATCTTACTAAAAAAGTAAGACAACACAAACTGATGATTTGATCTAGATCAAAACCAAGATTGGATTTTGTGATCTAATCTGATTTCAGAATCCTTTTCATTTTTTTTTACACATAATTTTCAAGATTTGATCCAATCCGATAGCTGAAATCTGATCAGATTACTTTTGAACGACTGGGCCCCGAGGATTTTGCATCAACTACTGTAAAATTGGGAATCTTTCAAATATGTTCTGCCCTCTTGAGGCGGTGAGTAGTATAACCAGTATTTCCTGCTGGTTGAAGCTGATGACAGGGAAGGTGAATAAAAACTGAGGGGGTGAGTTAACATCTGCAAGCGAGACATTGCACTATTAAGATACTTTTCATAACTGAATTTTATGGGGAATTTCCTGTGCCTGGGAGGGCTTTATAAAGCTTCATTCCTAAAGGATGAGTCACATATGAGGACTTAAAATAAATTAAAAGGAAAATATTCCAGAATATAGTATTACACTGACTGGGCCAAACTTATCTGCTGTATGTGTTTGTATTGTATTTGGTTGCAATAAACCAAGGGTGCTCAATCCTTTTAATGGAAATCAACATTCATGCAAAGTTTAGTTTAATGTAAAATTACTTTGGACACTACAACAAATATGAGCAGCAGGATATGATGTCATGCCCTAGTGATTCTGTTTTAAATAAATAATACATTTGAAATGTTAAAGTCCTCCTGAACTGGACCTATGTGACTTATTTCAGAGTGGAAATGTAATATTGAAACAGAAAAAAATAGAGGGCAGGGCCTGATTTTAGTTCACCTCTTCACCTTCTCCAGCGTTTAAAGGAACACTCCACCGTTTTTTGAAATAGGGCTTATTCACCGTCTTTCCTGCATTTAGATAGGTGGGCAAAAGCATTTTTGTCTCGGTGCATGCATTGTTTTAGTTTGGCAGCGCCGCCACTAGCTTAGCTTAGCATAATGAATGGAATCCTTTGTTGCCAGCTAGCATGTTGTGAGTAAAAGTGATAAATAAATTAAAAAAACTCATTACTTCTTGTGGCCTGCGTTTTCACAACGAGTACAAATAGCAATGCAGATTAAGACCAGGCGATTTCCTAGGCAGATATTGACTTGGGACTATATTGGGGTGAAGCACCGGTGAAGCACTGCTACTTGGGCGCAGAGATATCACGCAATCCACTCCACTTTCCTGCAACACTGCAAACCATTTAGATTAAAATTTTGTATTTCTGTGTACTGAGCCAAGAGGTCAATAAATGGCATTTACATTCTTTCCCTACGAAAAAGAACATCTTAAACCAACCAAAGCTGGTTTTCTTGTCTTAGTTGTTGCAGTTTCTGGTCATTTTAGAGGGGTTTTAGGCAGTTTTCAGCTGCTCAGGATGCATGGAATGGGAGTGAATAAAGTGCAAAGTTCTATGACTACACAGAAAAAAATTAAGTTGTTGGTTTAGGTGTGTTTGATCAAAATCAGAACTAAACTTTGCAGGTAGGTTGATCTCCAAGAGCAGCAGTGCTGTAAATACTCTTACCAGTTGCAGAAGAGAATCCTGGCTGGTTGAAGTTGTACTGGTTCACTTCATTATACCAGCGATCAGACACATCTTTACCTGTCAGCACATGCACACATACATACACAGAGATTATAATGTGAAACAGACAGGGCCCAAAAATTCAGTTACGATGAATTTCAAGTAAAATTTATTTCAAGAAACAACTTGAAGCTAAACTTCATATGACCCACTATACATTTAGTGACACTTTACAAATCACCCCAGACTGGCCAGACATTCCATCCCACTTAGTAATCAACTTTAGACTGAACAGGGAGGTAGTCAATTCATAATGAGTTCCAGCTGTTGAGAAAAGGAGAGCACTATCCATCCGTGCTATTTTATCTATGTAAATATGTGTCAGATGGACAGTTTGAGGCAGAAGACAAGGATTTGTACCTGTTTGATCATAAGATGCCCATGCTAAATTTTCTCCACAGTTTCCTCTACTAGACTCAGCACTGTGCTTCAGAATCCTGGTGCTAGCAAGGCTCTCAGCATATCTGCAAGAAATGCATTCAGCTGAATTGAAGGGCATTAAACTGTAGTAAAGATGAAAGTAATGTCAAAGAAAAGAAACGGGTGGATTTAGAAGACAAGAAATGAATATCAAAGAGCAGAGCAAGCATATGGGAGAAAATACCTCACCTTGCTGCATCACGGCTCAGTTTACTACTGAGTTTTAAAGGTGGGGCTTGATGTTTCTTCCTGTAATCATTATGAGTCTTCAGCACCTCCTCACAAAAAAGCTTGGAGGCTGCAAAATGAAATGAAAATGGAAAGCAGGGCAACTATTTAGTCTTTGCTAAAACTCAACAGATACAGCCTAAATTATATATTACTCAAAGCTAGTACTAACTTGACTATAGAACTGAGATGCCCAAACTACTTCCCATGAAGTAAGTGCCCACTGTCGCCTTTGGCTTGCTTAGTTGGGGACATTTCATATTCAACATTACTGATCTGCCTGCATTGACACCATTATATGAGAACTGAACTGAGCTGGACGATGACATCACTGTTTTCTCAAGAGCGGCTATATATAAATTAACTAAATTAATAACTTTTTTTACTACAAAAATTAACCATCACTAAACTGGACTATGACGCTATTTTCTTCTAGATCTGCTGTACAGCAGAAACAAACTTTTTTGCATTATTTTCCTGTTATCACTGTAAAGCTGCTTTGAAACAATCTGTATTGTAAAAATCGCTATATAAATAAAGGTGACTTGACTTGATTTGGCCCGCCATGCCATATCGAAAGAGTGGAGGGAAAAACACGCCACTGAAGCATATCTTCAGTTTTGATATGTTTTAACAAAGTTCTGATTTAACAAAAGATAATTTTGTTTTATTTTTGCATTGATTTTTATTTTTTTATTTTTTTTATGTACATTTTAATATAACATTGGATATAATGCAACATTTACTTTCAGCCCATAGCCCTAAATCGGGTTTGATTTTTGGTCCTTCAGGGTGAAAAGTTGGAATAGAAGGAAAAATAAGCTATGATTAACTTTGTAGCCTGTTAATGCTCGTATCCTCTATTATTTTTCACAAATCACCAAGTTATATCCACATGTCTTTGGTCTTTCTGAGTTGCAAAAATAAAGTCTAATTATATGTGTCTGATTTTACTGTTCTATAAGTAATATTTCACTATAAGAATAAAATGTTAAAGGGTTTCATTTTAGTCTATTTTTGATTTAAAAATGTATTGCTTTACTGCTAACAATTTAAGAAATTGAAATGTTTTAAATAACTTTAATTGTTTTAAACAAACAAAAAATGTATATAGAATATATTTTAGAACTTTTATCAAATAAATGTAGTTTTAATAAAGTGACTGAACATTCAGATAATGCTTTAAATGATGTAAAAAACTACGCTCTATTCGCAACAACTTTTAGTCTGGACAAATGTTGCCAAACAATTGTGCTTGCCACTTATTGCAGAGGCATAAATCCAGCTACATGATGCAATTGCTCAAACAAAGCAAGGATTGAGTAGCTAACAATCCCCAGCACACACACATACACACACTCAGTGTGATAAACCTGGCATATACTCAACCTGTGCTGACAAAACATTATTCAAGAGCAGAGGATGGCAGTAACAGAGACTAAAGAAACGATGTATTTGACAACATCACAGATGCTAAAGCGAGACATGAATTTAGAAGTGAATTGTGCATTTACCTGACTTCCCCATGGTAAGAAGACTCCTCTAAGCGAAGCTCCCTCACTGTCACAGTTCCTGCCAGCTGTTACAATACTTCACTCTTTTTCCCCACTCGTTTCTATATCTGCCTCTTTCTCTCCTGTGTTTTTTTTTTTTTTTTTTCTAATTCTAATTCTTCATGCTCTGGAAGCCCTGAAACAGCACGTAAACAGGTTACAAACAAGCTTCAGTTCACTTCTTTATATCATTCTCTGTGAATGTATCTTCTTTTCTTTCTCTTTCCTCTTCACCACACCTCCTTCCCTTTCTATCTCTCACACTGTGTGCATGGCAAGGGAGATTCTCCACTCAGGACTGTGGTGATGACATCATCTGTATGAGCCAAGTGGCCTTATATGGTGTTGCCGTTGCTGCTTTCAGCTGGAAGCACTGAGCTGAAACCAAGCCCAAGAAAGAACACACACTTGAGTTAAACCCTGTTTATACAGTCTATGGTTAAACCACATACAAACCAAGAGCATGCAAGTGCTGCACAAGATGTTATATTAAAAAACAATCCTTAGGTGAAAGAGTGATAGATTATTATCTGAAATAAAAAATGTAAGTTCAGCTCCTATTTTTTAACTGGTGAAGTGTGATAGTGGACAAATGCCCAGTTTCACAGAGTCCCAGACTAAACTGCAAGTTTGAGCTCTTTTAACTGAAAGCAACTTGCACAGTGTGGCATGTTTATTAAAGCTACTTAAATGTCCTAATTAAACTAAGACCTAGTCTGTGAAACCAGGCCAAAGTCTGTTAATAAATCATAAATCTGGTCTGTTTTTATTGGTTTTGACTGTCATTATCTATTAGAGTGTGTCCCTGACCTTGATGCAGTCACGTATTGCATTTCTTTTATTATTATTCACTATTTTAAAGAAACATGAAAGTGCCGAAGGGTTTGGACATTGTGCCAAAATAATATGGATGTCGATGTATGACTCTTGCTTACCAGATAAACACTAGCAAGTGAACTACTGTCTGAGGTGTAGTTATATTTATTCGATTAGCAATAGAACAATTTGACATCAAGTTACATCACTGCTCAATGTTCTGTAAGATCAGATTCATAAAGGGATGAAGAGATTCAATGAAGAGATTTTAGTGCAATAAGACATATTTAAGGTAAGACATTTGATTTAAGTATATGACATTTTTGAAACATGATAAAACATTAAAGAAAAAAGACACGTTTAAAAATTAAAGTAATTAAAAGATTTACCAGATTACGTCATCAGTTACTACCCAGCAATGAAGCAATATAGCCAGATTTCAGTTACAGACCTCTGGTGGTCAGAAATAAAAGTAAATGTTTAACTCTATACAATATCTTATAGAAGCTCTAAATCCAATATGAACATACATCCAATACAGAAAAGTTTATTATATTGCAAAAAGTTATATTAAATCATTGCCTAGGTTTCTGCATGAAAGCTAAAATGTGCTTCATTCTTCACTTAATTATGAAGATCAGTGCAAAGGTGCATTAATAAATCATCAAACAAGACAATAAAACACTAAAGAGATAAGCTTCATCTAGTTAAACATATTTAGGATAACTGTTGCAAAAGTTTGCTAACTGTGTGTCGCATAATTCTTTTTTGTAATTCCATGCTAATGTATTATCTGCATGCTGTGCTTATCTCCAACCACCACACTCCAAACCTCAACCCATACTGGCCTTAAGATCAGTTAGTATACTCTCAGCTTCATGTAAACTCAATTTACGGTCTAGGGGTCTCAGAAGATAAGGCTTACACATTTCACACACATTCACTCTTTTAAACAGCCTGTCCTGGTCTACACTCAGCACCCACCCTGGCTCCATGTGGAAAGCTACACACACATGATCCCACACATAGTATTCTCTGTGATGAGGGCTCACACTAACACTTCTATCGAAGATGTTCACCTCAAGCTTATTCTCGTAGGCTTCAGAGGGGGATTGACAGCGCCACCACATGGCCCCACCATAGTATCCACAAACACCATCACCATGTTGTGGAAGTCGAGGACAATGGTCATAAATATCTATGTAACGAGGATGCACTACAACCGTATATTGAATCTCTTTTTGGTAAAGCGCCGTCTCATAAGCACGCAGAACTGGACTTTGGCCACCACAGAATTGCTCGCCATAGTGCCAAAGAAGCTCTTTAAGTGAAAAGGTGAAGCAAAAGTTTCCATAGGAAGATTGTTTCTGGAAGGCCTTTGAGCTGGTGAAGTGCTCAAGGATGGGCGACTGGTTGCAAATTTGGGCAGCAGTTCGATGAGGGAACAAGGATGTAAGGAAACGCTCTTCAGCCGAGGATCTGTCGTCAGATGTGACTGATAAAGCCCACCAGAGGAAATGATGTTGATCACTAGCCACCAGCTCAGATGGCTGTCTGAAGCCTGAATTGTGAAAAATACCCCTAAGACCTTGTTCTCCAGTGACATGAGACACGTTCTGGACATGGAACTCCACAGATTCAGGATAAGCAGGAATGCTGTTTTTATACAGGTACCCGTTCTGTATATTAGGCTTTTCTTTTAGGTCTGACAGACTCAAATGCTCTCCTTCAAAATGTGTCCCAAAACATTCTCGTGCATTTTGACGCATCATCTTATTTCTGAAACCAAAGAAAAGACGAGGATTAGCTTATCATCTGTTATAAAAGGTCACACAGTATTAAAAAACCATCCCGAAAATATACTTTAGTTAAATAAATAAATAAAGTTCAAATAACGTAGGCTATATGGAGGAGAACACGGTGTAATTTCTTGCAATTCCTGTCTTGCTCTTATTTCGCCTCTAGGTGGAAGCAAAGTTGCTACTTTGCTCAGTTCACTTCTAACACTTAAAATTCTGATGATTCTTTATTACAATTATCTTAAACGTCACATACAGATATCAAAGATAAAAAATAAAAATAAAAATCTCAGTTTAAATAGACACGATGCTTCTTGAAATATTGCATCTTTAAAAATAAATAGGCTAGTCATTATTATGTTAAGAGTTCTTTTCAAATCGGGTTTTGAAAAGAGATTCATCCATTAGGTGTCATTCGGCCCAATAGCTAGGCCATATTTAAAGGAACATTAAAACGAAATAGACCTATGTTTAGGCTTTTCTGTATAGAACATTATAGTTCAAATTTTTCTAAAATGATTAAGATTTTCATACTTTCATTCACACACAGTAGAAGCCATAATCAGTCATGGTTAACATCAAATGCTTTCAGAAAGTAGATAAATATCACTCTTTGAGTGTTTCTTTTTGAGAGATTTGAGTCTTTTTTTAATTCTTTTTTTTTTCTTTTGAGTCATTTCACCTCTTTAGAATTACATTGGGATTAGTTTCGGTTTAACAGCCTCTAACCGACTTTGCCTTGTGTCGCGCTAAATCGAGACCAAATGCGCTACAGCTTACTCACGAACAATAAATCTCTTGCATGTTAAACATAAAGTATCAACTTCATTTTTTTAAATTGCCATACCTTAGTTATTGCTCGTCAAGTTCTGTTATTCTGTCGTTCTGCTGAAAGGGATATGCATGCAGCTTCCGCCCAGTTCCCGCCTTCTGGTTTAAAGTGGACCTAACCGCGAACCTTCGAAATTAGAAATGGCGCGTAGCCTATAGTTTGTGTAGTAGATCACTGGTCAACAGCTGGGGGCTTGGAAAGTAGTGATAATAATTAAATTTTAGCTCCTGGTATTACACACTTAATGGAACCAGACTGGGAAAAGCTAATTCGGTTTTGAACTGTAGATAATTAGACCTGCAACTTTAAGATATTTTATACATTGTATTGTCCTTTACAGTCTTGTTTAGTAAACATCAGATTAAATATAGCATAAGGTCCTGACTACGGTTTTATTTTATTGAAGCCTGTAGGGTAATACCGCAGATGAGGACATTTTCAGTAGGCCTATGTGAACTTATTTTATAGGTTAGTTTCCTGCATCAAAAAGTACACCCCAACATAACTTTAATACACTGGAAAACTTTAGCATCTCAACACACAGTTGACATTTAAGTTATTTGAAGTAATGTTAATAAAAAAAAAATTGTAAACTGGAAATCTAATTTAAACAATCTATCAAATCTGTATTTAGCAGTTTAGTTCTGTGCTGGTGGAAATTAGAAAAAGTTTGTAAATAAGAACGAAGAAAAAAGAATGTAAATATGAACTATGTGAGACACTTAAAGTGTTAAAGTGATACTTGTGTATTGAATGTGACAATCTTTTCATTTAAAGTCAAAGATTAGTGCAAAGTTTAATTTCTCAAATCTTCAAACAAGAGGAAATCTATGGAAGTACATCCTCCTATAACTGCAAAGTGTTTAGCAGTAACAGAAAATGTTTGATTAAGATTGTGACCAACAATTAAAGTTCCCAGCAGTTATAAGATATCAGTCCTTTAAAAAGATGCCACTAAAGATATTTGTTAGTTAAAAACCTTTTAATTTCACAGCAAAGTGCAATGCTATACCTGATAGGAGCCATTAATGCAACAGAAATACAATGTACACAACAGAGTTCACAAACATTTCTTACAATTGTGCACTTTAAGAATTTCAATCAAACTAACATGAGTGACTTTACTATTTACTACTGCAGTGAGTTTAGCTTCAAGCGCCAGCTTAGACCATACTGGCTAATACATGCTCAGCCTCGTTTAAACTCAGTGGAGTCTCCGGAGCTCTCAGAAGACAGGGTTGAGACACTTCACATGCATTCACACTTTTTAACAGCTTTTTCCGGTCCACATGCAACACCCACCCTGGCTCCATGTGGAAAGCTACACACACATGATCCCACACATAGTATTCTTCTCTGTGGGTGCTCACATGAGCTCTACGATTCAACTTGTTTACCTCAAGCTTCAGCTTGTAGGTTTCAGAGGGGGCTTGACAGCACCACCACAGGGCACCATCATGGTATCCACACACACCGTCCTCCTGACCAGGAAGTCGAGGATAATGGTCATAAAGATGTATGTCTTGAGGGTGCACAAGGATCTTATAGAGAATCTCTCGCCGGTAGAGCACAGTCTCAAAAACACGCAGAACTGGACTTTGGCCACCACAGAATTGCTTGCCATAGTGCCAGAGAAGCTGCCTAAATGAAAAGGTGAAGCGAAAGTTTCCATAGGAAGATTCTTTCTGGAAGGCCTTTGAGCTGGTGAAGTGCTCAAGGATGGGCGGCTGGTTGTAAATTTGGGCAGCACTGCGATGAGGGAACAAAGATGTAAGGAAACACTCTTCAGCTGATGATCTGTCATCAGATGTGACTGATAAATCCCACCAGAGGAAATGATGTTGATCACTAGCCACCAGCTCAGATGGCTGTCTGAAGCCTGAATTGAGAAAAATACCCCTAAGACCTTGTTCTCCAGTGACATGAGACACTTTCTGGACATGGAACTCCACAGATTCAGGATAAGCAGGAATGTTGTTCTTATACAGATACCCGTTCTGTATATTAGGCTTTTCTTTTTTTAGGTCTGACAGACTTAAATGTTGTCCCTCAAAGTATGTCTCTGTAACACCACGGTTATTTCTGCGCTTCATTTTCTTTCTGAAACAGGGGAACAGATAGTGTAGGGTTAGCATCATCTGTTTAACAAGGTCACTCAGTGTTTTTCTCTTGCTAACTAGTGATAGGACTAGTTTGGCTTTCCAGCTAAAACAAAATATGTAATCCATTGTCAAAAACTTTGATTTAGTCCGGTCTGTTTTCCTCGTTTAACAGATCTGCTTTTAAAAGTAATTTATTTAGCCTACTACATTCAAAACGATGAAATAATACAATTGTCATCAATGAGGGGTGCAATGGTTTTCTACTGCACTATTTCCCTGATTTATAAGGAAACGAAAGTTTTAAAATGAACGTCTGCGCGCCAACAACTCTATAGTTTCCTCATGACAAAGACAAATCGAGTTTATTCAAGTCATTTAAAAAAGGAAACGCAATTATTAACAGTTGCACAACTGCCCGCATCTCTCATTGTCAACAATAAGTGAATACTTTTTCAAATAATACCCTAAATACACTTTTTATGACTAGCGAACATTTTAAGTTTCGATTTGATCGCATATTGCGCAAGATTAAAAATAACGGCCAAATTGTGATTCTGAGAAAATGCTAATTTTCCCGTTTAAACAATAGGTTTAAACCCGTGCATGAATTTAAAATTACATTAAACATATATTAAATATTTTTACGCAAAAACAACGATATTACCTGCTACCAGAGGACGCTGTTTTCAGACAGCACTTCTCTACTTATGCTACGAGAGAAACGCCGAAAGCATGGGGGTTTTTTTTAAGGCGAGAATCTCCTCCTCAGAAACAAACACACACGCACAGACACACACACGCGCACTCGGTTTCGCTATCTTTGTGGGGACTCTACTGTAGCCTACAAACTGTATAGGCTATCTTCTATCCCCTTACACTAACCCTGCCCATAAACCTAAACCTACCCACCAAAGAAAAATGTCTGCATTTTTACATTTTCAAAAAACATCACTTATGAATTATAAGCTGTTTTCCTAATGGGCACCCACAAGAATATCAGGGCAACATACAGTGGTGGTCAGAATTAATGGCACCCCTGGTAAATATGATCAAAAATGGCTGTAGAAAATAAATCTGCATTGTTTATCCTTTTGATCTTTCATTAAAAAAATTCGCAAAAATCGAACCTTTCATTGAAGTAAAAGAATTGAAAGTGGGGGGTAAATCACATTATAAAATAAATGCTTTTCTCCAAAACATGCTGGCCATAATTATTGGCTCCCTGTTATTAAATACTTTTTGCAACCTCCTTTTGCCAAGATAACTGATCTGAGTTTTCTTCTATAATGCCTGAGGAGTTTGGAGAATAACTGACAAGAGATCAGAGACCATTCCTCCATACAGAATCTCTCCAGATCCTTCAGATTCACAAGTTCATGTTAGTGCTTCTTCTGTTCAGTTCACCCCGGGTTCAGGTCAGGGAACTGGGACGGTCATGGCAGAAGCTTCATTTTGCGCTCAGTTACCCATTTTTGTGTTGATTTTGATGTATGTTTTGGACCGTTGTCCTGATGGAAGATCCAACCACGGCCCATTATAAGATTTCTAGCAGAGGCAGACAGGTTTTGATTTTTTATCTGTTGGTATTTGCTAGAATCCATAATACCATGTAGGCTATCTGAACAAGATGTCCAGGACCTCCAGCATAAAAATAGGCCCACAACATATAAGATCCAGCAGTATATTTAACCGTAGGCATGGGGTACTTCCCTTTTGAAGATCCAGTCGTGTCTGACAACTGAATATGCTGGAGGAGGATTTTTGGAGGAGCGAGGAGGATTTTTCCTGAAACCCTCCCAAACAACATGTGGTTGTGTAAGGGTTGTTTGATCTTTTTTGGGGGGGCTTTCTGACCCCCAAGACTCAAGTAATCTCTGCAATTCTCCATCTGTGATCCTTGGAGAGTCTTTGGCCACTCAAACTTTCCTCCTCACCGTGCATTAAGACAATATAGACACACGTCCTCTTCCAGGCAGATTCGTAACATCTTTAGTTGATTGGAACTTCTTAATTATTGCCCTGATGGTCAAAATGGGGATTTTCAATTCTTTAGCTATTTTCTTACAGCACCTTTCTATTTTGTGATGCTCAACAATCTTTTGATCAGAACTATATTCTTTGGTTTTACTCATTGTGATGGATGATTAAAGAAATTTGGCCTTTGTGTATTCGTCATATTTAAACTCCTGTGAAACAAGAAGTCATAGCTAGACAATTTCATGTTCCTAGTCACCCTGGTGTGCTAAATAAAGGTAAATATTAATGGGAATATACTTCAGAGATATTTTACTCTGAAAAAATTCTAGGGACTTCCGACGTGTTTTGGAGAAAAACATTTATTTCATAATGTGATTTCCTCCCCACTTTCAATTCTTTTACTTCAATGAAAGGTGAGATTTTTGTGTTTTTTTTTAATGAAAGATCAAAAGGATAAACAATGCAGATTTATTTTTTTACAGCCATTTTTTTTAATCATATTTACCAGGGGTGCCATTAATTCTGACCACCACTGTATATTTTAACATAAAGGTGAGATTACCTTTATTAGAGCTGAATAAGAGAGAACTTACATGTGATCAAGTATAAGCAGAAAACTAACAATAAAAGCAGTTGATAAAGGGATTAATATAAAAATGAATAGGCATTTAAAGTAGCAAAATCAGTTTTGTAACTGTAATCAGTTACAAAGATACAGGATATCTTGCATCTGCATATACATCAAGTGATACCAAACAATGGCAGAACTCCAAGTGCATGAGAGTAAAGATGTTCAAACTACAATGACGAAGATTAAGTTGAAAATGAATGTCGCTTACAGAATCAGCGCATACAAGGAAAGGTCAAAAGGTATAGAGACTCAAACCAAGATATCTGGTAAGAACATAAACACCATGTAGCAGGGGTGGGCAACTTCGGTCCTGGAGGGCCACTGTCCTACAGAGTTTAGCTTCAACCCTAATCAAACACACCTGAACAAGCTAATCAAGGTCCTCAGGATTACTAGAAAATTACAGGCAGGTGATTTTTTCAGGGTTGGAGCTAAACTCTGTAGGACAGTGGCCCTCCAGGACCGAAGTTGCCCACCCCTGCCATGTAGCCTAGGCTCTGTGTGCATTATTTTAATTAAAGGCCCCACAAAAAAAGAAAAAAATATTTTACAGATTAAAGTGAGGAAACAAATGATCTTACAGTCTTAAAGGCAACACTCGACTGTGTGTCTTGTTCTTGTTCTAGCTCTATATAGGCTATGCGAGTCGTTAATAATTCTAATGCAATGATATCCGGAAGTACCATGCACACTCATGTCTGCACATCACATGTGGGGAATTCCAACAGTTGATTCATTTTTTTATTTATTTTTTTCAGCTGTAAAGGAAAATCAAAGTAAATTTCTCTGGTGAAAAGAAAGTGAAAGACTAAAAGATATTCAGTAAAATTATTTCTGGAGTACAAAGAACACAGACTCATCTTCATAAGCATGTGAAAATGAACTAAGAGTGATACTGTATTTGCATAATGCAGTCTAAAAGAATAGAAGCTAATCAGCATAACAAATGTAATTAAAAGAAGAATAAAAGTACGTAAATCAAAAAGTAGGCCTAAATCATACATGTACATATATAGAAAATGTTCAAGGTTAGCCAAACCTTCATAGTCATATCAAAGTGCAGTGTGTTCTGGTTTCTTTATGCAGTGGAAACATCTCAGTGTCAACTGTATGAATGTGTTTTTGTAAGCTGTGTGATCTAAACTGAGAGGAATTCACAGGGAGCAAAGCAAAACTGATAAAGAACCATCATTTCTGCCTCCCCCACCCTATCAAAAAGCAACCATTATAATGTTCAAAAAAAGAGGCCACAATCCATTTCCTTAGCATCAGTGCTTTATTAAAAAAGCATGGACAGATACATAGTGACATGTTCTCAAAATAGTAAAACAGCAGTTAAAATACATATTTCCTCCACATACCTTTCATACTTATTGGTGATTACAAAAACCTTCTGCTCAAATTGGACTTTTAATACTTAGGAGCTGACTGCAGGTAATGGATCATTTGTCATATTTACTTACATATTTACATAAGGCCTGATGGGGTCAAATTCACACTTCACAAACTCTTCTGGGTTAAGTTTTGGCTCAGCGCCCTCACAGAGTCTGAGACTCTTGATCAGAATTGCCTCGCTGAAGCTGAAGATTTGTCCATGCGGGACATGGAATGCCACTCCGACGTTATCCCACATGTAATATGGTCTGTTTTTTATAGGTATCCGAATAGCTTGATAGTTACGAGACAGATAGAAACGATGTGTTTTACTCATTGCCTGTGGACGCCATATAATGTTGTCTTTATGGAACTCACACACTGCATCTTGGGTATTCTGAAGCAGGGGATACTCAGAGAACAGGTCTTGTGCATGAGGTGCATGGATCACAATAGAATACATCACTTCCTGCTTATAGACCACAGTCTCAAAAATGCGAATGTTGGGCTTCTGGCCTGCACAGAACTGTTGTTTGTAGCTTTTTAACAACTCATTGATTGGCATGCTGAAACGGAAGTTCCCCATGCGAGAGGATGACAGGAAGGCTGGGGAAGAGGTAAACTTGTGCAGGAAAGGTTTCACATCATCGTAAATTTCTTGCCTATACAAGTATTGCTCCTCAGCGACAGTAATATCATGTCTTGAAATGTCTGGGCTCCACCATACCAGATCGCGTGTTGGTGAGTCGCTTCTTGACGGCTTTTTAAACCCTTCAGAAACCCGGATGCCATGGTATCCTTGGAGGTTAGTGTTATGCCGAAGGTATGACACTTTAATCTCCACCTTCTCAGGTTGTGGTCGAATCGACTTATAGAGGTAATCATTCTCTTCGAGCAAATCATTCCGTTTAAGCTCTTCAAGCTTCAGGTGCTTCCCCTTAAAGCATATTTCATCACATCCTCTCTCATTTTTGCGAATCATTCTTTCAGGTTGAGAAAAGCTGTTAATGAGATGAAAATCACTTCTGAAATTGGACTGTGATGGCTTGTTGCACTGTATGAATAGAAATGTTACATATTTTATTGTGTTAGCATTCTCCAATTTATAGATATTTTCAACAAATATATGAAAAAAAGACAACTCTTTTATATCAACCAAATTAAAAAAGTGATCAAAACAGAACAAAACTCAGATCAGAAGATAGTGCTATTGTCCTATTTTGACAAATATGTTTGCCTTGTGTCTCAAAGCCAAGTTACAATTAACACAATTTGACAATGTAACAAAGTAACATTCAGTGATAATATTTCAATAAATTGATCTCATCCAAAACTTAACTTTAGCTTTACATTAAAATAAAGAGTAGCGTTGCTTTTATCAAGAGTAAAACGGTTGGTATTATACGGTTTGTGTGGAAATCGAAACTGTGGGCATGCCTAAGACTATAGAGACATGTCCAAAGAAAGAAAGAAAAAAAAAGAAAAAAATTCACTGAAACATTTGAGAACATTTTAGCTGCTATCGACCACTTCCATCTGCTCTTGTACATTTTAGAACAGCTTATTTCCAGTCCATTTTTATTACAAAAGTTAAAAAATAAAAATATAATAAACTTTTTTTTTAATGAATACATTTTTTTTTTTATAATGAACTTTTCTAGTAATAATTTTGAAATCCTGTAATACTTGTAGCCTACATCACATAATCATGTACAGCTTTGAATGACAAAATCAACAGTGTACTATTTTTGTGTTTTGACATAGGCCTATCACACAGATTTTGAATATTTATGCCAATTGCTAGACATACCATTCTTAAATTAAGTGAACATTTCTCTTGTGTAGTAAAATATGTAAAAAAATAAACAATAATAATAATAATAATAATAATAAAAATTTGTAAATAGTTTTTTTTTTTAAATTACAAATAGCTCTTCACTCACCAACTTGCTGTTATCCTGTCACGGTGTATGGCACATTTACAGAGTAAGTGCAGAGAGAGAGAGAGAGAGAGAGAGAGAGAGAGAGAGGGGGGAAGAGAACTAGCAGATGTAACTTCAAAATAAAAGTCATATGAACGATAAATATGAATGATTAATTAGTCGATTGTCATACTTAGCAAACATATTTTATTCAAGGCAAATAATGTTCTGGTAATGAAGAGTAATTGCCTAAATCACTTCTATTCGTATATTAATTTTCATTGTTTAGTGGGCACTTTTCTCACTTCTTCTTAGACCTACCCTATACCGTCATAGCCTATGCTACATATGATGTTAGAGTATAAATCAAAGCCTGGCAGGGATTTCATTACACAAATGTTTCCTCTGACACAATACTCAAGCAGTAGTGTTTTTAAAAGTGCCTTTCAAGATATTTTATAGGTATAGCTTAGCTTATACTTTAATAGTGGTAGATGCAGCCTTTTTGTTGATAGTTTATGGTTTAGAAATCTGTTTAATGAATGTGAAGGAAATATTAATTGATTACAGATTAATAGAATTAAATACAGTTAATATAGGCTTTGCTTTGATTTGAGTTCAAATGTGCCCAAGCTTTACCCCTCATCATTGAATGTATAAAATATTGAAACTACAACCTAGTTTTTAACATTTTAGCTCACTGTCGGCCTGCATGCACTATTCGGTTTATAGTCATATATTAGAGTATGCGAAATTATTTATATTTATATATTATATTAAAAATACTAGTTGAAAAATAAAGTTATTTATTGGCATCTATGGTTCCGTGAAGAACCTTCAATGTCAAAATGTTCTGTATAGTTGAAAAAGGGTTAATTTGATTATTAAAATGTTCGACATCACTGTGAAACCCCACTTTAGAAACAGAGTGTGTATACACTTAAATTCAAAACTTTGGGGTCAGTAGGAGTTTTTAAATGTTTAAACTCTATTATGCTAACCCAGGCTACATTTATTCAATCAGCAAAAACATTACCATTGTGAAATACTATAATTTAAAATAACTGTTTTCTATTTTAATATATTTTGAAATGAAATGTATTCCTCAAATGGCATAGCTGAATTTTCAGCATCATAACAAGTCTTAAAGGCAGGGTAGGAAGGTTTTTTCGAAAAAACTTTTCCCCAAATTTGTTTATATACCAATACATAATTAAAATGTAAGTACTGAAAAGGAGAGTGTCTGTAGTCCTCTCAGGGCTGCAATAAACACAGCTACTTATTTCCATTCACTCCCACCCCCTCCCTTCTGGGCTCCTTCCAAAGCCATGCCCCCAAAACACACGAACGCGCGATGCCGACCGCTCAGCTGGAGGACGCTGTAACAAAATTCAAATTCCAACCTTTGGAATCGAGTCTCGACTCTCAATTCCCAACGCCTCGGAATCGATTCCCAGCCCTCTCGCAGAGGTGGGCATAAATACATGGAAATGTATTTAAAATACAAATACAAAATACTGTGTGAAAAAATGTATTTAAATACTTATACAAAATACTGTGTGAAAAAATTTATTTAAATACAAATACAGTATTTTGTATTTTGAAAATACACAAAATACATGTGAAATTGGCCATCCAGTGCAGGTATCCACGACTTTCCCGAACTCTGACCTTTCCCGTGATCGCTATGGCAACGTAGAACAAGCCGGTAACGAACTTCCGGTTTACGTTATCCTGAAGATACCGCTAACAGAGAGCCTCAACAAGCCCAAACAATTTGCTTGGATAATGAGGAGTAGAGCTTAGATCGGGCCCAAAAAATCAAGCCCGACCCTACCTGAGCCCGTTGTGTCCGAGCCCGGCCCGACACATGAGCCGAGCCCAATTTAGACCCAATCATTTTTAATACGTGGGCCGTTATAACCAGGGGCGGCGCCAGATAATTTTTTAACGTGTGCTGAGGGGGTGCTATATATATTATATATAAATACTTTTAATAAATGAGCAAAAATTGGCCACTTAATATTTAATATTCAATTATTTTAATGATCACAATTAAAGTATTAATTTTATTAAATTGAACAAGCACAACATTCGGCATTCAATCAAATATTATTAAAGATTTATTATTAATAATGTTATTTCAACACAATATCTCGTTATTTCGACATCAAATGTGTTCCGAGTGTGCGTGCAATAAGCAAGATGTGCATTTGTAAATCCAGTGACACGCATACATTGATTTTTATTAATAAACTAGTGTTTTCTGTCAGTGTCTGCTGCAAAGATGAAGATGATCATGGTGTTCACTTTTCATAATCAACATAGATGGAAAAAATTACATTATAATATTTGAACAAATATGAAACTAAATGCTCTTATTTAATGGCTACAACAAATATAGTAGGCCTACATACTCTCTATTTGTACAAATTGCTGCACATTCAAGTTAATTCTCGAATTAATTTTCACATTATTGAAAACAATAAACATACCACTTAAAAATATATACAGTTGTACTGCAGTTTTTTCTAAGTAGAGTTACAAGAAACACTCTTTCTGCGTAGAGGGTCCGTTTATGTTGGAAACAACTCCCATTCATAAAATCCTTCAGTTTTCGCGTGTTGTTTGTGCACCTGACAACGGTACACGTTGAGCCAAGGAGCCATTGCTTATCTGTCAGCATTACTACTTGTCAGTAATCAGTTTCACCCGTTTGTACCGCGACGCAAGTATCCCTTGTGTGCAAGCTTCATTGAGCGTTACGCTAAACCGGAACTGAGATACCGGCAACAGGAAGTATCGAGTGTCATGGCGACGCCCATTAAGACTCGCAGGAAAGTTGTGGATAGGTCACAGTGAATGGAGAAACTACATAGGCCCACTGACTTTTCATTCCAAACCTCATCTCTGCCCTCTCTTTCTTTCTTTCTTTCTTTCTTTCTGGCAACTACAAATAAACGTATGCAAAATAGCAGCCATTTATATAGGCTACTTATTTCTCGTTACAATGTAGTCTATTACTTGTGGTAAACACTATTAAAAAATTCATACTGTATGTAAAACTGTGGGAACCTTTTCTGCTATCTAGTGTTATGGGAAATTTTGATTTTCATTGATTTGCAGTATTGATTTTCATTGACTTTCAGTAAAACATTGAAATGACCTTCTATACGTGGTCTACGTGGTAAAACTGACGTGTATGTGTTTCTCTTAATGCTGGGTAACAGGTGGGACGTCAGGAGGCGGCAGAATGAGAAGGGACCTCTGACTTCTAGGGTCAGAGGTCGCCCAATTTAGAACTTGTGAGTTTGTAAGAACAAAACTTAGCAGTATCAGAAAACTAGCAGGGAAGCCTCTCCTTGTTTAGATAAGGGCCTATAAGCAGAAGACCTTGAAAGCAGTATAAAGACTCCTCTGCCCTCCCTCTCGTCGTCGCACTTGTTCCACAGACTGTACTTGTGACTTCTGTGTGGCAACTGGGCCTTCTTGCAAGAATAAAATACTTTTTAATGATCATTTGATTTCAGAGTGTCTCTTACGCAGTGATGATTGTTTAATGAGAATTTTTGCCACAACACTAGCAAAGAATATGGATGGGCGATATGATCAAAATCTCAATTTTACTTCACAGTAACAATATCATGGTTTCACAATTCTCAATATCAGTTTTGATTCCACTGCATAAACTGAATTTCAAACTCTTTTGAGTATTTTTTTACAGTAGTCCAATGCTTTTTAAGTAATTTTATGTTTATTTTATGTAAAGTTTATTTGTTTCTATAAGTTTATTAAAATTAGAAAGTGTATCTAAAATTTAAAATTAGAATTAATTTAGAATCATTTGACACTATTTACCCCTTTTTTATTTATTTAAATATTTATGTACAATAAAACTAAAAGCTGAAGATTTTTGTGGTGTATCATTCATCAGTGCTTCTTTTTCCACTCCAACGTTCCAATAATTCCTGCCCACTAAAAGCTGCACGGATAAATTTGCTTACCCCACAAATAGGCCTATCTATGTAAACGATTTAGAAAAAGTTCCATCAATTCACACTTTATATCATCACTATGATATGTAGTGTCATATCATCCAGCCCTAACATGCAGTAATGCTTTAAACACATTTGACAAGCTAGTTGATAAAAATCAACAACCGGTCAAGACTGATTGGCTTACGCTATTTTCCCACTTGTCTGTGCTCTTTTATTCTTTCATGTTAAGTGAATAATGCACTATTTTAACTTGAATCAACAAGTAGAATTGATCATGATGACATTCTCACCTTATTCCCAAAAAAATCACTGATCCAATGCTGAGCTAGTGAATGTCTGAACTAGTTGATGCACAAAATCAATACCCTGATAAAGAGGTTGACTGCATGGCAAAAAGTATTTGATGTATTTTGAAAATACAAAAATACTCATCTTAAATGTATTTAAACATTTGCATAAATAGTATTTTGTATTTCAAATACATATTTTAAATACATGTATCTGAAATACTGCCCATCCCTGCTAGCTCGTTACCGAATCAAACTCCATCTATCCATGAGAAAGCTCATTTCGGCCGCCTGTATCCGGGATCTTGTCCTTTCGGTCATGACCCAAAGCTCATGACCATAGGTGAGAGTAGGAACGTAGATTGACCGGTAAATCGAGAGCTTCGCCTTGCGGCTCAGCTCTTTCTTTACCACGACAGACCGGTACATCGACCGCATTACTGCAGAAGCTGCACCGATCCGTCTGTCAATCTCCCGTTCCATCCTTCCCTTACTCGTGAACAAAACCCCAAGATACTTAAACTCCTCCACTTGAGGCAGGAACTCTCCACCAACCTGAAGTGGGCAAGCCACCCTTTTCCGACTGAGGACCATGGCCTCGGATTTGGAGGTGCTGATTCTCATCCCAGCCGCTTCACACTCAGCTGCAAACCGTCCCAGTGCATGCTGAAGGTCCTGGTTTGATGAGGCCAACACAACAACATCATCTGCAAAAAGCAGAGACGAAATCGTGTTGTCACCAAACCTGACACCCTCCGGCCCCTGGCTGCGCCTAGAAATTCTGTCCATAAAAATTATGGACAGTACCGGCGACAAAGGGCAGCCCTGCCAGAGTCCAACACGCACTGGGAACAAGTCTGACTTACTGCCGGCAATGCGAACCAAGCTCCTGCTTCGGTCGTACAGGGACCGGACAGCCCTTAGTAAAGGACCCCGGACCCCATACTCCCGGAGCACCCTCCACAGGCCGCCGCGAGGGACACAGTCGAATGCCTTCTCCAAATCCACAAAGCACACGTGGACTGGTTGGGCAAACTCCCATGAACCCTCCAGCACCCTGTAGAGGGTATAGAGCTGGTCCAGTGTTCCACGGCCTGGACGAAAACCACACTGTTCCTCCTGAATCCGAGGTTCTACTAATCGGCCGTATTCTCCTCTCCAGTACCCTGGCATAGACTTTCCCAGGGAGGCTGAGAAGTGTGATCCCCCTGTAGTTGGAACACACCCTCCGGTCCCCCTTCTTAAAAAGAGGGACCACCACCCCGGTCTGCCATCCCAGAGGCACTGTTCCCGACCGCCACGCGATGCTGCAGAGGCGTGTCAGCCAAGACAGCCCCACAACATCCAGAGACTTGAGGTACTCAGTGCGGATCTCATCCACCCCCGGTGCCTTGCCACCGAGGAGTTTATTGACTACCTCGGTGACTTCAGCTTGGGTGATGGACAAGTCCACCTCTGAGCCCTCAGCCTCTGCTTCCTCAATGGAAGACGTGACGGCGGGATTGAGGAGATCCTCGAAGTATTCCTTCCACCGTCCAACGACATCCCCAGTTGAGGTCAACAGCTCCCCACCTCTACTGTTGGTAGGGCACTGCTTCCCTCTCCTGAGGCGCCGGACGGTTTGCCAGAATCTCTTCGAGGCCAGCCGATAGTCCTTCTCCATGGCCTCACCGAACTCCTCCCAGGCCCGAGTTTTTGCCTCCACAACCACCCGGGCTGCAGTCCGCTTGGCCTGCCGGTACCCGTCAGCTGCCTCAGGAGTCCCACAAGCCAACCAGGCCCGATAGGACTCCTTCTTCAGCTTGACGGCATCCCTTACTTCCGGTGTCCACCACCGGGTTCGGGGATTGCCGCCTCGACAGGCACCGGAGACCTTACGGCCACAGCTCCGAGCAGCCGCTTCCACAATGGAGGTGGAGAACATGGTCCACTCGGACTCAATATCTCCAACCTCCCTCGGGATCCGGTCGAAGCTCCGCCGGAGGTGGGAGTTGAAGATCTCTCTGACAGGAGACTCGGCCAAACGTTCCCAGCAGACCCTTGGGTCTGCCGAGTCTGTCCAGCTTCCTCCCCCGCCATCGGATCCAACTCACCACCAGGTGGTGATCAGTTGACAGCTCCGCCCCTCTCTTCACCCGACTGTCCAAGACATACGGCCGGAGGTCAGATGAAACGACCACAAAGTCGATCATCGACCTACGGCCTAGTGCCACGTGCACTGATGGACACCCTTATGCTTGAACATGGTGTTCGTTATGGACAAGCTGTAACTAGCACAGAAGTCCAATAACTGAACACCGCTCGGGTTCAGATCAGGGGGGCCGTTCCTCCCAATCACGCCCCTCCAGGTGTCACTGTCGTTGCCCACGTGGGCGTTGAAGTCCCCCAGTAAAACGACGGAGTCCCCAGTCGGAGCACTTTCCAGCACCCCTCCCAGAGACTCCAAGAAGGCCGGGTACTCTGCACTGCCATTTGGCCCATAGGCAAAATATTTTGCTTTACATCATTATGCCATCTGAACAGATTGGGGAAGGGCCATGAGATCTAAAATCTAAAATAGGTGTCTAGGACACCTGATAAAATATCATAAATAAGATTTTCTAGGACATTGCCACTACACTAACTAGTGATTTATTTTACTGGTTGCAACCAATTGTGGCTGTTTTGTTTGATGAGTCAAGACATTTCCCTGCAGCTTTAGGAAATGCTACATTTGACCTCTCAGGATGGATGAAGAACAGATTATTATCAGTGATGCTTCTCAACCTTTGTTTATTTCTGATCCTGAGCAGGTTTGCGTTTACAGACTATAGCAACTCTAGGATGAGCTTTGAAGAACCTAACAGATAACTGTGACGGGGCGCTTAGCTACCGTCACGGCAGCGATGCGCTACCTATTACAGTTCACAAAGACTGAGTGCAAATGTTGCTTGTATTTGTTTGTCAAGCGTGTTAATGTGTTTTGTTAATCCCTATATTGTTTCAAATCAGCGGTAACCTAGCCTTTTATCAAAACTCCCACAGTAATCCCGTAGTTTCGTGTGCACACTTATAATATCTTTTACTACGGTGATTTATATGCTATAGCTACTATCATCAATACATATCTTATTTATTTCACAATCATGATCAGTTTCAATAACCACGTAACATATGTTTTCGTTAATTATGTATCTGTTTATTTAGTTTAAAAGGAACATAGCTTTGACATACCATCTTTGTGTCCTACTGGCGTCTCCGGTTTGTTTGTGTAAAGGAAATTTTGCCGCAATTGGGGGGTTTAAATAACGCTATGACTTCCGGGTCAATTGCAAGTGAACCGGAGTTTGAGTTATTAATTGTTTGACGGTTAGTATGACTTGTGGCTTTGCCAAATGTTAGCGGGAATCATAGAAATTATATTTTGTAATTTTCTAGTGTTATAGATGTAGCATTTCGGCTGTTTTTAAGCATTTATGGACTATTCACCTGAGCCACCCCTGCATTGTAATATTGTGTTGGTATGTGCCAATTTCAGGGGTACCTTTAGTCCTATAAAGATGAGTAGCTTTATTCTCTTGGGGGGGCATGAGATGAGAAGACTTAAGTCTGTGTGATGCTCTATGTATAGTGGCTTGTGCAAAGGCTGCAAAATTGTGATTGTTTTTTTTTTTTCTTTTTTTTTTGACTCTTATGTCAATTTATTTTCTTTACTAAACAGTTTTTTTTTCTTTTTTTTTTCTTTTTCTTGTAAATTTGTAATGCCTTTCTTTGGCCTTAATTGGGGTAAATAAAAATATCCCATCTGTTCAAACTCATCCAACTTCTCCTGAGTGTTTACATCTGCTCATGACGACTCAGCCACATTTACCCTCAACAATAACTAAGCAATCCATGTACGAAGAACAGGTCCCTGCTTGGTTCTTTTTTATTACATCTGTAAACTTACTTTGATAACTACTCAAAAGTGTCCTTCAGATGTCTTTCAGGCCCCAGCGAGGATCGAACTCGCGACCCCTGGTTTACAAGACCAGTGCTCTAACCACTGAGCTATGGAGCCAGACCTGTTCTGGTACTGTCCTCATTATCATTTGAAAAGTACACAAGAACACCTTGCTTGGCACTTCAAAGGGTGTGTCCAACATTTCCCTGTAGCTTTGATTGTTTAAAGTTTAGGAGGAATGACAAACAGATGACTCATTTGTCACAAATGACATCTTTCTATCTGCATAACTTTGTTTGTCCAATCGCACATATATTTACAATGGCATGGCAGTGATGACGTGATCAGAACGGTACCGAAACAGCACAAAGACCCGAAGTCCACAAGAGCCCCAAATTTAAGACCCTGGCCGGGACCATAAAATAAGAGATCTGTCATTGTGGCACCAGCAAGTCTGACCTAACTGGTTATTCCTCCAAGGATGCTTGCATCAACTGAGAAAAAAGCCCACTCTAACATTGTCACCTGTAGGTGAACCAAGACAAATGGGTCAGAAGTTGGCACATCCCAACTATTGCAAGGATAAATCATGAGTTAAGAAAAAGGAGGGTGATTCCCTCCCAAGACAGAGAGCTTAAACAGACTCCCTTTTGTGACCCTGTTTTAACCTTATCCTGGAACACAGGACTGAAACAACTCTGAAT
This sequence comes from Rutilus rutilus, assembly GCF_951802725.1. NCBI lineage: Eukaryota > Metazoa > Chordata > Actinopteri > Cypriniformes > Leuciscidae > Rutilus > Rutilus rutilus. Next base: position 21,889,970 of record NC_140230.1, on the reverse strand, counting down.
GGCACAGAGACTGAATTAACATATCAAGACGCATCAGTTCATTCCAAAAACAATGATATAAATACAATTATTAATTCCCTTTGAGCTTAAGTTATAGAAAGTTATAGAAATTTCAGATAAGAAAGTTGGTCATATCATTGTTTGTCTCCAGCTTGCAGTAATTAAGATGTTTCAAAGTTTGTTTGCACTCACTAGGAAGAGTCTTTCCTAGTGTTGAACATTTATCAGATCTGTTTGATTGATTTTGTTCTATTAGATTGACAGCCATTTATGTCTGCAAACTCATCAAAATACTGGCTCAAAAGTGTTAGGGGATAACAGCTTATGGACCCAGAACCAGATATGATGAAAGAAGACCAGGAGTCGTGAGGTTCAATCAAATAGAGAAAAATGTACTCAAGAATAGTTTGCAGTTTCATCGGTAGAGCCAGCGTCAGGGTCTCATGAGGAGGTCGCAGGCCAGACTCTACCTTACACAAAATCTCACACCAGTTATACCCTTTCCAATGGCATGAATTACATCATTGCTTACATGTTAGCTTCTTCTGATTGGCAAAGAGTCCATAAAATCAAAAACACATCTTCACACACCGTTAGTAGATTGTTGTCGTCCGATTCCTAGATTTAGTCCTGGGGATGACCTCGGAGGTCGTGGAAACATGTCTCTGGGTCTGTTGTTGCATACCGAAGTGTACCATTACTCCTAAACAGGACCTGCACAGAACATCCAACGCACACAGCACAAGGGAATCACAGTTTCCTCAAGGTTGGAGAGGGCCTGAGCTCACTATCATCAGGACAGACTACCAAAACATACTGATAAAACATTCCCTCCTCAGGAAGAAGTACAGATAATGTTCACTTTAATCATTAGAGAAATACACATAAAAGAAGTACAATTCTGTAAATCAAATCAGGTAAATCATGTAGAGTTTGACTCCTGGAACTAGTCAGCTAGAACAGATATATTCTACACATGGTGAGGGTCTTCTCCAGACCCGAATTCTTCTTGTAGCTGTTTTCCACTACAAAGAGCCTGTTCTCTCAAGGCCCTCTTTCAGGTCAACAAAGATTAGTCACAAACATCAGAGTGCACCTAGAAAGAAGCTGGTTAAACACTCACAGCAACATGTGGTTAAAAGTATATGTGAATCATTCATGGAATATAAAAAATTATTATATAAATGCTTCTTCTTGATTAGTAATTTTTATAGGAATAATGTAAGCACTCAGAAGGATATATATTGAAGAGATAAGGGATTCTGACCCCAAGGGTTCTTGATTGCTCAGGCCGTAACGAGGATCGAATTCGTGACCCCAAGGCCAGTGTTCTAACCACTGAGCCGCACCTGTTTATTTCCTGTCCTATCTGTATCTGTAAGGGGTGTGTCAATCTTTTGTATGAGTTTGTGTTTTACATTTGACTATCAACCCAGTACTATATGGTAAGTCTAGTGTGCCAAAAGGTCACTAATAGTAATTCACTAGTAATAGTTTCTTTGCTTAGTTGCAGCCAGTATTGTGTTTGTTTTGTTTGATTGGTCAAGACACTGACACTGGTGTGAGCACAAATATAGTTATCGTTAGCTATCTTTATAGTTATCCCTCATGCATTTCAGAAGACTTCTTGCATTCTGCAGAGATCTTAGGCCCTGTTTACACCTGGTATTAAGATGCTTTTTTTGTTGCAAGTGGACGATGCTAAATACAGGTGTAAATGGGGTCTTAAACGTTTTGAGCTTCTCCACTTTTGACCACTTCAGAGGTAGTCGAAAACTCATTCAACCGGGTTGCTTTTGTAGTGTATAATATGCTCATGTGGTTGAATGTGTTCGAACAGCCACCAAAGACCGGCAACACACCAGTGTGTTTTGTGAAAGTGCGACAAAACTGACTGTCAAACTCCACTATGTTGTGCCAAACCACACGGATTACGTTCAGAATCTGCATCATCATTCTTATCCTTTCCATTCGCTTCATAGCTTCATTTTATAAATCGTATTTGTGTGCTGCACTAAGTGCTCCCGTGAAAGTGATGTAGAGTGACATGAAATCATAGGGGAGACAGGAGACACATTTAAAAATAAATGTTAATGGAATGCGTCTTGGCTGACCACTTGTGATTGGATCACTGAAAACATCTTAAAGTGAAACAATGAAATCAAAATGGACAATTCTTGTTTTTTTTTATGGAATATTGCATAATTTATTATAACTGATTTATCCATGCATATCATTTTTTACATTCATGTGCCCTCTTAATCTTTAATCAAAATAACTTCCCCTCTCATTCGCAGCAACATCTCTTCTTTTGTCTGATAATGTGTTTACTGGCAGGAGGGCGGTACAAGTCACTCACATGAGATCACAGCAATAGCAACGACAATAATTTAATCAATTCCCAATGGACAAAAAGTCCCACCCTGAATTGTGACTTATTCATGAAGCCATTTCTCTCGGAAATACTTCACAATAGGGAAAAAAGACATTCAAAATTGCTGTGGAACAAAGTCACTTTGTTATTCTAATTGAATGGACCATTTGGTTCACACCTTTACAGACGCATACAGATAGAGCTGATTGCGTCTAAGGCAGTCACAATAATCTGATTAAAGATAACTCAAAATACACATAATCTTTAAGACATGGGTCCACATCACTAGTTTACACTTGTGAGTTCATTCTCCTGTATGATTGTATCTTTTGCCTTTCATGTATCATTCAGGCCACACACACTCATAGATTAAAGATTACACAGTCAAAAAAAGATGTTTACTAGTAACATTAACAGAGAAAATAAATAGGCCAATGTTGATGTCAAGCTGACTTAAAAAGTTTAATTGATTTGCTATGCAATTTTCTTTTCTTTATATAATCACCCAGCCTTGGTGATGGAGAAAATTCATACACGCTTAAAAATAAAGTAATTTATTAACATCTATGGTTCCGTGAAGAACCTTTAATGTCAAAATGTTCTGTATAGTTGAAAAGGGGTTAATTGGATTATTAAAATTGTTTTTATAAAAAAAAAAAAAAAAAAATGAAGAACTGTTAACTGAAATGTTATTTTGGGAACCCAAAATGTGTCTTCTGTGACATCACTGTGAACCCACTATACACTGTGTGTATACACTAAAATTCAAAACTTTGGGGTCAGTAGGATTTCTTAAAATGTTTAAACTCTATTATGCTCACCAGGGCTATATTTATTCAATCAGCAAAAACATTAGCATTGTGACATACTATAATTTAAAATAACTGTTTTCTATTTTAATATATTTTAAAATGAAATGTATTCCTTAAATGGCATAGCTGAATTTTCAGCATCATAACAAGTCTTAAGTGTCACATGATCCTTCAGAAATCATTCTAATATATTATTATCATCAATGTTGAAAACAGTTGTGCAGCTTAATATTTTGCTTTACATCATTATGCCATCTGACCAGATTGGGGAAGGGCCACATAAATAAAGTAGGTTGAGATATAAGCAATCTAAAATAGGTGTCTAGGACACCTGATAAAATATCATAAATCAGATTTTCTAGGACATTGCCACTACACTAACTAGTGATTTATTTTACTGGTTGCAACCAATTGTGTCTGTTTTGTTTGATGAGTCAAGACATTTCCCTGCAGCTTTAGGAAATGCTACATTTGACCTCTCAGGATGGATGAAGAACAGATTATTATCAGTGATGCTTCTCAACCTTTGTTTATTTCTGATCCTGAGCAGGTTTGCGTTTACAGACTATAGCAACTCTAGGATGAGCTTTGAAGAATCTAACAGAATAACTGAGCAATCAATCCACGTACGAAGAACAGGCCCCTTACTTTGATAACTTCTCAAAAGTGTCCTTCAGATGTCTTTCAGGCCCCAGCGAGGATCAAACTCGCGACCCCTGGTTTACAAGACCAGTGCTCTAACCACTGAGCTATGGAGCCAGACCTGTTCTGGTGCTGTCCTCATTACCATTTGAAAGGTAATGACACTGTGTGCATTTGTAAGGAGTGTGTCTATTAGCATTGTATTATTATTCCTAAACAAACAGTGAATAGATTGCTCAGAATGACACGTAACTTTTGTTGTTTAAAAAATTATATTCAGTTGATGCAAGCATCCTTGGAGGAATAACCAGTTAGGTCAGACTTGCTGGTGCCACAATGACAGATCTCTTATTTTATGGTCCCGGCCAGGGTCTTAAATTTGGGGCTCTTGTGGACTTCGGGTCTTTGTGCTGTTTCGGTACCGTTCTGATCACGTCATCACTGCCATGCCATTGTAAATATATGTGCGATTGGACAAACAAAGTTATGCAGATAGAAAGATGTCATTTGTGACAAATGAGTCATCTGTTTGTCATTCCTCCTAAACTTTAAACAATCAAAGCTACAGGGAAATGTTGGACACACCCTTTGAAGTGCCAAGCAAGGTGTTCTTGTGTACTTTTCAAATGGTAATGAGGACAGTACCAGAACAGGTCTGGCTCCATAGCTCAGTGGTTAGAGCACTGGTCTTGTAAACCAGGGGTCGCGAGTTCGATCCTCGCTGGGGCCTGAAAGACATCTGATGGACACTTTTGAGTAGTTATCAAAGTAAGTTAACAGATGTAATAAAAAAGAACCAAGCAGGGACCTGTTCTTCGTACATGGATTGCTTAGTTATCTGTTAGGTTCTTCAAAGCTCATCCTAGAGTTGCTATAGTCTGTAAACGCAAACCTGCTCAGGATCAGAAATAAACAAAGGTTGAGAAGCATCACTGATAATAATCTGTTCTTCACCATCCTGAGAGGTCAAATGTAGCATTTCCTAAAGCTGCAGGGAAATGTCTTGACTCATCAAACAAAACAGCCACAATTGGTTGCAACCAGTAAAATAAATCACTAGTAAGTGTAGTGGCAATGTCCTAGAAAATCTTATTTATGATATTTTATCAGGTGTCCTAGACACCTATTTTAGATTTTAGATCTCATGGCCCTTCCCCAATCTGTTCAGATGGCATAATGATGTAAAGCAAAATATTTTGCCTATGGGCCAAATGGCAGTGCAGAGTACCCGGACTTCTTGGAGTCTCTGGGAGGGGTGCTGGAAAGTGCTCCGACTGGGGACTCCGTCGTTTTACTGGGGGACTTCAACGCCCACGTGGGCAACGACAGTGAAACTTGGAGGGGCATGATTGGGAGGAACGGCCCCCCTGATCTGAACCCGAGCAGTGTTCAGTTATTGGACTTCTGTGCTAGTTACAGCTTGTCCATAACGAACACCATGTTCAAGCATAAGGGTGTCCATCAGTGCACGTGGCACTAGGCCGTAGGTCGATGATCGACTTTGTGGTCGTTTCATCTGACCTCCGGCCGTATGTCTTGGACAGTCGGGTGAAGAGACGGGCGGAGCTGTCAACTGATCACCACCTGGTGGTGAGTTGGATCCGATGACGGGGGAGGAAGCTGGACAGACTCGGCAGACCCAAGCGTACTGTAAGGGTCTGCTGGGAACGTTTGGCCGAGTCTCCTGTCAGAGAGATCTTCAACTCCCACCTCCGGCGGAGCTTCGACCGGATCCCGAGGGAGGTTGGAGATATTGAGTCCGAGTGGACCATGTTCTCCACCTCCATTGTCGAAGCGGCTGCTCGGAGCTGTGGCCGTAAGGTCTCCGGTGCCTGTCGAGGCGGCAATCCCCGAACCCGGTGGTGGACACCGGAAGTAAGGGATGCCGTCAAGCTGAAGAAGGAGTCCTATCGGGCCTGGTTGGCTTGTGGGACTCCTGAGGCAGCTGACGGGTACCGGAGTGGTTGTGGAGGCAAAAACTCGGGCCTGGGAGGAGTTCGGTGAGGCCATGGAGAAGGACTATCGGCTGGCCTTGAAGAGATTCTGGCAAACCGTCCGGCGCCTCAGGAGAGGGAAGCCTTGTTTAGGAATAATAATACAATGCTAATAGACACACCCCTTACAAACGCACACAGTGTCATTACCTTTCAAATGGTAATGAGGACAGTACCAGAACAGGTCTGGCTCCATAGCTCAGTGGTTAGAGCACTGGTCTTGTAAACCAGGGGTCGCGAGTTCGATCCTCGCTGGGGCCTGAGAATCAATTTTGCACAAGTATCAAAAACAATTTGCAGACACACATAATTTCCAAGAGAACCATGTATTCAGAACTAACAAGAGGAACACTTACAAGTCATCACTATGTGTCTGCCTTGTGTGCTCTGAAGAACTTCAGACTGTGTGCTGAGCTACAAAAACTTGAAGCAATCTATTATGTCTCAGGTATACTCAGGAAGGCCACCATATGTAAAACCAAGTAATGATTTAATTGATCAAAAATATTTAAATATAAAAACATTGATACATCAAACCCCCAAATGTCTTGGCTTTGAAAGTACAAAAAAATCTTGCACAAATAATAATTGTATGCAAAAAAATACAAAAGTCTGTAGAAGAAACCTGAAAGCTGCCATGGCATAAAACACAATCACCATTACAATAACAGAAAGCAGATAGAAAAAGCAGAGGAACTAGATGAGAAATCTTTTGTCAACCAGAGTTTTGCTGGCTAGGTTCCTGCGGCCCATTCCATTTCGGATTAATCTGAAGACCTAAAGGAGAGCATATTAAAGCTTCATTTTAATCATCACCTCAAAACAATCGAATGAAACCAAACAGCCTATTAACATATCCACATGTACTAACCAGTTGCTGGAGGTATGTTAACACAGCTGCGAGAACGAAGTTCTGACTGCCCAGATCCACCACACAGAAAAAGAGAGTGTCAAAAATCAACAGCACAGCCTCATTACCATAAAAGAGGACATCAGCGAATGAGTGAGAATCATCTGAAGGAAGATAAACACAAAGATATTCACTCAGAACACTAATGACTGTGAAGGGAGTGGATTCTGGAAATCCACTGCCGCTTCAATGAGTGATTACAATCAAGGTATTAATCAATATTTTTCCTTTTACATATAAATGATTTGACTGACTTCTTTAAGCTTATGAGATTTATGTAGTTATAGAATTATAAGTCCGTTTAATGGAATGTGCTCTCTCCATGTTTTTGAGAGAAGCACCCAACATGTATTAAAACATATATATACTCTTCTAGCTGACCTAGGCAGCCAAGGTCACTGGGGTTACTTCACCTGTTGTATTCATGACCACTTCTTAATAAAAGCATTAAATTCAACTTTTCGATTCTCAAATACTAGAGAATAGTAATGGAATATTGTCTGAACGAACCTCTCACTGAGAGAAAGAAAATGTTATCTGAATATTTTGGGAAAGTTCCCCATTTAGAGAAGAGCTCAACTAACTCCAACCTTGAAGAAGCTGTGTATCTGTATGTGCACATTTATTTCGATATGCTGGTGCCTAGACACACATTCTCATGACCTTGAAGGGCCACCCATACCTAACTCAGGGTCCGGGTGTTAGCCGTACAGACTATGGAGATGTGCGACTGCCTATCAGTCCATGTGTGGAAATTTACTATGTTTATCTATTTCTTAGCCAATCAGAATCATTCAATCTGAAGTAATGACGTAGGTGTAAGGTATAATTGTGGTGGAGAATTTAATGTATGGGGGGGCGACCTACAAACTCCTTGTGAGTCTTGAAGCTGACTTCTGCCTGATGAAACTGCAAACTATCTTCAGTAAAAACTCCTGATCTTCATTCATCATATCTGGTCTTTGGGTCTTTAACTGTAAATTCCCAACAACTGGGATTTATTATGTGTGCATTTGATCATCATAGTGTTTTTACCATTATAAAAGATGCTTTTATCCAGTGGCTCTATAAACTCCATACCGATGAATCTCTCAAACAGCAGCTTATCTTTCACGATGTAATCCATCTCACGGTGTGCCTGAGAATACAGCATTCAGAATGAGCAAATCAAAACACCAACAAACCACAATATACTACAGGAAAATCACAAGTATCAATGAAATACAATCCTCACGTGATCGATGACAGAGCCCAGGAATCGGTTCATTGTATGGTACGCTTTTGTGCTCTGCTCACATGGATTGGCTGAAGCATCCACCAACCTTGAGGGACCATTTCTCTGTAGGGGTAGAGACATTGTTAGCCACCCTTACTGAGAGAGATTTGTGTGAGAGTATACTTAGTCGCTCAAACTGTAGAGCTTAACGCTAACAATGTCTTGGGTTTGATTCCCAGGGAATACAAGAACTGATAGTATGTATACTTTCAATGCAATGTAAAGCCCTATTCGGATGGGACTAGTGTTCCAGGGGGACGTTATAGAAATTAATTTCTCACAGACGTACTTTGTGATTTTCTCACAACACCTCAGTAAAAATTACAGTGCAAATTACCAACTGTTTTTTCAGCGAACTCAGTGGTCCTCTGAGAAATCTAATCCCGTCCGAACGCGAATGTCTGTGATTGCTGATATTATATTATCTTACCACTTCTCCTAATGTGTTTTTTGACCTACCCGAGCTACCGTTAGTGCACCAATCTTCGGCATGCTTTCATTTAGTTTCAATATGGATGGTATCAGATGAAAAAATAACACATACAATCAATAAATAGAGCCAAATTACGGAATCTGCCAAGACTTGCCATTTAAATATTAGTGTCAGATAAGAGTAACATACTTCTCTAGATTTCTCTGCTCACGTATGTAGGTTTATTATAAACAGCCACTGCAATAAACTTGTGAAGTTTACTTAAATAGGGTTTAAATTAAAATTATATTAACAAATAATAAATTATAAGACATATACGTCATACTATATGTGACCCTGGATCACAAAACCAGTAAAATGTCGCACTGGTATATTTGTGGCAATGGCCAACAATATGGGTCAAAATTATCGATTTTTCTTTTATGCCAAAAATCATTAGGATATTAAGTGAATATCATGTTCCATTAAGATATTTTGTAAATTTCCTAATGTAAATAAATGAAACATTTATTTTTGTGAGTGAATGCAGCACAATCGCGAAAATAAATGGACAACTTTAAAGGCAATTTTCTCAATGTTTCGATTTTTTTGCACCCTCAGATTCCAGAATTCAAATAGTTGTGTCTCGGCCAATTATTGTCCTATCCTAACAAACCATACATCAATTGAAAGCTTATTTATTCAGCCTTCATATGATGAATACATCTCAATTTCATAAAATTGCTCCATGTGACTGGTTTTGTGGTCCAGGGTCACATATGACGTACTACTGCACGCACACACACACGCACAGCACATGACCTTCTGTAATGCCCACGTCTAGAAAACAAACACTGTAATGAACACAGAGATTTTAGTCCCATTGGAATCAGTACATTAAATCAGACATCGAGTGATAAGAATTGTAACTCAAAGTCGTTTAGAAAACTACTCCTATCTGAATAGGGCTTAGCTTTGGATAAAAGCATCTGCCAATAGCATAAATGTAATGTCTTCAAAAGTAAAAATTAATCATAAATAGTCAAATGTAAGTAAATAAAAGTATATAAGTAATCAAAGTAAATATACAAGTATATATAAGTGTATGCAGTTGTGTTTATACCCTGTTGATTGGCTCAATTATCCGGTCATATTGAGTTCGCAGGCGGTTGGTTATTGAAATCTGAAATGTCTGAGTGTCAGAGTTTGGCAAAAGTCCCCTTTGGCCACACAGATTGTCCTAAAACACATACAAATAAAATAAGTCTCCCATTCATACTTCTATTTAAAATGTAAGACTCAAAATCCAACTTACCGCCTCTCTCTTCAGGTTTGTATTCATTTCATCCATGTTAGTGTCAGCATGACCATGAACAGAACGTCCATGAATGTAGTAGCCAAAACATCGATGAGACAGCAGCAGCACTGAGACCTAACAGACACATATACATACATTCAAAAACAACATTAAACCATTATGTATGATACGGTCTAAATTTGTTCATTTCTTGGCTATGAATTATAGTCTATCTGTTCAACTGCAAAGAAGTTTTTTTTTGCCTAATACTTACATTGCTGATTGAGCACAAATCTACAAACTGGCGAATCTTGTCTTCAACAAAGCGCTCATGGAATACTGTGAAGAATATCATCTAAAGTAATATGATACAAAAAAGAAATGTGTGAAATATCCCAGGTGACACACACAAAGAGACAGACTGCTTGTCTTTGAGTATATTTACCTGCATTAAGCCAATGCAGAGCCACATAGCAGAAGCCACACCGTAGCGGAGTATGAGGCTGTATGAAGGTGTGTATGCCTCAGGAGCTCGACGCAGGTTGGACGAGGGGTCTCTTAGAGCCAAATTTGAGAAGCCCACCACCTGCAAGCACAATATTCATTATTTGTTAACACAATCCTTAAAATCCTTATGCCTAGTGGCATAATCTGAGTGGCCAGTTTGAGAATAAGATTTTTAGGCAAACTGTTGGACTCACCTCTAGAAAAAAGAGCACAGCAATGACTTGAAAAGTGGGGTTGATCTTGCGAACGGTCTGAATCTCATTCCACTCATTGGCCACAAAATATGTTCTCCAGATACTGACAGGAGATGCTTGACTTTTTGCTTCGCCAGACCCTGAGCACATTACAACACATTAATACAGAATATTTTGTAACGACAATGGGTATAAACCAACCACCAACTAATCTTCTTTTTGAATATTAATTCAAATTCTCTACTTCTCGATGACTGAGGGGGGAAGATTTGTTCAGAACGTCTCATGATCATCACCGGTCTGACTAATTAGAGGAGCCCCCAGCACTAACTAAATAATGAATGGACAATGCTATCTTTGTTGCCGAAATTACTGATTGGTTAAGAGAAAGACAGAGACCAGGGTCTCACACAAGAGCCCTCACATTCCAGATTCAAATTACCCAACCCAGAGCCATGAATCATTTCAGTCTCCAGAAAGTCTGCTAACCAAAGACTTTTATTGGTTAACTGAAGGAAGAACTGGTAAACGTTTGATAGTTTCGCAAGACGGATCAGTTCAGAGAATGGTACTGCTGACCCCTGCGGCCAACGCACCCCATCTTGGTCCCATGAGAGATGAACAAAACCTCTCTTCAGCAGGAACTATCCATGACCTCAGATTGGAATGTCTAAACTTTACACACCAAAAAGACTTTACCTATCAAAATCCATAAAACTCATTCAAGAACAATTTTCAATGGACTTATAGACATCAGACATCATTCTATGTGTTTCTACGATATATGTGTCCATTTAATATGCTTTAATCCCATATAATTCATGTAAATGTATAACTATTAGATGTTTGAATGAAAGTGTGTTGTGTTTCATATCAGTATGATCGTATGCCCGAGATTCAAAAGATGGTTTGAATGATATCTGTATAATATGTTTTGATCTTCTTTTAATTAGAAATCATGTCTAAACTGTGGCCTCTGTTCTCTCTGCTTAAGAGCTAAAGAACAGACACCCCCCCAGATAATGCATGATTTACGATGAGACAAACAAAGCCAGTGTCTAAGTGGTCCACTCTCTTCAGGAGGGGGGACAAACTTTTTAGCTTAAAAACCTTAGACTTAAAGCTCTCTCTCTCTCGAACAGCTCTCTCGGCTCTCTCTCTCTCGAACCGCTCTCAGCTCTCTCTGCTCTCTCGCGGCTCTCGCTCTCTCTATAGGAACCATGTAAACGCGCAAACGAAATAACCCAAATCAAGATCTGAAGAACATGGGTTAAACAGCTTCATTCAAGCCATCATCATCTACTCTCAATTTCCTTTCTTTTCTTAGTTTCATTTCTTTTCCGTTGTGAGTGTCGGTTCTAAGTTAAGTTTTGCGACAAGATTTCGAGCCACGTTTCTTCTGCAAAGCCAGCTTCAAACAAAGACTTTCATTCCGCCAGCACACCACGTGACTGACCACGTGACCCAGACATCAGGCACGAGGAGACCGAACGGACCGGGAAAACCCCTTTCACGCAACAAAAAGAGAATCCCCAAAAGCAAATACGCAAGTAGACTACCTCCAGACTTTTAAGCTGAAACTGGTGTTTGATAAGGGTAATAACCAGTCTTAAGAAACGATAGAAGGGTTAAATTAATGATTGATGGTTCGTTCAGGTCATGTCTAAGTGCATATGGAATCGTGAGATTTCATCCTTTCACTCTTAAACCCACTCTTTCCTCACTCTATCCCTTTCTGCAACGCGTATGAATGTGTATGTGTGTGTGTGTGTGTGCGTGTGTTAGATATTAGCTTCATGTGTTAGTATATAATCAATAAAGTATTGTTTGTATTTGAAAAGAGATTGCTTGTGTATGTGCTTATCAGATTTATTGTCTTGAACTTCGATTTAAGTTACCTATGCTGTTACCCTTAATTTACTTCGTAATTTATTGTTAGCTGGGGATTAATTCTTTCTTGGCCAGGAAGATATTATATTTCCTAGAGTTAATACTTGTTTATGCTTTCTGTTCATTGGATGAACTGATAAAATGATCATACTATTGATTCTGCTACAGTAAATTCTGAAAATAATTAAAAATAATTAAAATATTAATCATTGGTCATATTCCGTTATGAATAATAATTAATAATATTTATACGTGGGCGTATAAACGCTACAATTTATAATAAAAAAATAAATAAAAAAAGGATTAAAAGTGTAGAGTTTATATAGGTATAATGGAACGTGTATTTGAAAAACACATTAGAGGAACAATGTAATTACCCTCCACGTGTTTACTGGATTTACCACGAGGTCTTTCCCAGTCTATGAAGAAAATATCCACAGATAGCTGGACAAAGAGCTTATGAAGAAATTGTACAGTCTGTAACAAAAATAAGACTTGGGTTAAGCTGGGAAGAAAGGGAAAGGAGAGAAAAGACAGTATTACTTATGCAAACTGTAGTAGTGTATAAGCTGATGTACATATTTGAACTCACCTTCAATGCAAAGGCACAACCAACATAAACAACAAAACGCTCCTCCTGAGCTGGTAATGGCAGCAACACAGACACAAATAGCTGGGCCTGGAGATATACAAAAAAAGCCTTGTTTTTATATGTCTTGAATTCTATATTAAGGCCTGTTCATACCAAGACAAAGTTTGTTGCAAAAATTCTGTGCAATAAACGTTTTTATTTGAATGTACGGCTGTTAATGCATCGGTTCAGACCAACGCGAACCTTCGCAAGCCGTCAAAGCGACATATTCTTTTAAGGGTTTGTCACACTACACTTTTCGTTCCATTGACTTCCATTCATACGCATGCGAATGCTGGAGATTCAAGAAATTCAAGCTCATGTGAGTGGTTAGACTATTTGAATGACTTCTTCAAGCTTATGAGACTTCAAAGTCTTCATGAAATCAAAATGTAAATATGTTAGCCTTAAGGTTACCTATACACTAGTGCTCATCAGCTCATTAACCCATGTAATAATGAGCTGATGAGTTGAATCAGGTGTGTTTGATTAGGGAGAGAAAGAAAACGTGCAGTGTTGGGGGTACGCCAGGACAGGTTTGAGAACCACTGCACTAGTGTGCTCCAAAACAATGACAAAATTTGCATTTTGAAGATATAATTGTTCAAAACTTACATTCTCTCGCTTCCGCCAATATGGATCAGTGATTTTGATGACATCACTCTGCACTACATTAGATTTTCTGTCCAATCAAATGCTCTCTAGAATCTGAAGCATCCCTACACGAGTCATACACGAGTCGGTGCAGACCACAAAACGTATCGGACTCGGACCAAGACCAAATCATTAAGTGTTTATTGTTCACTTGACTCGCTTGCTGCAAGTTTAATATTCTGGATCAGTCGAATTCACAAATTAACCATTTGATGTTATTCGTGAACCAGTTGATTGAAAAGAATCGTCTAAAAAGATTCGCTCACGAAACGGACTTCACTATGGCCCTGTCCCAAATGGCACACTTCATATGCACTTTTGGTCTTGTGGACTTACAATGGCTGCTGCGTACGCGTGTCCGTTAAGTCCATGAGACTGTATGGTGACCCATTTTGTCATTTTAGGTTTCAGAAGGGTGCTCCTCGGGTCTTAACAGTAAATTCCCCTACACCCAGGCCACAAAGGATACAATGAATTTGCAGCCTTTGTGGCCCAGACTATCCCAAGATTCATTGCGCACAGGTGACGGCAGGATTAAATGTATATTTTTTTAAAGCCGGATTACACTTTTAAATGTAAGCATTGGGTTTTCATCTTACTGGCCAACCAATAAAATGAATGCTTTTGGTCACATGCCCAGAGACACTGCAGTTAAACTACGACTGGTGGTGCTCACGAACAGAGTAGTTTGCTAAGCGATAATAATGAATACACTACAGTGAATACATGTTTCTGAATGGCTGTTTGAAAACATGTACATTCTGTTTGACTTCCTTATACATGACAAGCGAGTGTCAGAAACACAAAATTGCACAACTGTCTTGATGTGAACAGGCCTTTAGACCTTAAGAGCTCTATCAAAAAATAATGAGTATGTAAACAGCACATCCTAGAAGAAAAAAAATCTCATTTGATAGAACAGTGGAAGAAAATCACAGAAACAAAGACACTAAACTGATATATGAGAAGTGGCTGAGACTATGTTAACAACAGAAAAAATGACAGACTTGCCTCCAATGTCTGGAAAATATTGAGAGGAACAAAAAAAGAAAGAAAAAGGAAAAAAAGATTCATGTAAGGCTTAATCATATTCATAATAGACTAGACAGCACCACCTACAGACATGACAAATGCAAACCTTAAAGAATATGAGCCAGTAGAGGCCTGTTCCAACAGTGATGATGAAGAAAACATTTGCTAGGTCACCAGCATAGAACACCAGAAACTTCATAATTGTCTGAAATAGAAAGGGACATTATTATGAATACATGTTTAGCATTGTGTTTATTATCGCGTCTGAATGGGAGTCCTTACCTGTAGGTCAATGAGAGGAGATGCAATTCTTCTTTTCCAGCTTGCGGTCTTCAATAAAGAATGGACAACAGCCACCCCTCCCAGCACACCAAGAGCAATCTGGATATGAATCCACATATAAATAAACAAACAACATTACAACATACACCAGAACATCCTGATCAACATAAAACAGAAGACTGACTTTCAGTGCCTGTTCATACTCACATCAGTTTTGATCCGAGCTTCCTCCTGGTCCATTGTATACTCAAGAGAGAACGTCACCTGTACATGCAAAAAAACAGAAATGAACCTGTCTGGCTGGTTATATAACAGTTAAAAATGTTTAAATTTTTTTAATTATTATTAAGTTTTTACTGTGTTTTGTATCTTGTCTGTCAACAGAATAAAATGATTAGTGATTACTCGCATGATTTCAGACCTGCGTTTAGAAAGCACAATGGTAATAATAACGTCAAATTTAGTCAATGTATTTACTATAAAATGAACTATAAAAATATATATTAATATTCAACAATATTATTGATCTGACTGTACTGATCCTGTTGAATGAGAACTGAACTGAACTGGACGATGACGATAATTTTTTGCCGAACTGCTTTATATATTAAATTAACTTATTCAGTAATTGATGATCTTTACAACTGAACTGAATCATAACTGAACTGACTTCATCTGAACAACAGTCGAAATGCATCATTTTCCTGTTATCACTGTAAAGCTGTTTTGAAACAATCTGTATTGTATAAAGCTCTATTTAAATAAAGGTGACTTGACTTGACTATTACTATTTATTATATTTTCTTATGTTTTATTTTCTGCAAACACCCTAGCAGAAAAGTTCAATGATCCCGTTTGAAAACCCGTGGCCGAAGGGATTACATATAAAGGCATGCAGTAGACTTACAGTAACAGTCTGTGTGCTGGGGTCAGTGACGAGTATATCTGAGTAGGCCACGGTCATCAGAGGGGGGTAGACCAGTCCCTTCTGTGTATTCGGCACCAGCTGAAATCTGTTCAGTGCAGGACATCAAGCTTAGTGAGATCTCAAACTATAGGGCTTTCACACTGTGCTTAAGCCCAGGTTATAGTCGTTCTAAGCCAGGGTAAAGGAACGTTTTAAAAGTGTGGTTAGTACCACTTTTTACCCAGGGCTGTGAAACCCTGCTCCTAACCCCGAATTGCGGCGCCAAACATGTACAGTGTGAAACGGTGTGGAGCTAGAACGTTAAGACTAGATGCCTTATATTCATGTGCTTTGGACAGTCACGGAAACACTGTGCGTTGTTTATTATAAACAGTCGTTTCAGCGTTTGAAAGAATGTAAAACAGCGATGGAAACCGTGTCAGCAAGAGTTAAGAAGAGACCTTTTCATTCTTACTTTATAGTCCGAAAAGTTATAGTAGTCGGCAATGTGCAATATGCGGATGCACAATGCTAGAGCCTTTATGTAAAAATATCGTTTGCTGCGTTCGTTCAATCAGTAACAATGACACCGCAAATATGTGAAAAATGGCGTTAACCCAGGGTTTAGGACTGTACTTTGAGAAACATCAGTTTATATCCAGGATTAATTGTTAACACTGGGTAAATTATGAGTAATGTTAAATGTGAAGCAAGATAACCCAGTATACCATTTACATGGGTTTTAGAATGACTGTGAAAAGCCCTAATGTGCGGTTTATGTGTTTGGGAGTGCGTAGTATTTACCCGATCTTAATATTAGAGGCCACACGTATGGCTCTGGGTGAAGAACTCAAAGAGTTTTCCCTTCCACTCAACGTGTCCACAAGCATCAGCCTCCGGGTCAGGTACCAGTTATTCATGTTAGATCCTGACACAGGAGAAGTCAGCATGGTGATAAAGCAGCAAGGTCTTCACATATGATAGTGTTTGATCAAACAATGTGTTTGTATGTTGTACCCTGATTAGTGAACTGGCCATTTAACTGCTGGTTGACATTTAGGAGAGGCACTGCAAGAAGACGCTTGTCTTCCTGTGCCTTCTGAATGACCAGGAACACGTCATAGAACACAGGCTCTGGATAACCAATCAAGAGCTCTGACACAGAAAGCACACACTAAGGAAAGAAAAAAGTCATTAACACACATCCACATATTCAGCTGAAAATAAAAACATGCATACATACAATAAAGTAGAACAAATTGCTAAATACAATATGGCAGGACACATGTGGAGTGCTTCTCAATACTCAAATTGATACTTCTTAATTTCTTAATGAGGAGCGAGGAGCTTCCAGAGGAGCTATAAGCAAGGACGCACAGGTGTATCTTATGCAGAGGTCTTTCTTTCTTGTCAAAAACCTGACGCACATTCAATTTTTCCTCCCCCTTTACCATGTCACAATTATTTTAATTTATGTTTTATCCTTGCAGTTTAAACCAAACATTTCAGCTTAGACGCAATAAAAGGAAGCAAACGAGGATGCATAAATAAGAAATGAGAAACATCCATGGATGACACAGAAGATAATTGAGACTCACACTCTGCTTGTAGGCTGTCCCAAACGTGAAGGCGGACTGTTGACTGGTAAGGGTGTCTGGACAGAGCTATAGAGGATAAATGAAGCAACTCTGTATCTAACAATACTTTTCAATTCCAGTTGTTTTGTTATAAGCATTCACAAAGAGGGGCCAGGTTCATGAAAATCTTATCAAGAGAAATTCTAAGAAGTTATTAAGAAAGATAGTCATCCTGAAATCAAAAAATCGTATTTTCATGGAATATTGCAGTATTTATTATAAATAAATAATATTTACAATAAATACTGTGGGAAAACCTTTTTTCTTGTTAAAAAGCAGTTTCACTCAGATATACATCACGATATGGAAGAAAAGACTATCGCAACTTCCATTTCATGTATGCAGACTTTAAATTATGAATTTAGTGCAATTCTTGAAAAACTATTAAGACATTCTCAAATATTTTCTCAAAAGGGATAGTTCACCCTAAAAAAAAGTAATAAATTACTCACCTTGGTGTTGTTCTAATGCCGTGTGCCCCTCTTTCTTTTATGGACCACAAGAAATAATATAATATTTAAAAATAATACTTTTTTTAAACGAAAATCCTGACCTTGGCCAATGGTCTTCAGTTTTGCATTTCTTGATTTCTCACAACTTGTGTGCTTTTTCTGGACGAGACAGAGTGAACTGTGTCACTAACAGAGTCACAAGAAGAGTCACTGAAGACCAACAGCCATGGTCAGGATTTTAGTAAAATAATACATTCAATTTCATCTCATATACCCTCAGAACACTTGGAATATACGACACGTGACGCATGGGAGCATTCTGTGATAGTTTTTGTATAGACAAAAAAAAAGGCAAAGAAGGAGGCAAAGAAGGAACGAAGACGGAGGAAGGGAAAATCCTCATCAGAAGGAAATCATCTCCAAAGAAAGAGATGAAACGGATAATTAGGCAACAAGAGAGATTAAATAAAAGACTGATGAATAAAACAGTTAATTGGGGAAAAGCATGGTGAGGAAATTTATTTAAACATGAAAAGCGAAGACAGACGGAGAGAATTGACCTCCTTTCCACTAAGGAAGGACCTCAGCTCTGTCCGTTAGAAATGGAAGCAACATGCAGCCCTGTCAAGTGTTGATACATTTAGTTGCTGTAAAAAACAGAGCTTGCAAAGCTGCAGACATCCGTAATAGCTTTTAGTGCATATAGATCAAAGTGAAGACCAAGACATATATAACCTTTCACTGTGAAAATTGTTGAAAGTGTGAAAAACGTTGCTGCAGGCAAGAAGAGATCAGCGGATCTTGTTCAGTTAAGGCAACGAGCTTGCATCTACAATGAACCAGAAAAAGGGGAACTTGTATACACAGTTCTAGGAACTCGGGGGGCCTAAAATGACTGTTTTGCTGAATGCTGTATTTCTGTTAGGCCAATGCTGTAGTTAAGGGAAACCCTGTAACTCTGAAGAGTATAAAATGTGAAACTTCTGATTGTTCAAGGCCTAAACTTGTGGTGAAGATTTCTCGTATTTCTGTTATCAGGGTTGCTGCACACTTTTTAAAGTCAAATTTAAGGCTTTTTAAGACCTGAAGAAATGTAAATTAATACTGTACATTAGGGGTGTGCGATATTTAAATTATATCGCAATATTTCCAAAGTTTTGTTGATTATAATGTGTTTTTGTGCTGGTACCATGGCTGGTTTAGGCCTGTTGTTGACAGCTGACTCACAAAGATATTCATATTATTCATTCTATGCGGTGGTCAGTTCACAGCAGTGACAGAAATTAACATTTTTATTAAGGGGCAATATTTGGCACCTTAAAGGGATAGTTCACTTTGAAATAAAATTTTGATATGTTTTAGCTTACCTCAAGGGCATCCAAGATGTAGGTGTCTTTTTTTCCGCAGTAGTTTCAATTTTGATATTTTTAGGTCAAACCGTTCTTGTCTGTCAGTCATATAATGCAGGTCGATGGTCACTGTCTCAAAACACAAGCACAGAGTCCAAATTAAAACAATTCCCCATCGTCCAAATTAAACAATTCCCCATCGTAAGTACACATTGATGGCCTAAGACACGAAATGAGCGGTTTGTGTGAGAAAACGAATAGTATTTATATCGTTGTTATCTCTTGAACACAGCACACGTCCAAATGATCTGACGGCGCGGGCGGGTATAGATAGTTCATTGGAACGAAACTGTAGCCAAGCGACATCTAGTGTATACATCTATACCCGCCCGCGATGTCACCTTCTCTACTGCAGTTCATTGGAACGAAACCGTAGCCAAGGCGACATCTATGTATATATCTATACCCGCCCGCGCCGTCAGATCATTTGGACGTGTGCTGTGTTCAAGAGATAACAACGATATAAATACTGTTCGTTTTCTCACACAAACCGCTCGTTTCGTGTCTTAGGCCATCAATGTGTACTTATGATGGGGAATTGTTTAATTTGGACGATGGGGAATTGTTTTAATTTGGACTCTGTGCTTGTGTTTTGAGACAGTGACCATAGACCTGCATTATATGACTGACAGACAAGAACGGTTTGACCTAAAAATATCAAAATTGAAACTACTGCGGAAACAAAGACACCTACATCTTGGATGCCCTTGAGGTAAGCTAAAACATATCAAAAATTAATTTCAAAGTGAACTATCCCTTTAAATTGATTTCCAGGGGCATTTTTTCCTATATAAAGGCATTTTTTCTAAACGTGTTAGATGTATTCATCACCTTTTATGTCAAATTCTAACATTCACATTAAATTCTATTAGAATAATAACAGTATAGGGCTGTTACCTACCAGTCAAATGAAATCATTATCAACAAAACCTATCTTTGCAGTGCAGTATGGAATGCCAAAGCGTTTTTTCCCCCAAACATCATCATATATGTCAAGTTCTTAATATTAATCGATAAACTACTCAGTTATTATAATAATAAGTCCAGATTGAGGACACGCAACAAGAATGAGCGAAAATGGCAAGCATTGAGCCTTATGCTGTGATGTAATATGCAGCATAGGAGTCAGTGAAATATGCGCTGGTTTCTCTCCGCGTTCTGCGCAGGTGTGCGAGTCTCATCGACAATAAATGCAAGCCAAACGCAAGCTCTTATCAGCCCTATCCACCGCATTTATGGCATCAGAAGTGGCATTAATATATTTACACAGCATTTATAATTGCATAAATAATGCTATGAGATTTTTTTTAATTCAGTATTTAAATATGAAATTATTTCTAATTTGAACTTTTTAATTAAAGGGTATTTTAAATTAGCCTGGTCCTACCAGACTCTCGTACATTTCATTTGTACAGAGAGTCTGGGCACTCTCCATTGACAAACGTTAACTTCCTTGAAGGCAGGTACTCTGTTGAAGTTTAAAACTATTGGATCTGCTCAGAGCCACTCTGGATCTGCCATAACCAATCGCGAACGTTTGGTCGTGACGTAACCCTACAATTCAAACTAGCGCACGACCTCAACGTCTATGGCAAGTCGTTTTAACATTTAATCCTTAAAACCTAGTATCTATTTTCATGCTACTAGTACTTATTTTTTAGATACTAGTATCTTTTCCATTAAGTACTAGTACTTATTCATTAGCTACTAGTGCTTATTCTTTAGGTACTAGTGCCTATTTGTTAGATACTTTTTGTTTTTTTTGTTAGATAGTAGATAGTATTTGTTAGATAGTACTAGTATATATTGAATAAGTACTAGTAGCTAATTAATAAGTACTAGTATCTATTGAATAAGTACTAGTATCTATTGAATAAGTACTAGCATCTAATGAATAAGTACTAGTATCTATTGAATAAGTACTAGTAGCTAATGAATAAGCACTAGTAGCTAATGAACAAGTACTAGTACTTAATGGAATAGATACTAGTATCTAAAAAATAAGTACTAATAGCATGACAATAGATACAAGTAGGTTTTAAGGATTAAATGTTAAAACAGCTTGCCATACAACATCATCGTTCTCAGCCACTCCCTCTGTTCGCGGATTAGACCGGCAAAAATTTGGCCGGAGAAAACGCATGAATATACCGCAAACCCAGACGGAGTACTGAAGGAAAATGAAAATTGAGCGGAAGTACGTAGGAGGGCGGAGCCAGGCTAATTTTAAATATGAAACTAAAACCGCCAGTAGGTGGTAGCAAGTCGCTGTCTTAATTAGTGAGTTGAGGGAGTCATTCATTCAACCGATTTGTTCAAACGACTGGTTTGAGGAAAGAAGCAAGTGATAGGTCATTTAATCATTAATTACACTGATTCGTTCAAAGCGCAATTCAGTCAGTAAAAAAATATATAATCGCTGTCTGTTGCAAGATTCTGCTACAGTTTCATTTTGAAATTTACGTCGGCGAAATAAAGGAAAACCTATCGCACATCCCTACGCACATAAAGAATGAACTTGCAATTGAACTGACATTAGCCATTTTCTTCTTCTCTCCTCCTTTCACGTGCAGGAGACAGACGTAATACGCTGTAAATTATGCAAATTGTCAAGTGAACAAGCAAATCCACAAAGATAGAATGATAAAAAAAAAATATGTACGCTAATGTTGTGGCAAAAATTTCGATTAAACCATCATCACTGCGTAAGAGACACTCTGAATCAAACTGTCTTTTAAAAAGTATTTATTCTTGTAAGAATCTAGAATATTCTTGGCCCAGTCACCACACAGAAGTTACACTGTAGGGTGAGTGAGACAAAAGTCAAGAAGAGATGCCTTTATACTAGTCTCAAGGTCTTATTCAGCAGGTTTCCTTTTCTGCTGCACAT
Source organism: Rutilus rutilus (assembly GCF_951802725.1). Lineage (NCBI taxonomy): Eukaryota > Metazoa > Chordata > Actinopteri > Cypriniformes > Leuciscidae > Rutilus > Rutilus rutilus. The sequence goes on along the minus strand of NC_140230.1, from coordinate 21,867,768 downwards.
TCCAAGATAAGGGACCCATTGTTACATAAGCTTCTATTTCACTAGCTGACACTAAGACCACCAAAAGTAAATACTAGGGTCAAAGGTCCCTTCCCAGCTGTTCCCAAAGTGTCTCACTCCTGCACTTCCACAGGTATACAAACATACATTTATCTCCCGGTCAAATATCACAATATAGACAATAGACACACGCGACTCACATTACTTTGTAATATCTACTGAAGATCAATGAAAATCGAATTTTTCCATTACAATTAGATCGTTTTAATTTGGTAAAGCATTCAGATATGTCTAAGTAAAAAATTTAAGACCTCTCATAAGTAAAAAATAAGACTTTTTAAAACTTTTTATGGCCTTAAATTTTAAGGATCTGCAGGAACACTGGTTATGTTGATTTTTTATTCTGTACTTTGTTATTAAAATGAAACCATGGAATGTGTGGTGATTCATAACCTCTCTTAAACAAGTGCCAGAGTCATTTTTTTTCTTCATACCTGTATTATCCGAACCTGCTGGACAATAATCCCATCGAGCCTCAAGAACACCCGAATCCAGACTGAGTTTGGCACGGTTTATTTTAGAGTGAACTATCCATTTATGATTTTGATCATAGGTATCAAATCAGCACATTTTGATGATATTTTTTTTCTTAAGAAGAAAATGACAGGCTTTCTAACTTCTTAAGTTAGAAAAAAAATGAGAAATTAAGAATAATTTTATTCTTAAAAATGTTTCGTAACCCGACCCCAGAAATTGGTCTTGCCTGCCTACCTGCAGGTTTCCTCCACCGACGCTCTCCCATCTCATAAACTCCCCACGCACTGAGTAAACAGCAGCCCGCAGCTCGATGTTAGTGTTCTGAAAGTGGGAAGAAGGTTTGTGAAAATGACAACATGTAAGTTTATGTTTACAATATGTTTAGATGTCCACAGTGCTAACCTTTTGTGCCCCTTTAAAGCTGAATCCAACAGGAAGTGGTTCATTCTGTAGAACTCGTGATGCCAACCCAAGCTGTTCTCCATAGTATAGCCAAGGCAGGTTTGTCCTCCTACAGTCACAACATTATCTATGAGAATCACAAATACGAGCACACTGGGTTCTTCTGCCCATTTGATGTGAATTTAAATAAATTACAGACAGAGATACTTCTTAACAGTATCATGATGCAAGTAGCCGTAATATGTAACTGATTTAATATCAGATCAATTCAGTTCTTCTCACATCTCATCTCAGTCATAAAGCAGTTGATCTTGAATGAATCACACTGTATTAAAGTATATAACAGATGACGTATCTCCAATGGTTGATTACAGATCTTATTAATGGTAATTTTGTGCAAATGCCAAAAAGTCTAAGAAAAAAGTCTAAGATGAGCCAAGTTCATTTACCACACCCCTCACACATGTGTGAGTGTGACATGAATCCAAAGAAGTCGTTAGTGCAAATCAATCGAAGGATAAAGAGGAAATCAGAAATGTCAAAATAGCAAGTTAATAAATGTGTACGAACCAGTGGGACAGAATTAACTTGTTTTATGTTGTATGCTAACAGTATAAATGATGTATATTTTTGTTAAACAGGGAAATTCTCCGGGATTATCAGCTCTCTATATATATGTATAATTTAAAATGGTCCAATAGTAGCAAATAGTAAAGTACAATACAATAACTGTATATGTATTACCAGTAGGAGATGTCCTGGCTGCTGCCCTGAGCAGCTGTTGCTCTGTAGATCGTGTTGTAGAGGCCACAGGCATCATTGTTGATGGTGCTGGAGGAGTGCATGTTCATCACACACATGTTGCCCAGAGACTGACATGCTGTCCTGTTAGAGAACAACTACACACACAAAGTAAACAAAACTTATATATGTTCAGAAGTTAGGCATATAAACATTTAAAGAGGAACTATTATGCTTTCTTTAGTGTGTAATTTTGCTGTTTGAGCATGAAAAAGGTCTGCAATGTTACAAAGCACAAAGTCCACTTCAAAGGGAGCTATTCTCTATATCAGTAAGCACTGTACTCTGAACTCTCTGAAAAGCCAGGATTGGAGTTTTGAGTTTTCTTACAGGAACATACACGTCACAATATTCCTCATTTAAATAATTCCCTCCTAAGGCATACGCAAAAAAAAGGGATGAGCCCTGGTTGAGTTGCCTTAGCAGTGTGTTGAAACTCGCGGTTATGGTAAGGGGTGTGACATTTGGTCAACACAACACACTGATCCAGCTGAGAAATCAGAGCAGCACATTGCACTTTTCGGAAGGAGGGGCTTCACAGAGACGGGAACTAAACAGAGTGTTACAGACAGACTGCAACAATGTAAAATATGTGAAAAATAATGTTGTTGTTTTTTCAACATTCAAGCATGAAAATCTATTCTAGTAGACCCCAAAAACAAAATCAAGAATTTGTAAAAGGTCACAATAGAGGGTATGCACGTGAAGTAGGCTAATCATCGGCCGGAGTGACTGCGGTTACACCTACTGAGTGGCAGAGTTGGTTTTCAGTGTGAATGACGTGAAAAACACACAAAACACATCTAAAACAGGAAATAGCTTTGAGATTGACTGTACAAATATATTTGACAAGAAATCTGAGGTACATTTTTACAGACTAGGAATATTGTGCCGAAAGCCACAGAAAAGAGAAGCAAATGGATCGCTACAATTTACTGAAACAACTGGACTCCAGGCAGTGAAACGTGGATTTGCAGTTATCATTTTGTGTAAATATGTTGAATTTTGGGGTAAAATCATACCCTATATATTGCATGATTGGATGTTTTTTTTTAAAAACACTAACAAAAACTGTACAAGTTTTAGGGCTGGAGGATATGAAAATACAGTTGTAATCACAGTTATTCAACCTGCATTGCAAATCAGGTTTATTGGCAAAATTGGCAGACTTTCAGCTGTTTGCAATGAACAAATAAAACAAAAGTAATTGAAATACAGGAATACCCTTATGAAAAAAAGTATACTTCAAGTTCATTTTATGAAGTATACTTGAGTAATGTTCAAGTATATTTTTAAGTATACTTTATGCAGTAAGTATACTAATGTCAATATGTACTAGTAGTAAACTTGTAAGTGTACTATTTTAATACCGCTTGGGACTAAATTGGCCCACTTGAAGTATATGTTTAAGTGTACTATAAGTGTAACAGTAGTAAACTTTAAGTGCACAACTAGTTCATAATTATGTTTCTCATTTGTACTGCAAGTGAACTTATGAGTATACTAGTAGTTTACTATTTTAATACTTGTAGCAACTTTGAAGTATACTCTCAGTAAACTACTAGTTTAGTAGTTTTATACTACAAGTTTTCTTTAAGTGAACTTAACATCATACTTATAGTTTACCATTTATATATTATTTTTGCTCTTTTAGTGTACTCTCAATAAACTACTAGTTTAGTAGTTTTATACCGCAAGTATATTAGAAAGTTTTCTTTTAGTGTTCTCAGTAAACTACTAGTTTAGTAGTTTTATACTACAAGTTTTCTTTAAGTGAACTTAACATTATACTTATAGTTTACTATTTATATAAAAATTTTGCACTTGCAGTAGGCCTATACTACTATGTTCAAATGTTATTTTTTATACTTGAAAAATACCTTTACCTTTTACCTAAAACCTTTTATTAGCTTCATGCATCCTTTTTTATCAACACTTGAATGTCGGTAAGTTTCATAAAGAAAGGCAACATTTTAAACAAAATAGTTGAGAAAATCACATTTTTGTCAAAGACTACGCCTTGATCAGATTCAGAACAATGATCAAACACAGATAGAGTAAATCGAGTCCGACACCCCCACAGCTTCAGTCGTTTTCTCTTAATGGGTTACGCTTCATTTGGAAACATTAAGCAGTTTTGATTAACAAGCTGTTTAATGTTTGATGATCTCATCATTTTACATTTGAGTGAGCAATCTTCTATCACTTGTTTCAGCTTCTTCTTCTCCTGTGTTTTGATCCGGAGATTCTGTATTAGAAGATGTGTCATAGCGCCCCCTACCGTATACCAGTGAAAACATGGATAGCTGGAAAATTCAGTCAATGGTGGGGAAAAGTTGAATTAAAGTAAATTCCTATGTACACCAGTGGACTAGCCTACACAAAAATTCAGATATGCAGAATTAGAAACATATCTGTTTTATATCAATATTTTAATCAATATTTTCAAACAAAGTTTCATAAAATTGTATATGAAAACCGATGTAAAAAAAGTATATTTAATAGGCTACTCGATCAAAAGAGTTAACACAACTGCAAGCCAAGTATACTTTAAATAATTAAACTTTTAAGTATATCTCAATCAAAAGATTGAGTACAAGTATAGGCCAAATATACTTGGACTTTTCTCTCAGTATAAGTCAAGTACACTTAAGTGTAATTAAGTATATGTTTGAGAAGTATATAAAATGTAGACTGAAAGTATGCTTTCTTCTTTTTAGTTGAAAAGAAGTATACCAATAGAACACTTGAATAAACTTATTTTCCATGCTTATTTTATTTACTCTATAAGCTATTCCACCCGCAAGTTTGTTACTATATAAAGCTGAACATGTTAGTTTATACGACAGTGTGTAATATTATGTTTTTTAAAAAGTATTTAATAAGCTACTCAATCAAAATAGTAAACACAAGTACAAGCCAAGAATACTTAGAATACTTAATTATACTTTTAAGTATATCTCGATCAACAAGTAGAGGCCAAATATACTTAGACTTTTCTGTCAGTATAAGTCAAGTATACATAAGTGGAATTTGAAGTATATTTCTGAGAAGTATATAAAAAGTAGACTGAAAGTATACTTTCTTATTTTTTTGTTTAAAAGAAGTATACTAATAGCACACTTGAATAAACTTCTTTTTCGTAAGGGTAGGAAATGCATGTGTGTGTAGAAACTTACCAAACAGGCAGCTGCTGAAGAATACATGAAGCTTGAAAACCATGCTGATGGGAGAGAGAGGGTCTGTGTAACACAAACACGCATTACACTTTAAAACAATGAACCCCAGCACACTAACAACAGTACACAAACACAATTCATAATGTTAACTTTGGACTCTTACCAGTTGGCCAAAGATGACATTTGAGGCAATAGAGGTAGGCAAACTGTTTGAAGGGAAGCACATTCCTCCTGCCTGTGTGATGAAAGCATAACTTTCTCAATTCTCATCACTCTAAATGCATCGCATAAACATAGGCTAAGGCTATACATAAATTTAAACAAATGCACCAAATTCTCACCAGTACATTTGATGTCCCGCAAACACACGACTGAGATGAGTTGATGAATGAGTCCTCACATCTCACACACCTAAGCATATGCATGTCCGAACAAAATGAATCACTTTTTATGCATGAAGATCAACATGAAAACCCAGTGCCATTGATAGGAATGGCAGCTTTACCTTTTGCCTGTTGTATCTGGGGTCGAAAAAGCAGGCTCTGTTGCACTACATGCTTCACATCGCGCCTCGTTTAATGGATTCCCATTCCCATCTCTCTCCACTGACAAATACAATTAGATACCATGAAATTATAAAACAATGCTGCACTTTTTACCTAAAACTGTGCACCGTTTACCTACCCAGCACGCTTCCCTCAGGACACTGGCACTTGCCATTCACCCCTACACTTCCAGGACAACGGATACATCCATACCCATCCTGAGTAACCCCCTGTAATCAAATTATTGTAAAATAGTATTGGTATTCTTAATATTATTAATACAATAACAACATAAATACCTAATTCAGTTCAATCCAGTACCTGATTGGCATCAGGACACTGCTGGCACGTGATGGACGCCCCATTACTGACCAGCACCCTGAAACCAGTCTGACACTCACATATCAGTCCTAAATGGCAGAAATACAAGCTGCGTTACAATAAAGCATGTTATAAAACATTTATGGTTAATAATAACAGATAAACCTCTATATTTTAAGCATTTATTTGTTTATTGTGATGTTATGTGCAGCAAACGTGCAGCAGGAGGGAGTTGATTCACTGACAAGACGCTTACTCGTATGAATCTAGGTTATATCAACAACAGATATGACGATACATCAATAAATGACTGCTGTCTAGTGTAAAACTTATATCATCTAAAGGTTAGGTTGGTCAAAACAAAGCAAACTAATCTGCGCGCGCGTTCCGCGTAACGTTACCTGATTTGCTGTTGACTTGATTCGGCCCACATTTCACACAAGACAAGCTCGAAATATCAAAATAACTTTCAGCACCACAATCCGAAGGCTGTTGAAGAGATATAGAAAACTGCTGGCAAGAAAAAGCGTTTAATTTAATCAGGAATATGATCGAGAAACTGCACACGAAAGCTCTCAGCGTCCCCGTCGCCATGGTGCAGATGACGCTTGATGACGTACATGTTCCTGTTTACGCTCAGAGAACGTGTTGCGTGCGCGCCGCCGCGCCCTCTTAAAAGTCTCTTCTAGAGGAAGTTGAGAGTTACTCACCGGACGCATGTGGTGTGCAGTTTACCGCGTGTTTTCTGTGACAGAAAAAGTTTTGTGCAGGGAACACTTTATATTGAAGTATATGTTTTAAAGAAAAACAAACGGTAAGTAAGGGTCTGAGGACACATTTGTATTTTTTTGTTGTTGTTGTTGCCCTTTTGGAAGTTTTGAACAAAAAGGAGAAAACAGTAGTTTGTACATCGTTTGTGTGTGTGTGTTTATATATATATATATATATATATATATATATATATATATATATATATATATATATATATATATATATATATATATATTCAAGAAACATATCTAAAATGTTTGCTTTTTGCCCTTTTTTTTTAAAACAGATCTCAGTGGTTTGTGAGAAGAATTTGATCATGACAATAGTGGTTCTGCGTTTGCAAGGTTTAAACACAGAGGCAGGATCTGAAGATATTCGCAGATTTTTCCATGGCCTGCACATACCTGAGGGTGGCGTTCATATCATCGGTGGTGCGATGGGTGAAGCTTTCATTATTTTTAATACAGAGAGAGAAGGCCAACTAGCCATGCGCTACTCTGGAAGACTCCTCAGAGGCTCCTCTATATCATTACATATCAGCAGTCTGGCTGAGTTAAAGAGAATAATGGAGTCGAGATTGAGGAAACCAAAGTTAACAGTTGAGACCAAAATAGTGCCATCATCACCATCTGACACCAATGCAGCTCTTTTGCTTAGTCTAATGGCTGCTATTCACGGACCGCATTCAGACAACAAAGTGAATTGCCAAAGGCCGGCCCACCAAACGCTTGAAGATATCAACCAAAATGTTCCAAAAATACACAATCATTCCACAACTGACAACCAAACAAATACGGATGCTCAGCATAGTCTTACTTATGACTTGGAATCTAAGGAGCAGAAAAGCAGAGGAGAAAACCTCAATATCTGTAAGCCGGGGTACCTTCGGCTTTATGGATTTCCTGACTCTGTTGCCAAACAAGAGATCTACCAGTTCCTACGGGGACTGCCAGTGTTGGAGGTCATTACGAAAGTTCGACTGGAACTGGGCTGGTGCTGTATGGCAAAGCTGGCTAGTTTTGCAGATGCAGAGGAAGGGCTGAAATACAGCCACAGAAAATTCAAAGAATTCAATGTTGAGGTCAGATTTGCCCATGAGAAGATGTGGACAGACGCCGTGGAGCAGTCAAAAAATTTTGTGCAAAACATCAAGCCTCACACTTTATCAGAGCAAAAAGAGGTCAAGGCAGATAGAAATGCAATTAGAGGTTTCTTAACCAAAAGAAATGCAGAAGAACAGCCCTCCCCAGGATCTCCTAAAAAATTCTGCCGAAACTTTCCATCCCCTCAAACTGAACAATCTGTTATTGTGAATAATCTTTCAAGGAATATAACCAAGACGGAGATCAAGAAGATTTTCGGCTGTCAAGCAATGCCAAACCATAGAATAAAACATTTATTAAACAAGTGGGGAGAGAGGACAAGCACTGCGTTCATTACCTTTGAGCATGCAGAAGACTACGCCTCAGCTCTGAACATGAATGGCACTACTGTTGGCTTAAAAAACATTGAAGTGTCATCCATTACTAAAGAAGAAATCCTTGCCATAGTCAGCAGAAACCGATGTACTGTCTGGAGGCCACCGCCTTATGGAAAGACACCGCCTTATGGAAAGACACCGCCTTATGGAAAGACACATTTAACCATGTCATGTATATATGCACGCAATTTTCCTGCAGATATCAGGAAACAAGAGGTGAGAGATTTTTTCATGCACTTTCACATCTCTGAAAATGCAATCATATTGCTTGTGGACAGCCAGGGCAATGGCGTTGGGGAAGCCATCGTGCAGTTTGGATGTGAGGAAGTCGCCAGACAAGCCCAGAGTCTTCATGGCAAGCATTTTATGGGAGCAAAAATTCTACTCACTTGCATCACACGTCAACAGATGGAGAAGATACTTGGCACAAGTTGAACAACTGGAGATGTGAGATGTTTTCAGCACCTTCAGACACCAGCAGTGGTGTAAAATAATTCATTTTGAAGATTTATAACAAGCTTTCTCATGCCAAATGCTGTAGAAATTTGGAACTCTGGCAATCAATGAGCTCAAGCTATTATGGGTACAACAATTGAAGATGCCCAGTCAAGATTTCGAGTACCACATGGAAGGAGCACACTAAAAAAAAGACCTCAGTATTTTTCCTACAATGGTTGCCAAAGTATTAAGGACTACTCCAAGTGCTTAAATAATGTCTGTACACCTCCACATTTAAAACTCTTGCACTTGCTGCTTTTTTCCAGCTCAGTTGTTGCTGCTGAACACACAGCTTACTGGCTTCAATTAAATACGGATATATCCCAGATATCTTGTATTGCATATTAAAATTTTGTTTTTGAGTTATTCGGTTAGACTGTATATATTTTAAGTTTATCAGAAATTTGTTACAGACGAGATGTTTAAAAGGGTTTCTGACCATGTCTGTATGGGAGTCAGTATTTTGATTTGCCATTTCTATACATTCCTATTTCTAAAACAGAAACCACTTTGAGTTGTGTCTGTCTTCGTGACTTGATAAATTTGTATTTAATTTGACATTTTGATGTTATATTGCAATTAAACTTGCACAAGCAGCTTCAGACAATTTTTCAGTCTCTAATTTGTCAATAAAAATTAATATTTTAAATTATATCTCAGCCGCTGCACTAGCCATTATTTTTAATCGAAGCGTTAATGGTGAGGAAAGCCCCTTATGCTTGGGAGCGGTGCATATGAGGCGTTTCTCCCTCCTATCTGCTTCAAGGTCGCAAAATATTGTGGCATTTCTTTGTTGTTTAGAATCCAGTATTCCCATAATACTTGTCTTTTATGAGTTTAATGAAGAAGTCTGTCATTGGGACAGATCTTCTGTCCGCCATCAATGTCAGGTGACCTGTAAATGCGCCAAAACTATTTCCATTGCTGTTTTGCGACATATTTCTTTTTTGAATTGCCTGAAAAACCACCACATGTGAGTGCAAACATTTTTTTTTTTTGCAAAATTGATGCGTTTCCATTGGGGAGTTTTCCATCTCAATTTGCAAGGGTAATGGAAACACGACATGATGCAAATTCATATACGCAATGCCATTTGCACTGCACTCCATAAAGGGAAAATGAGAATCAATGAAAAGTGGTCTACATAAATATTTAAGAACCCTAATCAAACAAAACATTTGAGGTTGTTGTTTGATCAGTATCATTGTGTTCCATTAATGCAACCCACCACATTTCCTAGTTTAAGCAGGCTACAGATAATAAAAATTCATTGTACCAATGCAGATCTTGAATTCTTCTGGAGAGCAGTGATATAAGATCAAAACTGATGGAGATGAAGACAAATGTTATTATTTAATATTATTTTTGAAGTACATGAAAATGTGTGTGAGGATTACATGTCAGAGACACTGAGAGGAGTTATTTTAACCACGTTGGAATGTACATTCAGTGTAGCAGATGTTCTCCTATGTGAGGGAGGCTATGGAAAATGTTGACTGAAGTATTCTCTTTACGGAAGGAGGACTGTGCAGCAGGACATCTATTTTAAACATGAACAACGTTTTATCACCTTGTAGGGATAGGTTCCTTTGGTTGGCATATATTCGCCCAAACTTTGAGTGCAGACATCATCTCTCCAGTAAATTGTCTTTCTCTCCTATGTCTTGACAATTAATAATAAACGAGATAACTCTTGGCAAAATAACTGTTGTTTGGTCCTGTGATTCAACAACAGGGACAAGAGCTTAATTTCAAGACTACAAGATGCTGTAATCAAACTATGGGACAACCTGATCGAAGTGAGGATGTCTTCAAGGGATATAGGAACTGCACCAACAAATCATACAAAAGGAACAATAAGGTTCTTTAAGGAACTATGAGTTTATTTTACAATTATGGCAACAGACCTTTAGAACAAAATGTCACATTGAAGATTTCACTGACCACTTAAAGACTTAAAGTTTAAATCACTCACTAAAAATTGTTGCTATTACAAATAACTGCACACAAATGTTTATCATGTCCGAGCAAGAAAGGAAGAGAAAAATTAAACATTTAAAATAAATCTACTCATGTATACATTGTAAAAACAAAACGACCTAAAAGGCAAGAAAAAAAAAAAAAGTGTTTGGTCATGAACAAAGTCAAGAAAGCCATGTCAAAAACAGACAAAGCAGGCTGGATCCAGGTCTTGATTACATCCATCAGATGAGTGTTCATTTGTAGAATCTTGATGGACCTGTGAAGGTAGAGCAGTCTGAGTGAAAATTAACTTTATGCATTTAGAAATCACAATGACAGACATGCTATTTTTTGCTTATTTCGGCTCATGTTATCAGCCTCTGTACCCATCTCGGTTTCTAGCAGAGTAGGGTTGAAATCATAGAGTCAATGAGTCATGATACTGGAAATTCCACACAACAGTTTGTATTTTACATAACCACGTAATACCTATTTTTTGACAAATGAAAGGTACTCGTTTTATATGGATGCAAACCATTTACTGGCAAAAGTAGAGTCTTCGTAAATGAATGAAAAATAAGCATAAATGTGCAATACCTGGCATCCCGCTGGAGAATCTGTCATTAGAACTGTTTGGAAGACATGAGGATGAGTAGTTCATTGAGGGCAGGGGCTTCAGAGTGGGCACCTGAAAAACAATTCAAATTCAAACTTAACTGTGAAAACCCATTTTTATTTTATTTAATAATTCAGACAAAGCTAATCATGTGATAGATGACTTATTGTCTTTCTTTAGATCTTGTAGTCCATCCTACTCAGCATGTTTTTTGCCACAACTTTTATTTATTTAGATTGGTTTAGAAAAATTACAAAGGCAATGGTAGATTTATAAAAGACAAGACAATGGCAAGTCTTTCAAGAAGGGAGAAACCCTATTACAAGGGTTTCATTTTAGCTTGAATGAGGAAGAGAAAATGAGCTATTCCCATGAGTACCACGACATTAAAAACCTTTACTTCCTTTAATTACTGCTTTCCAAAAATCATTGCACTAAAATTTCTACAAACTTATTTTTAAGACACTAAACTTTTCAAACTAATTACAAAGTAAGCATTTACCTAAATCAAACACTAATGAAGGATAAAGAGTCATTACCCTTCATTAATGTTTGAATTAGGTATATGCTTAGCATTAAAATATATATCTACAAACCTATTTTTAAAAGTAACCCAGTAAAACTGGTTTGAGATCACTGAAGTCTTCAATGAAAATGTCATCATACTTCATAAAGGAAACGAAGCATACCACATCCTGTTCACAAACAAAACAATTCTGCAGCTGGTTTCATGAACTCTTTACAGTTTAGACCAACATCAACACAATAAAAAAAACTGCCTGTTTGCTTCTTAATCACCCAAATAGCCAGTTTTAAAATTTCCACACTAGAAGTACTAGACTAAATTGTGTATTGTCTCTTTGATGAATAACCTGTACTTATTGTGTACAATCTTATCTGGGCCAACTGAGATTCTGAGGTCAAATATTTTCATATAATAACCAAAGTTGTTTGTCATTGAGAATGTGATTTTTAAAGTTCCAGTTCTATTCCTGAATTTAATCTGAGCCAGTAAACAGGATGCGGAAATGCAATTTTGAATTAACAACAACAAAACATTATATGCATATTATAAGTAATCATTGGAAGCATTTACCGATGAAATGCTTCTGAGGCGGTACTCCATCAGAACATCTGTGAGCTTCTGTGTGACTTTTAAGACAATCTGAGCATCGTCCTCATTCTCAATACGAAAAGAGTCCTAATAATCAACAAGAAACAAAGTTTATTAACTCCAACCAGTTGATAATCTAAACAATTTAAGTCCTTTGACAAACACTGTAAATCCAAAAGAAAACAGTACCAGATATTTGAGCAGTGTTGCAGGGAGGCTATTGTTTTCCGGGCCTTTAGGGCCATGTCCCATCAATCTGTCCCCGCTGCTGTTCATAGACATGTCATTAGGGAAAGGTCTGCCCATACCATCATTACGCTGGCCGGGCCCAAAACCATCAGGGCCCATGCCCATATGTCCATCATCAGGGAAACGATGCATGTCCTCTGGTTCCATCATCCCCCTGTCTGGCCCAGACATGCCATTACCATAGCGACCAGGGCTAGTGAAGTCTTCCATATCAGAATAACCTCTCCTCATAGGAGGATCATCCATACCTCCATGCATGCCAGGGGCGAAATCAGGCATCATGCCACCACGGGGTGGAAAATCCCCCATGTACATGGGATCTTGAAAGGGACCTCCAAATGGACCTCCTGAGAATGTGAGAAAAAAAAGTGAAGCAACTATCGGAACAATCTTTCCAAATAATTTTTTTTAACCTTTGCTTCTATCAACACAAACAAACACACTAGTGAGACACTAACCGTGTTTTAAACCTCTGGGAGGGGGCCCAAGAATGCCAGTTCCTGTAAACCCTAGATTGGGTTGTGCGGACTCTAAGAAAAACAAACATCTGGATAAATAACTGGATGGCATATGCATAGAATTCATCAGTAGATCTACACACACATAAATATGGTTAGACAATAGCATTCAAAATAAAACAACTGACTATGTCTGGTGCAACTGGAGGTAAGGAAGGCTAGAAGGGAAGTGATACTGGGATCGGGCCAGATGATTAAGAACATTTTCACAAAGTAGGTATTTCTTCACAAATAAGACAATGAGCAAAAATATGGGTTGATATGGACAAGAAATAAAATAATTATTGTAATATCAGTTTATTTTGTTACTTCTAATTAAATTCCTTGCAAGAAACACTGACTTGTCTCTTGACTACCAGTCCTCTGCAGGCACAAACGATTCAAATGTTCTGGTAATGGACAAATCACATTTTCAGTTTTAAAATGTGTGTGATTTGAGTATCGTTGAAAACAAATGTTAACAAAATCTCGTTAAATGTTAGAGTGAACTTGGACATCTAAACTCATGTGTATGAAAAACAACGAAAGTGGCTATTCGCAAAATTTCTAATATTTGTAGAAATTCAGGACAAGCTAGAAACTTTTGAGGTTTTTTTGAGCTGGAATGACAAGGGTACTGAGTGCAGATAGACAGGAATAGGCCTTGTCCACACTAATACATTTTTCTTTGAAAAGGCATGTTTTTCTCTCCGTTTTAGCCTTCTGTCCACACTGAGACAAGCGTTTTTATAAAAATAAAAAAAACTAAGCTTTTTGAAAACGCTCTCCAAATTGGATAAAGTTGAAAACGGCATTTTCGCATTGTAGTGTGGACTATGAAAACAGAGGTGTTTGAAACCGATGATGCATGTTTAGGCGACATTTACACATAGCCGGGTATTTAGAGAAACGAATATTTCCCCCCCCCTCCGTTTTCAATAATAACATCGTGCGCACAACATCGTTTTCAAAAAAGTTGTCATTTACATAACCCCGCATAAATATGCCGTCGAGCGCCATCATAACTATGCCAAACCTATGGGCGGCAGTGTAGGGAGAAGGATAAAGCCATGCAAGCCAATCAGAATCCTTAGAATCGACAACAACGAATAACACTGTTAATAAAATGTTACTTTGCACTCCCCTCATATCACAGTCCTGCAAAGATGACAGAATTTACTTACATTTGCTGTCCTGCAGCAAAACATGAGAGCAGTTGCATTTTAGACCAAACATATAATGGCGAGTTAGTGTGACCTGGGCGCATCAGTGATTGGTGAGATATTTTGCTAAATAAAATTATCCTGCCAGAAGAATTGCGTGAGAACTTTATTATGTTTTCAGGGTTCCCACACCTTGGTTAACTTCAAATTCAAGGACCTTTCAAGGACTTTCCAGGTCCAATAGCCTCAAATTCAAGGACTTAATTTGGGTACACATTTCAAGCGAGAGCAAGGTTACATTATGTTACACTTATAAGATACATTGTTCCAGTTTTGCGCGCGTGAACATGGCAACGTACAACACAAAGTAACTCACGCAACGCAACGAGTAAATGCGCGTAACTAACGTAAATCAAGCAAGCTAGTGTGCATAGGCCACGAAGTGTTGACGAAATAACATTAGCGGACCGGAGGAAATAATATGTCATTTAAAGAAAACTTCTTGCACAAAATAAATTCAAGCACTTTCAAGGACCTGTATCTATGCATGTTTATTTTCAAAAACTTTCCAGGGCCTTGAAATCTTTTTTTCAGATTCACAAACTTTCAAGGATTTCAAGGACCCGTGGGAACCCTGTGTTTTGTTCTGTCTATATCATCTCAGTGAGTTTTAATAGGGTTTACACATGCGCAGTTAGGAGAATTTAGCATTTATCTGCTTTGTACCAGAAAGGAATGAATAGCAAAGATAAGGACCGAACAGATCAAAGACGTCTTGCAAATTTCATGCATTCTTTTCATGCGTTTGTTGCTCTGCAGCATCTGAATTTACTCCAAGCTGTGAATAATTTCTTTATTCGTTATGAAGTGTCTTCTGAGGGTAGTATGACATCCATCCATACAAAGTAAGGGTCAGTCTGGTGACCAGGACACCCAAGTACAGTTAAGAACCAGCTTTCATTCCATAAGATTACATCTTTCCAAGTGAAAGAGTATTCAATGAGAAAAACTACAGGGCTTGATTTTATTCATGGGGAATAGAATGAATGGTGTATAACAGAAAATAACTGACTTACTCATGCCCTGAAAGGCCATAACGTCACATGGCTCCTTTAGCACCATCTGGAAGGAAGAAATTTTTTTTTTTATGTAATTAAAGAGTACTTGTGCAAGTCTTAAGAGCACATCAGCATGCAGTCTGTTACCTTAATTTGACCTCTTCCCTCAGCTTTTTCAACTTCAGCAGCAGCAGCTTTAATGGCTTTCCTTGTGGTTGGATCTTTAAGCGCATCCTCTTCCTCATAAGGAACCTTGTCTTTGTGGTTCTGTTTCTGTTTACCAAAAATAATAATAATGTGGATGTGAATTATATCAGAAGCATGGGCATAGCTAATCTGCGAGATCTATCTGGAAGTGATTGTGAAGATCGTACCATGTATCTGAAGCTGTGCTTCCAGCCAGTGATGTGAGCAGCTATTTCATTCTGCAGCTGCTGGACTACACACAGTTTACACTGGTAATGAGGAGGAGCCGACTTAGATGGGCTTCGATACTCCCATATGTACTGTAGTCCTATAAACACAAAGCAAATATGTATTCAAACATAAGATTACACTCAAAGTAGTTTAAGATTCAGTCCAGCTATACGGTCACTAACAAAAAGCAGTCAAGTACACTGAAGCCATTTAAGGAAGCAAAATCATTTTAATATTTATTTATATAATAGCATATACATCTTTACCCACCAATAACAGTGTCGGTGACTGATTTGAGCCGTTTGTTCAGGCTGGGTATGGTCTGGATGGATCCATTCTTGGAGGTGAAGACTGATGAAAAACACATGAATTAGTCAAATCAAAAAGCACGTGGGCAGGAATTGTGAACCAGGACTTAAAGTAAAGAAGTGCACCCACTCTACTGATACAGTACTAAGTGGTTACTGAAAAACAAAACTAGCTGAGTGCTTAAAGCACTCATTCATTTGTTACCCCCAGGCCTACATATAGGCAACAGTCATAGTTGATGAAAAATTGTGGTCAGAAAAGTGAGCCACAACTCTCTGCACTTAAACGCTGAACAACATATAAAAACAACAGATTTGAATGAAAATGCTGCAGTGATGCCCGCTGTATTTCTGGTCACAAGCAAAGAGTGACAACAAAAGCACACCAGTTGAGACCTCAGCCGATCACACTGCAGCAGCATAACCGTTCTAATTGAGTTCAAGGCTAGTGGCACCTGAAGTATAATGAATTTCCTGTTAACTTTCCTTGGGCAGCTCAATGCATGCCCTTAACAAGGTGCCACAATCACTATAGTTAGATGACCCTAAGTGGGCATTACAGGGATCGAAGGTGGGATACTCCACCTCCTAGCATTCTTGGATCTCGACCTGATGTTACAGCACATGGCGAGAACAGGTCTTGACTTTTCTAATGTTGCTCGAAGGAGCTCGATATAGATGTTTCTAATGTTGTTCAGCACACCGCAGTTCAAATATGTACACAGTGCAAAGCATTGGTCTGAAAAAGGTGCTAGTTTGAAAGCTGTGCTTGTGTGATGTGTTCAGGGTTGAAGCTCCAAAGCTCTGAAAAACCCAGAAGTGGCACATGGCAATAACATTACCAAGGCCAGGCACAGCTGAAGGGCAGAACTGAAGGGTCCTGAGGGTGGCACTTACCTATGTCACCGTTGTAGAGCTGCTGCTTTTTCTGTCACAGGCGACAAATAAAATCGTTGGTGGGGGAGAGAAATAGAGAGGAATTAGAAAGATATAACAGGACCGGAGGTGAAGAGCAGAGCTCGCCCTCCTCCTCTGCTTGAATTCTCCGCTCCACTTTAAGAGTAGAAGCTGACAGTCCTTGGACGTGAGGACACAAAGTGTCTCTTCGCCAAACACACTCAACAGAAAAATTGTGCTTTATTAATCTCCCCAAGAATGGGGCTCTATCAGGCAAACAAGAAAACATATGGGATGATACAGGAGTAACATTTTCTGCAAGTTACATTCTACTGCAGAATGTTGTTTTTTTGTTAAACATATTAGTGCTTATCTGTCTTTTACCGGACAAAAAAGCACTGTCAGGTCAATGACAGACTATGGACATAAAAAGTCTGAAGTAGGTAAGATTTTCTAATGTTTTTTCAAAAAAAGTCTATTCTCACCAAAGCTGCATTTATTGGATAAAAGTACAGTAAAAAGTGATATTTTGAAATATTACTGCAATTTAACTAGCCTATTTTAAGAGATTTTTAAAACAATGTAATTCATTCATGTGATGGCAAAGCTGATTATTCAGCAGCCATTACTCCAGTCTTAAGTGTCACGTGATCTTTCAGAAATCATTCTAATATGCTGATTTGGTGCACAAAAATATTTTAATATATAATTACATTTAAGCTACTTTAGGAAAAAAAAAGTCAAAAGTTGCTTATACAAGGTCTGCACTGAATATGCGATGACCACTTAACCATTTCCCTTTATTAGTAGTTAATACTCTGTTATTTAATATTAAATATTGTTGTTCCGGTTTCAAATAGCAGAATATCCTACAAATACTCGTAATTCCTCACAGACAATAGGGGCAGAGAATAATATAATTTTACTATTAATCTCTTAAGAGCTAGAGATTAACAATTTGAGGTGTGAGGAATATCACATGTTCTGCAAAAAAATTTTTTTTAAAAATAGAAGGATTCCCACACCTCTTCAACACTATGACAAATTCAGTTGGTCACAGTGAGATCACAGTCTTTTTCAGTTCATTTAGCTGAAAGATCTGTATCCTTACAGCTGAATGATGATGCTAGCTACAATATAAATCTTTCCAAAAATACCCATCAAACAAGCAGTTTGCATCACCGTGTCAGGCTGAGCTTTGGTGAACTGCATGGTACGGTTCACTTAAGATGCTTTTCCACTGCATGGTACGGTTCACTTAAGGTGCTTCTCCACTGCATGTTACGGTTCACTTAAGTTGCTTCTCCACTGCATGTTACGGTTCACTTAAGATGCTTTTCCACTGCATGGTACGGTTCACTTAAGGTGCTTCTCCACTGCATGGTACGGTTCACTTAAGATGCTTTTCCACTGCATGGTGCGGTTCACTTAAGGTGCTTCTCCACTGCATGGTACGGTTCACTTAAGATGCTTTTCCACTGCATGGTGCGGTTCACTTAAGGTGCTTCTCCACTGCATGGTACGGTTCACTTAAGATGCTTTTCCACTGCATGGTGCGGTTCACTTAAGGTGCTTCTCCACTGCATGGTACGGTTCACTTAAGATGCTTTTCCACTGCATGGTACGGTTCACTTAAGGTGCTTCTCCACTGCATGTTACGGTTCACTTAAGATGCTTTTCCACTGCATGGTGCGGTTCACTTAAGGTGCTTCTCCACTGCATGGTACGGTTCACTTAAGATGCTTTTCCACTGCATGGTACGGTTCACTTAAGGTGCTTCTCCACTGCATGGTACGGTTCACTTAAGATGCTTTTCCACTGCATGGTGCGGTTCACTTAAGGTGCTTCTCCACTGCATGGTACGGTTCACTTAAGATGCTTTTCCACTGCATGGTGCGGTTCACTTAAGGTGCTTCTCCACTGCATGTTACGGCTCAGTGCAGCTCACTTTTGGGGGGTTTTCCACTGTGTACAGTACCTAGTACTTTTTTTAGCACCACCTCAGTTGAGGTTCCAAGCGAGCCGTACCGATAATAAAATGTGACGTGTAAACACTGCAGATCACTGATTGGTAAGAGAGAATCGTCACTCCCAGTGCCATTGGATTTGCGACACGAGACACCAAACCCCAAAAAACAAGCTTCTTTCTCTTGCAGTGAAAAAGATCCACATGCAGAGAATCAAGAACACCATAGATATGCTCCATTGCTCCTGTGGGCATTTGTTTGCGTCGCGTTTCCGATGACGTCACGACAGTAGAGGAAGCGTAACTATAATGAACAGTCTATAATCCCACCCACTGTGAAGCGGTACTAAACTGCAGTGGAAAAGCAAACCGAGCCGAACAATGCAGTAGAAAAGCTCCTTTAGGTTTTTAATTACGTGATGCGTTTCTGGTTTCAAATTTCTTACAATTCATACATTTGTGAAATTCTATCATGAAGGTTATTTTCCATAACTTGTGATGAACGAACGTCTCGGACCCGAAGACTCGAGAGGTGAACTAATCATTTCTGTTTTAAACGTGATCAACGTTTGCGTAAATTGATGTGTTGGGGAATTTGGCTATTAACATGTTACAATTAAAATATATTCTGCTGAAATGAACGAAATGACTTAAAAAAAAAAAAAAAAACAGATTTGTTCATTTTGCTGAACAAGACTCAAAGATCCGAGTCAGTAAAATGATCCGAAATTCCCATCACTAATTGTGATGAACATCCGTTGTTCTATGCATCTGTTGCTAATTGGATTTTGGGATGCACTCAAATCATTCACTCAACAAAGTAGGCAGATGAATGCGAGCGTCCAGGAATGGGATTTAAGAGGACTTAATAATAGGGGAAGTCCTGCATGTCAACAGAGAAAAGTGGTTTCACAAAGACAAATTTGAACTATATATTACTGGATAAATGTGCATGCATACTAATGTTTATTTAATAAACAAGCATGAATAAACAAAACATGCATGAATTAATTGTTTGCAATGAGATCAATAACATGCATTCATATTTAATAGAAGGGCCGTTCTTTCCTTCTAACTTCTAACAAATTCCTGTTGTTATTTTTGAGTGACCAGTGGTTGAGAAGATCTTAATGAGAACTACTGTTCTAAACGGATAAGTATGTCTGTAAATGGTCTAGATCCACGCGGTAGGGTGAGGATAACGCTGATTGACTGGATCTGATATGATGTAGTGCACTATTAAAGCTCACCTTCCCACCGGCCCTGCCCCTCTTATTAGGATTTAGTCGTGCTTCCATGCTGTAAAAAACAAATGGCCACATATTATTTTTTTCATTATTGCTGTAATGAAAAACACATTCAAATTAAGATTGGAAACTAATTTGAAACTAACATATACGGTCCTTCTCTTTCGACTGTAAGAGAAAGTAAACAATGGCGGCAATGGCACATAACAGAAATCAGGCGATATAACGCTGCATCATGCGCAGACACATTTAAACTCGCTGTAACATGAAGCGCGATTACTGCACAGTGCACTCACTACAATACATATCTTTAAAGCTTTATTAAACGATTTACCTGTTTGTTTTTTTCTTTACTAACCTTGTGTCCAGCAAAAGCGTGTTTTATTTTTGAAAATGAGAACAAGATTAGATTGAAACGGCTGAAATAACACAACTAAGACCCTTGTCCGTTTCCCGTCTCTTTCCAAAATAAAAGTCCTCGATATGGAACGCAGACCAATTCCTTTCTTTTAATACTTTACTCATACAGTAAATATGATTCAATTATTATCAAGTCATTATCAAATGAATTAAGTAACTTCAAACTTTTGAGACACATGAAGTGAAGAGAACTAGACTCACAAGCAAAAACCTTTATTTTGAAGCGAGCTTTTTTCAGCTCCTGACAAAGACTGCCGTACTATCTAGATTTGTGACTGTGCATTACAGTATTTACATAGACATTTCAGTTCAAATAAAAACGTTGTAAGTGTTTGGATTTCTGCATTTATTAAGTAAATAGTCAAAAGAAATAGTTGTTGTGTGAAATTTAATCAGGCATCTGTGTAGCCGGTCTATTATCTCAACAGAGACTGAAGGACCCCTTATGGCTCAACAGCAGCACGAGTGATTCTCTGTGGTCAGTAAAATAAACTTATCTAAAGTCGTTGTTTTGTTGTGGTATTTGTATTTAAACTGAGTAAAATGAATTTCTGCAATGGCGTTAATCGCCGATAATGTATTTTGTATGGCTGCGTAGTGTTTATAGCTACACTAGTATGCACACTGTTGTAAAAAGTAATCATCATATCAAACGTGTATTGCTAAAAGCATATATGTGCTACTGTAAATTGTCTTATTAAATGAACTGATAATATATTATATGTACTCATTTGCATGATGATTCTTGTGGCGCTCTGTTTTGTCATCTCATTACTACATTCTATTGCAATGCAATATACATGGGAAGAGCTGGACCAAACTGTGCATTTTGTTTGCGGTGTTTAATGTTTTTATGATGATTTTATTTGGAGAATAATTTAAATGTAAAGGAACTATAAAATGGAACCTTATTACCTTAATAATATGTCATATTTAAACCAGTATGTGACGCTCAAAACCCTTATTAGTGTTGTTTTATTTTTTGTTACAGTCCTTTTTTCTTTAACAACTGAAGAATGACCAAAAAAAGAAAAAGGCAAGGCGATTTTCAGAAAAATAAGCTAAAGGTTGGCCAAACGAAGCCAAAAGCTGACAATGCAACGGACGTCAACTTCAGATCAAAAACTATCCGTTTACCAGAGCAGCTGAAGCATGGGAGTTCAGGACCAACCACACACAGGAATCTCGACATCAAGGTACATAAAATGCACAATCTCACACTTTCCACTGACCCTCATCTTTCTGTGGTACTTATAGAGGTGTAACAATACATAAATATGGACTTCATAAACATAAACATTCCATCCATCTTGCTAGTGTTATTCACACTCATTTGCAGGGTCTGCGTCACACACACACATTTTATTTGGCACAGGTTTTACACCGGATGCCCTTCCTGACACAACACATTCACACTCCAACACACTCCTACGGACAATTTAGCAAATCCTATCCACATAACCATGTATGTCTTTGGGGGAAACGGAGCACCCAGAGGAAACCCACGCGGACACAGGGAGAACATGAAAACTTTACACAGAAAGGACTCCTGGCTCAGCTGGGAATCTTCTTACTGTGAGGCGACAGTGCAACCCAGTCGTGCTGCCGATCAAATGACTAACAATATGATAAATGCAACATGTTTACTTTTAAGATGCACCTTTATTTCGACACACTCATGTTAGTCACATCTGCATTGTGTCACTGAGCTGTCATCAAATATTTGATCAGTTTTAACCATGGTTTTAACACTTTATGGACCAAATTGTTGTTATTATTATTATTTTATTTTTTTTTAACTGGAATATTGGTGGATCCCAAATGGAATACAGAATTTTCTTTTTCAAGAAATATTTAAATTAAATGTTAATGTTATGTTTTGGTTGCATTTGTGAGTTAATAAGAATGTAACAGGTTGTGCAAAAAAGGCACATACAATTGTAATATCGATATGTTGATGCGTAATCGCATTATGGCATGTTTTCAGGGATCTGCAAATATCGTTTCACAGGCTAAGAGAATCAATGTCAGATCATATCGTGATGAAACGTCCAATTTACACCCCTAGTTCATTATCTTTTTTTAATCACACTTCCATTGTCTCTCTCTCTCTCAGGATCTGTTGTCCCAGCTGCACCACTTCAACAGTAACGTGAAACAGGGAGCTCTGGTGGGTTTGCGGGAGTTGCTCTCCGCTCACCCTACTCTGGTTGAGCAGCATGCGTCAGCTGTGCTCTCCGAGGTGGCGGCCCTCTTCACCGACAAAGACGGCTCCGTGCGCGCAGCTGCAGTTCGTCTGCTGCGTTTCATCACTCAGTGCATCTCCGCCGAACGCATAGCACCCTTCTTCCCCTTGCTCAGCGCCCACCTCACTTGTGCCATGACCCACATCTCAGAACCCATCCAGGAAGATGCTCTCCGGGTCCTAGATGTGCTGTTAGAGCACTATCCTGGACTTCTGTCTCAGAGACATACGGTTCTGCTGGCCAATTTTCTGGAGCTCATCTCCCAAAGGCGGAAAGCTGGAACAGGGCTGGATAAATCTGGGAAAGGGGGCTATTCTCTGACTATCAGCACAAATCGCTCGGTGACGGCACAGCAATGGAGACTTACTGTGCTGCTCAGGTATTGCACCAAAGAAAATTTACATAAATCTGTCTTTTTTTTTTTCCTCTTCTTTCTGTGTAGTTTGCTATGTTATTATTTTTTGCACCATAATAATTTGTGCATGCACACATTTTTAGGTTGGGCAATTTTCTGCAGGCAGTTGTTGAGGAAAGACCTCTGGAGGAAGACGTGATCAGTCGGATTGGCCTTGGAATGTGGGCTGGAGAGAAAGGCTCGGTGACACCTGTAGATGTGAGTTGGGAGGAGCATGTCTTTGGAAAGGGCAGGATCCAAATGTTTGAAAATTCTGGAGCCGTGCCCACCCCACGCTCCACTTATCGCCTAAGGTGCGTTTCATTGTTACATTAAATGATTGCTGACTAATTTCTCTTTTCATTATCAGAATGTCCTTCATCATGTAGACCAACTGAATATTGCATGAACGTTTTTTGTTTAGTTCAGAGATGCCCAAACTAGGGCTGGTCCATATAATGACAGCGAATAGCGACCAGCATCCAGCTCTGAAAAAAGACACAACATGCCGTATATTCCAAGTGTTCTGAGGGCATCTCTTTTTTAGTTTGATCATGGTCGCTATTCATTGCCATTATATGGTCTAAACCTACAAATGCAACTCGTTATATACACTATATAAAAGGTCTCTGTCTCGTCCTGATCTCAATCCGCTTCCTCCCTGCCTCTCTCCTATTTGTCCTCATATCTGTCTTCCTGATCTTTAAATTTAGCCTTTTTTTCTTTTCTTTTCTTTTTTTACATCCAATGTATTTTGTTGGAACCTTTTTGCCATTCTACACTTTGTGTCTGTTTTGGGGGGATAGACAATTTTTTAATTAGAATTTTTTAATGCATAGGCTTGGCAATTTTTAATTGTTTGTTTATTATTCATGGAACAATGCTAATTACAGTAAATGTTTTCATTAATAAGCATTTACATATGGATAAGTAATAAGAACTTTGTCTAGTGCTCTTATGAATGTTTCTAGCATGACTTTGTGAAAGGTTATGTAAAGGAAATTTCCTTTAACCTGACTATCTAAAATAAAACTGTTGCGTCTACTGTCGACACAGAGCGTCTACTAATCGACACTTAATAAATAATAAAACTGTTGCGTCTACTCATCGACACAGAGTGTCTACAATCGACACTTAATAACCTTTATACTCCAGCTCTTGCGTCTTCAGTCGACATCTGGCCGAGTTTCTTACTCTAACTTACTTGATTCCCTAAACTGACCTGCTGCGCAGCAGAAATAACAGACAGACTTTCAGCAAATGTCCTCTAAATGCTTTAATAACGGCCGGGAGAGTCTTCGAGCAGTTCTCAGAGAACTCTCCCAAGAAGAATCAAGGCCGGAGGATCTCAGACAAATTCCATTGAGACATCCCACCGTAAAACACATATACAACAGTTTTTATAGTATAGAGGTATGACATAATGTCAGGCTGCATTACATAATTTCCCCACTATCTGATTGGTTCTTCATATGCAAACCCCTCTGTTACTAGGTAAAGCAAACTCTGATCTTGCAATGACTTCATCTGTAATCACAAGAAGATTCTAACAGACTGTCTAGTTTCATTTCCCAAAACTGTGTTATTTTTACATACATATGCACACGGTCAAAGACACAAGTTTTCCATTGGTTTCATACAGTACATCCTGTTCCAATGTTAGATGTTAAATAAGGTTAGATGTTAGAAACATGGTTAGTTTAATATACAGTTTAAAATTTCCACGACAGTTACTTAGTAAACTGAATGAAAAAGCATTGCCTTCTTTCATGGTCAGTGTATTTGCATATTTGCCATATTTCATTCTGTAACCTAATTGTTCTACAGATCTGTGCACTAGTGTTATTATGCTACTGTTTTTGATAGTGTTGATACCATTTCTTACATATTATATCATGATGATCATTGTTTTGTCTTTATGTCTGTTATGTGTAGGCCTGACTCTAAGCCAGGGGCTGGAATGAATAAGGAACTCTGCTCAGCTGAGATGGTGCAGGGCTTTGCTGGAACCCTGGTGCCTCTGTTGCTGGAGATCTGGGTTGAGGCGGCAGGTGGAGAGCGCGTGCAGATGGACAGCGGCCACCTGCTCTCAGCCGAGTCCATGGCTCTTATGTTCCAGATCCTCACTATACTGCAGTTACTGAGAAGACTCGCCCCACAGAGAGACCAGCAGGACATACTGGTACATACACTTACACTGCAGTGGCAGCATCACTGATGTTGTACAGCCAGGTGTGCTCACATAAACCCTGTTTCCACTGTATCGTGCAGGATGCCTGGTTCCGGAACTCATACCTGACAGATTTCAAACAGCACTTCATGAAAAACTTCCCCTACGGCCTGCTGGAAGTAGCAAGACTCAAGAAAAAAGCTGATGGAAAGAGGTGACCAAAAAGTCCATATGCTTTATTTAGACATGATTGTAATAATTGTAAATGAATGAACCACAATACATTTTTACAGAATTTTCAAGAACTGTATGTTCTTCAATAAAACTTTTTTTTAAATAAAACTCAAATAATAAATAAAACATAAATATTTGATTTATTACCAACCAACCAACCAAACAAATAACACTAACCCCCTCTACTCCCCAGCCCTGTTATGCCAGCTGGACAAAAGGTGTAAAATAATTTTAAAAAGACATGACCAATTAGATTATAGTAGATTACCCAGTTAAAATTTTTTTATACATTATTGCACATCATTATATGTTATATTGTTTGGGGTTAACAGTTTAGGACCCATGGACCAGATGTTTGAAAGAAGACCCGGAGTCAGAATTATAAAAAATTGAAGAAAAGTTTTACTGAAGATAGTTTGCAGTTTCATCAGGAGAAGTCAGCTTCAAGACTCACACTGTAACTGTAAGCGGGGTGGCCTACGAACTCCAAAGATCACAGCAGTTATACCATTTCCAAGGTCTAAGCTATGTCATTGCTTACAGGCTGAATGATTCTGAGTGGCTAAGAAATTGATAAACATAGTAATTTTCCACACATATACAGATAGACAGAAGCATATCTCCATAGATTATGCCGCTGACACTCGGACCCTGAAGTTAGGCACGTCGTGACCTTCCAGGTTGGGGATTTGGGTTGCTGGGCGCCAGCATGTCCCGAACAACAACTCAGTCAATCTCCAACAATGCCAGTGGTTCCTTAACCTGCAACCAAGAAGACTAACACACACACCGACACACATCTTTTCCAAGGTTTGATTTGGCCAGGCTCTAACTATAAACAGGAGTCTCGTCTCAAAACATCAAGATAATGCGTTCTTTCTCTCAGGATAGGACACTTTAGTTTAAATGGAAAATATAGGCTTTAACTGAGAAATGGTCCCTTTAACTATAGACTTCAATGACCCCTATATGTTTTAACACGTTGAAGACCTTTCTCAAACACAAAACATGTCCCTATTTCATTTCTGGAAGCCGGGCTAAATAAGCAAGCTACATTCAGATATCAAATACTGACATTAAAGAATACATGAAAAGAACATTTCAGTAATAACACTGGTAACTTCTATAACAAAGTAAAATCTCCAGAGAAGTCATTCAACTCATTTGATATTTAGAAGGAAAAATATTGATTAATACCTTGATTATAATCACTCATTACATATACATTGAAGCAGCAGTAGATTCCAATCCACCCCTTCAATATATTCTATGTTAAAGCAGACTGCGCTTTTTACTTAATGATCGACTTCTAGATATGTTTGTTAGATTATTTGAATATATTAATAATAAGAATAATTATTTAATTTGAAATCACCCTGAGTCCTCCTAGTGGTTGAGAACTACTGCTCTATATGAAGGTAATTATCTCTCTCTTTTTTTTGCTTTCAGGATTAGGCTGCAAGTAGCAAGCGAAACGGTTGCTGGGGGTAACGTGGAACCGTTGGCCGTAAACGTCACATTGTGTCAAGTTATGGTGACACTCAGTCTTAGGGGCCAGGATCACGTAGCAGTCGAAGATGCTGACTGGCTCGGACCAATCAGGGTCTTTATTAGGGAGACGTTATCCAGTGGGGGCAAGCTGAGCTCAAGGCACCTGGCAGCCTTACTGGAGGTGGTGTGGAGAATGATTGTCACCCAGCGGAGCCGAGGTGAGACCCTTTTCTTAATAGAGGACGAAGTTTTGTTTTCTAATAAAGGTCTGCTGGATATAAAATGTGTGTGTGTGTTTGCAGTGGTGACAGATGATCTCCTGCAGGCTGTGTTTGTGCAGTACCAGCAGAGGAACCTGAGTGTGAGCGTCCGCACTCTGCTGCTGCGCTTCTTCAGTCAGCTCTACATTCAAGAGCATCAGAACCACCCTCATATTGCTAGGTAGGTGCCCACCACCAATTTTTTTCTGGACCCAAACCCATTTATTCCAGCGTCAATATTTTTACACACACACACACACACACACACACACACACACACACACACACACACACACACACACACACACACACACACACACACACACACACACACACTAAAACTATTATCCTTTTATTCAGCAAGGATTAATTAAATTGGTCAAAAGTGAATGTAATCTATTTGTTATAGATTTCTATTTTAAATAAATTGTTCTTTTGAGCTTTCTGTTCATCAAAGAATTCTGAAAAAATGTATCACGGTTTCCACATAAATATTAAGCTGTTTCCAACATTGATAATAATAAGAAATGTTTCTTGATCAGCAAATCAGCATATTAGAATGGTTTCTGAAGAATCATGTGACTCTGTAATGATGCTGAAAATTCTTTTTTGACATCACAGGAATAAATGACCATTTTAGAATATTTTAAAATATTTCTGTTTTTACTGTATCTCTGATTAAATAGCTGCAGACTTTGTGAGCATATGAAACATTTTTAAAACTAACCCAAAACTTTTGAATGTGTATCAGCCTAGTTACAGCTCATTGTCTCTGCACATTAAGCTGGGAAAGGAATAAGTATTTTAAAACAAAATAATACATTTTTCTAGTTTATTAGGGGGTTGTACAGACTAGTCGACTGTAATGCTCTGCCATGATGCTTTAAGCTTGACGCCGACTCGTCGCTGAGCATGGCCTATGCAATCGCTCTCTCACTGATGCTTTCAAATATCTTTACTGTGCTATTTTATCTGTGTCTGATTTAGAACGAGCAGAAATCTTTGAGAAATATAATGACCCAAAGACAAAAGAACTGATAAAAATAAGCTATGTAGGAGCAATAGTCTTGTGGGCAGCGCTGTGTCATATGCCATAGCTGTGCACAAGGCAACTTGCGTTCGAGTCTCAGCTGTCAGCTCGAGGTTCAGGCTTATTTGTTCATTAATGACATCATCAGCGACTATTATCACATAAATGTAGACTTAAAAAAATCTGAAGTCGTTCAACCTCTAGTGGTTATATATGTTTAGTTTTTATCTGTATGGTCTTACAATTTTGCCGTATTTTTCCATGTATTCAGGTTTGTTTGTGAAATGAATTGTATTTAAGTAAACTGAAGACTCCCCCTAGCATATTTTTATTGTTTAAGTCTAGAAATGCACCTTGTGATAATGAGAAGAGTCTGAAGTCTACCTCTCTTTCAGGAGCAGGATTCTGGCGCGCTGGTTGGCGTCACTGCCGGTGCAGTTGGTTCAGCTGGGCAGCAGGAATCCTCAGCTCTCAGCACAACTGCTGGAGACGGTGCAGCCAGCTGCCGCGAGGGGCAACAAAGACCTTCTGCAGAGTCTTCAGAAAAATGCCTGCGGTCTCTATGGTAATCATATATGCCCATACACACAAACAACTGTTTAGCATACTCTCTCACTACTATAGACCTCATGTAGCCCCACCACTTTTCAGCACTGAGCTCGTTGTGTTCTGTGTCACAGCATGAAGGTAAGATCTTACGGATGAATAAATCTTCCCGGTCTGCTTCAAACATAACAAAGCTCAATGTCAATGACTTTCATTTGCTCTACAATAAGTAAATCCACCACTCTTCGACAGCGGTGCCATAGAAATATACAGAGCTGCCGCAAACCGGAAGTTCAAACACAAAATTCTAAAGATGGCTGTGCGCTTGTTTCTCTGGCTCTTAAGGTCTATAGTGTGTGTGTGTGTGTGTGCATGAGAGAGTCTTGTGTAAGGGAACGGGCGGTAGTGAGGGAGAGCATTAGAGTGGTGGCGTCTCTGGTTCTGTGTGTGATATAAGCGTTCTGTAGTTTTGTGTTTCGGGAGCACAGCACTCTCTTTGTGTGTGTTAGCACTCATGACATCAGCAGCGTGCGTCAGCAGCTAATAATGTCTGTCTCTCTGTGATCACTGACAGGACAAAACTCTTTCTCTCTTACTTTTTTCTCCCTCTCTTCTCACTTGCATTCTTTCCTTCACTGTTGAGTGTTAGCATTTAGATAAATCTGTCACTAGGTGGAGCTCTTTCTTTTCCCATCAAGTTTCACAATCAGAATGAATAATCAATCTCAAAATAGAGCAGTCAACCCCTAAGGGTAATTCGCCTTGGGCCAGGAATTTCAAAAGGAGTTTTAAAATAGCAGTAGTTTTCTATGTATTAGTACAATTTTATTTCATAAATGTTTTTTTAATTATTGTATATATTTTCTTTTTAGAACTTTTCCATGCTGAGCATATCTGTTGTATTAATGTTTCTCAGTTTATGCTAATCTATGAAATCTATTTGTATGTGATCATGTCGCAGATCCACAGGACGGCTGTGTGGTTGTGTTGCCTGTGGAGTCCCAGAAGAGGCTGGTTCAGATTCTCCATTTCCTGCCAGCGTTTCCCGCAGAGCTTCTGGCATGTCTCAGCCAGGTCTGCAACACTGGGAGAGTGTCGGCTAGCCTCGCCACTACACTAATACGCACCATACACCTGAGGTATGAGGGTTATGACACATCAGCATGCACTAATGCAGTCCTTAATTCTGCTTCCAGTGTTCCGCTCTGGGACATTTTGAAATGTTTTTGTAAGGTTTTAGAAATGAGTTCCACAATGTCTTTGCATAATCAATTGTTTTTTTATGTAGAGTTTATCACTACTTTTCATCATTGAATGAAATACATATGTGCTAGGTTTTGGACAAGAGATTTAATTTAAAACAGAATACTTGCATATATTAATTTCTTATACACTCCTGCTTTAGTATAGTTCTCATGAGTCGAGCGTTGCCAAACATAATACGCAACACTTTATTTTGATGGTCCACTTTAGACATTCTACTAACTTTAAGTAACTTTGCAACTACATGTCAACTTATTCTACTTACCTGAATCCTAACACCTAACCATAACCTAACAGTCTACTATACAATCTACTAATACTCTAATGACTGGTAGTTGACATGATGCAGTTGCAAAGTATTTATAGTTAGTAGAATGTCTAAAGTGGAACATCGAAATAAAGTGCAACAAATAATACTTGCTAAAATGGGGAAATAAGTGCATCAGTGTGGATTTGACCAAGACTTGTTATGCATGTGCAGCTCAGCCCTGGAGGGGAGTATCTGTCTGCATCTGACTGATATGTTTAGAATGTGACTCTGATTTCTACGACTGCCGAGAGGAGACAGCAGCCTCAGAGTTTTCACTGCTAATAGAATCAAACAATTTAACCAATCAGAGACAGCCAAGCACTCTGCGGCATGATAAGAGGATGGCCAATTCTCCCACTTAACTCTGATTGGCCGTGACCATTAGTCATTAACCGCGATTGGCCGTAATGCGGCGGAACGGAGCCACGAGTCACTGCGCAGTGAAGCAGAGGTCATACTGCAGTAAGTTCAGTATATTCAGAGTTATCATTGTCTTTGGTATACACAACACTTACCCCCGGTTTCACAGTCAAGGCTTAAGGCTAGTCCCAGACTAAAATGCATGTTTGAGCTCTTTCAACTGAAAGTAACTTGCACTGACTTATCTTAAAATAATCAGTGCCATTGTTTTGTCTCAAGATGCACACCAATAATGTTTTTAAGGCACGTTTATAAAAGCTTTTTAAATGTCTTAATTTAATGCCTAATCCTGGCTTAATCTAAGCCCTGTCTGTGAAACCAGGCCTTCGTATTTTGCACAGTTTTCGCCAAGTTGTAGTAACATAATACACTCACATTAAAAAGGGGTTTCAGAAATTTTGTTTAGTGAGTGTCTTCAGGAAAGGAGCAGGGTTGGGCATTTTGAGTAGTTTTATTGTTGATTACTCTTAACATAAATAAACAAGTAATTTATTTGAATGAAATAAAGATGCTTTTTTTATTTATAAATCTAGGTAGAAATAACAGATATGATACAAAAACAGCCTGTTGCTTTATTCACAAATGCTACATCATTAACTTAAACCATCATTGCTTTCATCAACGTAATTAATAATATGCTGTAATAAAAACATAAATAGAATAATCTAATGAAATGGCAAACAGACAGTACTTAGATACTGTCATCTCATTAGTGTCGTTATTGTTAATTAAAACCAAAACTATTCAAAATCAATTTTGCTAATTAAAATAAAGCTGAAATACAGTAAAATATTAGATGAAAACCGTGTGAAAATTTGAAATGTTTCCATGGCAGCCTATTGAAATAGGTTTACGCTGAATTGCTAATATAAATCCGTTATAAAATAAACTAAAGCTAAATAAAAATATTTTAAATAGAAAACTTGACCTAAAATGACAATATAAAATTAAAAGCTAATTCAAAATATTAATAAGTACTATAATAGTAAACAAATAATATTAAAATAGTGCACCTCATATACAAAATGCACATCTTTATAAAGGTTCATCACATTTTTATCATTTCATATGTTCTTATTTAGGAAAGTCTTATAAAAGGACTGATCTGATAAGCTTACAAGTGTAAACTAGTCATGTATGATTGACAGAATATTCCTTTGTGAGTTCCTCTGCATGCTGAGGGCCTTAGGCTGTGTGCAAGTACATTTGTGTGTGTATCTTTGTGACATGCTGTGTCCCCACTGTGTTTCTTTTAGTCACTAGCCTAAAGCCACTCTTTTATTTGTAGTTTCCCCTTAAATCCTAAAGGGAGCAGAACACACTGACTGTGTAACTTAGAGTCCCTGTGTGAATGTGTCTTGGTTACACTGCCTTTCCTCTGGGCTCTCTGTTTGCTCATAACAACAAAACTAGGCTAAGTCTGCTCGGAGACCTACAGAGGGCAGTATTACTCTTTAGATAAGACGTTGAACAATCGTCTAGGTCCCTGCTAAGAGTCACACCGAAATTCCAAAACAAATGCTACGGCAAGTGAATTCACACTGACTGCACATTTGAAAAAAATCTGGACCCATGACAGGATTCCTCCGTGATAAGCCAAGCATCACTTAAGGCTGCTTCTGTTCATGGCAGAACTGCGTGACATGCCGTTCAGAGAGCCAGTCCTCTAAACAACATGAACCGAACATTTTG
Organism: Rutilus rutilus; assembly: GCF_951802725.1. Classification (NCBI taxonomy): domain Eukaryota; kingdom Metazoa; phylum Chordata; class Actinopteri; order Cypriniformes; family Leuciscidae; genus Rutilus; species Rutilus rutilus. Next base: position 21,835,264 of record NC_140230.1, on the reverse strand, counting down.
TCCTTCGCAAGAATTTGGCTTTGATCACATCAGCGAAATGAAGCTAACTCTTGTTGAGTTTTGAATGGTGGCCATGGGGTTCAGAAAGTGTTGCTAAACTTAGACAAGAATGGCTAATAGTTTAGCAATAGAGTGTGTGTGTGTGGCTGGCACACAGAAAGACTAGGGGCATCTTTTTTTCTAGGGGCATCTCTCTGTATGTGTTTGTGTGTCCAGACTCCGGCCCCTTTTTACTAATGGTTTGATGGGAAATATGCCAATCAGTATGCATTAAGGAAGTCCAGCAAATGCTCATTCCACAATCACAAGAGAAATGAAATCAAACAAGTAAAAGATCAGATATCCATTCACTTTATTAGCCTTGAGGCTGATCCACATCAATAAGGGAGAATCATAAGACTGCGTGGATTGTCCCTGAATAGCTTTAACACACACGCGCACACACTGGTTCTTTCTGATTTCCTTCTCAGAAAAGCGTGACTATAAAATGGTCACTTCTAAAATATCTTGCCATAAAGTTATCGCTGAAGCCTTGAACATAGAAGCACAGCATCACATGGAGTCCATGTTGAATCAGGCTTTTATGGCTCATACATGCAATTCATTGCAAATGAATGATAATTGAGAAATGGACAAATAAATGTTCCCCAAAAGCCTGTTGTGTCATATTTGACATTTACATCAACATGAAAAAAGGGTATATGAATAATCAAGTAAACCCAAGTTGCTTCAGTCCAGTAAATGTTTATCTTACATTTACTTTATAAAAATCATTAAAGATTAAAGAGCAAAAAAGACTTAACTTGATACAAAAAACGAAAATCTTGGTATAGCATTCATTCCTACACTTTTTTTTTTTTACATGGATAAATTATCAACATGATCCTGTGCTTCAGGAATGTTTTAAAATCTTCTGAAGGAACAGTAAGTGATGTCTGCCATATTGTGAGGATGACCCCAGCGTTTCCTTAATACCATGAGTGTTCTCATTTGCTGAAAGTGAGTGTGTTTGTGGTGGGAGGTTGATTTCAAAGGAAATGAAGGATCTCAGATGGCCAGTATTTTTAGACTGACATTCTCACCACACGCACACACACAGGTACAGTGTGAGATGTGTAACGGGAGAGCGGATCAGTGCCGGACCACTGCACAGTAATGCGTGTGTGCTTCCCCGCAGGTCTCCTCTGAGTGGCTGGTCGAGCAGTTCACAGGATGTGCCAGTGAAGGATGTAGATTACCTCAGTTTCTTTTTCACCACACTAACAGGTGCGCACACACTTGCATACACACACAGATCATACATCACATTCAACGATACTAGTACCGACAGCATGCTTGATATTGATAAAATGGCGTTCCCATGATCCTGTGCTTCAGGTTTCTCCTCTGAGATGTTGCGGGCCCTGCAGGACACAGATGAAGATGGCCTGTTGCCCTCCTCTACACTCTCGCCCCTCAGTGTGTTCGCTACCACCCTGGAGCAGTTTCTACATCATTGGGATGTGGTGGAGGTGACTCTCTCTTTTATCTGACAGTCCCTTTCTCCACTTTCAGCTGCTCCAGCATGTGTGTTATGTCAGTTGTTCTGCTGTCAATCGCTGTTTCTAATCCTGTTGTCATCCACTCTGTCCCCTGTGAGCGCCCCTCTCCTCTCTCATCTAGTCTGGCTTGTGTCAGTCATGCGGTGGTTCTGGTGTCAATCCACTTGTCTGTCTGCAGTCTGTTTGCCTGGGACAGCATTTAATATTTTTTTTACACAATAATAACTATGTGAATGAAGAAAAGTCCCCATGAAAATTTAATGAAAATCAAAATATATAATTTAAAGACATCACATTATTGTGAAAGGCAAAATAGTTGAATAAACATGATGAAAAGTGCCTTTAGAAGTCAATATATTGATTGTTGTTGGGGTTTTTTGCACAGTATTTCATCTGTGCTAAAAATAAATTGCCCGTTTAATAAAAAAATTTCATGAATTCAATGTTGAAAGTGCTTCTCAAAGCCATTCCATTTGTTACATTGTTGCAAAAACGTGTAACTTCCTTGAATATGTAATTTACACACGGGTCAGGGACACAGTTAATTGCGTTAATATTAATGTATTGTTTTTTCACAATTAATCACACTAAATGATTGCATTAAATTGACAGCTCTAATAGCACAGAGCCCCTAATGTGATATTTGCCTGATAAAACCTGAGTAGCTTACACAAGTGGCTTCAAAATATATATATTTTTTCTTGCAAAATAATATTTTTGCACAAACAAAAATCTGAAACTTTTTCATGCACACGTGAAAATTATATATACATTAACAGGAAACGGTAACAGAATTTTCCTGTGCTCACTAGAGAGAGAAAAGTGCACTTAAAAAGTCTTGTTTTATTAACCAAGAAGTGTTTTGCACATCATGGAAGAGATATGAACCAGGTCTGTTTTCATGCTAACCTGGTGCAATTTTCAACTTCTACCAAGAAGCAGGTGTTCACTTGAATCAGCGCAGGGCCACTTGGGCCAAGTGTGTTTTAGTTTCCCCCTGGAGACGGCCAGTTCGTTGAGCAGAGGGAAGGTTTATCGCATCGCACCGGTGTAGGTGTCTCCATATTTCAATAAGGGCTGGTTATCAGAGCGCTCCTGGCTAAAGCAAATGCTAATGCCAGCCAGCGGACACCATCACCACCTGACATTTTACACGGAAATTAAAACCCAACAAAACCACTCCCTCGGGCCAGGGTCTGACTCTTACTGCCCCCGTCATTAGGAGGGTTCCCGGAAGTCCGCGCGAAGCCCAATTTTTTGTAAATAAAAATAAACTGTAAAAACAGTAATATTGGGAAATAATATTACAATTTAAAATAAGTTTTATTTCTGTGATGGCAAAGCTGAATTTTGAGCATCATTACTCCAGTCTTCAGTGTCACATGATCCTTCTGAAATCAGTCTAATATGCTGATTTGGAGCTCAGTTATTGATTATTATTGGTTCTCAATTGTTAAAATAGTTCTTATTCTTTAATTTTGCTGCTTAATATTTTTGTGGAAATTACTTTTTTTTTTTTTTTTCAGGATTCTTCAATGAAGAGAAAGTTCTTATGTAACATTATACATGTCTTTACTGTCACCTTTGTTCAATTTAATGTGCCTTTGTTGAATTAAAGTATTTATTTATTACACACACATATATATATATATATATATATAATTATTATTTTTTTAATATATCTCCTACCCCAAAAGACTAAAGTTATTGCTGCTGAAAATTCATAAGAATAAATAAAAGTTTTAAATATATTAAAATAAAGTACTTTTAAATTGTAATAATATTTCATGATATTACTGTTTTACTGTATTTTTGATCGAATAGATACAGCCTTGGTGAGCTTCTTTCAAAAACATTAAAAAAAGTTATTATTCCAAACTTTTGACCGTAGTGTGTAGTTTTACAAAGTTTTATATTCAATTTTTAATCAATTTCCATTTTTATTTTTTATTATGAAAATCATTTTAGCACCTTTTTTTTTACAACCCTGCTGAAATATCTTAATGTGCTAAAACAAAATGTGCTAAAAAAGTGTGCTTCTAATCCTATTGGGATTTCACATCACACTCTTAAAGAAAATTCTCACTTACTGTTTCTCAGATATATAGCTCGGCAATTAGCATCAAATTAAGTTTGAGTGGTGTGTGTGAGAGAGCGAGAGCACATGGCTGCTGGGGGTCCATTCCTTTATTGCCAATCAGGCGTCTCTAATCTAAAGCATGCGTAATGTGTTCTTAACACTGTTAGCCTGATTAATGTCTGATAATAACCTGCTCTGAATGACATTCTGTTCCGCCTTCATCTGTTTAATCTAATCTGCCCTAATGCTATTAGCACTATTAGATTTCTCACACACATACACTCACACACTTATTTATTGTTTGTGCTCATAAAATATCAGTTCAGAGAGTGGCAGGGTATCGCTAATCTGTCCAGTGTCAACTTCCATTACAACAGACCGGTCCAACCCTTTGAGCCCGTCACTGTATATTTGTGTGTGTGTGTGTGTGTGTGTGGTGCTATAGGATTCTTTGTTCTCTGCAGACTTCTCTTTTGTCTGGGCCTGGGGATTTATTTTTGTCCGACCTAAACTGTTTGTATGTGTCAGATGTTGTGATGTATAATTCAAGGGTTCTTTGTAGACTGAGATAGAAAAAGTGTCACCTGCCTCTCAGCTTTCAGTCTGTGAAATGACTCTCTTCTTAAGATGTTTCTAAAATCTGTTTATCTTCATTTAATCTAGATGCTGTTTTTACACTAAAAGCAGATGTATAAAGACATGATGAATGAAATGTTACTTTTAACACACACACACACACACACATATATATATATATATATATATATATTATTTTATTTTTTATTTTATTTTATAAATTAACTTAATGTTTTTATTTTTAATCAAATGTATACTCTGTATATTATAATTTCGGATTTCTTTATGTTTTTAATTGAGTATGTTTAATACTAATTGAAATATACTAATTAAAAAATATATACTTTGTCAAACACAAAGTTTAAACGTACCATTGAATCAAAATTGGCATGTAAAGTTGCAGTTTATTATAAATTATTTATCCATGCACATCATTTAAAAATGTGCCCTTTTAGTTTGTAATGCCCACTTTTTACGATCCAATCAAATCTCTTGTTCGATAAACAAAATCCAGTCCTGCCCTTTATTGCTTCATGCTTCACTTGGATATACATCATTCAATTGGACTCTTTTGAAGTGCATATATCACTTGGATATACATCACAACAGAAAAGAGAAGTTGGTCACAATTTCTGTTTCATGCTGACATTAAGGGTGCATTAATGCTGCATTTCATGTACATAGAACAAAAGCAGCATCAGAGCCATCTTTAAGATGTGTCAGCTGCATATTTTAGTTGAATTTGGAGGTGCTCAGAGAGGCCTTAACTCTGCTGTGTGAAAACTTCATTTACCTGCTCAGTTCATCAACATCTCTTCACTGTATTTGTAGGTGGTGTGTCACTGCCTGGACACCCTGGGATCTCGTGCACAGTGTTTTGATGTAATGCAGAACGCCATCATTAAGAATCTGGTGAGTGAACGTGTTTTTCTACTGAATGTTTTGCATGCGAGTGGGCAGTGGAGCCAGACACGGTTTGTGGTGAGACTCTCTCCATCTCTTTGTAGTGTGGACTCGCCGTGGTGCCAGACTGTGCGTGTGCAGCGATTTTAAGGTGTGTTCCCCGGTTACTGGATGTCAACTTCCTGCCCAGCGACACACTCCTCCACTTCCTGTCTGACTGTTGCCTGAGCATGCTCAATCTGCTGCTACAACTGGAGCAGAGTGCCCGCAAGAGGTGTGCTCGCTAACACTCTCGCACCCACACACACACACAATATTTGCATAGAGTAACATTTATACACCACAAAGAAGACTATTGGATAATACAGCAAAGAGAATTTGGAAAACAGGACTGGGGAAAGTCCAAAAAGGGCAGTCTCATGAAGACCGCAAAAAAAATTGAAAATTGAAAATAGTTGCTTGTTTTGATGCGCCTAAAAGTTTTTATCAGCAATCTGTTTATTCAGAAATAGTATACAAGTGTCTATTAATTTGTCTGTAATATATAAGAACTATTAATTACAATGACTCTGAATAATAATAATAAATATATAATCATTATTTATAAATATATAAACCAATTATTAATATGTTCATAACATTTTTGCCACCTTTTTTCACATATCATAGCACATGCGATCTTAGTTACAAACTGGGGCTTGTGGTTAAAGTCACCATGAAATCGAAATGGGCAATTCTTGTTTTAAATGGAATATTTCAGTATTATAAATGATATGTCCGTGCACATAATTATTTAAGGCGGGACAACCTGTCACTCATATGAGTTTACAGCAAGTAAACCACTACAATCCAATTCCCGGTGGACAAAAATAAGTCCCACCCTACATTTTTTCTTGTTCGAGAATCTGTTTCCCTCACAATCACGTCACAATAGTGAAGAAAAGACTGTTGCAAACTTCCGCTTTATGCAGACTTCAAAGAAATGAGTGGTCCAATCTAACGCTCAAAAACGAAAACTAAATATGTTGTCAAAACGTTTATCTCCTTCAGGGATGCCGTGTGGGAGGCATGTTTTGCTGCGTTGAGTGCGGTACCGAGGCTCCTGCGATTGGTCCTGCAGTCTTTTCGTGTGTGCGACCTGTGTGAGGAAGAGCTCCCCCTGTTGGCACAGATCCTGTCATTACTTCTTCAGCATACTCAATTACGCAACCACATGATGGCCAACGCCAGTCTACTGCAACAAATAGTACAGGACTTAACGGTATGGCACATCAAAATATGTAATGTGTAATGCTTAAAATTGCATGCATCTATTTTAATTTTGCTTCAAAAGATCAAACTTAAAATGCTTACATATTAAAAATGTAAAGCTTAAACTCACACTGCCGACACTCTCTTTACTGTTTGTTTTTGCAGCATTTCTATGGTGGAGAGACTCGAGAGCAGTGGCTGACTGACTTGCTGTACTGTTACAGCGTGACAATGTCTGGTCAGCGGGCCAACATGGCCATGAGGGACATCTATTAACTGCTGACCACAGCCATTCATGTTCTTTTTGTTTTCTGATTCCAGTCGTTTTGTACAAAATGAAGAAAATAAACCTTGTGATAATGAACTGATTAGTTCGGTTTCAGATTTATTGCACATTTATGAATATAGACCTGGAGATTTTTTTTTTTATTACCCACTGTTTCGTAATCAACTGAATTCATGAAATAATGGTATTTACTCAAAGCAACTGGAACATACAAACAGCTGCTGTTTTAAAGTTTCTTAAAGAATTCTGAATTTAAAAATGGGAACACTATGTTCAAAAGTTTGGGGTCAGCAAGTTTTTTTTCTTCCAAATAAATGAATACTTATATTCATCAAAGATGCATTAAATTGATCAAAAGTGATATTTGTATTGTTATAAAATACTTCAAATAACTGTTGTACTTTTTAACGTTCTATTCATCAAAGAATCCTGAAAAAAATGATCAGTTTTTACAAAAATATTAAACAGCACAGCTGTTTTCAACATTGATAATAAGAAAAAATGTTAACCAAATATATTAGAACAATTTCTGAACGATCATGTGACAAAAATAGCATTTTAAACTATTAAAATAGAAAACTTTTTTAATAGTTTTTAAAATCTTACTGTATTCCTTGTTAAAATAAATACATCCTTGGTGAGTGTTTCAAAAACATAAAATTTATCTCACCAACCTCAAACTTTTGAACGCTAGCGTAATTATTGCTCTCAGGATTAAGAACAAAGTCTGTGCAGTAAGATGATTCTAGCAAAATCTTTCCCTTCTTAACACATAAATTGAGGTATCTTCACTTTTACAAAATTTATTTACAATAATACATCAATAGTAAAAAAAAAAAAAATACACAGAGTACAATGATTTAAAATGATGAATAAAATGTATTAATAATCCAACCCACTCAAAAATAGGGCTGGCGATAGAGTATAAGAATACAATGCCTAGATCTGTGACAATATCAGAAATGGGCTGAAAATATGAGTATGTTTCAAAGAGAGGGGCAGTTCAACAGCCTTGTGACATCTTTAATGTACACTCAGTGGTCTCCCATGCAGGTGGTCACCCTTACGACAGGTATATGACCTGTTGTTGACAGAATGAAAGGTTATCTAATACATTTGTTGTGTTTGTGGTTTTAACCTCTGCAATAATCAAGGTGATACTGCAGATTTCATATGTAAACCCAGACACGGACCATGCGAGTTCACTGTACCTCATGCAATAGTTTAAATAGACATCAAATGAGTTTAAGTGCATATAATCCCTGTGTCTCTTAAAGAGATTTAGTTCCTGTAAAAAAACCACATGTTGGGGTCCATTGTGTGGTGTTAGTTCTTAGTTCTGTTCTGACTGCTTTGACTGCCAGTACTGGATGGGCGTAGATGGTAAGAGTATTGCTTTGCCTGAGTTAAGGAATCCACCAGGCTCACACAGTCGACGGCACTCACTGTGGATAAAGAAAGCACACACACATGCTATCAGTCAAACATTTGGAATAATTATGATTTTTTTTTTAAATGTTTTTGAAAGAAGTCTCATTAGGCCAATCCACACTACACCGAGACAAACACCAGATTACAGTATGTCACTTCTCAGACGTTCCAATGACAACAGACATTGACGGGTAACACTGATTCGACAAAACGGATTTGGTGGTGTATCACGGTTTCCACAAACGCTTCAAATATTAAGCAGTTTTCGACATTGATAATAATAAGAAATGTTTCTTGAGCACCAAATCAGCATCATAAGAATGATTTCTGAAGGACACTAAAGATTGGAGTAATGGCTGCTGAAAAGAACACAAGCAGTGATTATAAACCCCAGTACTCTACTCACACTGTTTGTTTGTTTTGAGTGACAGGTCCAGCAGCACTTGGCTTTGGCTCTGTGGTTTAAGCACTGCAGCCCGGAGAGAGTGCCCTCTTTTGGACGGGGCGCCACCTAGAACAAAAATAACAGCAGTGTTTATTGCTTTAGATGTGGTCACATGCACTTTTTTTTTTTTTTTACTTGAATGGATCAATATCTCCACGTTAACGCCACGACTCGCGACTGATACTAGAGCTGTTAGAATAACAAGAATTGGACAGTTTGGTATCAAACGTGCAGGTGTGTGTGAGCGCGTGTCCATCTGGCAGCGGCGGGCAGGACGAGGGGAGGGAGGTTTGCGTTTGTGAGCGAGAGGAGACAGCTCGACATTCCGCCTGACAGCAATGAACTTTTCAAAGCGCTGTGACTGTCAGGGAGGAGCGGGGAGGGGAACGAGTGTCCGTGTGTGTGTGTGTGTACGTGTGCGCGTGTGTTTGAGAATGAAAGCGTCTCTGGCCTGCTCAGCCATCATCACCTGTTCATGTCTGCTGAAGGTCAGTTGCGTTAACTGGGTCGAAACTCCACCTTATCAACTGATATGAAAGGAGGGAGGGGTGACGGTGTGTGTCTGTGTTGGAACGTCACATAAAACATAACACCCCACTGTAATAAACTTATTAGTGATGCTTGGCCTACTTTTAAACGTAACTTATGCCACGGACAGGAATCATAACTCAAATCATGACGCTATTTAAGGAAAGGTATCCAATTACTTTTACAAGCGATCAGGCATATGGTTATAAATAAAATGATATCTTAAATAGTGTCACATGACCTTTTGAAATCATTCTTATATGCTGATTTGTTGCTCATGAAAGATTTGTTAATATTATCAATGATAAAAATAGTTGTGCTGCTTAACATTTTTGTAGAAACAGTGATACTTTTTTTCAGGATTCTTTGATAGAGGGAAAGTTCAAAAGAACAGCATTTGTTTGAAAAATAATCTTTTGTATCATTATAAATGTCTTTACTGTCACTTTTGACTATTTTAATGCATCCTTGCTGAATACAAATATTAATTTCTTAAAAAAAAAAAAATGCTTTCCATTTCAAATAAATGCTGTTTTTATTTTCTGTTTTAACTTTCTATTCATCAAAGAATCCTGAAAAAAAAAATTATTCAACCGTTTTCAACATTTATAATAATAATAAATGTTTCTTGACCAGCAAATTAGCATATTAAAATGATTTCTGAAGGATCATGTGACACTGAAGACTGGAGTAATGATGCTGAAAATTCAGCTTTACCATCACAGGAATAAATTACATTTTAAAATATATTCCAATAGAAAACAGTTATTTAAATTTGTATTAATATTTCACGGATATTACTGTATTTTTCTGTATTTTTAATCAAATAAATGCAGCCTAGGTGAGGATAAGAGACTTCTTTTAAAAACATAAAAAAATCGTACCGATCCCAAACTTTTGAACGGCTATCCATTTATATAATATGCAAATTATGGCTGGGAAAATGAACAAACTCTTTAATGTGTACCTACATGTCATTCCTAACATGATTAAAACTGTGATATTAATTGGTTTATCCTAGTGGACAGTAATATAACACTCACCATAGATATTTTGGAGCACAGAGCTTTTTTTCCCAGCGTTCCTGGTAGGAGCAGCTTGAACTTCAGAAGAAGTTTTATGGTGGGTGTGGTCATGAGCTATAGGCCACTCCCACAATAACTGAATCAACAGGGCTGTTACTTCAGCAGACTCCGCCCCTTTCACAGTCCTGCACAGTACCTTACGAAGACGACCCCGAATACAAGACCTGAATGGAAAAACATGTTACGCTTTCACAAGCACATACGCACCAGCAAATGCAGCGACAGCATATTAAAGATGTAAAATCAAACGAGCAAACCACATTACTGTTCATAAAAAAGGACTTGAAGAATGTGCATATACCTTCTTTGTACTCTGAATCCCATTATTTTAGTAAAGCCATTAAAAGAAAGTGCACTCATGGGCCTGCATTACACTCCCTACACACACACACACACACACACACACACACACACACAAATAAATAAGAGGCCTATTCTGGTGACCTCCCCTCAGAGGTGTTGATGTACTGGTGGGCACAAAGCCATGCCACAACTCAAACAAGGAACATGTGGGCAACATATGAGCAGACACATATGGAATCTGCAGACTTTCTGAGTTGATTAAGAGGAAAAGTTGATTTAAACAGTTAATGTTTTGAACTTAATTTATTGTCCATTTATTTGTAAACAAATAAATACATTTACATTTTATGTATATTGTCATGTATAAAAATCCAATTTATACTGTGAAAAATTAGTATTATAAATATGTGTAAAATATTAATTGTAGAGATGAGATATGAGAGAAGACGTAGCTAGCTACGTTTACATGCATCCAAATAATCCGTTTATAATCATATTGGCGGCTCAATCAGACGAAAAAGCCTTCACATAGACACCTCAATTGTTTAGATTAAGCTTGATCCGAATGAAATTTCGATCAGATTGAAAGGGGTGTTGTAGACCACAAATAATCCGATCAACAGGAAAAAATGAAGCATGTAAACGCTTGAATCTGATTATTTTCTCAAATTTGCACATGATGCATATGTTTACATACATTTTACGTCATACAAACGTGTATAATGTAACGTCTCATGTCTTACGAACTGGCCAGTGGATGAGACTGAATATTTACTTAAAGTCCCCCTGTGGCGAAACTGTTTTAATGTTATTTATATGTCTATGTGATGTTTTCAATATGCTTTAAGACAAACCATTTGCAAACTCATAATTCAACACCATTGCTGGGCATTTTCACTTTAAAACTGCAGTGAACCAAAGACAGTCTCCAAAACTCAGTTTAAAATCGCTGGTGTTTCGTCAACGAGTGGATCTCTGAGCTGATGTGATGGAGCCGGGGCTAATTTGCATATTCATAGAACCGCGTATACTAAATGAGGCAAGGGTGTAGAGTTAGATTCAAGCTTTTTTAAGGCATTTTTTTTTTTAAATATGTCATTTTGGTGATCAAAGATGAGATTTAAGGGATACAATTATTGACTACAGGGTTGCTTTAATATGTGCTTACTTTAATAATAGTTACTTAATGCCAGCTTTAATTTTTAGATATGTCATCAAGGCAAAATGTACAATTATACTCACAGTAGCTCTGGTGACAACATCGCAATGGCTTTTTTCGGTTCTGAACGCGCCGACTGGACACTAACTTTAGTTTGGAATACATGTAATGCACATGTAAACGGAAATGTAAATCAGATTGCAACTTTTAGGGTTCATATAAACAGACCTTTCAGAATCTGAAATGGGATTGGATTTATTCCGACTGACGAAAAGGAGACTAGTTTCCAGGGACAGTTGCCAAACACAAAAATATTTGAGTTTAAAATGTTGTGATTGGCCAATCAGAATCAAGTATTTATTGTAGTAGAGAAATAGAGGAAGAAAAAAAACATCAGTACCTCCTCCATGCTCTCTGTATCACAACGGCCGCCTGGTTTTTACAACGGATGCTGTCTCCCTTCATTTCCTTCTCTTTGTCCTGTTGCTTTTTTCTTGTTCTGCTCATCCATCTCTCTTTGTCCATCTCCTGTTTCTCTCTGCCAGTCTCTTTCTGTCCCTCAGTCCTTGATCTTTTATCCTTTTCTCTGTCCATCTCTCTTTCTGCCCGTCTCTCTTTTTGTCGAGTGACAGAGGTTGTTCCTGAGGGGGAGTTGGAGAAGTTATATTGCTGGGTTCCTGTGGGTTTGTGGTCTGATGCTGGCTTGTTCCCCTTGGACGTCGATCTATAGATGCCGTCTGTCGGTGCCTCTGTGGAACCTAGTGTAGACTGGGCCGCTGGTTTTGAGTGGGCAGCTATAGTCCTGGGTCTGGTATGTATTGCTGATTTGGGGGTTGTGGTGGTCTCCATGTGGCCTGGTGCTACATGGGCTCCTGTGTGGACCAGTTTGGCACTGCCTGGTCGACTGGACCCAGCGGGGGATCGGCGCTCATGTGTGGATCCACATTCCACTGATACGCATGTGTCTAGGCCACACGTCTCTATCCCACACACCTCCTCTACAGTGCCTGAACACTTCTTGGTACTCAGAGGGGTCACCGTGAGGCCAGAGGTCACAGGGGGGAGAGTAGTGTCTGGTGTTTTGGCCTCTCTCGTTCTGCGCTCTGACAGAGAAACAGAGCAATTCGTTAGAGATGCCAATTAGGTGGCACAACAGAAGATTATTTGTTATTATTATGGTGCTGCTTAATGCTTGATTCTGATTGATGGACAAATGTGCGAAAGTGTTGACTGATTTTCAGAAAAACAAACAAAGCATATGTAAGCCGTTTAAAAACGTAGCGGTAAATGAGAGAGTGAGACATCTTTGTTGTCTTTTAATAAACATTGTAACGTTGAAATAAATAATACATATAGATACTTAAATCAAAGTAAATAAATAAATCAAGATATAAACCTTAACTATATGTACATAAATGCTCTAATTCTTCCACACAACTGGCTGAACGCAGGTATTAAGTATACGCGAATTGACTTCTTTATGACATAGCATCTTAAAATTATTAATAAAAATAAATAACCAATTGAAAAATATATAAAATAAGTAAATAAATAAATGATATACCTAAAAGTGCAGTATTATAGTGAGTAGAAAAAAGTGAAATAATCTAATGTAATAAAAACTAAAGACTTTCAAATAAATATTTGACATATATTTAGAATACTAATTTTCCACAGTATAAATTGGGTCTTTATACATGAAAATATATAGCTGCCTTTTACATTTTAGGATTGAGGTCCCTCACAAGAGGATGATCATATTTTTTATTTTATGAATTTGAAATCAATATTACAGGATTTTTATTATTGGCCGTTTATTGGTTAGCAGCCATAATGTGAAAATAATTATCAGATCGATATTTTTAATAAAATGTTTAAAAATACAAATTTATTGACAAATGAATGTGCATTCAAGGTCAGCATGTTATTCCTTGCTTTTTATTCATAAACTAAACTCACCAGTTCTATGTTGTTTCTCTCTCCTGCTCTGTGAATGAATGTTATGAGCACTGGTGGACTTTTTGTGCTTGTGTCCTTTCACCGCCACTGGATCTTTAAACCTCTGCCCCGTTTCATCCAGTGAAAGTTTTTCCACTCCGACTGCAGCCAATGACACGCGCTGCTTGTGATCCGCCTCAGCCAATGAGAGCTGCTGCTCTGCCTCACGTCTGCGTTCCTCCTCCCTCTTCCTAGAGAAACAAAAAACACACACAACACACATTTATTGACTTGACACATATTTATCCTGTTGATGATGACTGTCCTGGATCATTTATTTAATGTTTGTTGTGACGCTTGCTGCTGGCTGTCAGTTCTAGGTCAAGTATCTGGTTATGGTTGTCATTGCAAATATTCTAATACACTTAAACTACCGTACAAAAGTTTGGGATCAGATTTAAAAAGATATATTTTTAATTAATACTTTTATTCAGCAAGGACGCATTAAAGTGCATCAAAAGTGACAGTAATACTTTTACATTGTCAAAATAAATGTTTCTTAGGCAGCAAATTGGCATATTAGAATGATTTCTGAAGGATCATGTGACACTAAAGACTGGAGTAATGATGCTGAAAATTCAGCTTTGCCATCACAGGAATAATAGGAATTACACTTTAAAATCTAAATAATAGATATTTTAAATTGTAATAATATTTCACAATATTACATTTTTTCCTGTATGATCAAATAAATGCAGCCTTGGTGAGCATAAGAAACTTCTTTCAAAAATATTAAAAAAATATTTGGAACGCCAGTGTACGTACAACCCATTTTCATTAAGTTCATTTAAGGTTTTTAGAGTCTGATAAATTATTAATCTTTCATATGCTTTTTGTTCTGATTATTGATTGGTACGATATCTCTTTCAAGTCAATATCTGAGTTCAACAGGACAGCATTACACATCCCTCCATAGTTTCGAACACCTTTGCCTAGCAGGAAACAAAAACGAATGAGTAGATGGATAGACTGCGGGCGGAATAACACAGATAAAAGACAGACGGTTAGAGAGTCGGACTACGCAAACAAGTTTAGAGGATGTATGTTAATGCGAGTATGCAGAGCCTGGAAAAGAGAAGAGCATATTCCAATCTGTGTATGTGTGTATTCATTCATCCTCAGAGCTGACAGACTCTAAATGTCAAGCTGTTGAGTGGCTGAGTGTTGCCCAATTAACAGAAAAGCAGGGAGAATGAGTGAATCTCTCTTGCGCTCTTTCTCTCTCTATCGTCTCATCTATTTCCATTATTGACAGCAAGAAATTGATGCTCATATTCCTCAGCAGGCAGGTAGATAGATGAGCTGGTTCAGAGCAAACACACATAATTAAACAACACGTATTATATTCATGCAAACATTCCATGTCAGCTCCACAGATCAGCCAAGCCACATCAATCAGCACTGGATTGTGGGTAAGAGAATATTTGCACCCCACCATTTATCTCTTTCTCTTCACTGCAGAATAACCTATGTGTGTTTACGAGAGTCTTACTTTGCAGCGTCCTTGCGTAGTTGCTCATGTCTCATGAGGAGCTTCTTGCGTTCTTTGAAGGCCCGTCGGACCTTGTAGCCTTTGTAAAGAGCCTGGATGGATGAGGCGGCGATATCCTGGATGGCGGCGATGGACAGAGCTCCATGCTCCAATAGAAACTGGGTCAGTTCCTGATGCTCCCCCAGCAGGGCATAGTCTAGAGGAGTGTACCTAGTCATTTAACACAGGGTTTAAAACTTTTTGATGCCACGGACTCCCAAAAAATGATATTATATTTAACATTTATATAGCAAGTTTGGGGTTAGTAAGATATTTTATGTTTCTGAAAGAAGTCTTGCTCACCAAGGGTGCATTTATTTGCTCAAAAATACAGTAAAAACATAGTAATACTGTAAAATATTACTGCAACTAAAAAAAGTTTTTTATTTAAATATATTTTTAAATGTAATTTATTCCTTTGAGGGCAAAGCTGAGTTTTCCAAGTATGCCTGACTGCTTCCTAGCCTGGTAATACCAAACTCTGCTACTTCGCTTTGCTTCGTAGACAGAGTCTCGCATGGCATAATTGAAAAGCGTTTTCTTTCTCGCGGGGAGGCGCTTGTCTGAAGTTTAAAATCATTGGTTCCCGTAAGCCAATCACATAACGTTTGGTTATGGCGTGTGTTATGCGCATGCTCAGCTGCATCTAACTTCCACTGTAAACACATGTAGTATGATGCCAAAACAAAACCATTGAGCGAAATACCGGAGTGAACATGGCTGTGAACGACTTTTGCAGATTATGTGAAGTAAATCTACGCATCCACGGTACAATCAGTGTCTACGTCACGGCTCTCAGCCCGCCCTCTGTTCGTTGATTGGCCGGCTGTTTTCAGGCCGGAGGAAAACGGAAAGCTATTACGCTGTCTCAGACTGAGTACAGAAGCGAAATGAAATTGAGCGGAAGTAAGAAGTCTGTAGTCAGGCTACACTTAAATGTAGTCAGGCTAACTGCTTCCTGCAGTTCTACAAGTTACTTGCCATTCGGGATGACATCAGAGCCCCTCATGGAATCGCTGATGCTGGTTGCATCCAAAATTGCATACTTCCCTACTATATAGTAGATGAAAATCAGAATGTGACAAAAGAAGTATGTCCGATTTCACAGTACTCATAAAAGAGTAGGCAAAACGTACCCGGATGACCTACTTTTTCACGTGAGATTCTGATGCATGCATACGATGGACATTTTACTATCCCATGAGGCCACGGGAGAGGATTTGTGAATGGCAGTGAAGCGACGTAACTGATGCTGGTAGGACACGTTATAAGGGCAACATGGCAAATGTAGTATGTCCAGATTACATTCAAACTAGACACATTCCAACTATATAGAACATACTTTTTTAGCGGTCGTGAAGTAATTACTCATTCAAAATAAGTACCTACTCAAGAGAGTATGCGATTTCGGACGCAGCCGTTGTCACTAGCACAGATATTCACTAAGCTTCACTATCGCCACCTAGTGAAGGCATACAGATCGTATTGCAAAGATCACCAGGTGCCGCAAGTCATCCTGTTTGTTTTTCTCAGTTTTTAAAGTATTTTAACAATGAAACTCTACAGTAAATTTACATTTTATGGAAGGGGTAGATTTAGGGTTAATTGGGGGTAGGTTTTTAGATATAATTACCCTGCGACTTTATTAATTTGATTGTATCATTTATTTTATGTTTTACAAATAGCTGTTATTTCATACTTCATAAGATTTGAAAGCAATATAAGCTAGCCTTACAAACCTTTCATACATAAAAGCTAAAATTGTTTACTTCAAAAGATTGTTTTAGTCAGTGACATCCACGCTTGTTTCTTCGCGGGAGGTGTAACTTGCAGGGGCGTGGTTTGTATTGCTATCTTCAGTGTCACATGATCCTTCAGGAATCATTCTAATATGCTGATTTCTTATTATTATCAATGTTAAAAACTGTTGTGCTGCTTAATATTTTTGTGGAAACCATAATAAAAAAATATTTTCAGGATTCTTTGATGAATATAAAGTTACATTTATAATATTTTGCATTTGGCAGACGCTTTTATCCAAAGCGACTTACATTGCATTTCAAGGTACACATTTACGGTCTTATCAGTTCTTGCTTTCCCTGGGAATCGAACCCATGACCTTGGCGTTGCAAGCGCCAACGCTCTACTGTTTGAGCTACAGTTCCAAAGAACAGCATTTCTTTGAAATCGTAAAGACATTTATAGTTTTACAAAGAGTTCTCTCAATTTTGAAACATTTATTGCATCCTTGCGGAATAAAAGTATTAATTTCTTACTAACCCCAAACATTTGAATGGTTTAAATAAGAACTGTATAGCAAGAATTAGAGCAAGAATCTGATCTGTAACCACTAGGCCACACACACCACAAGAACTGTGTGCATGTGTGAATGTTTGTTACCTCTCCTCGGTGTGCTCCATATGGTTGGGGAATGTCCCACACCCCAAAAGCAGCTTCACAGCATCCAGATAACCGTTATTACAGGACCAGTGGAGCGCGGTTCTCCCCTTAACACATAAGCGTACACAAAAATTAGACTTCTTGTTATTTTTCAGTCTCTCTCTTTTTCAAATCTCAAGCAGGGCGCTCATGGGTAATGGCCAGTACATGTTCTCAGTGTTGGCTTTGGGCTTGCTTTACAATCATACCTCCTTGTCCTGGATATTGGGATCTGCATCATGCTGAATGAGCAAGGCCATGCAGTTGATGTAACCGGCATATGCCGCACACTGCAGGGGAGTTCGTCCAGCGTGGTCCTGCAGGTTAGGACTGATCCCGTTCTCCATCAGCACCTCACATACCTCTGCATTACCGCCCAGAGCCGCCCAGTGCAGAGCAGAGTGACCGTCTATGTCTACCAGATCAACACGTGCCCCTCCTAAACATATTCAAGTTGCAGATTTACCATTAGCACTCTGGGAACTGGTGCATTTTAAACAGAGATATCAGACACATTTCCACCAACAAAGTGCCACAAGAAGTTTGCAAAACATCTCAAGCGATGCTTAGCAAAACTAGAACACTCCAATTATGATGAACGAAGCTGTCTAGAAAGGAATGTGATGCATGTGTCTAAAATAGACACTGTTTAATTACAAAAATGGTTGCTTGCGTTGAATTTTTTTATGTTATAAGTTTAAATAACATGACCATTGAATCAAAAGCAGCTCATGATGGAATAAAGACAGAATCATAATATCAATGTGAAAAAATACACCAATGTTCATCAAATATTTTTTTTTTATAAAATAGATAAAAGTGGGCAAAAACAATTTAACTAATTATTTTAGACAGACTTGGAACCAGTGTTAATTTTGTTATCGAAATTTATGAAGAAAAATGTTCGTCAACGACCTTTTTTGCATGACTAAAACGAGACAACACAAACGTCGTTAAACGATAACTGACTATATCAACATGGAATATAGTTGACGAAAAAAGACAAAAATAACAACTTCACCAAAATCCCTCTTCATTTTTTGTCATTTCATGCTTGCAGTTGCCAGATTTTAAGACCCCAATCAGAGCTTTTCTCTTAAAATAATACATTTTCTGTCTAGTGTTTTACTTAATCTTTGCAATGTGGCAACCAAGCGCTCTCTCTACACTGTGGAAAAAGCATGGATTGTCTGAAAACACATGCTGAATTCAGAACTACATACTATTATACTACTCGTATAACCTTTATCAAACATTAAGAGTAGTATGCTGTGTATGGAGTTTAGACTTTATTCTGCCTCAAATGAAAGTGAGTCAGTCTATGCTCCTTCACCGCTTGTGCTATTTACTGCGAGCCTACGACTAAATCTGACATCAAACCTTAAGTGATGAACTATATTAAATCCAAACACGGATCTCAACTATATTGCTTGTGATTGTGGTTGTGGAATAAATGCACTATGTGTGATAATCTCTTCTTTTTTTCTTTCTTTTTTGCTGTTGTCTTAATAGAAAAACATGAATGTAATTTGGAATTATTGAAATTACTATTAGGAATTTCACTGTTTTAATTGTTGCGAGACGTTTTCTTGTTTTACTAGTTTTCATAATGTAGAGAGTGTGTTCATTTAAATGATAAATAGCCTATAATAAATCAGGAAAATAGATGAGGTAAAATAAACCATGCATACGAGATGAGATTCTCTTGATTTGTGCTTATAGGTGAAAGTGCAATAATTCTGATGAAATAAAAATGACAATATTGTTGTGATTATAAATTTGAGCAAAATAATTTAACCATTATGCCGTATGACGAAATTGTGACTAAGTTTGCATTGACTAAAACTAGACTAAAATGCCCAGACATCGAACCTATTTCAGGGAGTGCGTTCTCGAGACACCAGGCACTGTTTTGTGCGGATGGGCAGCCGGAGCGCGTTGAGGGTTTTCTGTTAGAACGGTGTTGTGTTAGCGGCCCCTAAGTTAATATCTAATGATCTTTGCAACGGAAGTGAATCAATCAATCAAAACTAACTTTAGCTGGACAATAACTTTATCCTAGAGCTGTTGTAAAGCCTAAACAATCTGTTTCTGTAATTTCCTATTATCACTGTAAAGCTGCTTTGAAACAATCCATATTGTTAAAAGTGCTCTATAAATGAAGGTGACTTGACTTGACATTTAGTTTGTGTCTTAGTTTTACTAAACAAAAACAGGACAAGGTTGCCTAAATATGATAAAAAACTAAAAAGTATGTTTGAGGACTAGGACTAAGCTTATTAACTAAATGACTAAATAAAAAAAAAGAAATTGCTGACAAAATTAACACTACTTGGAACATAATATGTCTAAATAATAAACACACAAATAAATAAATGTAAACATACTATATTTAAAAATACTTAAATTGTATTTGTATTTTTAATATATTTGGGATTTTCGACATTTAAATTATTAAATGTCTAAGGTAAAATGATTTTCATTGTTTTTTTTGCATTTTTTTTATTATTTTCCTGGACAGCATTGTCTATAGGGAGTTACAAACCTTTGATCAGTGTTAGGATGACATCTCTATGGCCCATCTCACAAGCACGAAACAGTGGCGTGTGTTTCATTACGTCCAGCGGATCCACCATGGCTCCCTGCTCTAGCAACAAGCGCACAGTGGACACATGCCCTGAGAGAGCAGCCGCATGAAGTGCTACACACACACACACACAGGGGCACATGAAGACAGCGAACAAACCGTCAACTCTTGTTAAGGCTGTATGGGGGGTACATACATTGGAAATGGCTTGTTAATTGCTTGATTGAAAAGAAAATGCAATTATCACTGATCTGAGCTGAAACTAACCAGTTTAGGCCAGGAATGGGTAATTGTGTTCAAAATGACAATCTGAGTGTGTGTATGTGTTTGCGAGTGTGTAACTCTCTCACACACCTGTCCCTCCATATTTGTCAGTCATGTTGATGTCCAGGTCCTTTTTCAGATCCAGCATAATTTTGATGACATCATCGCTGCCCTTCCCAGCAGCCCACATGAAGGCTGTTCGTCCCTCCAGATCGGGCTCATCTCGCACAGAGTGGTGTTTCAGGAACACTGCAACTGTGTCCTTAACAGACAGAAAACACAATGAATAGGTAAAATCACATAAAACCAATTAAATAAAGCAATAGGATATGTGTTATAGCGATTTGTTTGCCTCGAATAGCTTATGTATTTTTAATATAAAATGGCAGCAATAACTGTAATCTCACAAAAGACACCAATGTTCATCAAACAAAAACATTACTAATCATCCCAAATTATATTTGTATGTGTATACATAAAAAAAAAAAAAAAAAAACTAATAATCCCAATTTAAAATAGTATATATATATATATATAAATTATAATTTATATCAAAATTAATAATATTAATAATATTAATAATATTATATGAAAAATGAAAAATATTATGAATTAATTAATGTATAAAATGAACAAATAAAGGAACATTTATATCTGTTTAAGCATATATGAATGAATTAATTAATTAATTAATAAAAAACTATTAAATTGATGTACAGACCACATTTCGAAGACAGCTCGATCATGCCGGTTTGCACTGCACAACACCAGGAAGATCTGGCCTTTCCTAACTGAGCATGCAACACAACGTCTCGTCCAGGCCCTGGTCATTTCTAGGCTTGATTACTGCAATGCTCTTCTGGCTGGACTTCCATCATGTGCAACCAAACCTCTACAAATGATTCAGAACGCTGCAGCTCGTCTTGTCTTCAACGAGCCAAAATGGGACCACGTCACACCTCTGTTCATTTCTCCGCACTGGCCACCACTCGATGCTCGCATCAAGTTCAAGGCATTGACGCTTGCTTACAGATCTACCACAGGCTCAGCTCCCTCCTACTTTCACTCGCTCCTACGAGTCTACATCCCTACCAGAAGCCTGCGATCGGTCAACGAGCGACGTCTCGTGGTTCCATCACAGAGAGCCACAAAATCACTTTCCAGAACATTCTCATTCACGGTTCCATGCTGGTGGAATTCTCTCCCCACCCTCATCCGGAATGCAGAATCCCTGACAACATTCAAAAGACAGCTGAAAACCCATCTCTTCTTCGTATTTTGAGCACTTCTTACGTTGTTTTTGCCTCTTCACGATGACTCGCTTAATTTAGTCCTAAATTGTAAGTCGCTTTGGACAAAAGCGTCTGCTAAATGACTAAATGTTCAGTCACAACCTTTTCCAATAGATTTGATGGAGCCAGATAAAAAGAAACAAATGAAAAGCAAAACATTCACGGTCCAATCAAACTAGATGTTATTTTACAAACTCAAAAATGTCTTACAGCATTGTTGCTCTGAGCTCCATAGTGCAGAGGTGTTGCTCCCTGACTGTCCGATGGGATCATCCCAGACTTGTTCCTCTCCAACAGGAGGTGGACAATCTTTGCATGACCTACACAAACACATACAAACCTTGTGTTAACATCTACACTTACAGCAAATTATTTAAATTCCAAATAATTACTTTAAGCAGTCAAATTCTGCATGTGCATGAGTGTAAATGTGTGTACCCAGCAGTGCCGCCCAGTGCAGTGGTGTCCTGAACAGATTGTCATAGGCTGTCACGCTGCAACCCTCATATGAAGTCAGGACCTCAACCACCGCCTCATTCCCATCAGCCACTGCAAAGTGCAAAGGGGTGCGTCCCTCATAGTCCTGCCAGTTCAACAGAGACTCGGTGGGAGCAGCTTCCTACAATATACACAAATGGGGGACATACCAACGATGCTATAATCGTATACTTTAAGAGTGAAGAGTACTAGTGAGGTTATGAGTGTGGACTTACCAGGATACAGCGCACCGTACGTGTGGCATTGGGGTGTTTGTTATGTGCCGCCCAGTGTAGAGGGATCTTGCCCTCGCTGTCTGGAATCCCGATGTTTGAATCGTGCTTGATCAGCAGCTTAACATGCTCGGGGTGATTGTAGAAGGCGCTCCAGTGCAGCGCTGTCTGCTGTAGAACAAACAACATTCAATTTCAAAGATTACATTTCCAGTTTTACTGTTCACTCGTGTTACACTGTGGCTACAGAGCTGCTTCATGGCCTTCAAGCAAATTGGGGCTTAATGTGATCACAGCTACCGAGCTGTCAATGAACTGCAATCAAGAAAATAACATTATGGCGCTTTTCCAAAAACACAAATAAAGGAGTGCTGGCATTCGTTCTTTATCATATCACATCAAACTAGTTGGCCACTTCCCTCTGGGCTTTGAGGGTCAAGACCTTCTTTAAAGGGATGGTTCAGAGTAATTTAAACCTAGGGTCCTTTGCACCATGACCTCGAGCCAAACACCCCCCCGAGAAGCTTTTTTTCTCTTGGTCGAACATTATTAAAGTTAGAGCTTATTTAGAAATATCAGCCGAATGGCTTAGTGCAGGCGCTAATGGATCCAAGGTTGTATCTCGTAAATTACCCCACTAATAATGCCCAGAATGGTACCAAACTTCTACAGTAGTACAAATAGGTTCTGTACTCATAAAACGAGGCATTGGAAAGTTTGTAAGTACATCAGGAGTTTATTTAAATAACACTTGTGACCAAGGGAAAAAAAGCTTCTGGGGGGGCGTTTGGCTCGAGGTCATGGTGCAAAGGACCCTAGGTTGAAATTACTCCGAACCATCCCTTTAACCACAATACCACCAGGCCCAGACCGAATACGTGGATTTTTCTTTTTCACATATTTATGTTGATTTTAGGGGAAAACTGAAGGGTAAATGTGTCAAGCAAAGCTGATAATACTACACTCTTATTAGTTGCTGAAAACATAATAAATTAATGTATTTATTTAAGTTTAAATTCATTTAAATTTTTTAGGTTTGAATTTTACTTCACTATTATGCAAAATTCACTTTTATAAGGTGTTTGAACAGCCTATAATGGTAAAAATCCACACACTCCTTTTTTTTATAATCCCCATTAATCATAAACAGTCTCTCCAAACGAGCGGTTCCAGATTTACACCTACTGAAGCCCCGCCCATGACTGACATAGATCCCGCTCTGAGTGAGCCGCAGCAGTCCGCCATTTCTGTTTCCTCGCTATAGCAGCTGGAGATATACAATGTCTACGCCAAAAAACATTACAAATGTTCTGTTATTGGATGTACCAACGAACATAAGAGTCTCCATAGACTCCCGGGCAACTGAGCCACTGAGAACACCGTGGTTGAACTTCATTTATGTAGGAAATGTGCAGGAGAAAGTCGTTAAAGTGATATGTATTTGAGCAAATCATTTTACACCGGACTGCTTCACAAATGAGGGTCAGTTCATTGCTTGATTTGCACAAAAGTTGTTTCTGAAAGATTTTTAGATTAACATGACTGTACACGATGAGTCGATGAGTTGAATAAAGTTAACTTGACAACAACTACATAAATGTATTCACTAACCATTCAGAAACGTCCAGTTGTATTATAAAAGTTACTTCTTCCTGAGTCTCTTCATCAGTGTCCAACTCCAGTTCGAACATTTAAGGCTGAACACTGCTACTGACATTTCTGACATTTTGGCTGTGACATTCTCCAGTTTTGTTGTTGCCAGAGGAAGCACAAGCTCCGCCCTCTTCTGGAAAGGGTGTGTGGAGCAGCAGCTCATTTGCATTTAAAGGGACAAACACAAAAATATGTTTTTACTCACAGCCAAATAGGGGCAAATTTGACAAGCTATAATAAATGATCTGTGAGGTATTTTGAGCTGAAAATTCACAGACACATTCTGGGGACACCAGAGACTTATATCACATACTGTGAAAAGGGGCATAATAGGTCCCCTTTAAAGTGGTACTTGTACGTTTAAATTTAAATTTTAAATTTAAAGTTATAAAGCATTAAGTTTAAATTAAATTACATGTAAATGTTACATTTTATTCAACCTAAAGTTATAATGTATTGTTTTGAATTGTATTAATCTGGGGGGAAAAGCAGATTCAAGTAGCAACTGTGACATTTTGGAAAACGTGCACTTTCTGAACTTGTACATCATTCTACATATTACCTCTTTCCTTCTGTGCTCTATTACTGAATATTTTGGTTAAAACAACTTTAAAATGTAACATTTTGATTTTAACTTAGAATTATACATTTCAACTTCAAGTAGTCTAATTTAAATTTGAATGAACTTGAATACAATTTAATTTAAAATGATACTTTCTAATAATTCCAATTTTATATTTTGAAAATGTGAAATGTGAATGTGTATCAGTTGTAGATTTTCAAATGCCATTTTATTTTGTGTGTCAGGCCAGCTTGGCCAGAGGTCAAAATTCATTCTTGTCAGTATTACAAATATTTTTGGATTCTGTCTGATAAATGGTTACATTTAAATAGATGCTGGTCTCCAGCTTCTTCACAAGCTTAACCAGCAGGACATCCTTGGTCAACCATCTTCACCATAAAGTTTGATTTCAAACTTGATTTTGAAAAAGGTTACCTCAAAAGCACACATGCCCTTCTCTCTTCATCCATCACTCAAGTTTCCTCAGCAACTTACAAACAGCCAATGTGGAAAGTGAAGACTGAAGACGCACTAGATGAGCTATTTTTTGCATCTGGCCACAGAACAAGCCTCATCACGAGAAATCATGATTCTGCTTATCAAATTATTACAAAACCAACAGACGGATAAAGGCCTTCAAACAAAACTCCCTTATGTGACTCAATGGGAGCACTGATACAACCACAGTGTGCACACGCGCACACACTCATGCTAGCGTAATCACAACCATACACACACACACACAGAATCATGATTTAAAACAGGAGCCTTAATAACCCTGGTAGCTTTGAGCAGTTTGTCTGTGGAATGAGATTTTAAATGACGGCGTATCTAAAGAGTCGCTGTATGTGCGTAGATCATCGGAAAGTAAACTGGGGTGAATGTTTACAGTAATTGGAGCCAAAGTGAATAAAGCTGCATGTGGTCTGGTAATCTGGAGCAGTTGATAGCAGTGTTTCCCAGGAAAGCACGGGGCCCATATACGCATCTCTCCAACCTCTCCTTTTGCTCTATGGTGACCAGCGTATATCTTCTTAATCTAGTCTGTGTTTGCTAATCCTAGTACTATAGCTATTGATTGAAGAGTAAAGAAACTCTTTCCAGTTTCATCGAACCCGTACGGCACATAGAACCCTTACGACTTTATATCTCAATTGCAACTTTATTTCTTTCTTTTTTTCATTGACTGTAAAAACATTTATAATGTTAGAAAAGATTTCTAAATCAATGCTGTTCTTTTAAACTTTCTATTCATCAAATAATCTTGAAAAAATGTATCAAGGTTTCCCAACAAATATTAAACAGCACAACTGTTTTCAACACTGAAAATAAGAAGAAATGTTGAATTTAGAATAATTTCTGAAGGATCATGTGACACTGAAGACTGGAGTAAAGGCTGTTAAAAAATTCAGCTTTGCCATCACAGGAATTAATTACTCTTTAAAACATTATTTCAATTTGTATTAATATTTCGCAATATTACTGTTTTTACGGTATTTTTATCAAATAAATGCAACCTTAACAAGCTTTCAAAAACATAAACAAATCTTACCAACCCCAAACTTTATTTCTCATAATTGCAACTATTTATTGTAAATGTAACTTTGTTTCTTGTAATTGTGATTTATTACTTGTAATTGCAATTTTATTCACACAATGGGAATTTGTTATTTTAAGATTTATCTCACAATTATCTGCTATATTTTTTATTCTGAGGTGGAATCCATACATATCGTCTTTGTTGTGAATTTGGGTTGGTCTCTGTGATTCGTGGAAGACGTCTTTGGCATGCAGCGAGTGTGACAATCACTCCACACACACACACATAAGGTTAACATTGCGATGAGATCCTGAGCCTGGTAGGCGCCTGGCAAGCTCTCGCAGCAGCTCTGAGAAAATATCTTTTATTAGACAATTTAAACAGAGCTCATATCCTCCAGAGAAACATCAGAGGGTGCACAGACCCCCTGCTGCTTTACGGCATATATACAACCACAACCACAAACACACACATACACACACCACCTAACCTCACGTTCACCCCTGATCCCCACCCAAGCCATCTATATACGAGCCGCTGAGTGTGTGAGCGAGCATGTGTAGCGTCTGTATCTGTGTGTGTCGTTCGGTACCTTATTCCTGTCCTGTGTGTCCACCTCACCAGGTGCCATGTGCTTGAGGAGCAGAGACAGAGGCTTGGAGCTCGAGTGACGGGTTGCCAGGTGCAACGGAGTCATTTCCTCCAGATCCTTCAAACGCCAATCGGCATGGCGCGACAGTAAGAGTTTCATGAAACGCACGTTGCCCTGAAAAGCATGTGCACATGCAAGAATACAATCAAATCAACAACTTTTAACATTAATTGCAGAAATATTTTGTCTGTTTGTAATGATTGGAGGATCACAACATCCTAATGAAGATTTTTTGTTTTGTTTTGCTATGGTGCTGCTATTGGTGCCCATGCAATGATATGTTGAACTGTGGTGTCCATGTGGATGATGCAAGTTTATGTCTGGCTTCTGTCAAGTCCCAAAAAAACATTTTCACAAAAGATTTAAACAGCACAACGATAATTAGCATATTAGAATGATTTCTGAAGGATCACGTGACACTGATGACTGTACTTAATATCCAAAGGTATTTGCAAGTTGATTTCCCCCAGAAGTGTAACAAAAAAAAAAGGAAAAAACTGTGGGGTGACCAAAACATCCCAAGCAGCCTGACACAGCAACATCGCGTTTCATTTTTTCCAATTTTTAGACCTCATAAATTTTTTATCAAAATATCACAACTCTATCTTCTGGTGAAACGACTGACTTCTCTGTCCGGACGTGTGCCTGACTTCTCCCATCATTTAGTCCGCTTCAACCCTGCCTCCTTTATTACAATCGACTGCAAGTTTGCAATTTACAACTGAAAACTGAATACAATCAAGTCCCCGATCTACATTTTTTTAATTTTTTTTACTTTAAGTCATTAGACTGAATTATTATATAAGCAGATATTTTATCAGCATTTTACTAAAATGATAAATCATCCAAAGCCTGCAAAATATCTAAATGGAGTCAAAAAACCCACTGCTTTATTCTTGGGCTGCGTTTGGGATAGAGAAGGCTGTTTATCCATCTAAAGGGTCTGAATGTGTCTGAGTGCGAATGGCCCTCCCCTCTCATCAAGTATCCTCCCAGGCCTCCTTAGCTCCTGTGTAAAACATTCCAGGGAGAGCCCTCGTGTGTGTGTGTCAGGGTTCTCAGTCTCTATTCCCAGCCCAATTAGACTGTTAATCCCTGAGCTACAGCTCTTATTGATCTAGATGTCAGAGTGTTACCCATCAATCCAGTCCCTCCCTGTCTTCCTCTCTCACACTCTTCTCCTTTCCTCTCCACTCTGCTCTCCTATCCAATCCTCTTGTCTCATTCAAACCATCCTGTTTATTAAATACCATAACACATACAAGCGCTCTCATATTTAAATCTCAGGGAGAAATGTGTCAACATCACAAACACTAGAGGGCAGTAAACCCTAACAACACCAACCTTTTGTAAGTGTCTATCAGAAACAGGATCAGCTCAGAGACAGACGGCTGTGTGTGTGTGTGTGTGTCACCTTCTGAGCTGCGAGGTGCAGTGCAGTCCTCTGACTGTGGTCAGTCTTGTTGACGGCTGCGCCGGCCTTAAGCAGCACCTCTGCACAGTCCAAGCGGTCAGCCAGAACACAATACATCAGAGGAGTCCGGCCGAATTGATCCTCGCTGTCCCGCAGACTAGACTCTGCTGTGAACACAAAGCATACACACACACACACACACACATAAATGAGTCAACCCTAGCCTGTTATTGGAATCCACACTTAATATAAAATGAAATAGGTAGTGATATATTAAATAGTGAGTGATGTATTGAATATTCACAGTAGATTTAAGACGATTTTGCTGGCCATATAAAACTATGCTATATTCGCAATGATTTTAATGGTATTTTTGAGTGGTTATTAAGTTTACTACTGACCGTCAACGCTCACGCTACCTGGTTAACGTACTGCATCTTTTAGGTATTGTGAACCAGTGGACACTTTGCTATCCCATAAGGCCATGGAAATTAAATTTGAAATTATGAGAACTGTGAGCAGAGCAGGATTTTTTTTTTACAGAAAGTTCTTCCATAAATTGCTAAATGGTATTTGTTGGTATCGGAGTAAATTATCTACATGGTTGTAGTTAGTACATCCAAAGTTTAAAAAAAACATACAATGCAACATGGCAGATGTAATGTCACACAATATATTTACAGTAAAGAAGAATAAACTTCAATGGTCAAGAAATAAATTCCTCATTGAATTCACTACATTCTTATAAAGTATGGTGTATATAAATGAAAATTATTAAACATTATTCTTAATTTCATTTAGATTTTTGACTTAACTAGATTTTTACTGTATTTTAATTCTCATATTAAACATTTTGAACGTACTTTGTAACAATGACTGAGCTATTTCTGAGCTATTTTTTTTATTTGTAACAATGACTAAGCTATTTCAAAGAATATATATATAACTTTGAAATAGCTTAAAATTATATATATATATATATATATATGCTAAATATTGTCAAAAGGATAAAAAAGTGTGTGT
This sequence comes from Rutilus rutilus, assembly GCF_951802725.1. NCBI lineage: Eukaryota > Metazoa > Chordata > Actinopteri > Cypriniformes > Leuciscidae > Rutilus > Rutilus rutilus. Next base: position 21,806,011 of record NC_140230.1, on the reverse strand, counting down.
GTGTGGATATATATATATATATATATATATATATATATATATATATGCTGAATATTGTCAAATTGATAAAAAAGTGTGTGTGTGTGTGTGTGTGTGTGTATATATATATATATATATATATATATATATATATATATACATATATATATATATATATATATATATATATATACACACACACACACCATTGAAAAGTTTGGGGGCAGTAAGTTTTTTTTTTATTCAGCAAGGATGCATTAAATTGATTAAAGGTGACAGTGAAGACTTTTACACTGAAACTAATCATTTCTATTTCTAATAAATGCTGTTCTTTTGAATATTCTGTTAATCAAATAATCCTAAAAAAAGATCAGAATTTCCACAAGTATTATGAAACACCACAACTGTTTTCAACATTGATACTAATGAGAAATGTTTCTTGAGCAGCAAATCAGCATAGTAGGATGATTTCTGAATGAAAATTCAGCTTTGCCATACGTAAATAAATTACATTTTAAAATATATTAAATAAAACTTAAATTGTAAGGATAATTACACCGTAATTACACTAATAATTCACTATATTTTTTGATCAAATAAAGCAGCATTGGTGAGCAAAAGAGACATTTCAAAACCAATTAAAAGCCTTTTTTAAGATATATCGCACAGGCTTACACAGAAAACATGGAGCATTATAAGCATGGAAATATGTGTGATACCTGTGATCAGTCTCTGTAAGGTGTTCTTGTCTCCATTCACAGCGGCCGCATGCACCTGAGATGGATTCTGGGGGAGCAGCATCGCCTGGTGCACAAACACACATCAGAGGTCATGCAGTATGTTTACTCAGGGGCCAAACATCAAGATTATCCACTTGTTAAGTCTGACGTCACGTGTCACCGTTTCTGTGTTCAAGTACTCTATTAGATACCAAAAGTAAACAACAAACGGTGCTAATATACACTTATGGTGTGGTGTAATACTACTGAAAAATCATGATCTTATCTCCTAACTTTTATCTCCATAGCATGCACTGAACCTTTTAAAAGCTTAGCTTAAAAGTGTGATATGAATAAATCGTGCTTGTCAAATGCTGTTGAGATAGTATTCTCAATTGAAACGAATGGAGGCTTGGACCCAGAATCAGTATTCCCTACGTCCAGACTTAACAAGCGCATAGGCCTAGAATCTAAACTCACGCTTTCTGAGTCAACCTTTGAACCACTCCTAGTGGTTCAGCCGGAATTCTGGGTAATCCTCAGAAAGGAAGTAGCAAGGAGGGGGCAAATCCCCCACTGGGATACACCCTGCCCAACTCATCTCTTATTCATGCTCATCAATATTGCAAGAGACTTAAAAAAATCTATTACGTACACAAATCCACACTAAATGTGTGTCAGGCATGTTTATGACCGCAGAAATAACTTTTTCAATGAGCACTATAACCCAGTCATACATTCCCCTTTTCTTTGCCATTCTTTCTCTCTCGCACAGACACAACTAATTAGGCGCTCTGTTCTCACGCACCTCATGAGAGGGTAATTGGGGTTAGTTAATGCAGACTCATAAAACTACTAAGAGTTACATCTAGTTCAGTAGCATGTGTTTTTGTGTGTGTATGTTCTGATTAAAGCCTTTAAATGCTCTCCGATACACTATAATTCAGCTTTATATGACTCTACGTACTTAAACGAAGGAAATCAGACATCACAAAAAAAGCATGCACACACACAGTCTGCTTTTGGGATCACGATGTGGAAAAAAGACAGCAGGGGGATGCCTTTGACAAAGGTGTATGCATGAGCTCTATCTGTACGTGTACTGGCGAGTGTGTTTGCGTCCGACCGCACGTCAGTGAGTGAGTGTGTGCGTGATCGCGTGGGAAGTGATTTTCCGTGAGAAAAGGTTTTTATGGAGGTTTCGGTCATATCGACCACAAGCTTTCCTCGATTTCCTCCAGACTACGACCCACACATACATGCAAACACACACTGGGGCTTAATAACAACAATGCCTGGCATACAAATCAAACGACTCTCAAATTAAAAAAATAAAAGGGATTCAGACTTCTTTGAAAACAAGCTGGTAATTTTCAACATGTTCATATTTTTTAAATCAATAAAAAAAAAAACGGAGAGGGAAAATCGAATATAAATTATACTGTCATTATATCGGTGATGCATTTGAATTGGCGCATACTAATTTTTGACTAATTTAATTAACGACCTTTGCTGTTGTAGATTATCACAGCTTCAAATTTAAGTGTGAATCATTGCAACTAGCTAGTAGTTCATTTAATAATAACATTTAAAGCAATAACAATTCAAAAAAATATACAGCATCTGTCATATTAACTGTTTTTATACCTTACAGAAATGCTGAAGTGAAAAGAAGCAGTATACGTATTACATTTTTTAAAAATGTGATAAAGAGTCACAAAATAACACTGATTTAGACTTTCACATTGAAACTCTGGAACACATTAAGAATTCTACACAAGGAGGAGTGCACTTCATCTTAAATGTGTGCGTGTGTGTGTGTGTGTGTGTGTTTGTATGGGCAAGCATCCAGCTTGTCTAGCCCAGCCAAATGACTCCCCACCAGCATCTTATTGAACAACCAGCTAAGTCAGGATTTAGGGAGAAAGAGAGACAGAGAGAGAGAGAGAAAAAAAGAAATAATAATGAAGAACAAACCACAGGGTCAGAAGTTGAGCTGTGTGCACATTTGTCAGTAAAACAGTGCCTGGCATTGCAATAGCAGATCTGTATGATTCACATCAACCTCTCCCTTTCCAAAAACAGAGCTTTTATTCAAATCTCTTCTAAGTATCTCGCTGAGAGACACCGGTTCTTTCATCTAATGCCCAGAGGGCAAATCCTCCATACTTTCTCCAAGGAGAAAGGACTCCATGCTGTGGATGCATGCAAGCATCCCTGCGGATGCCATCCATAGTGTGTCTTGACTGACATGATCACCTTGTGCCTCATTAGCTGTCGTCTCCCACAATGCAGAGCGACAAATGAGCCCCTCTGGTGAACGAGGTGTGCCTTCCAATGGGCAAAGTAATGCAATTATATAGTTCCAAATGTGTCAGTCACAACAAGTGAAAAACACATGCGCTATTAAACAGTTAAACAATACACACTGTCGAAAGTGTGAAATCTAAGACGTATAACAAACACACTGCACATAGGACAGTGGTAGAGAATTTTGTGCATATATATATATATAAATAAACCAACGCGTAGCGTTTTTATTCAATATTGCTATCAATACATAAAACAGAATTCCCAGAATTGTCTTTTATTGTCCAATCACAGATTCCCATCTTGCTTATGAGTATAAATCAAGAAATTATTCAAAATGTAATAATTAAGTCACCAATTTTCAGTAGCCAACAAATGTGCTTTAATTTCAGAGCTGAAAGCGCTCTAAAAAACTCATTTCATTTCAAAAAGATATTTCAAGCTCATTTCAATCCAAACAAGCAGGTTACCTGGACAAAGACGGCCTAAATGAGTCCAAGTATGCATTTTAACCAGTTTGACCCATTCAGGCCACGCGTCTAGTTGCAGGCCAGTTGTGAACATGATAGACAGCCATTATCTCGTTGACAGCTTTATCAGCCAATCACATTGTCCCTAACACTCACACCATGCTTTAGGACCATCAGCTCAGAGACCACAATAAGTAAATGGGAGGCAAAAGATATGCTGCCTACTTGATATAATATTTTGTAGTGAACTTTTAGTACAGTGCCACCTCAAAGGAAACACCCTTGTTCTGTATGTTTTCACGAAGGTATGGCATCATTCACTGATACACTGAGGCTGGTGGTAATACGGCAGTGATTTGAACTGCAGCTGCTCCTGAGACTGAGAGACGGCACGGTCTGAGTCCCCGGAGCACACTTGGGACGGGTTGCTCTGATAGGTCTCTTGGGCTGGACTCATAGCGAGGGGGGAAGTATCATGGCAGACCCTTTCTGACATCTCTAATGAGGCAGCCTAGAGAGAGATATCTCTCTTCCACCCTCCCATTCTCTCTCTCGCTCCCCCTTCTCTGTATCTCCGTTCCTCGCTTTCTCTCTACTCACATAAACACGCACCCAAAGACACACACAGCCCCCCAGGCTATCCCCTGTCCTCCCTACAGCGACTAATTGGGCCAAATCTGTGATCTAATTAAACGTCCAATTAGTAGGAGAGGGGCCATTTAGCCGCTGGCTACACCGCTGTGCGCGGGAAATAATGTGATTGAAAAACAAACAGAAAATCAATGAGAAAGAGCGAGAGAGAGGGAAAAGAGAAGAAGAGAGAGAGACACAGTGGAAATGAAAAAGATGAAACAAGATTTGAATCAGTTGGGTGTTTATAAGGTTAAAAAAGCAATGAACGACACACACTATGTTCCATCAAAGATCATGTAGATGTGTGTATCTACCCGCTCTCTCCCTCAGCAATAACCCCTTGAACACATGTTAATTACGTTATTCTCAAAACACACGTTAACTGCATTATTCTATTGGTGCAGTCAGTAAGTACATTATTCTATTAACACGCTCAAAGAACCATAAAAATCAGCACATCATCAATTATTAACAGCTCACTTAACCCTGGAGAGAGCCAAGCTTCCCTCAGAAACATTCACTTACCCTTCACTTCATTAAATATTAATATAAGGGGTCACATTCAACATTGAGGCCATTGAATGGATTGTTTTCATTCATACTGTACATGCTGAGGCTAAAGAGACACAAGGGTCAAACTAAAATGGGCATTCCACATTCCAATTGTATCGTTTCTCATGACGCAATGAAACATACCAAAATGTGAGGACGTCATTTTTGTTTGTATGTGTGTGTGTGTGTGTATATATATATATATATATATATATACAAACAAAAATGATGTGTGTGTGTGTGTGTATATATATATATATATATATATATATATATACATAAAGTATAGTTCTAGTTCTAAATTAAGCACATATTGTATATGTAAATTGTTATCACATTAAAAAAATGATATACATATGTGAAAAAAATATGTATCTGATTTAGAATTAGAATACCCAAATTACAAAGTATAGCTTATAAGTAAAATTTGCCAAAAGCTGAAATCTTCTTGTTCTGGTAGGCCATACCTCACAACAAGTGTATAATTAACAGCTTTTTAATTGCATTCCTCGCACCTGCTATTTTACTCTGTGAAATGCATCTTGTTAATGTGACAATATATTTAAAAAGAGTCATTTATAACTCTTTGATATGACAGAAGAAGTGTGGTTGAAATCTCTAAAGACATTAATGTGTCAGTAACATGCAAGCTTTTTATACTCGCAGCATAGTCTGTTTCTAATAAAATTAACAAAACTGCTGTTGTTAATAATTAAACCACAAAAAAAATGTAAGTCTGTAAAAACACTTTTAAAACTCATAATATACTCATGATCTCTCATAAATCTCAGCACAGCTTTTGTTTTCGGACTCTCACCATGGTGATGTCCAGGAGGCAGGGGTGGCCTTAGCAGATGTTACCCAGCTAAGTGAAGCCTTGCTGGGCTTGGCGTAGCCGCAGGTCCCCCTGGCAGCTCTGATCTAGTGTTCTGCAGGAGAGAGAGCGGATCACTCACACACAGAGCACAAACCACCTGCTCTGACCTACTGTGCCAAACATTACCAGTGCTCAATGCCAAGGCCGACTTATAGGAGTGTGCTGACATAAAACGGTCAAACGACACTATAAGACTACATTGATTCAAAACTATAGACTACATTGACTTTTGAAATCTTAATTGTTGACTACAACTTACAGCTTTTTTTTTTTTTAAACCACCTGTTAGTCTGTTAAAGCACACAATCAATGAACTAGATGTGTTTGAAATGTATGCATTAAAATAACTGCAAAACAAAAGATAAAATGTCAACAATACCAAGAGGAAAATTGCATTGCTCATTGTTCTCACTTGTGTTTCATTCAACTTTGTCTCAGATATCCTTTAAAATTCCTTAGAAGAATTAATCAGTGTGTCATTATTTGAAGTAAAGTAACAGTGTGTCGCTTCATCTGGATTATGCAGCTCTAAAAATAAACTCTTAATTAACATATTGATATCTCAGGCTTTAGTACCTTGGCAAATCTGAGCACAATTTGACACATTGACATTGTTGAGAACTCTTCTGATACTCTAAATGAGACACATTACTAGGTCCTTTACTAAAGAACTCTTCTGATACAAATGAGACACATTACTAGGTCCTTTACTAAAGAGAAACGATACAGATAACAGACATCTCATTTGTATGTATAAAACAGCCAGAATTAAAAACTGTACAATTATAAGAACCCATTTTCCAGGAATTTTACAAGCTCACACACTTTTCCTAAACAAATGTACACTGTGTCTGAATAACAGTGTTGACACTTGACAGTTTGTTTGTTTAGGTTGTACATGGTGAGTTTGGATTGGTAGACACATCACTAAGACAAAGTCATATTTATGAATCAGCTGCAGGGCTCACTGACATATTCATGAACTCTTTGTGCCTAAGCTGCAAAAAATAATAATAATAATAATTTTAACAAATGCAAACATAGTTACATAACTGCCGTAGTACTTCAGCGACAGTAAATGACAGTGTCAATGAACTTTTAATCATTTATTAATCCCGCATTTGGATGTGTTTGCATGTAGCTTGATTGCTAAATATTCAAAAATCCCGTTATACAGTTGGGAAACGATGATGCAACTTACCACATTCAAGGTGAAACACAATTAATCTGATATTTCCATCTCTGACTTTAAACATCACAAACGTTTTCAACGCAATGCCGTGTTTTCGCTGTTTTCATAATTTTGGGAACTTCAGCCCCGCTGTGGTCAATGATACTCCAAAAACTCTTGATACCGCAAACACATCTGGGCACGTATGTAAATAAAACTACAATTACCAAGGACCACATTCTCCCCATACATTCCATACTGGGATTGTAGTTTTTTGATAAACAAATCCTAGATGTCTGAACGACAAGAGTCCCAGTATGAAACTACATTTCCCATAACTCCCGGCAAACCCGGAATTCCAGTTCCCGTAGCCCTGGCCGTATGTACTGCCTGTTTCCTGCAGCAGAGGAGAAGGAGGTGGTGTCGAGAAACTGGCAAGATCCAACAACATCGTAACCTCAACCAACACCACTATACAATGAAATTATCATCAATAATTCCCGCTCCCGAACTGCACTACTTCACCCTCCTGCTGGTATGTGTATGAGTAATAGCGCGCTCGTTCAGTAACACACTTCTGGCAGGTTTGTTTGTGATAGCTAGCTCATATATAACGTTAGCTATTAGGACGGTTTATGAACTTGGATGTGATGCTCCTGTTATTTAACGAGTTATTATACGAAGGCCTCTAGAATGTGTGCAACGAACGACGTCAACTATGAATCCTGGTCAAATGGCCTATAGTGAATGTATGATTGCTACAGAAAGTGCTAGACAGCCGGCTAACGCGGCTAACCAGCTATTAGAGTTACCACCGGACTTGTAGTCATGATGCAGCTGCTAGTATAGGACATTTTGAGAGTTTATAGGCTGTGGAATGTCTGCAAGCATACTAAGGATCACTGAATCATAAAAATGTATATTTTTAGCAGTCTCAGATACAGTGTTGAAAAGGCCAAAGGACTTTGTTCTCTAGCGTAGAGAATGACGGAATAGAAGAGTTTTAGATGGGGAAAGAAGGCACTACGTCACCCGCAACGCAAGTTTTGGAACCTTGCAGAGGTTTTATATGTTAAACGCAACTTGTTCAAATGAACCAGTAACTGAGTTGCTTGCAGGTGTCCTGTTTCCATTCATAGTTGTAAAGTTTCACAGACAGCAATTGATGTGAGCCTGTTTAACTCGGAAAGTCCTTTAAACACATGAATTAAGCACTTAAAGCCGTTTTTACAATAGGAGACATACAATTTGCTGCTGTCAATAGTGATCTTTATAGTCCTAAAGTAAAGAGATGGCTATTTTGGGATTCGTGTCCATCCGACTTCGCAGTAAAGAAACCGGTTGGTGAACTTCTCTGTTGTGGCCGAATCCTATTGGCTGTCAACCCGGAAGTGCCCCGCGCTGCTCTGTCTGTTTAGCACAGCATGATGTGAAAACCACAGCAGCGGTAGTCTTGCTTCCAATTTAGTTCATTTTACAAGCTTTCAGTTTCGGTATGTATTTTAGCAGTATATAGAAAGGGACACATTTTTGTAGATATTTTTCTCATAAGTTGTAAAATTTAAAGATTTTGGTCTGTTTTCCTTTGTGAACGATATGTATGACCATCTGAGGTAGTTTGCTTTGAGATTGACCTTCAATAACTTATGTTGTATAGTTTCTTCCTCATTCTGAAATTGTTTTAAAGCAACTTCATGATTGCAATAAATAAAACCCACTTTACATACAGTGTGAAGCATTACTGAATTTTTTTTTTATGATTTCAACCTATTTTTAAGTAATGCTTTCAAGGTTATCACAAGTCAATGTTCGCAATGTTAGTCAGCTAGATAGCACGACCTCGATGACATATTTAAAGTTGTGATGAAACAGAAGTAGACAGATATTTTCTTCCGTATTGTGAACATCCGAGTGTAACGGATTAGCCAGAAGAGAAAAAAAATATGTATGGCAGGAGTCAGGGACTTGGTTTTGAGACTGAAAAGATTATGGAAATGATATATGCATGATTACAATTGATCTGTAATATGCATTTTGAAAATATGATGAATTTTTATTTAACAATGTTAAATAAATAACAGAAAACAAACATAAAAACATCTATACGTAAAAGCATGTTCACACCAAGGACGTTAACTACAACTATAAAAGGTTTTTATTATGCCTTCGAATTTTATGAGAATGGTGAAATCCACACTAACTATAATTACACCAAAAATAAATGGCAATTCGAATGGGATCAGTGCTTAAACAACAAACTATATGGAATAAATTATGTTTTTTGAGAAACTTGTTTTATTCTGTTGATACTTTTTAAAGATTTTTAACAAAATAAATCCAAATTTAGCCTTAGGGAAAAAGAAAATCTTAAACATCTTATCGACAGGAACACTATCGTTGGACTTTGTTTCAACTGATAAACAATAAAAATAGCCAATCAGAATCTACCCGATTTGAAAGAGCTTGAAAGTGGCAGATGACGTACCTGTAACGCATGCTCATAATAAACAAAACATCATCATTTGTTTGTGTGGATTCTAATGTAGTTGTTATTATAGTTATCATTCTTGGTGTGAACGGGTCTTAACTCTCTCATCAACCCTCGTTCAAACCTATTTTTATGTATCTGAGTAGACAGACACTCCCTTATTAGAAGTGGGAAGCTCTTTGTGAGGAATCTCTGTAAGAAACGGACATGCACGAAGTTGTTTACCAAAACTACAGCGTATGTTGGGTCTAGCTGTGATTTTGCACTTTGGGATCTGAGCGGTTTAGATCAGCCCATGTGGAGCCGTGTGTTTGTTTTGTTTCTGTGGCTGTTGTGACAGTTGGAGACTTGAGTTCTCTGAGAGATTAGCAAATAAATTTAAGCAGTGTTGTTTAGCAGCTGCTTGTTTTTTGTTTGTTTTGAAGAGGATCAGATATGCCTCAGTGTGATTGATATTTTAGTCTGAATGGTTCTTTTTGCCTCTGAGAAGTAGGGGTGTAACGATACCCTCATGTCACGATTCGATACATATCGCGATGCAGAACTCACGATACGATATTGTTGTGATACTCCAAGACATATGGTAAAGGGTTAACAAAATGTTTTACTGTTGATTAAAATGCTACATTTGGGATTACATTGGGCTTGTATTTGGTGCTGGTAACCCAATGCACGGGACAATGGTGACATCAGAATAAAAATGTTCATGATTCCAAAGCTGAAAATACAGAATTATATTTAGACAAATATGCTTGCACTCTGTCACTGACTAGATATATTTAAAATAATGTAGGCCACTTTTTACTGGTAATGTAAGACATTTGGCATTATCAGATTCAGAACCCACAAATATTCCCCCATTGCATTATTATACATTATATTCAGCATTATACAGTATATAATAGTTTAAAGGGGTCATCGGATGCCCATTTTCCACAAGTTGGTATGATTCTTTAGGGCAGTGATCTCAAACTCAATTCCTGGAGGGCCACAGCCCTGCACAGTTTTGCTCCAACCCTAATCAAACACACCTGATCCAGCTAATCAAGTCTTCAGGATTACTAGAAACTTCCTTGCAGGTGTGAGTTGGAGCTGGTTGGAGCTAAACTGTGCAGAGCTGTGGCCCTCCAGGAATTGAGTTTGAGACCACTGCTTTAGGGTCTTCATGTAAAGTTTTACAAACCATTGAAGAATTTTAACCAAAATATGTAACAAACAACACCCTTTTACCTCTTCAAAAACAGCTCTGTTCACAGCAACCCGTTTCGGTGCATGTCTCTTTAAATGATAATGAGCAACTGCTCACCCCACCCCTCTCTTCCATGGGGTGTCTAGACACAAGACACATAAAGTGCTGCCTTGGCAGACCGTTTACAAATGGCTGAGGGTGGAAATATGCTAATACGGGACAGTCCTTCAGTGGTCGTGGGCGGAGCATGAGGTTTAGTGTTTAGTGAATGGATTTTTTTCATTGTATGGTGGTTGTGTCCACACACTGCAAAGACACGTTTATATGCAAACACCATATAAAAGTGAATTTTGCATCCGATGACCCCTTTAATGTAGTACAGACACTACAACTCTGTAAACTTAGACATTTTTTTCCTCACGCAGTCATTTTTATTTTGGGTGAACTATACACAATACATATTATCACCATCCATGATGCATATTGTTATATTTTTGTATTGAAATATATTGTTACAGCCCTAGGGAGAAGGTCCACGTCATGTAATCGCAGTCAGTCTTGCCGTTGGCAACGTTATTTACTTGCCAAGTAACAGTCTGTGTTTAATCAAGGAGTGGTGAATACATCATAATATCATTATACTTTTCTTCAGGCTATCTTTGACACTCAAACAGGATGTAGTGATATGTTGCAACAGCAGACTCATCCAACAACCAACTCTACTTTAACGCGTGGCACTACCAAACCTGTTCACAGTGTCTTTTGGATCGATTACGTATGTTAGATAATTAGCCACGTTACTTGGCTTCAATGAATTTTGGTTGTGATATGCTCGTTTCGTAGAACATATATTTACCAGATTAATAATGCCGACTGATCAACAAGACCAAAGATGATATCACATGGCTAAAAGGAATGTCTAAAATCCATACAAAATTGTTGTTGTGTTGCAGTGCAAGTGTAATACACACACATCTTTAGATGCCTTAACACTGAACTTTGAAACATAAATATAATGTAATTTTTACTTCTAGTAAACAAATATTCTGCTAAAATAAACAAATACAGTACTTGAAAAGTTGGGAAACATTAAAGTGTTTTTGAAAGTCTCAGTAAAACACAGTAAGAAAAATAATTGTTTTCTATTTTAATACATTTAAAAATGTTATTTATTCCTGCGATGGCAAAGCTGAACTTTCAGCATCATTAGTCCAGTCTTTATTGTCACATTATCCTTTAGAAATCATTCTAATATGCTGATTTGCTGCTCAAGAAACATTTATTATTATTATTATTATTATTATTATTATCAATATTGAAAATAGTTTTTGCTGCTTAACATTTTTGGGAAAACAATGATACCATTCAAAAGTTTGTGGTAAGCAAAAAAAAAAAAAAAAAAAAAGATAAATTCATATTAATCAAGAATGCATTTAAAAATGTATCAAAAGTGACAGTAAAGACATTTATAATGGCATAAAATATTTCTAGTTAAATGCTTTAATAAATTTAATAAATGCTGTTCATTGAACTTTCTATTCATCAAATGTTATACAGCACAACTGTTTTTAACATTGATAATATAACATTTTTGAGCAGCAAATTAGCAAACAGTTCTTTCAATTTGTAATAATATTTCATAATATTACTGTTTTTATAGTATTTTTGATTAAATAAATGCAGCCTTGGTGAGAAGAGACTTCTTTCAAAAAATTATAGTTTCAAACTTTTATCAGTTATTTATAGAATATGAATAAAATGAAGTACATTATATACTAAAACATGATAATCTGTATAATAGTAAAAATGTTATTCAATATACTTAAAAGTTTTTATTTTTTAATATATAAATTTGTACTGCAGATTTAAAGCTGATAAAACCAAAGTGGTCTTCACCTCCTGAAATATCACGCTCACTGCTTCTGGATAGAAAGCAATATAACATTTAATTTCCTTTTCATCTTTTTTTCTGTATTTTATCAAACTTCTCTTATTTGAGTGGTAGCATGTGATTGGAATTTAAAATGCACTAACTGTGATCACAGTTATCTGAAATGATAACAGTTAGATTAGATGATGTGATATTATCAATTCACTGTTCCTAAGTGCAGCCTTAATGTACTTTCCCATTAAAGGGGGCTTTTGGGGGAAATAAAAGAAAACAAGTTGGAGAAATGAGAGAAAATGATTTGTTTACAAAGGTCATCTTGTTTCAAACATATCTATTCCATCTGTTGATCGAAGACTCATTCTCATAGCGTTGACACTAGACGTTAATCTTTAATCTCATTATGACAAATAATTAAATATAGGCTGGGCTGTTACAAGCACATTTTGCTACTTATTTAGGAATATGGTGAAACCACAATTTGCATGTTGTTTGCTTAGACACATAACCTGCACTGAAAGATAATGATCAATTGATATAGCGGTAAAATTCAGTAGAGGCTTTAAAAAGCCCACGTTGGTCAGCAAAGATTCACTTTCCATTTCTCAAAATTTTGCCTAGTTTTGCCTGGACTGATGATAGTATAATGAAATCAGCTTTCCTGTTTGTCATTTAAAGGGATACTCAACTTTTTTGGGAAATAGGCTCATTTTACAACTCCCCCAGAGTTAAACAGTTGAGTTTTACCGTTTTTGAATCCATTCAGCCGAGTTTCTGATATTCAGAAGAATATCAGTAACTAGACAGTTTCTGGTCTCATTGACTTCCATAGTATTTTTTTTTTCCTACTATGGAAGTCAATGAGACCAGAAACTGTCTGGTTACTGATATCACATTTAGTTTCCCGTTTCACTCCTCAATTCTGTATTTTTTACAGAAAGCACATATTATCAACTTTTATTTTCAAATGTCCTCAGTTACAATTTTTTCAAGGTTTTCAGTGTATCATTTTTATTTAATATTTATGTAATTGATACATTTATTTATTAGTACGAAATATCGTTCTGTGATTTTTGTTTGTTTTGTTGACTTAATTTGAGGACTATTTCCCATGCCACCTAGAGTTCTGCAAAAGAAATTTGGGCAAAGTTATTATGATAGTAAATTTAGTTTTTAAAGTTGTTAAAAGATGCATGAGTCACAACAGATGTTTACTCTAGAGAATCGCTCACATCACACCAGAAAATCTGATTGTTCTTATAATTCCACTTCAAGTCCATTTCTATTCTTATTCAGGGCTTTCCTAGGGTTCATTTTGGCCCCTGCATGAAAGCCCAGTTTTTTTTTACTCATTATAGATTATGAGTATGACTCTCTAATGATAATGATTTACCACTGGCTCTTGTTACTGTTATTACTCACATACACGCATACAAAAAGTTTACCAATAAACCACCTCTGTTGTTGGCAGGTAACGGGTTTGTACACTCCTGGACGAGGAGAAATAACAAGTCTGGATGCTGGAAACATCGATGACATCCTCAGTGAGTTCTTACCTTGTTTATTTGTGTGTTTGAAGGAGCTGTTTCAATCAGACAGTTACTGCACCTGTGTTGTGCATGTGGGTGTCAGTTATCCAATGGTGCTTTGTCATTGTAGTAGATCAAATGACATTAAACCACATGTTTCTCTTCACAGACAGTGCAGGGGTGGCTCTAGTCAACTTCTATGCAGACTGGTGAGTGTCTCTCAGATTAACGCCTCCAGATGTGTTTGTCAGAAAGGGTGATGAGAGTTGTTGATTTGCTTTGACATTAAATACTTAAAGGGCTAGTTCACCCAAAAAAAGAAAAAAATGTCATTCCAAGCCGCAATACTTTCGTTCATCTTCGAAACACATGTGAAGATATATTTAATGAAATCCGAGAGATTTCTGTCCCTCCATTGACAGCTACGCAACTACCACTTGCTTCAAAAAGTTCATAAAGAGATGGTAAAACTAATCTATATGAATTGAGCAGTTTAGTCCAAGTTGATGACCAGAATTGAATTTAGGCTTTTATTCACATTATGAACACTGATCAGCGAACATAAACAGAAGCTCAACCGTACTTGCTTGAGAACAAACCTCATTGGTTCTTGCGGAAGCTGAAACGTGCTGCGTAACAGGCGAGAACGAACCTTGTTGGTTCTCGCACATCAAGCAAACATGCTTGAGCTTCTGTTTACCACAACTGATGTGTGAGTTAATGAATGTTTATATGTGAATAACGGCCTAAATTAAACATGTTCATCATATAAAGCTGTCTCTTTAGAAAATTTGGGCTAAACCGCCCAATTCATATGTATTAGTTTTACGATCTCTTTATGAATTCTTTAAGGGATAGTTCACCCCAAAAATGAAAATTCTCTCATAATTGACTTGCTCTCATCCCATCCCCGATGTATATGACTTTCTTTCTTCAGATAAAAGAGAATTTTTTTGCTGGTCCTGACACAGAATGAACAGACCTGAAATATTCGATCTGTATCTGAAGTCATTTTATTTGTATGTATTTTCCGCAGGTGTCGTTTCAGTCAGATGCTTCACCCTATTTTTGAGGAGTCGTCGAATATAGTGCGGGAGGAATATCCAGACGCTACACAGGTGGTGTTTGCCAGGGTGGACTGTGACCAGCACTGTGAGTTTACACACACACACACACCCACACATTGGTTTAGCCTTTGAGATAAAGCGAATTAAACAGAATTATTGATGTCTTGTAAAGTGTTTGATGGTTTAATGACGAAACTGCATCTTCTGTGAAGTCAAGGCGGCTCAAAGATACCCCACAGCGTGGGTGTGTGTGAGCGAGAGAGACCGCGCATGACTGATTCCAGCCGATCGGCTTTGGAGTATTCACCCCCCACATTGGTTGACTTTCATTTCTCGGCCCCTCCCCCTTTCCTTCTCTCTGTCTCTACTTTATTCAATTCTTTCCCTTTTTCTCTGTCTTTAGCCCTTTTTTGTCTCTGTACTTTGACTTGAGACCATCTTTCTCTTTAAAACGAGCCTATCCTTGACCTCTGACCTTTTGATCTTTCTCTCTATTAACCTTAAAATAAAATATTCATGGATTGACACATTTTGTTCTTCAAAAGCAGAGCATCTGGAAGGGTAGTGTTCTTCTACACGTGGGTCCTAAAACTCACCCTTCTATTTTACAAGCCAAAGAAAAATCAGTGTGACCAGAAAAGTCATGTTATCTCATTCTGTTGGTTTTCATTGATTTAAACACACCTTTAGATGTTCACCTTTAGGTATCTACAGTACCTGTCAAAAGTTTTGATTTTTTTTTTTGAAAAGTCTCTTATACTCACCAAGGCTGCATTTATTTAATCAGAAATGCAGTAAAAACAGAAATATTATTACAATATTGTTTTCTATTTTAATACATTTCAAAATTGAATTTATTCCTGTGATGGCAAAGCTGAACTTCTAATGTTACAAAACTCAAATAAATGCTGTTCTTTTGAACTTTCTGTTCATCAAATAATCCTAAAACAATTGACAGTTTCCACCGAAATATTAAGCCGCACAACTGTTTTCAACATCGATGATGATAAGAAATGTATCTTGAGCAGCAAATCAGCATATTGTGACTGAAGACTGGAGTAACGGCTGCTGTTTTTGTTCTTCTTCTCCTGATAGCTGATATAGCCCAGCGCTACAGGATAAGCAAATACCCCACACTCAAACTGTTCAGAAATGGGATGATGATGAAGCGAGAGTACAGAGGTCAAAGGTCAGTAACCGCCATCGCTGATTTCATCCGCCAGCAGAAAGTGGATCCGATCAAAGTGATAGAAAATCTGGAGGAAATCAGCACTGTAGATGTGAGTGTTTTTTTATTTCTGTGGCACATTTTAAGTCAAAATGCTTTTCAGGTTTAGTAACTAATAATGACGGGGAGTCTGTCTCATCTTACTTTTCTTCCTCTCTTTCAGAGGAGTAGACGCACCATCATTGGTTACTTTGAGACTAAAGACTCTGACAATTACCGTACTTACGAGAAAGTGGCGAACATCCTTAGAGATGACTGTGTTTTCCTGGCATCTTTTGGGTAGGAGAAGCACTTAAGATACTTAAAGTCTGCTGCTTTGTAAATACATGTATTGATCTTATTGTGAACGATTTATCCATGCATATGTTTCTAAAAAGTATAATTCAATCTTCAATCATTTAGTCTGCATAAGCCCTGCCCCTTTCTTACAATCAACTGCAATCTTTCATTCAGATCTGCCTCTATCCAATCAACAACTGATAGATAGAAGTCCCTTGGGCCTTTAAAGGGACAGTTCAGTTTCAGATAAAAACTCTGACATTTACTCACCCTCGTTCCATATCAAACCTGTATACTGTTATTTTTTCAGTGGAACACAAATATATATATATTTTAAATAATCTTCACACAGCTCTTTTCCATACAACAGTACAGTTGTGACCATATGGCTTCTGAAGAAGCACAAATCATATGGACTACTCTTATGATTTCTTAATGGTGCCTTTTAGTCCATTTTGGAGCTTGACTGCCTGCGTTCAGTATGAATAGAAAATAACAATGAGTATGGTAGGGGAGTAAATAAGGAGAGAATTTTCATTTTGGGTGAACTATTTCTTCAGAATCAATTCAGTCCTACTTCATTACCTCAATTTTAAATGTCTTTTCTCACATCAGTCTTATTCTTTCTATGCGTCTCTTTTTCCAGGGAAGTTTCTAAGCCTGAGCGGTTCAGTGGTGATAATATTATTTATAAGCCAATGGGAGAGAATGCTCCTGACATGGTCTACATGGGCTCGCTCACAAATTTTGACCTCAGCTATGCCTGGACACAGGACAAGTGTGTGCCGCTAGTCCGAGAAATCACATTTGAAAACGGAGAGGTATGATTCCATTTCTTGAAGTATATTTTTGTGCGTCTATGTGAGGTATCGCATGTACTTTCTTTCCATTTTGTCCACATTGTTATTTGTGTACAGTTCCGTCGAACAGCCAATTCATCATTTGCATAAGAAAAGTCCCCTCCCCCTCAGTGTACTTTTCCCACACTCGAGCACATCTGAGTGTGTACGTTTCAAGCGTGTTTGTGTTTTAAAGACGGCCACATGCCATGTCCTTTAGTAGGTGTGGGTTTTTTCTTTGATTTATTTGACCGCATGTTTTGAATAACTTCAGTCTCAGTTGCTTGGTGATATGGCAGATTCTCCACAATCTGCTCCACTGACCCACCTCTCCTCGACTGCACTTCACCCAGCCATCCTACACACTCTCAAAACTCATTATACAGCACTTAGTTCCAGGCCTCAAATCAGTACAACCAATCTGTTTTTTTTTTGTATAACATCACTGGGACTTTTCACTGTTTGTATCATTCTGTTGGACTATGATTAGAATGTGTGTTTTTGTGTGTGTGAAGGAACTGACGGAGGAGGGCATCCCGTTCCTGATCCTCTTCCATCAGAGGGATGACACAGAGAGTCTGGAGAAATTTCAGCAGGAGGTGGCTCGCCAGCTTATCAGTGAAAAGGGTATGCACAGGGGCCGGACAGCATCAGAGTCATCTTTCATAATTCATTGGTTAGATATCGCTCACGCGTATAATACAGGAATGCAAACCTCTCACCTTTCAGTGAAAATCGCTGTTTTGAATCCAAAATGTGTAGTTTTTGAATGGGTTCCAGAAAAAAAAACAGTAAAAAAGCTGATATTTTTTTACATTGAGAATTTTCATTTTCAAAGAATCGAACATATTCACAAATTGGTCTGAATGATTTGTTACCAACAATCGAACAAATCAAATACTGTGTTCATAAAAGACTGGAATGGTCATGGAAATTGTTTAAAATGTGTGTGAACCCTGATTTTTGGATAGGGCTTTGGCAGGATGGTCAACAAGTTGACAAATTGGTCAGTTAGTGAGGTTGACTCACATCAAGGTTCTTAAATCATCTGATTAACGTCAGTGCTGTAACATGAATGAAGAAAACCCTCTCAAAGAAGTTGCATCTTTAAATGAATCATTTACATTCTGTTTGAAATGTAAATATTGTTTCACTTACTCTGTGACGAGCAGAAACACTTTTCATCTTTTTATTGATTTTTACACATCGGTCTGAACCGATAAATTGCATAGACGTTTGTATTGGTGTGAACAGGCCTTTAGACATAGCATCTCAAAAGCATTGTAAGCCTAAGTAGATCATAGAGACCAGTGGCAACAATCGTATCTATGATCTACTTAGGCTTTTGGGAAACGCATCCCAGGATGGTTCAAACGTTTCAAGCTGTGTTCCGTTCTATTGTGCTTTGCCTAGCCATTTTTGAATGCAAGAACACATCCAATGTGTTCGCCTAATCTAATCAGGGCCTAATTGACTAATCAATTAGTCGTTCAGATAACCCACCAACTAGTGAGTTTCGCACAATCCTAATCCAAATCTCCTTTTGATGGGCAAAAATGATCAGCTCACAAGGTTTTAACATCTAAATTGACCTTGACTCTCTCTTTCTCTCTCGCAGGTTCTATAAATTTTCTTCATGCAGATTGTGATAAGTTCCGGCACCCTTTACTGCACATTCAGAAGACCCCCGCTGACTGCCCTGTAATTGCCATCGATAGTTTCCGCCACATGTATGTCTTCCCAGAGTTCAGCGACCTAGCGTAAGTATTGCACTTGTCCCTGTGTCTTTAATGCAGCGATTATTTCAGCCTCCTCCCTGCAGGTTATCTCTTGTTCCAGACACCTAGCAATTATACGATGATTATAGACTCGGCCCCACAGCAGCACACGCTCAAAAAAGAGAGTGATAGAGAACGGGCTTTGGGCTTCGGGCTTCATCTCACAGCCAGTTACGCCAATTAATTTAGCGACACCTGACTGATAGCTGTAATGTGTGTGAACGTAGAAGCTTAGTTTTCATAGGTTCATAACAATGTTATTACTACTTTATTACAACATCACAATTATTTATGACACCAGAGGCCGCATATGACAGAAAGCATCATAATTCAGCACATGCCTTATTTTATTAAGCACTCTGCATATCCTATTATCCAATAAGGGCCTTATCAGCCTGCCTCCCATCAGTCTTTGATACAGCTGATTTTCCAGGGGGTCCGTGGCGTCTGGGGCAGTACAGATGATGTCATTATCTTGTTAAAATGCTGTGGTTTTGGAGACTGTCGTCCCTCTCAGGGTCTTATCACTCATTAAATCAATGATGCTGCTTGGGTTTTTTGTTGTTTGTTTTTTTGGACTGTTTTATGATGCCTTGCGTGTATGAACAGGGTTCCAGGAAAGCTGAGGCAGTTTGTATTGGACCTGCACTCAGGAAAGTTACACAGAGAGTTCCATCATGGCCCAGACCCCACAGACACCACTCCAGGACAGGTCAGAGTTCACCACAGCTGCTTCATGGGTGTGCTTTTGATTTACAACACGGATTTGAGTTGGGCGTCATCATATATAAAAAAAAAATTTAAAAAAAAGGTTCTTACTAGGAATGTGCTGAGATTAACTTGGATAAGAGGGCAGTGATTGATCATGGAAACAAAATGGGGGTCTTTTCCCCCAAAAAAACTTTACTACTAATTCAAATTATTTTATTTTTTAAATTTCATCTAATGGCAAAGCTGAATTTTCAGCATCATTACTCCAGTCTTCAGTGTCACATGATCTTTCAGAAACTATTCTAATATGATGATTTGGGTCTGCGGAAACATTTCTTATTATCAATATTGAGAAACAATTGTGCTGCTTAATTTATTACTTATTTATTACAGTAGTCAACATTTGAAGTGGATCAAAACCTTTCATCAAAGTTATACATGAATTTATCTTAGGACAACTTTGAACTATTTTGATCCTCTTCAAATGTTGTCTTATTACTTCTTTTTTTGTGGAAACCATGATTTTCAGAATGACATGATGACTAGAACGTTGAAAAGAACATTTATTTGAAATATTTTCAATATCACTATATACTTACTGACTCCAAACTTTTGAATGGTAGTGTAAAACTACACTTTATATCAGTATCAATGCTTGTAATTTCTCATTTCCCTAAACAAATTACACATTGTACACAACAGCTCATCATTACGCTGTTAGTTAATAATCAGTTTTTGTGCATGACATTTGCTGAAAATCAGTGTTGTACAATTTTGCGCTGATTAAAGTGCCCCTTTTACTCAGGTTGCGAGTTCAGCACACTTCCTGGTCAAAATCTCTGAAAAGAATGTGTTGATCTAGACTAATTAATGCAGGCGTACATTAATTAAGGCCATGACTGAATGAAACGTACGTGCTGACATTTGAATGCGTGCGCAGCAGAATGAACCCGGTGACCTCTGTGCAGAGCGATCTGTCACAGGAACGCATCCATCTATCCGTGGTCCGGGTATAATGACTGTGTGAACAGTCGCTTTACAGATCCAGGTGATTTGTGGTTGTTTATTTGCCTGTCTGCGTGTGTATTCCAGAAGGAGGAGAACAGCGAGGTGGCCAGTAATCCCCCAGAGAGCTCCTTCCAGAAATTGGCCCCCAGTGAAACACGTTACACCATCCTCAGCAGGGACCGGGACGAGCTGTGATGTCACAACTGCATTGAGACCCAACCCAGAACCCTGCAGTCAGCTGGTGCCAACCTGGCACTGCCGCTGTCTGTGCAACGTCTATTTTCATAATTTTTATTTTAGATAAAAAAAAAAGTGAGAAGGTGAACCCCTGAGCTTTTTTTGGGGTGGGGAATGAAGAGGAGCGTTTTTACATTTGTTTTTGGAGCTTGTAAATATGTTTGTGCTCTGTGGGTCTTGTCTAAATTAAAAATTATTTTTCTCCCCTTTTTTTTTTTTTTTTTTGTCTACCCAAGTCCCCTTTTTTGTAGGAAAACATTGGTACATTGGTGGTCCTCTTTGTTGAGAATGCACATTGAGTTTATTATGGATCTTAAATGCGGGCAAGTGGAATCATGGGGAAAATGTAGTCCAAGAACAAACCTGCAGTCAACCTGTGGTGTTTCACTCCAGTCCTTAACATAGTGTGTGTGTGTGTGTGTGTGTGAGAGAGTGATTGAGTGCGTGTGTTACAGCACATGTATGTTACATGTGCTTATTAGTCTGTATTCATATGCACTGTACCGTTCCAGACTTGTTCAAATTCATGCTCGCTAAGATCCAGACTGGCTAGTCTCATATCATCCCATTCCATCAGGGGGAGTGGTCAGGGGCGGGGTTATGTGGGGGCCGGGGTTAGAAGGGTGAGGATTATTTGTAAATCTGTCATCTCAGAGGGGACAAGGAAACCAAAAAAAGAAAAGTAAATTAAAAAACATTTTACAAGATTCTACTTTGTCTGTTTCATTAAATGTTTCACTGTTGTAATGAATTTTTTTTTCTACTTATGCTCTTCCTAGGTCACATTACGTATGTGCATTAAAAGATATTTCATAAAAGGTAAAAAGTTAGTAGGCAATAGTTAGAAAGCAAATTAGATTTGATGATCCCAACCAAAATCACAGCAAGTATACAAGGCTCTCAAGGGATTTTCACACTTTTGAAATGGTTGTAAACCCTGGGTAAACAGAATCCTGGGTTGTCTTGCTTCACATTTCACATTGCTCATCATTTTTACCTTGGGTTAACTTTTAATTCTGGCTTTGGTGTTCATTAATGCTGTTTCACACTACATTCCTAAACCCTGGGTTAGCGTTCTTATTTGCATATTTAACACGAGGCATGCGATTGGTTGTCGGTAGCTAAGCATCTAGTCGTAACATTCTAACACTGCATTGTTTCTTACTGCACACACGTGGCACCGCAATGCGGGGTTAACACCCCAAAAGCGGTGCTAACCCAGCTAAATGTTCCTTCACCCAGGGTTAAAAGCAGTGTTTAGAACAACGGTAACCCGGGGTTAAAGTGCAGTGTGAAAAAGCCCAAAGACTTTAAGCTGATCTTTAAGGGAGAGTTTACCCAAAATGAAAAATCTGTCATCATTAATTCACGTGACCCTCACGTCATGTCAAACTTGTTACTTTCTTCTGCAGAACGCAAATGCACATTTTGTTGGTAACCAAACAGGTTTGGTTATCATTGATTTCAATTGTTTTTTTGTCCTTATGATGGAATGTTTTGTTTTGGAATGACATGAAGGCGAGTAAATAATGACAGAATGTTCGTGTCTGGGTGTACCCGCACTTTAAAGGTTCTTGACCTAAAGGATTGTGCATTTTAATCACAATTTTCTGTCCTCATGATCTAATAAATTAGGGGAGAAATGTCACAAATACCAAATATTGCCTTGTGAGCACTTCATACTCCATCGACATCGGGCAACCCCTTCAGACAGATATGCCAATCAAGAAGATGGCAGTCAGACTTAGATGACTAGTTTTCACTATAAAGTTAAGGTTAAGATAACATCAAGAAACTGAGACTGCCCCAAAAGATGTAATTGCTCAAAAAGCCTTGATTTAATCAGTCATGTTTTCGTAAATGTGTCATTATCTCAGTGTAAAGAAGTGTGTATGTCCCAAAGTCAACAAATCACATAAACTGCCCAGTATATGCATGCAAAAATAATGTGCAGAAATTTTACATTTAGGGGTTCAACAGCTTGTCACTGTATCCTCAAAGTTACACCTTTGTACCCTCTCGACCCCTAAAGGAACCATATTAGTGTCTTGTTATCGTCCCAGTGACAAGCTAAATGTAAAAAGTTTGAATTTATTTTATTTTTTTCTGAGAGTGTGGGGCGGCAGCATCATCCAAATGTTACTGACACGGCTCACGTACCCAACATAAAAGAGTGTATGCAGCAACTAGATTCAGGCTGAGTTGTATTATTGCCACTCAGTGGCATCTTCAATTGACAACGGAACTGATTATGCTTCTTCACCCCAAAATGAGAATTCTATACTGTAAAAAAAAGTACAATCAACTTGGATATTTAAGTCATTTCAACTTAAATTAAATTAAACTGACTTGATAAAAATGAGTTTGAATCCTTTATAAATAATTAAAAATATATTTTTATGATTCATTTTTTAAAGTGTATTATCATTTACTTACACTCATGTCATTCCAAACCTGTATGACTTTTTTTTTCTTAACATAAAATAAAATATACTGTAAAATGTCTCAGTGTTTTTGTCCATACACTGAAAGATGATGCAATCTAATGTTTTATTTTGGACCCCATTGACTTTTGTTAAATGGACAGAAACAGTTGAAACATTCTTCAAAAAATCTGTGTGTTCCACAGACTAAAAGTCACAAAGGTTTGAAATGATATGAGGGTGAGTCAATGATAACTGAATTTTCAGTTTTGGGTGAACTATCTCTAAAATATTATCTCTGAAAAAGAAAAAAAACAGTAACCTATTGACCAGCTCAGTAACAGAGAATGTTACCTATAGCTAACATTTAATTAATACGCCTAATTGTTAAATATTTAGTTTAAAGTAAGTTTTTATAACAGCAGACAGATTTTAGGCTACTCAAAATTATAGGTTGCATTTAAAAGTGTGGGGAAAACAGCTTTGAATATAGAGCATATTCAACTGAGAGAATAAAAACTCTTGGAACAGTCCACAAAATGTTATGAAATATACTATAAACTGTTTCTAACTTAAAGGGAAGCTGTCTGACATAGTGTGACTATGGTTTCACTCCGCCATCCTTATCACCAGACATCAAAGATTCCTTTTAACTTCAGTTACTTCTTTATAGTAAAATGGAAATGATCTGAAGTGGGTGTTAAAAGGAGACACAAGAAAAAAGGGTCTCTGATGTCATGTAACATCTTCCCACCTACAGCAGGAACCCATGACATCACAACACCTATGGAGATTACATCACAGCGCACCACCACAGATGGCCTGCCATATTTTCCATTTAAGTGTGTGAGTGTCTACGCACAGAATATGGAAAGTGCAATGTGTCTGACACTCCGGCTGTGTGCAGGTCAGTCGCACGGGACTTTCCCTCCCTGAACAGCACAGCCCAACACATGCAGAGCTCAGCACTCGGGCTATCTCACTTGTGCATCACGCACAGGGTGGCTTGCATGTGCTGTTGGAGACGTTCATTCGCCCCTTCTTAGGGGAAGTCCAGTGTGTTGTGTTATGAGGAAGGCGTGGGGGCCAGTGTGGGTCTCAGACCCGGCTCTGTGTTTGTGAGGGGATCCCCCTGCTCACCCTAAAAACGCGTGAGACCGGGGGCAGCAGCAAAAACAGGACAAAAACAATCCGATTCAACATTGTTTTTCAAAAACGAGAAGGAGAACTGCAGCTTTTTGAGCTTTCCAAAGGCGCTGCATGCTTTTTAACTTTGATAAACGATTTTGCACGAGTCAGTACCACACATCAAATGCAAAAGGAATGAACGAGTGTTTGACAACAGACAATATTTTATTTTCTGCTTCGCTTTTGACAAGTGAAAGTAAAATAAGGATCGATAAACCATAAAAGGCTATTGTTCTTTTCTGCTGGTCCTTTGGGGCCGTAATCAAATAACATTCAAATGTTGTTTGTGCTGAAGGAGGTCTCTCACAGTGCATTGATTTCAGTATTAGATTTGCCTCTCAGAGGCTTGTGTTATCAAAGCCTTACAGGGAAACCTCACCCAAATCTATCAGCCACCCCAGCGGCACACAGAAAGACACACGAAATACAAGAACAGCCCCAGTTTAGAAGGGTGTTTTATCTAAACCTGAGCGTTTTAGATCAGAAGTACCTCGATCACGTGTATTAAAGGGATAGTTCACCCAAAAATGAAAATTCTGTCATTATTTACTCGCCCTCAAACCTGTATACATTTCTTTTGTTCTGCTGAACACAAAAGAAGATATTTTGAAGAATGTTTATAACCAAACAGTTCTTGGGCACCATTGACTTCCATTGTATTTAAGCCAATGGTGACCAACATTTTTCAAAATGTCTTCTTTTGTGTTCAGCAGAACAAAGAAATGTATTCAGCATTGGAACAACTTGAGAGGGAGTAAATGATGACAGAATTTGTATTTTTGGGTAAACTATCCCTTTAACTGCTAAGAAAGACCATAAGAAATTATACATGAAAAACATTTCATTTGTATTTCCACTGTTACAGCTCACAAACAATTCTCTTCCTCAATGTGCAATTATAATTTAACTTATCTTGTAAACATGTATAGTTACAAGTCAAGTCAGCTTAAGTATTGCTATAAAGATCTCTTCTTTCTGTGTTATATTTAAACAATCATCTAACTTGTATATTGATTATCCATTACAATGGCTTATTAAGTGTAATCACAATTCATTGAAATTGTATTTATTTTAAGCAGCCTGAGACATTATTAGATATCTGACATGTTTCATTACAATCTATCACTAGTTAAGGCAAAACAAGTATTCATAATTTCTCAATGATAATGATGTATAACTATTATTAGTTTCTCACAACTGCACATTGCCTCCATTCTCATACTCTCAAACCTTATAAAATACTTCACATAGCATTGATGTTTCATTTATATCTACTCATAACACGCTTAACAAAATTAAAAGGAAATCCATCATAGTTAAAACCGAACAGGTGCATTTGAAGTGTTTATAATAGAATTGTGTGGTAAACGGTAACATTAAGCACAACAAAACCTGCATAACTGTAATAAACAGGACTATGTCACCGACTACAAATCCTCAGTATGTATAACAAATCTTGCTGTACAAAAGTCAAATAACAAACCCTTAAACACCAATCACCTATTACCTATAATCTCTAACCACCTCTAACACCTACAGTCACATGACTGCTACAAAGGTCAATCAGCTGTTTGGCAGAAGATCAGATGAAGGCCTTATATGCTTTGGCATAGCAACGAATGATGGATTAAGGCAAACGGAAAATTAGCAGGTCCACTTCTCATGTGCAGGTTTTGCACTGCATGTAGGAGTTATTCTGCAGTTGTGGTTGTTATGTATGTTCATGAGCGTCTGGTGTTTATTTCAGAACGAGCGTGGGTCGGCAACTCCGCCGTCTCGTGGCCTCCTCAACAAAAACAACTGTGCTTGAGTGTGTCACTGAGTGTCGTTCTTACTGTTGTTGTTGCTCTTAAGTTGTTGTAGCTGCAGGTCGATTTTTTCTTTCCTCTTTCGTTGGATAATGTTGCCCCCGGCGAAACCAAGCAGTCCACCCCCCACTGCAGCGGCGACCCCCGCCACTTTAAATCCTGCTAAGAGTCCCAGCGGACCCCCTAGCACTCCCCCCACCACCGCACCCGCCACGGGCAAAACCGCCAGCTTCAAACGGGCCGCCTGCAGAGAAAGAGCATAATACAACGTATACATGAGTCAATGTATACTTATAATTAAGTCAATTATAATTAAGTCCACAATAAAGGAATAATCTGTTGTAATAATATATTATTATTATCCTCTCTATATACAATTATTAATATAATTTATCATTATTATTGATTATCCTCACTACAGTATAATTCAGTTTTTATGCATATGTTTACATTTTAAAATATTATTAAGCAGTCAAGCCTTTTTTTTATTATACAATACATACTTCATTATGATATCTGATATCAGGACAAATATCATCCTGACATTTTCACTGTTCACCTAAAACAAACTAATAAACATCATATAAGAGGTGTATTAAAGTCATTGGTTAATGGTCTTTGGTTAAAGTCATACAAATGATTATAAATTGCATTTTTAAGTATTTCTGAAAAAACTACTATAGAAAAAAAGAGCCTAATGTCATTAACCTACATGCTATGTGCAGGAAAGCATCAGACAGGTGAGAAATGAATCATTTAGGCGGCATCAGTATCCCAAAACAGTGTTTGAACTAACACACTTTTCATGTGCTGTTTTCCTGATAACCATACAATTATAAAGTCTTTCATGTCTAGTTTCCATCCAAACAGTAACATATCCAGTCGTATGTAAACACGCGCACAATATTAATCAGAGATCTGAAAAAAAAAAAAAAAGCCACGATGAAATTGGACGTGTGCAGATCAAACCAAACCTGGTAAATGAATTGATATCAGGTAAAAAGAAAAACTCCTTTAACCAGATTATTCTTTAATTAGCGCAGTGAATCAAGCCTCCCGGCACGCGCACACACAATTTAATTTCAGTGAAGATATGTTAACTTTAAAGGCAGGGTCGTCCATCAAATGCCACCTTTCCTCTCTTCTCATCTCTCTTTCACCCTTTCTCATGCTCTCGTTCTCTGTCATCTAATCATCTTCACAAGGCAGGGTTAACTGAGCAGTTAATTATGCTTGGAGAGAGAGATGGAGGAAGCAACTCCTGTTATTTGGATCCGCCTGAGCCAGCACTTTAAGGACTCTGTGTGTGTGTGTGTGTGTGTGTGTGTGTGTGTGTGTGTGTGTGTGTGTGTGAGTGTGTGTGTGTGTGTGTGTGTGTGTGTGTGTGTGTGTGTGTGTGTGTGTGTGTGTGTGTGTGTGTGTGTGTGTGTGTGTGTGTGTGTGTGTGTGTGTGTGTGAATGTGTGTGTGTGTCAGCAGAATATATGTCTATAGCAGTGTGTGTGTATGTGTGTTGACCACCCCCTGTCCTTTTCAGCAGTCACAGAGGTGGGTCGACTTTCTACACGGGCATCAGACTTAGAGCTCAATAGAACTGCATTATCTCTCAACTCCAAAAAAGAGAAACATTTCAATTGAGACTCGATCAATAAAACACATACAAGCCCCACGTTTGCACGCAAACACACTCGGCCCATGCTTCACCCTTCCCTTGCTTTTTCTGTCAAAAGTTGGCACTCCGCAGAGTGTGTATGTGTGTGTATATGTATCGAACCCCCAGCAGGAACTTGAATGCTGTTTATAGACTCTCTTTTACACTCTTTCGACTTCCATGCGCTCACACACACATCGACTCCCTGTGAGGGGCCGACCAACACACATCGATCCCTCTCCGTTCCATGCCTTCCGCCACCATCGCCACCTCTCTCTCTCTCTCTCTCTTAATTGTGGTTTCCTTGCGCTCTGAGGTGGATCAATAGGCTGATGGTGGGGTAGGCCGAGAGAAGCAGGGGGGTAGAGTGGAATCGATCCCCTAGCAGGAGTGTCTCCTCTCCCCTTACCTTCCCTAGGCTCTGGGTCCCCTCCTCCACATTAGCAGCTGCTATGCTAACATTCGCCTCAATGCTGTCAATCTTCTCCTGCTGAGCCTAAGACAGAAAGACGCAAGTTACAGACTGTCCACATACACACATACAAACTCCCTAAAAAGTCTAAACAAGATATATGAATATATGAGTAGTTGATAAATGGACAAATCTTTTTGTACGATTTAATCAAGATTATATATACAGACACACACACATATATGTGGAAAATATATATTTGTTAGAGTTGCATAAGGTTTTCCCTGTTAATGACCAATAGATTTTTTTAAGAATAAATATTCTAAGTAATTCATTTAGCATTTTTGTTTTAGACCATATATACAATACAGTATATTAAAAGTGTATATGAATATAAATGGTTACACTTTATTTTAAGGTGTCATTGTTACAGTGTGTACTTATATATTTAAGTACTGGGTAATATTAATTAACTTACTGTACTTACTATAGGGTTAGGGTAGGATGTAACTATGCATAATATACTGCTATTACTATGGTAAATGCATGTAACATTTGTACCAAGGACACTGTAAAATAAAGAGTAACCAAATACATTTCTAAAGAAAAAAAAAATCTATGCATAATAATTAAAAATGTACAAGAATGACAAAAATGCTGTATAAATATAGTTTTATATGGCATGTCAAACTGCAGAAAACTGCCGTCATATCAACTGGCCATATATGTGTCAACAATTATTTAATGACAAAAATTCTAAATCCTATCCCATCGAAAACATAAACACCTCATAAATAGCAATAGTAAAGCAGACAAAGACATGCTCAGTAATCTTGGTAGTGGGTAGCTGGGGGTTTGAGTGCTGGGACAGAAGGGTGAATGGGAGGGGGCTGGTTGTCGGGGGTAACTGGGTGGTCTGTCGGAAGCTTATGAAATATTCAAAGAGTGGCAGCTGTCTCTCTGTCTAAATCAGTGTGAGCTCAAAGTAATCACTACACACACATGCACATATAAACACACACACAATAGAGACTGCTGGAAAAATCTTCTTTAACTCTCTAGCACAGAGTTACATGAGCCTGGCACCTGCCCCTGTGTAGCATGTGTTTGTGTGAAACGAAATCTGTGTTTGCATTGCTCTCTGCAACTCATGGCGACTGTAAAGTTAGTGCTCCTCTTCCTCTTCATTTTTAAAATAATTTGTGTGTATGTAAATGTGTCTCAGTGTGCTTTCTCAGGACTCAACAATAAGGATGGCCTGCTGGCCCAGGGCCAGTGTGAGAGTGTTTCAGGTCAGTTGATGAACTGTCCCTATCGGACCGGTGCTGCGCTGCCACTAAATCTTACATGTGTTGATCTTCTATATGTTATTTTTGCCTTTCAGCCTTAAACATTTGGTTTTCTGTGATGTATTGGACACTGTTGCTGTAAATTCTGCAGATTTAAATGTCACCAAATGTTAAGCAGCTGGTTAACATAGACAGCAAAACATATAGTTTTATCCAAATTGTGACATCTTGAAAGCATTAGTAAGAATGGGATGAAAAGTATAACCAATCAGTAATGTTTCACACTGCATTCCATTATTCCAGATCATATAATATATATAATACACAGACAGGCAGATACTGTAGATAGACAGGCAGATACGATAGTACGATAGAACGATAGAACGATAGATAGATAGATAGATAGATAGATAGGATAGAACGATAGATAGAACGATAGATAGAACGATAGAACGATAGATAGATAGATAGATAGATAGATAGATAGATAGATAGATAGATAGATAGATAGATAGATAGATAGATAGATAGATAGAATGATAGAATGATAGAATGATAGAATGATAGAACGATAGATGGATGGATGGATGGAAAAAACAACAACCTTACAATTAAACCTAGTTTCTGTTGGTGTAATAATGATGCAATTTATCACTGATGGACAAGCCAAAACATTAATCACTAATCAAAATCCTATAAGCATTTATTTATTAGTCATCCATTCACACCTTACCACTAAACCCTGTAAACAGACTATTTTAAGACACTCACTAATGACTGGGTACGAAAGCTATTGATGGCTTTCTTTTTCTCTCCCTCCCTCAGGAGTAGACGGTAATCAGCACCGTCTGCTCACAAGTTGTATGGATGCTCAAGAGAACACACAGTCACACAAGCAGACCTCCTGGGTTCATCTTTGGCTCAGTGTTAACGGAATAAACGATACGGTGGGTGTGCTCTACAGAGAGGCAAGCGCTAATAAGCCTGGCTATCATCATATTATACTTACCACCATCCACATCCCATCCTCGTTTCCCAACAGGGTGTGAAGTGTTTAGAGACAGCCATTATCAACTGTTACTGATATTAAGATTTTGTAGCCCTAAGCTTGGAGGTTGATTCACACGAAGTGGGATGACAGGGATGACTTTTTAAAGTAATGCAGAACATTATTACAGTACAATTTAGTTGGTGGGTGGATGGATGGATGGATGGATGGATAATAAATAACAACTAGGAAATGACTAATAGCTGTGAAATTAAGAAATCAATCAATATATAAATAAATGGTATACAAGTGTGTACGTATTTATAAAATAAATTATACATTTCTAAATGAATGAATGAACAGGACACATGAACTGGAGGGGCATTCATTATTCTTGAGGGGGCCATCGTGGGGACGGAGATTGGTAGTTGACCCCACCGGTTAAAATTGCTTTCTGTTGGTGGGGGGTAGGGGGGTCACAAATTGGGACTGAAAGGGCACAAATCAGCTCTGAGGACGTAATGCCCCCTTTTGCCCCCTCATGGCGCCGGACCTAGAATAAGAACACTGTCTGCACATCCGGAAAAACACATGATCTCTCCTTTTTTACACCCAGTTTCCAATTGCACGTTGTTCTAATAATGGCTGTTATCCAGCATGGATTCTCATTAATCCTCGCTGGTTAGCGCATAGCTGACAGACTGTCACCAATGTTTGTATGTCTTCTCAATCACACACATACACACACACTGATGGGATCAATAATACCACCTTGTTGGCTCTCAGGAAACAAAGCCATTTGTCTGACAGCTCTACCAAACCTAAGGGTTTTGGTAAGCACCCTTTATCAACACACATACACACCATAAATACTTTCACGCTGTCTCTCCCTTCTTTCCAAAAAAACAAACAATGAATGAGTAATTTCCATAGACATGTGATACTCACATGAACAATAGTGGAGAACTCTTGCACTAAACCATTCAATTCCAGCAGGTCCTAAACAAAGATACCACAACAATCACACACATTGAATGTTTTTGTATTCAAATATATTTGTGTGTTTGTAAGTGTTTGTGTTACCTCAGCTAAAGTGTCCCAGGACTCAGCGGCGTTCTGTTCTGAAGCGATTTCAGGCAGGAGTAGCTGTGTTTGAGTGACAGAGGAACCGGGGACACCTGTTTCACCATAACCTAACCCATCACATGAAAGTGAAAATGCTTTAAAAAAAACACACACACACATCTTGATTAACTTCATAAAACACAGACACACCGAGAAACACATACTGTGCAATTTATCCGAGTCAGTGGCGATAGTTTCGTGAAAGTCTGTGCCGATAGTTTCGTGAAAGGAAGGCCTATTGACAGAATCCGAATGCATCTGTAGGAACTCTTGAATGGCAGTGGAGGCTCGATCTCTGATTGGCTGAACAAGTGTCTCCAGAGCTTCGGCATCAGCGCTGCGGACCCGCCCACACAATTTCTCCATCTCCCGCAGGTTAGATCGCAACTGCTACAAAGAGAAAAAAGAAAGTCTGTGTGATAAGTGGATCCATGATTTTATTCAAAACCTCTATATAAGCATGTTCCTTCTATACAACATTGACTTGTTCATTTGAGCAGCAAAAATGTGGTACATAATACGAAATATATAACACTCTGAATGATTATGTCACATTTCTTTTCTTTTTTTTGCAAGTTATGTTTTTGGTCTTTTTGTGCCTTTATTTGATAGGACAGTAGAGATTTTGACAGGAAAGCGTGGGGTGGAGAGAGAGGGGAAGGGGATCGGCAAAGGAACTCGAGCTGGGAATCGAACTTGGGTCGCCGGAGGCGTAGTTGCGCTATATGTCGGCGCGTTAACCATGGGGCTATTGGCGCCGACGATTATGTCACATTTCAACACTGTAAAGACCCTGATCCGACCCAGTTCTGTCAAAGATCTGAAACCCAAAACTGCTCACACTTTTTTTCACTCCATGCAAGTACAACCAAAGATACATTCTCATTCACTGACAAAACTTTAAGTTCTTTACTTTAAGTTTAAATATGCCAACTTTATCACTTTAAGTTTTCAGTCAAAGCTTAAACATGTTTGTGTGAGTGTGCAAAAGTTGTTAAAATTAAAAATATTAATATTTATAACAAACACAGGGTTCCCACACATATTGACCAATGAATTTCCATTGCTTTCCCATGCCCTTTACAGTTGTTCATGATTGATTGCTAGATTTATTTTAAATAATTATAATTTTTCTTGTCAAAGCAGTCTCAAATAGACTCTAAACAGACACACACAATCTCACTCTCACAAAGAGGTTAATACTATATTTCTACATGGAGATGAAAGGGTTTTGTTCAAACTTTTTCAATTTATTCAAGTTTTCTATAAGGATGAGAACCCTGTAATGATTTATTTTCTCATTAATTCCAAACCAGATCCTGACGAAAACCAGAAGTTATAAATAAAAAAAATAAACTGGTGCTTTGACAGGTCCTGTCAGCTCACGTCTGGAAGCAAACATCTAGCAGGGATTACAGATCAATTCATAAGTATTGAACACAGAGGTCAAAGTTAACAGCCGGCCAATCAAAGTGTTCCGCTCGACTGCACTCATTTCACACTCTGAATAATCATCCTAAGGATCCTCCCTCTTAATTGATTCACACACACAGAGTGCTAAACATTACTAACATATGCAGCTGTGGAAAAAAAGTTGCTGCCTTAAATTTAAGTAAAATCAACTTGGATGTTTAAGTCATTCCAACTTAAATAACATTAAACTGATTTAAAATGAGTTGAATCTTGTATAACTCATAAAAAGATGCTGAAAATTGCTTAACTTATTTTGATGAGTTAAAGCAATGTAAAAACATATGTTGTCATAACTTATTTATCATGTGTTTTTTTTTTTACAGTGTAATAAAGGGTGGGGAAACCAAGGATCTCAAAGACAGCCTAAATAAATCTTCATCTGGGTCGACACACTCTACTCTCCCTCTCAATCCACCTTCTATAGTTGTGTGATGAGAGCAATCTTAAGGGTTTTTGCTCTCTTTCTCTCTCTCTTTCTGTCCCATGGGAGCTACTTTAACAATGTCTGTCTTGTTTCCTTCTATTGTCAGTCGTCCACATCGCGCTGACACAGAAACACTTGCAGGCTCTCACACACTCTCTGCAGTGGTGGACACAGGAAAGCTCTCTGACATCTCTGGGGGGACCAGACCTAGGTGCTAAGGTCAAACACACACACTCACGGCACACAACACACTCCAAGGACTGCCCCGGGAGAGACGAGGACAGACTCTGAGAGACATTAACACACAGGTTGCATGCTTGTCTGGCCATTAGGAAGAGAAAAGACATCATACGTACACCATACCGTACACCAGAGACCTGAGTCAAACATTACTTAATATATCTAGACACACTCACAGCTGTATCAGAACAGGATGACAGCATGATATGAGATCTTTTTATTATGCTCAGATACATTTGTGGATGCATAGATTACTTTGCTTTCTTTTAATCTTTAGTTTAGCCAGGATCAAACCTGACCAACATGATGACTTAAAAGAGACGATTTATTTATAGCACACGTTTCTCACACAAATCCACTGACTTCAGAAGACATGGAATACAGTGCACGAGAAGTTTGAAAACCACTGTAGCTCAGACATCTTGCCTAACATCTCCTTTTGAATTCCATTGAAGAATGTCATACAAGGTGAATTAAAGATAACAGAATTTTCATTTTGGGCTGAACTGTGCCCATATGACGTGAAGATTTATTATACAATTTAACCATAGCAACAGCCTGTTGCATCACTAAGAATGTTTTGTCCAAGCAACATTCCACAGTGCCTTGTGGCACATGGGAACGTTTTCAAACCAGTGCACTACCCTGAGAACATCAACAAAACCAACAATAAAATGGAAAGATATTTTCTGTGAACTGAAACAACACATATGAATAAACACAATCTGCAGCCAAGTTCATCCATGCTGTCAGTGGTATTTCTCCCACACTTTGCGACCATGACTTTAACATATAATTGTATATAATTTTACATAATATAGAAGAATATATCATTTTATAGAGCCTGTACTCCCAAGAGTAATTACTAGCCAGAGAAATACTCAAAATGAGCATATACAGCTTTTCAAAAGTTTTAAAATGGTTTTTAAATAATTCACACAATCATGCATTAATTTGATCAAAAATACAAAAACTGTAACATTGTTTTTTTTCAGTAATAATAACAGTAATACTGTTTTCTATTTTAATAGTTTTTCAAATGTCATTTATTCCTGTGATGGCAAATCTGAATTTTGAGCATCATTACTCCAGTCTTCAGTGTCACATGATCCTTCAGAAATCACTCTAATTAGCCGATTTGCTGCTCAAGAAACATTGTTATAATTGTACATTATAACATTATAATTAGAAATGTTTTACTGCCACTTTTAATTAATTTAATGTGTCCTTCCTGAATAAAAGTTTTAATTTCTTCAAACTTTTGAACAATATTGTAACTTTCACAGTGTATATTATTGAACTATAGATAAAAAAAAAAAAAATGTACTTCAGGATTTTATTAATTGTCATGATTTCTGGAAATCTGGATATTCTCTGAAATATTCTGGCTTTCATGTTCAGGCATGAAGTGTTGTCATTCAACACCAAAACACTGCTGTAGTTATCACCGCCAATCATCACAATATCCCATAATTTCCCAAGTTTTTCATTTATGTTACACTTTTGTTATACCTGGACAGTGCGGCTGGAGTTGATGTGCTCTTGGTGCAGTTTGTCCCATTGTCTGTTTCTCTGAAACTGCAACAAAGAAGCACAATTAATTCATTTCACAGCTTTAACTATTTATGGACGTTTAATAAAGTCTCTTCATGATCACAGCCTGGTATTTCACAATAATCTAGGTTTCCATGGCTATGCAAGACCTCCCAATACCCTGTTATCCTATTATATGTTGCTCAAGCAGACTGACTGGGAGAGATTTCAGATACACCATGAGATCTTCAGCACTCGACTCCCTATGGTGACCGCACACACAGACACATGGCTCTCTCTGTTGACCATATGCTGGGCTTTGCTGATGCTGTTCATGTGTGAGTGTTTGTACCTTTTCTATGTTGTGTTGGTGCTTGTGCAGTCTCTCCAGGTCAGTGGGGATGGCCACTTTAATGAATTTCAGAATGGGGGGCTCCAGGCGCCGGAGTGGAAGCTTACCAGCTTCCTCCGCCATCATGACTGTCTCTTATGACCTCTCTTAAAAGGTCACAGGCTTTACACATCCATTCATACTCAGTCTTGCTCTAAAAGAGAGTCATATATTATATTAAATATATAAAATTGAATCTTTATTACATTTTAAACATTTCATTAAACATTATGGTACTTTACAATAAGGTCCCATTAGTTGGCATTTGTTAATGCATTAACTAACAATGAGAAATGCATTTGTTTACAGTATTTTTTCATCTTTGCAACTGTTCATTGATAGTTCATGTTAACCCAGGTCTATTAAATAATATTAACAGATATAACTTTTGATTTTAATAATGTAATAGTAAATCTTAAATTAACTTAGATGAATTAATGTTTCAGAAGTAATTTTCATCATTAGTTCATGTTAACTAATGTAGTAGAACTGGAACCTTATTGTAAAGTGTTAGCAAAATTATTAATAAAAATATTATTGAAGATAATACAGGATGAAATATAAATATTAAGGGATTGTTCTGAAAAGTTTTTCTCTATGAGAAAGTAAAATAAAAGTGCTGGGACGTTATCATCGTATAGTTGTAGCATCAGTTGGTAATACCATGGTACTTTGATATAGGCGATACCACTGATGTTTGGTTTGTCCAAAAATATGTCCAAAAACACGGTATTATTATTACCATGTTATATGAGCAGAAGAAGACATGGTAAAAGTAACACCACACAACATTTGATACTAAACTGCAACTGTCACATGTAAACATTGTCAGCTGTCAAAAAGACCACGTTTAGCGAGATCAGTCTGTTAAACTATCAATGTTAGCTGACAAAACGTTCATTTTCTCATATTTAACATTTTACCTTTAATAATCAATAATAATAAAATCCCTAGGGCAAACAGATGTGTATAAGTTCAGCTAGCTTGCTACACTCCCTCAACAGAGAATTAATTTTTAGCTCTGTGATAGTAAACCACATGAAACTGCCGTCTACAGTTTCACAATAACTCTTTCCTTACCTGTCGAGAAAACGGTAAACAGCGATGTGTCGGTGATTTTAGTCGCTGTCATCAACTTTGTTTTTGTAAACAGTGGTTTCGCTTTGTGCTGTGTGCAACGACAAAATGTGTCCGACTATGCGGAACTAATAATGTTTTAAAGGAGTAACCGTGCTGGGAAATTAGATGTTTACTACCATCCACTTTACGAACAAGCAATGTTTAGTTACGAAAATACATTTGGACTTTTAAATATGATATATGAAAGTTAAAATTTGGATTTCAGGTCTAATTTTATTATAGGCCTATATCACTGTGCATACGTCCAGTGTTAACTTTAACTTGACATTTCTCTTTTTTAGAGATAACACTAACGTTGTATAATGTTAAATGAAATGAAGAAATCTATTTGAGGTAAAAATATGAGATCATTGTAAAAATATAAACTTCTCACCCAGTGTTGGAGGTGTGGAGTTCTAACATACTGTCCTTCTGATTCTAAGCTGCCCCCAGAAAATCTTCCTACAAATCAATATGTTCAATGAGTTGTGTAAAAACGCACAGTAGGCTACATAACTGTTGCCATATGCCAGGAAATTCTTAAACAAATGTTTGTCCAGAGGTTTGAAATGAGGAGGTTATCAAAACATGATTAGATAATGATTATAGAATTGCATCACCAAGTCACAGGACTTTGCAGACACAATTCCAGGCCTTTTAAGCATAGTGTATACATCTTCTGTGTATGCAAATATATTAGGACCTTATAATTAAGGTTCAGACACACAAGGCACACACCTGCTCTTTCCTCAGCCAATGATCAGTGTTTCCGGCTTTAGGGAACACCAACGGATTAGCCACATGTGAGCA
The DNA here is from genome assembly GCF_951802725.1 of Rutilus rutilus. NCBI lineage: Eukaryota > Metazoa > Chordata > Actinopteri > Cypriniformes > Leuciscidae > Rutilus > Rutilus rutilus. The sequence continues at coordinate 21,768,186 of NC_140230.1, read as the reverse complement.
CTGAGATCCAACCAAAGCCCACTGTGTGCTCCCTCCCTCCCTTCCATTCTCTCTCTCCCATTCTCTCTCTCTGGGAATCTTTATTTCGGTATCTTCCAAAGGCTTTTTTGAAAAGCTCTGGCTTTATGGGTTTATTTTCCAGCCACACACATAGCACACAAAAAGAATGACATATAAAGAGATGTAACCACCATTTCTGTTTATAAAGAACCTATAAAGAAATCACCCACACAAACAGTCAACCAGCGTGAAAAGCCACAGTGCAGACAAGTTTCATAAGCTTCTTTTACAGGTAAACCACCATATCTACATGAGTGATAATCACTCCTCTGCTCTCCAATTGACTGATTACTCTCATAATAATACAAAAAAGTGTTTAGTATTTTTATTTTTATTATTGTATTCTTAATGTATTTTGTATAACCTACATATAATAGAAATATGCATTTATTATTTATACATTATTTATTATTTTGCGTGTGTGTGTGTGTACAGTATATACCATTAAAAATGGTGGAGTCAATAAGATTTGTTTAAAGAATGCGTTAAAGTGATCAAACATGACAGTAAGTACATTTATAATGTTAATTTTTTTTACATATTTTTTTTAAAAAAGCTGTTCTTTTTAACTTTCTGTTCATCAAAGAATCCTGAAAAAAATTATCATGGATAGATCAGCATATTAGAATCATTTCTGAAGGATCATGTGACCCTGAAGACTGGAGTAATGATGCTAAAAAAATGCTTTCCCATCACAGCAATAAATTAAATTTTCAAATATATTAAAATAGAAAAGAGTTAATGCAGATAAATGCAGCTTTGGTGAGCATTAGACACTTTATTAAAAAAAAATGTTTTACCAAAAATATTACCAACCCCAAACTTTTGACCAGTAGGGTGTGTGTCTATACACAGTACAATATGCTTACACAAATGTGTGATCTTAAATATCGATAAAACTTTGATTGAGCAAAGACAGAGAAAAGAGAGCGTGAGACACATAAAGGCAGAGAGAAGGAGTGGGAGGATGGAAAAAAACTGAAATTGCTTGTGGTGGAATCTGAAAGGGCTTTTGAGGTGGAGAATCTGAACCCAACAACCTGGCATGTCTGCAGTGTGTTCAGCGAATCAGTCTTAACTTTTGACAAGAAGCAGCGCTCTCCATCTCTCCAGAATGTCCCTCCCCTACCGGCCGAGGGGGAGTCCCGCTGTAGCAGGGTAATACCATGTGTCTGTGAAGGGACCCATCTTCATCATATCACCATCATCTTCACTTGAACCCTAAAACTCAAAAGGCCAGACCACATTATTTCAGATGAGATTAGAATCTGGAATACCCCTCACAGATTAAACAGAGCAGTGCAGCCTACACTTAAACTTCATGCCAAAACAAAATCTATTAGAACTAAATGTTTACATTTTCTGAAGAAAATGCGATTGGTGTTTGCCTGTGCCACGTACAGTGCTGAGGTGTTTTGCCATGCATTCTGAGTGGTTGTCCTTGGTGCTGCAAAAGGGTAGATTACTGTACCTGTGATCTGCAACTTTTAGATATGGCTCAGGTTTCTTTCAACGCAATTCTATTTGATCTTTTGCCCACTTTTTCATCTACTAGAAAGTCTTTCATGTTGACCATCAATTTTATGCAATGTCATAACTGGTTTTTCAGGGTGTGAATTCAATATTACAGGTCAATATTAAGATTAGAATTAGAGGTAGAGTTAGAGCTTTTGTCAAGAGTTTGATTATCTTGTTCAATTTAAGACCATTCGAATATGTTATCTCCATCAAGCAGTATTAATACATTTATAAAAGTTTTTTTAATATAAGATTTGTCAGGTAATCTTGTATTTAATAAACCTTTGTTTTATTTCTTTATTTTTCATTTCATATTAGAATCAAGCAGCATCAATAAATAACCTGACAAATCTTTTATTTAATAAACTTCTCTTTTTTTTTTTTTTATATATGTTCTATAGAATGATCTGAACTAATGCAAATGTGCTCTTTGGCATTAGAGATGATTTGCATGTGTGTGTGAGCCCCGGTCCCCCTCTTCCGCTAGAGCTTTGTTTCCAGTCTCCACAGTGTGAGTCCAGCCCTGCTGATCCCCTCAACACCCTCGCTAACAGCCAATCAATATATCATGAGCCACACAAACACGCCACACCATACTTACAGGGAAATGAGGAGTGTGTGTGTGTGTGTGTGTGTGTGTGTGTGCCCCTCCCCTGCAGCTCTAATACAGGGTTTTAATGAAGACTCCAGGGGGGTCGGCTACCTGTCACTCTGATTCGATCTGCCCTCCTCCAGACTGACAGCTTCACCAACCTACCATCCACCTGTCTTAAGTGTGTGTGTGTGCCAACGTGAGAGTGTTTATAACATCCTCTGAAAGCTTGATATATGTGTGTGTGTGCTATAGATTTCACAAATAATTATACATAATTAATTATATGTATTATATATTTATTAAATACATATTATAGTTATAATCAATATCCTCCGATTACATATGTCCTCTCTCTCTGTGTGTGTGTGGTCAAGCCTTTTCTTACTATCTCTTAGTAATTGTCAAAACAATAAATAGTGTGTGTGTGTGTGTGTGTGTGTGGGTACGTTTATGTGCATGTATGCCCATGCATGCTCAGCTTTGCTTTCGACAATCGAAGACAAATTAGAAGGGTGATGGAGGAAGACAGAGAAAGAGCAGCCGTGTCAGTGTGCATGTGTGCGAGTGCGCCTCTGCACCGAAATGTCACAACATGGATCGATGGGGCTTAACGAGGACCGCGGGCCTGATGTGGTCAGAATCCCCCAAAATGATCTGAATCCATCCCCGAGCTCAAGCTCATAACTGAAGCTCAATGCAGTGGGGACCTTGACCAGAACCCCCCCCCCCCCCCCCCCCCATAAACATATTAGGGTACTTGATGGTATTAGACAGTAAGGACACCTGGCACATCAACGCTTTCTGAACTTTACAAAGGGGGAGTCCCTCGGCCTCATCCTGAGTCGCAGCAACAAACACAAGCTTCAAGAGAAAAACACTTCTGACGCTTATACACTGAGGTGAACAGAAAAACGACACTTCCACTCAAATAATCAGAAGGTTTTTTTATGATTTCAAAGTGCTGAACAGAGCCTCCAGTGAACCAAAGAGAAAAAAAAACTAAACAAACCAAAAGAGACATTGAAAAACATGTTTTTTTTTTGTTTTTTTTTTCATGTTTCTTCTCCAAAAAACAATGCACAACTTGTACCACAAGATTTGAAAAAGCTATCAGATAAAAACACTTCAAAATATTAGTTTTGTATTGTGTATATATATATTTATATATTTATATAATTTGTACTTTCTCATCTGTTCAAACTGCTGCCATATGATAAAGTAAGCGAGAACGCCCAGTCAGTACGTGTGTTCAAGCCCTTGTTGAGCCGGCAGTCTTTGCAAAATAAATACAAGCACAGGCGAGAAGGAGAAAACCATGCATATAATCCGTTTTTTACTTTTTTTTTGTACATATAAAAGACATTTTTGCAACAATGTCCTCCATATTAATAAATGGCGAAGACAGTATAAACATACAAAAATGAGCATGAATGCGGAATGTTTCATTCCTTCCATCCTCTCTCTGCACCTGCATCTCACCGGCCTTCTCTTATCCTCCTCCTCTTCCTGTTTTTTTAAGTGCTCAAAGCCCAATTCTATTCTTTTTAGTCTGTTATCCTAATGCTAAAATCCCTTGGTTTTTTCTTCTTCTTCTTCTTCATAATAATAATAATAATAATAATAAAAACTAAAGTAATTTCAAGTCTGTGGAACTTCGTCATTAAAAAGTTAGTGCGCAGACTGGGCTAAATCATCTCAATTGAAACCGTTACCTTACAAGGCGAGTCTTAGTATTAAAATAATTTAGAGTTTGAAATAGGACTGGAACAAACACACACACACTCCCTCGTTCTCTCTTCTCTTTCTCGTCGTTTACAATAGCACTTAGTAAATTGCACTTGTTTGCAGGTTTTGGGGGTGCGATCAACTGTGATTCTGGACATTAATGCACTCTGTCGTTCTGTCTTTTTGGCGAAAGCCTCCCTCAGAGACACTCCTACATGTTTTCACACACACATCCACTTCGTTTCTGCCAACGACAGTTGATATGTCATAATCTGGCATCTGAAGATGGCGTTTTGGATCCGTGTGTATGTGTGAAAGGACAGTTCGCGTGCTCTTGTGTGTCTGTGAGTGTATGTTTGTGATGAACACAACTGCTGTCATAGAGGTGGATTGTGGTGGAACTTTTGGACCGCCTGCAAAGGAGCCGTGAAGTGTGCGTCCTCACACGCACGCACACACTTACACACATTCTCACATCGTAATACTTCTCCTGACGTGGCACACTGAGCTACGGGCATCGCTCTCATTCCCAGTGCGTGTTATATCAGATAAGCTCAAACCCTGCCTCGTATCTACACTATCAGGCGCAGAGCAGAGATTAAAAGCGCTTATATGATTGGTTTCTCCTCAGACACGTTTGCTTCCTGTGAGGATTTGGGGACTCATGGGAAATCGAGTTCAGTATCACTGTTAGCTACTGGCTCTGTCCCTTCCCAGGGTGAGTTTATAGCCGCTGTGGGCGTGTCTGAGTGAGCTTGTGGGCGTGTCAGTGGTCTGCAAAAGTGGGCGTGGATATCAATAGGGCAAGGTGTCCAGAAACCTATCGATGAGTGGCGGGGGTGAGACCAGGTCCTCAAGCTTCAGGTAGAAGATCCTCTGTAAGCCTTGCGTACGCTGAGATCGAAGCTCCGCCCTCAAGCCCAGAACAGCTCCCACTGGGGGTGTGGCCTTGCCAGTTGAAGCCACACCTCCTGCGCAAACCGAGCTCAGATGATCTCGCAGGCAGCAGATTAGTTTGGATTGCAGTTCCTCCACTTTTTTGGGCTCCTTCAGACCAGGACATTGTTCTAAAATGAGAGGAAAGAGCGAGAAAGAGGTTGAGTACTTTTAAGCTCATTTAAGTTCAAGCTTAAAATGTCACTACATATGCACTACTGGGAGAAAAGAAACATCCCATAAAGACACACGACTTACTCTTTCACTTTGTATTACAGTAGCAATATCTGTCGTTGGTTTAGCAATTTAGAACCATTTTTTTATTCAGATCCGGTCCCATTTTTGAAAAAGTACCGAATCCAAATGATTTTCTTGACATTTAGATCACTGATGCTGATGAATCACTAAACATATTGAGAGCCTAGTGCAGTTCAAATCATGAACAAATGACATACTCTCTCTATATATAATTACATATTACATTCAATTAAATTTATATTAAATATTATTAAGAACTATTTTTTTCTTATGATTCTCATCCCTAATCAGCAGTCTAGTGTGACTCTCTATCACACTTCAAACAACTCTGAGTGTAAGTGCCTTCGGTATGGCTTTAGAACAGAGGAAGTGCAAAGGGTGCTGGCTTGCTTTGGATATATCTATGCGTGTGTGTATGTGTGTTCCAAATCTATGTCTAGAGCTGCTCCATTGTCACTGCATTCAGCTTACGTGCTCTCTCACTCTCGCTGTTTTTTTCCCTTGCTTTCACTGTCTCTCCCTCTTTCCTGGGGGATGATCGATGGCACTCTTTCACCACAGACACTTTTAGAGGGTCGATAGACTGAGTGGAGGAGTGGAGAGAGAGAGAGAGAGAGAGAGGTAGGGACTACAGCTCTGCTGAGTAGCACTCAATTCCTCTACAGAGTTAAGTGCTGCTCCATAGGGGCTAACACACACACACACACACACACACATTCCTCTGTAGATTGTGGCAGAGAAAAGGGAGGTGAAGATTGGGCGCTGGGTGGGTGACTAAGTAAATTGATAAACATATATACACATATAAATCTTTTTCATTTTTAAATCATTAGTTTCGTTTCCTTGCGGTCTTTAATGTCAACATGAGAGCAAAATGGTTTCTATTTACTTTCTTGTTTTTATTGTGAATTATTCCAGATTCCAAAAAATCTTTTATTTTTTACTTTAATCAAAGTGTATTATCTTGCATTTCCTCTGAAACGATTCTGCTTTTCCATTAGCGTCACTTTTTTCCTAATTAAATATGCAGATTCAATGTTGCATTACAGAAGTAATAGAATGCGATAATGTAATTGATTATCTTTTTTAGATTTCACATTGTTTAAATGTTTTACGTACATTAGCATGTTTCCATTCAAGCTGTGAATTTACTTTATGTGAGAAATCTGATATATCAGCATTATATTTTCATCTCTGAGCGAATTATTCATTCACATGATTTGAATTTATGTGAAAATCTGAATATTGCAATATAAAAAACAGTGTTTCTATCCCGTGTAATATTTTCTTCTCTAAGAGAATTATTCAGTCGTGACTAGCTGAATTTCATGCGAAAAATCCGGATATTCCACAAAAAAAGTGAATTAAGCAATGTTTCTATCCCATGCAATATTTTCTTATTGACTTTTTTGAAACACATCTATGAATTTATTTCATAAATGTGTTACCATCATAATAATAGTACATTTAAAAAATGTATCCACTTCAAGTAAGCGTTAAAGTTGATGGTAACACTTTGTTTTAAGGTGACGTAGTTACAAGTTACTACATATAGTAATAACAGTAAATTATGCATAATTACAAGTAACTAACCCTAAACCAAACCCAAAACCTAACTGTAACTCTACAGTAAGTACATTGTACTTATTAGTCACCTTAAAAAGCGTTTTTTTATGAATTTATTTTTATTTGATTTGCATCTTTGTGTTTCCATCCAGTACTTTTTATGCAATATTCCAATTCTTTTAATGCTTGCCAGAATGTGCCCATGTTTCTGTGTGTGTGTGGTGAAAGGTGTGTTGGTCTGTATATAGGTCGACCTGCTGTTTAGCCTCTGTGTTAATAATGCATGGTAAGACTCGAGCACCTGCTGACCCAAACACACACACTGTCCTACTTTGTCAACCAATAATCAGCTAACTCCACCTGTGCTCATAGAGGAGAGGCACACAAACCTCACACCATCTCTGTGTCTCTGCTGTGTGTGATTAATGGGGGATTATTTCTGCTGTCCAGGTAAACCTAATCTCTGACAGCACCTGCCCCACACCTGTGATCACTGTGACGACTGCTAGCAGCCGGACAAAAGGGGTGTAAATATACAAAAACAAGAACGACAACAGGAAAAAGGAAACGACAGGAAGTGAATGTGTGTGTGAAATGCATAGAGAGTGTGTTTCTGAGGTTGTGTGTTACCTGTGAGCAGCACTAGGGCACACAGGCAGGAGAACGCAGGCATGTCGAGGTTAAGACCCTGCAGGTGAGCGCTAAAGTCTCGGATGGAGTCCAGCCATTCTCCGAAGCCACGCAGACACTGTAGCCGGTGCAGGACCAGGCCCGTGCAAAACACGAACTTCTCGTCCGCCAGTAAAGACCTGAGCAAAAGAGAGAGAGAGAGAGAGAGGGGTTTAGATGAAGAACTGTTGTTATTTATACTGCTTCAAGGTGCTGTTTGAAGCCACGAGTTCAGTTGCCGCCTTTCATCTTTTAATTAATCGCCGTTCTCATTCCCTTCAGAACAGGTACCTGTTTCAATTTAGCAAACCTCTAATTCTGTACGTAGCCACACACGCTATCAGAAAGCACACACAGTCTCTGCTGCGACACACACACACACACACGCTGATTATCACCTCTCTCTGATTCATGTGATGATGATCTGCGCTCCGATTGGCCGCTGAATCTGCGTTTAAGACATACTGCACGGAAACAATTACCATAGCGACAAATGAAAGCCAGTACAGGGAAGAGCACATCAAAGATAGGAATGGACCTAATTATGCCAAGCTTTCCCAATTAAAGCTTTTAAAACATTCCTGAGATTATACTCTTTATTTCTCTCTCTCTCTCCCTCTCTCTCTCTCTCAGCTCTGTCCTTTTTATATCTTCATGGTCTCACTGTATTCTCAGGAAGAACGTTTGAGTGTAATTGCAGCGAAACACCCAAATACTCGCTCTCCACTCATCCATCGCTCTCTTCTTCTTTTTCTTCTCCTTCTCCATCCACTCATCCTCTCTCTCTTTTGGTCTGTCTTCAGCCCTTCGCTCTCAACCCTGCAATTTAGGAAGAAAAACTTCCTCTCTTTTTTCCAGTAGAGTACTGGCTTCTGCTGCGTGAACTGTTCTTCATTAGTCTGCACGAAAACACACACTTGTATAGACGAGGAGAGGAGAAGTAATGGGAAGAGGATGAAGGGAAATACGGCGAGGAGGAATTTTTGAGAGTCATCTTCCGAGTTGCTTTTGAAACCCAGTGGGGTAAATAATCCAAATGTGTGCTTCATTAATGCAGTCTAATGGTTTTACGCCACTACACTTGAATGCATATGTACAGAACCCTCAAACAAGCTGCTGGTGATGTGATAGTGGAAAGCGAGCATCACTTCGCCTTGCCTATTCATTCCAGTACAGCACTTGACGTGAGTACTATGAAGGGCTCTACGCTCTTGTATGTGGGCGTCTGGATTACTCTACATGAAGATGTACATCACGGAAAGTTACCTTGATAACAGCAGCAAAATGTATGCTTAAGGCTCTTAAAGAAACTGTATTTTTAATAAAATTATTGTTAGTTTGTTTATACATATTTATTTTTGACAATACGAGACTAAGTAAATTATGAAAGAAATAAAAATGTAGGGTGAACTATACCTTTAAGATTGATATAGCAAATAAAATTGCCTCTTTGTGTCTTATATCCAAACTTTCAAAGTTCAAACAAAAACATTTGATTCAAAGTGACAGTAAAGACTTTTACATTGTTTATAAAAAAATATATTTCAAATAAATGCTGCTCTTTTGAACATTCTATTCGTCAAAGAATCCTGCAAAAAAGTATCATGGTTTAACAGGTCATCTGTTTTTAACATTGATAATAATGAGAAATGCTTGTTGAGCAACAAATCATTATATTAGAATGATTTCTGAAGGATCATGTGACTCTGAAGACTGGAGTAATGATGCTTTGCCATCACAGGATTACATTAGATTTTAAAATACATTAAAATGGAAAACAATCATTTTAATTTGTAAAAAATATTTCACAATATTCCTGTTTTCAATATATTTTTATCAAATAAATGCAGCCTTGGTGAGCATAACAGACTTCTTTCAAAAACTTTTTAAAATTGCAAGTAAGATAAATCCCAAGTTTAAAAAACTATCCTTGCTTTAAAATTAATCATGAGGATGCACCACTCAGGATCACATGATCATAAACAGCGAAATTACTTTCTTGGATGTATCCTTCACTAACAGGGCCCTTTATGAAGGGTTCAAAAATGCAGTTTGCAATCAGTCTATTATCTACAGTGGCATAGAGAAAGAGGGAAAACAGGAAGTGAGCAAACACAGACCGAGTGAAAGCTCCTCATTATTACAAAACAAAATTAACAACAGCACCCTTGAGGACGGAAACGCACACATTCCTTTTAAATTTGCGTCAGAGCAAGTCGATCTCTTTGCCATCCATCCATTCATTAGCCTCAATGCGGCCGCGTGGTGTGATATGTGCATGTGTGCATTAGTGAGCCACATCAGATTCCATTCTCTGGTGTGTGTTTTAGTGGTGTAAAGTCTATTTTCAAAACATGTGAGAACTGTGAACGTTCGTGAGCGGAAAATGTGCAAGTTCGCCCATATTGTGAAGTCGCCACACATTGTGAGCGCGTATCTTGTAAGTTTTTCGAGTGTCCATGACGTAAGCCCGGATGAATCCCCCCACTTAAATGAGTCAGAACCCAAGTCTGCAGCTCCCTACTGAGGCTGTGACGCCACCACCCACTGCCCTCCCTCCCCGCACCTGCTCCTACACCATCAGAGAGGGAGAGAGAAACACAGAAAGAGCACCAGAGATAGTTCAACAGGGAGCAGCTGAGCTGAGACAAAAAATCCACTTCCTGTTAAAGCAACATCAGAATGTCACTGAGTCACTGAGACACATCCAAACACGCACACTTCTACTAAAAACAACAGGTTACTTCTAGTCTGGATTCAAACTGTCTCGTTCAAACTTAATAATATGCAAGAGTTTGGGGAATGTAAGTAAGCATCAAACAGAGCTGTTTCCACCACACTTAATGTCTTGGGAGGTGCGGGTGGTTAAAGGTGGTTCACCCAAAAATGAAAATCTGTCATTAATTACTCACCCTCATGTCGTTCCAAACCCATACGACTTTCGTTCGTCTTCGGAACACAAATGAAGATGTTTTTGATCTTCTTTCTGTCCCTCCATAGACAGCTACACAACTACCGCTAAACAGAAGTTCAACCGTACTTGCTTGATGCGCGAGAACAAGCCTCTTTGCAGAAACGTGCTGCGTAACACACGAGAATGAAGAATGATGCATTGCACGCCAAACAAACATGCTTGGGCTTCCGTTTACCACAACTGATGTGTGAGTTGATGAATGATTATATGTGAATAAAGCCTAAATTCAATCTGTTCATCAAGCGATCGTGTCTCTTCAGACAAATTTGGACTAAGCCACTCAATTCATATGGATTAGTTTTACGATCTCTTTATGAACTTTTTGAAGCGTCAAAGTGATAGTTACGTAGCTGTCTATGGAGGGACAAAAAGCTCTCAGATTTCATCAAAAAGATCTTCATTTGTGTTCCGAAGATGAACGAAAGTCTTGCGTGTTTTGAACGACATGAGGGTTAGTAATTAATGACAGAATTTTCATTTTTGGGTGAACTAACCCTTGAAGCCAGGCTGTTAACCAATAAACTTAAATAAGTGAATTCCACAGGATCTTCCACACAGTGTCCATAGTAACCTTACAGTGCTGAATAGAGAGCAAGAACACACACTCACGCTCACACACACACACTCATTGTTGCATCGAAAGTCACAATGTAACTAGTAGCGACTGCAGCATATTACACAATATAAATCCTGACAGTGCCTGTGAATGAATTTTTTCACAGTCATTATGAAACTTTACACCTCGATCTAATTTCTAAACCAGAAAGAAAATCCTAAGAGACTTCTACGACATCATTAATAGCAAGTCATAGAAAAGTCTGTCATAGTCTGACAGTTGCTATGAGATATTATGAGTGTAAAGTCAGAGCGTAATTGCTAACTAACGTTTCCTCCCACAGCTGTACCCATTCTGAACAGAACTGAAAATGACTAATTAGGATATTATCACAGGCTTTATTCTCTATATTATATTATACAGAGTATTTGCAAGTGGGCTGGGCAATATAGCAAATATTAATGATATATTGGTGTTAAAATGTAATATTAAGCAACATTGTGAATATTTGGATGATTCTGATGCACTATTTGGCATCTCGGATTCAACTTTAGTAGCAAAAAGGCGATTTAAGTTGAGTTCGTTCCTGTGAATCAGCTCAAACTGTTTGTTTCAGAACAATGACATTAAATATAAATCGTCCTCATATTTGTTTAGTGAACAATAGTAAAGAAACTAGATTTTTTTATCTAGTTGCATTATACATTTTAAATCTACTTGGATAAAGTCACTGAACCTCTGCCTGAAAACAATAGCCTTTTAAACAATATTAGTAAAATGCATAAATATTGAATTATATACAGAATATAATCAGAGTCAGAAAAATACTTGTTTTTTACTTGAGACAGAAAAATACCCAGCTCTATTGTTATGGATGTCTTAGTTGAAGATTGTGTACTTTTGAAGTCAGAGTCATACACTGGAAGTCTACATTAGAAGTCTGTGCGATGTGAGATCTGTGTGTGTCTGCATGTACCTGTTGGCGAGGCGAAGCACAAAAAGCTCAAGGAAGGCAGAGTCAATGAGCAGGTTCTGGTCATTGTGGTGAAGCTCAGAGAATCCAGGCAGCCGTTCGGCCCAACAGCGCGTCACCTCCATGGAGCCGGTTAGCACTCTGTAGAACATCTGGATCTGCTGAGACTCAGATAGACCCACTGGCTCCACCGCACTGAACTACAGGAAGAGAGAGAGAGAAATAAAAATTCCACACAAATCACAATTACTCATTTTCGGGTGATACCAATGGATGGTGAACCCTCTGATTCATTACAATTTACAACCACTATATAATGAACAAATCTTTGCATTTTTAACCATTTAGGGGAAGATGCTGGGTCTTACCCATCATCAGTGACCATCTTTCTCATAGTTCTAAATGACTACCCTCTTCAGTGTGGTTTTGTTTTTGTACATTTTTATAAATTCAAAATAGATGACAAAAGCGTGTCTACAATATTTACTGTCATTTATTGCAGTACACAAAAGTAAAAATCTTTTTAATTGATTGGGAAAATAAAATGTAATAAAATCTGGAATGGTTATATTGTTGTTTGAAAAAGTACAACATTTTGTTCTGTAATTTAAGAATTCATGCATCCAATGGTTAAACAATGATTTGTGAAAATTAGCCTTAATTGATGCAAGTATTTCCCCACACTCAGGTACCTGACTGTAGTCTAGTTCTCGTGGTGTAGATTGGGAATAGGCCCGCACTAGTGCGTTCAGCAGGCTGAGGGGAGGTGATGGGGGCGAGGGCTCTGGCTGCAGGGGACTCTTTGGTTTAGACGGCAAGCGACCTCTCCTCCCCTTAAGGTTGTCTGTGCGCACCACTGTGTCAAACACACAAACAAACAAACACACAGTTTAGACAATGAACACAGATCATATAATACAATTCCACACCTATACTTTTTAACAAAACTTCAGAAGTTTCTCTCAATCCTTTTTCTATTTCTCTCAACAATGCTTGGCTGACCAGTAGGGGGCAGTTGAAAGCTGCACGATTGCAGGTCTTGGAGAGAACTGGGTGAGCGAACGTGAGATGTAATAAGAACAATGCATGTCTGTCCTAATCACCGGCCGAGGTGGTTAAGATGATCTAACGTGTGATCTTTTTAAATAACATGGTATTACCATGTTATTGGTATAATACCATGGTACATGGTATTCATGCTTAAATTCTACAAGAATTAAATTTCCCCGTGAACACGTTAGCTTGTGACTGTCCTGTGTGTCGTGTTATTACCGGTTCTGAAGCTGCTGATATGCTGTGATTGCAGAGGCGAAGCACTGCCGGTAAACACCTCCATTAGTTTAATTCATGCATTCATACTAAGCAACCAAACCAGCCATGCGCTGAATTTGTATTAATCCACGCTGCTTCTTGAGCGTAGTGTGTGCATCTGAGGGTTTTAAGTCATTAAGATAAAGAGGGTCTATCTCCTCTGCATCAGTCTCTAACCAGAGGTCCAGCCGAGGTCATATACACCAGGGCCTATTGTGTGATAATTGTTTTGAGTGGCTTGGCCAGACACATATTATAGGTGTGTGTGTGTGTGTGTTCGATACCTTCTTTCACCATGCCTACACTGAGACACTTCTGGAAGCGGCAGTACTGGCAGCGATTTCTTCTCCTTTTGTCCACAGGGCAGTTTTTACTGGCCAAACACACGTACTTTGCATTCTTCTGCACCGTCCTCTGCAGCCACCGACAATAAAAAGAGAAAAAGGAAGGAGAAGAAAACAATAAGATAACAAGTCTAAACATTTCATTTATTTAATTTGATCCCGTTTTTGGCTAAGAATTAAAAAAGAAGCTTGCAGGTCAGATTTTAATTACAATGTGAAAAAGCTCTGGCTCCATCAGGATAATTAGATAAAAATTAATTTCCCAACATGCCTTGCCTGCAGGAGGGACAATTTTATTAGCGCAAGCCACTGACAATGAAGATCAGTGCAAAGCGTGCTGAGGCCGCTCCCGCGAGACATCCCGGGCCGCGTGATAAAATTGTTTGTGAAACTCGCGGGTCAGCTCACGGCACCTCGGGGTTTTGGAGGATCGTGCCTCTGCAATAACCCCCCCTGGAGTTGTTTTCTCCTCGGCTGGATATGCACGATTATTACTGACCTTATTAAAACAAAATAAAAATGATCTGCGAGCACTCCCGCCGCTAAAAACAGTAGAAAAGAGGAAAAAGACTGAATAAGCTTCAGGTTCAGACATCAAATGCACGTGCTACTGCTGAGCCAAAAGATTAAGCACTTGCGTGAGACCAGTAAGTTCTGCGGTAATTAATGTAATATCCAAAACAAACAAAAACAATGCTTTAACAAGGTACAACTGCAGTCAATTTAATAGTACTAAAGCGTACATCAACAATTCTGGTTTCATTGTGCAGTTATTCAATTAGCAAGGCTGCTAGTAGTTAAACTGAAGTGGGAAACATAGCCTTCATGATGGTCATCTATGAATTTCATCATCTTCTTTTTAAAACAGTTTTAAAACAGTTTAATACTAATATCTTTGTTTATCAAGTGACTAGCGGCTAATGGCTAGTGGCCCACTCAAGTTTTTTGTCATGTATTTTTCAGTTTAATCTCACTTTCATTTTTGGTTTTTATTAAAAAACACTTTCAATAAAAACTATAAAGAAACATCATAAAATACGCAGCTGTTTCCAACAGGTGTAAACGAAATCAACTAAACCACCTGCTTTTCCCAGGAAGCTGGAATTTTACCGTCAGGTGAAGCTAAAACACCCACCCACCCACACATTATCCATGTGATTTGCACGGTTTCTTATATTTCACCTAAATTGAACACAAAACCACAGCAGCATAGCAGAGTGGACTAATCTCCCAGTGGGCACGCAAATGCTCTTGTTTGCTAGGGTAGTCTATACTCGGTTACAGCTAAATTCACACTGATTCAGTAAGACTTGATTAAAATACAACCTGTGGAGCACATCATCTCGAAAAACACCCTGGGCTTAGTCAGAAAAAAGCACCCACCTAGTCGTTTCCCTCTGAACCACATGCACGAGTTACGTGAGTGCAAAACCGGTTCAGACTGTGACAGATTCTGTTCTGTCACAGTCCTCAAAACAAAGGTTTTATTGCTGCAGGAGCTCGCTAGATGAATAGACATCTCATGATGTTCATAAAATTAGATAAACGGCTGTACATATGACGGCCATTAAGTGACTGAAACGTCTTCTGTGTGTGTACGTGCATGTGTATTTGTGTTTATTTATGCTCTAAACGATGTCACAGTGCAAAATTGTCACGGTTACAATAGGTTTCCGACTTTTTTTTTTCAATGGGAAAAGGATATCTGAGGTTATTGTAACTTACGAACACATGTATCAATTTCTCCCAACAAACTAATGGCAAAAAGACCTGAAAAACATACACTACAGTCCTTTAAATATAAAGATTCCAAAAGAGGCTTTTCACGGCAATGCCATAGAAGAACCATTTTTTCTTAACATAAAGAACATTTTAATAATCAGAAGAACCCTTTTCCACTATAAAGAACCTAAAAAGGTGTTAAAGGTTCTTCATGGAACCATAGATTCCAATAAAGAATTAAGAGTCTATGACAAGTGAAAAACTAAAAACCCTACTGTTATTGTCTAACTCCCATCGTTCTCTCATGCAAGCACACAAATATACAAACGCACACACACAGAGCTGTGGTCCAGTGCACAGCAGGGTCCGTAGGGTTGGAAAAGACAAGCAGTTGAGGATTCATGACATGTAACATGTGCTAATGGCTCTGTCGTGTATTAAAACCCCTTAGGGAACCTATATCCCCCTCTCTTCGTCCTCTCCTCCCCTAATCAGAGATGATCAGACTATCTTCTCTCGCCCTCTCCTCTGGGTGTGTAATTAGACGTGTGTGTATGGCTGTTCAATAGGAGAGGTGGAACTGGGTCATCATTAATTGGTTAAGTATGTGTGTCTGCGTGTATTGCTCACTTAGACTGTATTATAAAATGACTATGTCTGTGAATCGAGCACATTTTAGTGTGTTTATTTTTCAGCACTTTATAAATGCCATAATACTGGCACAAATGCACATCTTTGTCGAAACGGTATTAACAAAAGCAAAGCTTAAAGGAAAGTGCTGGAGATGACTTTTAATTCAGTTCCTAGCAGTTAAGAGCTGTTAAACTTTTATTCCAGTGAAGTGGGTTGAATGTGGAGGTTTTGTGAATGAGCGAGCCTGTGCTGACCCTCCATTAGGTAAATATTCAGAATAAATATTCTCACTCGGAGCATGTTATGAGTCACAGAGCAAATTACAAACCAAATAAATGGTGTGAAATTAAGGGATGTGAGCGAGTGAGCAAGATAGAGAAAAGATTTTGCTGGTTTTCATTGTGAAACAGTTTGTATTCAGATGTAAAGTAGAACCATAAGTGAAATGATTTAGTGGCTGTTAATGAAAAAAACTAAAGCCAGGGGGAAAATCAGAATAATTTTAGTGGATAAATGCACCCACATACCATTAGACTTTTATTTTAAGAACTAATGTACTAGAAATCAATGTGCATAAATATCACAATAAACCCTATTGTATAAAAACACATTTATGAAAAAAAAAAAAAAAAAGAGAGAGTTAGCAGTTTGACAAAAGCTATACACTGTCAAACAAAACACCGGCTTGCATTAAAATTCACCAGCTAATATTTATATTGTGAGTTAATGAGTTGCCTGAGATAATTAAATGGTGAGTGTGTTTTGCGAGTTAGGGGTGACGAGTGTGTGAATGCATAAAAAATAAGTATGCTGATCGTCTAAGACTTGCCAATGCGCATATGTCATTGTTTGTGGATGTCATGTGTGTGTGTGTGTGTGTGTGTGTGTGTGTGTGTGTGTGTGTGTGTGTGTGTGTGTGTGTGCTAGTGTTGCAGTAATAGCTACAAAGCCTCAGGCTTACCAACCCCTGCTTTTATTAATTACTAAATAAAAACTAATTGTGAAACTAATTGAAAAGAGGCATAATTTATTTCTGCACCAGACCACAGGCCATTTTCAATTATTTCAGCTCTGCCACTCTCGCTCCTTCACTTTCACTGTCAGTCTTTCAGCACAGTCTCTGTATATTTTAAGTCTTCTCACGGTCTCTGTAATATTAACCTAAGCAAATTAAAAATAATACTTATCCCAAATATGTGAAATAAATGCCAAATATTCAATGTAACTGTTTAATTGAATCCCTATCGTAACTTTCTATGCTACAGACTATCCTCAGTCTCTGTGTGTGTGTGTGTGTTTCTGGCTACAGCTCCAAGCTGCTGTATTTTAAGTGCGCGCCGCTGTCACACCTCTAACTGGTCACCGAGGGAAACGACCCTCACAGACGCCGTGGCAACCGCCGCTCAGACGATTTGTGAGAGCACTCAAAGACATGCACACACACATTCACACTCAGTACACACAAGCCAATGCTTTCATGAAAAGGCTGAGCAAACCTGTCACAGTTGTGCCTCTGAAACTGAAACTAAACAATCTTTCGGATTTTGTGCTCAAATTATTTTCTGTACAGCCTCAAATGCTTCTTGTATATCGTATAGACCGTAACCCCCAACCCCCTCTTCAAAACGAAACAACAAATACACACACATCTCACCGAAGAATCGCTATTCACATGGTGGGCTTTAACCTTGTTTCAAACGCCTGCGGAGTGCGTTACAATGGTTGGTTAACCCTGAGCCTCACACTCAGAGAATGAGGTGCGATCGGTGTAGAGCCGTGTGAGGCTCTTCAGCCAAGAGCTCCTTTCAAATCAAGAACAAAACTAATGACCACTAATGAATACACAATTAACAAACACTACCCTGGCCACACTGACACATAAGAGACACAAAAAACGGACACACACTGTACAATAAAGAGCAAGCACAGCCCTCTTACACTCCATTTAATGACAGACACACTCAAATACACAATGAGACATGCTATTCAAATCAAGCACACACTGAGGAACACGTATCAATCAACATAAACTGCAAACACCCACTTCAGCTTCTACAATACTACAACCATATGCAACACAAAGAAAAAATGTAAAGCATTATGGGAAATCCAAATGAGAGATTTCCTAACTGGTATTTCCTGTCAGTTTCTATTGACCTCAGCTTGGTTACTTCTTTCACTAGTTGAGTTTATTTATCTGTGTTTTAAAGGGATAGTTCACCCAAAAAGAGATATTTTGAAGAATTGTTTTTGTCCAATTAGTGATAGTCAGTGGGGTCTAAAGCAGTGGTTCTCAACCAAGGGCCCACTAGGAACCTCAGCAAACTTCCAAAGGGGTCACAGGAAAACTAAAACGTTTTTAAATGGATAAATTATTATTCATATATTAACTCTAATTTAAATTAAAATGCTAAAAAAAACTTCTTTTTTTTTACCCCTCAATAACTACCATTCTTGAAACTTCTGGAATAAAAAAATAGATCTTGGTTAATTAATTTAATTGATTAATAATCTCAGTTTCAGTTAATAAACAAGTTTGAAAACAAGCTGTTTTGTCATAATTACAGCAGAAGTACAGAAAATATCTTAGAACCACTGGTCTAAAACAACATCAGACTCTACTCAATTTCATTGTATGAAATTTTTTTTTTTTTTTTTTCACATTATGAAAAAAGATTAAAAAAAAAGGGAGTTTTACAGGTTTTCAACAGCCTGAGGGTGCTACTATACCTATATAACTATACCTTTAAAGGCCAGAGTACACATGAGTCACTTATTTTGCAGTGGAATCCTCCTATTTGCAACAAACATAACTGATTCTTTCAGTGAAAGTGTGTGTCAATAAGGATTATTATGCATTTGCAAATGGCATACGTAAATAGTAGTGACAATGTTGGAACTTGGGTGCGTCTGAATCTGATCTGGTTGAGGGTTATTATAAGAAAATGAAAGACCTCTGTCCAGCAGAGATGCTGAATTCTTACCTTAAAAAAGCCTTTGCAGCCCTCACAGGTGCGCACACCATAATGCTGACAGGCTGCGTTGTCTCCGCACACCGCACAGGTACCCTCTCCGGAGCTGCTGCGATTGGGCGGCGATGGCAAACTCTCTCCCAGAAGTTGCGGGCACGGGCCCATGCCCAGAGAGCGGAACGCCAGGCCTCCCGGCTTACCCATGTTCAGCGGGTACATGTGCGAGTGCGAGTGCGTATGGGAGTGCACGTGTGAGTGTGTGTGTGTGTCCAGGCTGGGTGGCACATGTGAAGACGAAGAGGAGGACGACGGAGAGCGTTCAGGGCGCAGCGGAAGGCCGATGGAGGTGTCGTAGCCGCTGGTGGATGGTGGGGCCGTCTGCTCGTAGAAATGAGGGAAGCGAGGGCTCTTCAATGGGCCTTCAATCAAGCAGGGCTGGGGCACAGGGGGAAGACTGTGTTCATCCCACAAGAAAGAGCTGCTGGGTGGCCCGGGGTGAAGCGGCGTGGGGGGCGTTGAAGGGGGCGACTGCTTAAAGTACATGGAGCTTCCAGCTATTGCTTCGTCGGATGCTGCCATGGGTGGGTAAGGCTCCACCTCCTTCTTGATGATAGGGCGTTGAGGAGGGAGTTGATACAGACAGGAGGGTTTCGGCTCGAAGCCGCCCTCCACAAACACATTAAAACTGGGCAGGGACGTAGTGGCGGCGGCCGCCGAGATCTCCCCCCCACCGAGCTCACACTTCGCGTAGTCTGTCGCCATGAGGTCAGCGCTGTAGTCACCATGGTAACCAAAGGACTGGGCGGAGTAGCTGGACCCATGAGGTGCAGGGCCGTACTGGGCCTGAACGCAGGGCATGTCTATACAGACGGGGAGAGAGAAACGAGAAACAGACTTAATGTCTATCATATTGCCTTTTGGATTCATTTTGTCTTCAGGTGTGCAGAAGATGTGATGTCAAACATGGCATTTTGAGTACTGTTCTGTTAGTACCAAGTTAGTAGATAAACCATTCCTGGAAACATGGGTTAGGCCGTGAGCTGGTGGGCACACATGCAAAAATAAATAAATAAATGCACGCCTCATTCATGGCCTGGATTCTCACTTGTTACAAAAAGCAAGTTTTTTTTTTTTTTTGACTTATTTACTTACACTTATATTGTATGGTTTTCTCAGTGGAGCCCAAAGTTATTACAAGTCCATACTATTTTTTATTTTTCTACATACAATGAAAGTTACTGAGGCTGACATGACATCTCCACTGAAGAAATTCATGCGGGTTTGTAACAACATAAGGGTGAGTAAATGATTACAGAATGATTTCTGAACTATTTCATTAATAATGATCCCAATTAATAAAATATTTCCTTAATCTCAGCAGTTTTTTGCTGGATTTGAATGTCATGCCACTCTTGTGAGCAAACACTGTCCAACCCAAGGAGCACACATATTACCTCACAGATCATTCTTTGATTATCCATCAAGTCTTTATATTTCCTCCACTTGGGATAATAATAAATGCATAGATGTAAACATAAAAAAAACTGCACAAAACAATATGCATGTCGTGGTCAGACAGAAAAAGAGGAGTTTAGTCACTTGCTTTCAAAACATAACGCCTACAAGTTTTAATCAAACGCTTTTAGATAAATATGCATCGTTTATTAAATAAATGTGCACCAAGCACCTGTTGAAATAAAATGATCTTATTAAAACCCACGAGGAACTCCCTTGTTTCTGTTAATTAGTAGGCTGTATCCTGAGCCAGCTTTGCGCTCCAGGAAAACCATATTGCCAGCGCGCGCTCTCAAAGTTATATAACCTACAACTGTGCGCCTTGACACAGCTGTTTAAGTGCGTCTGTGCAGAGTTACCTGAGTCCGTGAGGAGATGTGTGTGCGTGTCCTTTGTTTGCTTATTTTCCCTAGGTGGGGAAGTGTAAACAGACACGACGTCGGATTGACGCTGTCGTGTAGTGACTCCGTAATCCTTGTGCCTCCAACACG
Organism: Rutilus rutilus; assembly: GCF_951802725.1. Lineage (NCBI taxonomy): Eukaryota > Metazoa > Chordata > Actinopteri > Cypriniformes > Leuciscidae > Rutilus > Rutilus rutilus. The sequence continues at coordinate 21,747,368 of NC_140230.1, read as the reverse complement.
TCATGTGTGTTTAGTAAAATCAGGAGGCTTATCAATTATGAACGCCTCTTTACCTGTGATGACTCGGACCGGTGTGCGCGCGTTCCATTGCCTACGTAGGTCAATACACAAACGCATGGCATACAGCATCATGGATAACAGTTGAGTTTAATCCCAGTAGACATTTCGGTCACACCACTGGATTCAAATGATACTGCATTGCACATCAACAGACAGAGCTAACCTAATGTTTTTTTGTTTGTTTTTTTACTTTCCTTTGAGAATTGATTGCCTACGTTTTGTTTACTTCTTTGCTATTTATGCAAATTAACAGTGAATTTCATTGTTATCCTACATGGGCCTTTTAATTCTAGTTATAGTAACTTATGTTGCCATATTATTTTTCTCCATGTATGCTTCAATTTTAAATTAGTATGAACCTGCTGCTCTTTGTAGCCTATTCAATTTGGATATCAATAGAGAGTAGGCTAATCGTTTGCAACTAAAATAAACGAAGGGGAAAAAAACTATTAAATGGTGTCCTACATGTTTCAGTGTAGCTACAAATTATTAAATGACTTTCAAGCGTTTAAAGTTAAAAGAATTTCTGTTCTGTTAGGGTTTTCAATTGTGGTTGATCTCGCGCGCAACCCAAATAGTCTTTTAGCGCCCCTAGCGCACAGCTAACCATAAACTAACCTATATTAAAGACGGTTTCAACAAAATAGATTTTTGTTGTGCAAATCTATAATAACGTGATAAATGTTGCCAGTAATTATTTTTTATCCATGTCATAGGCTACCCCAACTTATAATATCCCCAATTCGCGATTTAAGAGAAGAGGTTTACGTCAGAGGTGTTGAAGCGCGGGCGGGTGCGACCGGTGCGACCCCTTCATCATCATGGTCATGGTGACTGAATGAATGGTTTGAAGCCAATCTTTCTCGCGCTGGATGGATCTTTGCAAAAACGAGTCAAACTTTCGTACATCACACTATATGAATAAATATCTTTCAAAATTGCAGTTGAGATATGAACATTTCCTTCCCAAGACAATTGTTTTACAGGACCAGTAGGCTTGTAGCCTAATCTCATTCTCGTTTTACACTTGCAATTCAAATAATAATAATATAGTTTTTACATATTCCCCAAAGTAAAAAAAAAAAAAAAAAAAAAAAAACAAAAACAATCAGCATGCGATATAAGCACAGCTATGTTGATAAACTTGCTTTTGAGTATTTTTGGTATTTGAAGATCGTGTTCAGCTCAAATATGGCAGTTAGCCAATCAAGGGTTGGGTGTCTTTTTTGACACACTTAAGATCAGCTCAAATTATGCAAATCTATACAAATCCTTACACAAAAAACAGGACTTTACTTTCTGCTGATTCTATCTCTTGTGTGTATCCGTTTATGGTTTTATTTGTGCACGTGCAAACCCCAGAGCACGTCGATCCTCTACCTCACTTCCACATTCACCATGATGACATGGATCATAAAAATGAAAACGCAGCCAACATAACGTAAAAAAGTCAAAATATTTAAAAGGTCTAGACCACATAAAGTCATACTGAAACGATGCTTTACAGCTCTAGTGAGTGAGTGAGTGAGTGTGTGTGTGTGTGTGTGTGTGTGTGCGTGCACCAGACAGAGAGCCTCACACAAATACACACGCAGGCTTATAGAAAGCGCTTTAGAGGGATGAAACAGTTTCTAACCTCGAGGTGTGCATTTTAGATGGACAAAATGCAGCTGTTCCAATAACTGTGATCGCTTGTTCATTGTCAGAGTGCCATAGATCTAACAAACAAAAAATCAACGACAAAATAAATAAATAAATAAATGCACATGACACGCTAACCAGTTTGAATTTGCTCTTGAAGCAAACACGCATCAGTGGAACACATCAGGCAGCACAAATTGATTTGCGCAAACTTTCACTTTCTATGCACTAAGACAACATGGACAATGTATTCTAACAGCAGCACACGAGGTTGTTATGATGACCATGAACACAGTGTGTTGTGATACTACTGGGTACAAATATTAAATGAAAGCTACAATATAGATTGCGCTCGTTTCATTAATTGGAACACAAGTGAATGATGCTTTATCTGCCATATAAATGTCCAACCACCATCTGCACGATTAATGTTTTTTTTTATAATAAAATGCAATTTGCTGAGGAATGTTGTACGGAGAAACGACAGTGCCATTAAAAATCAGTTATTGGTCCGGTTATTAGCATTTATGTCCGGGACAATTACAAACACAAACAAGCTCTCAAGAAAAAAAAATAGTTTAAACTACACCATATCAAAACTCTATATTAACTGATTAGCATATTGCTTTACAGACAGACCAGAAAACTTTGTTTTATTACAATTTTAGCAGGTAGATACAAAAGTATATCCCTGAGATTTCCTGAAATTTCCATGTTTCCAAAGTAAGACAAACCAAAGTATAACAGCACGCTCATCGGCATATAGGGTAGGTACTAAAATTAGTAAAATAAAAAAAAATACAAATAAATGTTACTACCAGTCGGTAAATGTGATGTTCTTAAAACTAGAAATGTATTAGCTTAATATAAAAAGTTGAAATATGCAATACACATCAAGTAGCCTAGCCTATGTTTGGAAATGCTCTCCAGAGTGGAGAGAGATTGTTTACAGAGACTGTGGTACCTGCTTGGCCTTTTGCTCGCTGAATCGTGCTCGGTGTCTCGGCTGGAGGCTGCACGCGTCTGGGGTTCGAGGCTGCTTCAGCGCACGCGGCGGGTGAGGGATCCGGGAGCCGGGACTCAGACCTGGGCTGCTGGCGCTCTTCCGAACCGCTGTCTGCAATCGGGAACACAGAATGCTTTAGTTCACTACTACGACAAAAAGTCACACACACACACACCCACTCTCTCTCTCTCACACACACACAAACACAAACAGTGAACTGCAAAATAATACAAACACACTCAGACTTTTCGTATAGGGTAGATTACTTGGGTTAAAATTATTTATAGGCTACTTCAAATACAAGTGTGCAAGCCAATAAGATACCAATACATCCTAAGTCTTAGCAACTACGTTTTTTGTTTTTGATTTACAATAATCTAACCCCTTAAACAATTGGATGCAAAAAGTACTGAAGGAATTAAATGCATTATGGGTTATACAAATTCGTTTACTGGTCATTTGTATATTTTTCTTAAATCAGAAAATCACACTAAACAGTCTCATGAAATGTTCAGTGTAGCCTATGTTAAACGTAAAATACTCCTTAATTCTATTCACAAATACAAAAAAAATTGGCTACTTAGACAAAGTTGTAGGCTACTTGTTTTAGCCTACATAAATAATACAAATACAACTTTGACAACGATTCAATCGCAGCCTTTGGGAACAAACCAACATTAATCAAAAAAGAAAAAACAAGTAGCCTACGAATAAAATTGCACAAAAACTGTCATGTAGCACACTCGATGAAAATAAAAAAACCGACAAGTGAGAAAAAAAAAAAGCATCGAAGACGTGAGGTAATAAACATTGTTTCAGCACAAAAGCACATTGTTTAAAAACTAAATCTCACACATGTCTATATATGCAATATATAAAGGAATATTTCATTTTTTCCTTCTGCTGCTGCATTCGAGCATGAAGATAGAACAGTTCTGGGCGTCTAATAAAAGATCTTTCCATGCAGTTTTTTTGTTCCATTAGCTCAGAATAATAGCAACCTCAGTGACAGTTAGACAATATTCACCTGTGCACTCAACGAAGTCTGACTATCCCCGTCTTCGGTCAAATAAAACCCAAGCGCGCCACCGAAGAGTTTTTAAAAGCGACTAGCGCCCCCTCCCTGACAGAGGCGCGCTCACACAAAGCCAGCCCTCGAAATGAGCACGGTCTTTCTCGTCCCTAAAACTGTCAGAAACAAACCCTAGAAACCTTCATGGTTTGGGAATATTAAAACTGTAGGCACTCATTTATGATTTAATTGACAACTGTAGTCAGGACAATGAAACATAGGCCAACAAAAAAAAATGAATTTTGAGTGGCTTCATAAATAAGCTATTTTATTTCAAACACAGCCTATAGCCAACTACTATGAAGCTGGCAGCTTTCTGTAGACTTTATTATGTTTGTTTTTGAGTTCAACCATTTGTCCTTCTGAGGTTATGTGTGATTTTGACAGAGCGTGCAGGTCCGCTTGTGCCCCGGTAACCTAGAGAACCGCGAGAGAGCACTGAAGCACGCGCTTTGTAGAGGCGCTCCGTTCTGCGTTCAATAAGCGCGCGGGATCGAGGCTTTCCAGCAAACACACAAAGAAAGGGAGAGAGTGGAGATAAAGGGATGGGGAAAAAAAACAAGTACAGTAAATTAGCTTGGAGACGGGATTTGACACCCGATGGGGACAGAGACCTGAGGGAAAGAGACAGAGCATTTACCAGCCTCTGTCTAGGCTACTTCGTGACCTGATCTCGCGTGCTTTGGAATAAAACTTTAGTATACAACTCACTTGGATCACTGCTCTGATCAATGCAAGGCTATTGTCGTATCATATAACCTACCTCTTGGGGGCGGTTCTGTCACCACTCTCAATATTCTGGCAATAGGCTACTGCCAATGAAATAGATTGCCCACTATATTACCATTAAGCTTTACTTTGTCATTAACGTTTATGAAGGTGTGCCCAAGTGTCATTGCAGCGCGTGCTTAGCTGATCTGAAATTCACACCACAAACAACAGTGAAAGAAAGCACTTTTAAAGCACAACAAGAGCGTGTTTCTTGGGTGTATCGGTGTCACTTCATAATTGTAAACACCACAAAGATACTCCCAATATGCCCAGTCACATTGTATAAACTCAGTCATGTTGTCTGTTCAGAAAAGTCTCCTGACAGCAGGGAAACATGGCTTTACAAATATGTTGATAATTAGCACCTTAACTCTGGTGAGAACAAGAGTGCGATAATGGTAAATATAAAACTTTAGTTTTTTTGTGACGACATTATGACTGTTTATATTTGTTTACTGTGCAAATACCTGTTTCACTATATTCGCGCTTGGTCCTTCCGTATTGCTTAAAGACAGAATGAATGAAGCTCGTGTAGTCATCTCATTGAGACGTGGCAAAGCAATATTGATGAGATTAGATCAAACAACTGAAATTATTCTTAACCCAGATACTACAAACAAATAAATAAACATTCGTACAATATTAAGTCACGCTTTTAAGAAACGCGGAGCGCGCGACACTCACTCCGTACTCGGGCGCATCTCACGAGACTCTCTACCGGCCCCGCGCGAGCTCACACAGCGGTTTCACCGAGGTGAGGAAGAGGCATCCCATTTCCATGACAACCTGAGAGAATATTATAGGCTACTTTTCGCAACTTAAATTCGGATTCACTCCGTCCATCTACAATGACATCGCTCGATCACAACACAGTTTATATTTACGCGGTGGGGATCGAACATTCAACAGGTCCGGACAAGAAAGTTCTCTAACATAAAGCCATGCAGAAATATATGAACGGAGACCGCGATACAAATGACAAAAATAAGCCAAAGCATGTTGTCAATTATTTTACATTTCAATGCGTGTGGGCTACATCTATGCGCTTTTTCTATAAAGCGTATTTAATTAAAATTCCCACTTACTTGATTTCTGTTGAGGTTCCGTCTTTACATATGTTTGTAAAGCCCTAATAATTCCTTGTGCATATCCAACAGAAATTTGTCAAAACTGAAAATAGTGGTTGGATGGAAGTTGGTTTTAAAGTCGCAAAAGTTGATGGATTTTTCATTCAAAATATTATTTGACTGATTTTCCTCTTAGCTAAGAAGAAAAAAGTACTCCGTGGTTCTGTCAGCTCCACTATAACAGAGTCGGCGTTAGTAACGGAGAGGATGCGCTGCATGAGCTTAAGTTGCAATGTGCCTTTGTTTATGTGGCGCGCGCTGAGCGAGAGAAAGTCTAATAGCACATTTAAGCGTCTGGCTGTACATAGAGAGCCTGGAATGCGTTACGTCAATGTGACGCCATGGGAGAGGTGACGTCGGCAGGCTGCACTGTAGCGCTCCCCCGGCCTCGCTTGTACAGTATACACATAAGCCGTACAGTCCATGCCAGGAGAGAGAGAGAGAGAGAGGAGAAGTTAATCTTCTGACTCTTTGTCAGAGGTTCACTGAAATCAAACGGTAGGGCATGTTGTCGATTAGGCTACTTACTAGTGGAAATTAGCGCAATAAAATGTCATTCGTGTCAGAATAATTCCAGAGCTGATGAAACTATTTTAAATCTCCTTATTTTGTTAGCTGGCACCGATTTATAAAACGAGTTGATTGATCATAGCAAAATGCACATAAATGCAGACCTCTTAGTTTTTTTTCCACTATATTAAATAATCACTGTAATCATATTGTTAGTGACAATACACGTTTATTATTATTATTATTATACGTGCGCGTGTGAACTTTTACCTAAAAAATATTTGTAGGCAAGCTTCCATTGGACAAGCAGACTAGCCCACAAAAAAGCCATTTTTAATGTCAGTCACTTGTCAAAATTTCTATTTACCTCAATGCAAACAAAAATGTCATGAAATAATGAAATAGAAATTATAAGGCTGTGAGTTCAGGTGAATTTAAAACCTCAGAGTGCTCCCGCCGTGCTCACTAAACAAATGATTAAAAATAGCTAGCGTACACCATACTTTAAAAAAAAAAATCATCAACAGCCAATCACAAGACGCGTAATTTCTTGGCCACGTTCTAATTCTGGCCAATGATCAGCTCCCGGAGGCGGGGTGAGGACTTGACGCACTGAGGCGCGTGATTGACGTAAGCAATGTTACTAAATTTAGCAGCGGTGTGAGATAGCAGATCCTTCATTCATTGCGTCGGGGCGGATCCGTTTATTTTAGACATTTGATTGTGTTCCAGCCAATCCAAATATAGTCGTAGACAGGTATTTTTAGCGGAAGCGTGTCCCCGTTACCTCTTACCAGGGAACAACCTTATGATATCCCCATACTGTAATGGGAGAAAGTAGAGAACCGATTGCTTCGGGTAATTTTTTCATTCTAACCATGTTGTTTAACTCGCTTGGCTCTCCGGAAAAGCAGGATAGTGTGAGTTCGGACGTCCTGAGGATACTAAACAGGTTTCGGTTGTTGTAGCCTACTAAATGTTTTGTTGATAGAAAGTGGTTTAAAGGCAATCGTTTAAAAGAAATAGTTCGTACTTAGCTAAGTCTCGCGACAAAATATCACGTAGCAGGAATAGTCGACAATAGACCACATGTGATTTTAAATCTTCCACAGCTCACGAAAAGCTGTTGCAAAGAAGTTGTAAATAAGGCTGTTCTTGCTAAGCACATACACCAGGGTCTATATCTGAAAGTAAAATGCCTGGATACATATTCTTCCATTTTGGAGCGAGCAATTGGCTTGTGTTTGCTTGTGATATTTGTTTGCCAAAATAAAACTCGTTTATACTTTGACCATTTCCCAACTTCAAGAAGTGCAGTAGTTCATCACGTGGTCTGTAGTTGTGGGGAATATGTTCCGCGTCGCGAGACGTTATGGAAATGGTGCGCGCGCGGAGGAAACTCGTTTCTTTTAACGCTGCTGCTTTGCCGTCACGGGGAATCCCCTCTCCGTGACCTTCCCCCGCCTCGTCTTTACACACTGGAGCGAGTGAACCGGGTCAAGTGATATTAGCCTCGTTTGTGACAAGACAGGTTCTGCTTGGGGTGGTTAGAGACAACTAGTTAACCTTGCAAAGAACCAGAAACTGGCTCAGTATTTACTGGTAGCCTATAACATATGTGCAAAAGTTAAAGCTGAATGAAAGAGATAGGCTATAAGCTGAAAACAAAGTCATTGTGAGTGTCATAAAAGTACCTGATTTGGGAAAACAGCTTTTAAAAAAGGAAATATCAGAGAATTTAAAATTTGTGATTTTCAGTTTCAGAAAAAAAGTATAGCAAAAAAAAAAAAAAAAAAAAAATACAATGCTGTAAATGACTGTAAAAGTCATGAAAATGAATTGGTCAAAAGGTGTGGGGATGTTCTGTCTTGATAAAGGCACACTTCTCAGATGTTTACTTTTTGTACATTGACATTGGTCTAGAAAATAAAATAAAGTTCTTGACTGTGACTATAAGCAATTATTACAATATGACCTTTTCTGTATTTGCAACTATAAAGGCTCTGCACTAACCATAACATCTGTATATATATATTTTTTTGTACTACAACAGAAATTCACATGCTTTTTTCATTTGAAATTGATGCAATCACACCTAAACACCTTATGTTGCTCTTATCCATCTGATTGAGGATGTCTGCTTTAGCGGAGGCTCTTTATTCATAAGGTCACACTCACTCGATCTGATTAGAACAGTGAACTGAAACCATAAGATCAGGAAGGGTTTAAAATTAGAATTAGGAGAATATTCTTCCGAATACATCTAGGTACATCTAGTACATCTAGGCCTAACTTTATTTTTTTCTCATGAACGAATACACAAATGGTAACTGTTTGGAGAATATTATGAAGAATTTATGAACCACATTTATGAAGGTCTTGAACTTTACTCTTTACATTGGGAAGACATGTATTTCAACTTAAACTCCCACGTTTTCCGGCAGTGATTGTACAATGGATACATTTATGAGTGACAGATATCCGAATGGCATTTACAGCACTGACTCATCAAAAAGGAGGAGAAAACTGCTTCCCTTGACTGAGGTGAATGATAATAGTCACATGATGACTATAATCAATTAAGATGAGTGAAGTGAGTGTTATTTTATTGTATAAGTCTTAAATCAAGCATTTCCCAGGTTGACAAGCTTAAAGGTCATGAGTGGTAAAAACTATTTGTTAGTTTTTCTTGTGTTTGTGAGTGGGCGTTTGTACTTATGTGTGTTGATTACTCTCAAGCAATGACCTGGATGTGAGTGACATCATCAAAGACAGGGTATACCTGCTTTTTAAAAAAAGGACAGTTTCTAGGGTTTACTTCTCTTATAAAATTCATGTACATTCTTGTGTTAATAAAAGTTATACTTTTTTTCTATTTAGATTTTCCAAAAATGGAGCGCACATGCTTTCACTGAGCGCATTGGCGGGAAATGTTGCTCGCCTCTCAGGCAACTCCAATGCTCGTGCAACAGCAATGGCCAAGGTCAAGATTTTTGCTATTTTTTTTTTTATTACATTTCACTTTGCTTTTTCGCTAAACCCTGTCATGTGCCTTCAGAACACTTGGAATATTCGCCATGAGTGGCATGGGATTATTTTGTGATACTTTTGAATCTTTTTAAAGCTAGGAGGTGGTCGCCATTCACTGCCAAACAAATGCGAGCACAACGGTGAGTAAATAATGACTGAATTTTACATTTCACTTTGCTTTTTCGCTAAACCCTGTCATGTGCCTTCAGAACACTTGGAATATTCGCCATGAGTGGCATGGGATTATTTTGTGATACTTTTGAATCTTTTTAAAGCTAGGAGGTGGTCGCCATTCACTGCCAAACAAATGCGAGCACAACGGTGAGTAAATAATGACTGAATTTTATATTTATGTCAACTATCCCTTTAATAGTGGAAACTAGAATGCTGTGAACTCTATTTTGCTCAATTGTTAAAGAATAATTCATGATTTCACATGTTCATGTAATCTTTGAATTGAACAGGAAATAAATGAGTTGGTGGAGGGCTCGAGTTCAAGACTTGACCCGAGGCCTGTCTGGGTTAGAGGAAAAAACCTGCAGAGAAGGTGGAGTTGGGGTGGTGCGGATGCCGTAAAACAGTCTCAGGACTGAGGTTAGTGGTGGTTTATGCATCCTCTGATGCTCATTGGCTGGATTAAATGAACATATTCCTCATGAACTTGTCTTATGAACTCCTTTTTGTATGACAGTGGGGTTGTCTGTGCAAAAACTAAGCATGAATGGAACAGTTTAAAGCAGAATTAAGCTGCTTTTGCTAGTTTAAGTTTGGTATTGTAACATTATGTCTGTTAATGACATATGTTTATGAACTGAAAAACATAAAGGTGCCAAAAATGCCATTATGTAATGTCTTTAATGTTGTCATTAGGTCATTCCTACTGTTTGCTGTATTTTACGTCCCCATGAAACCATAGGCGGCGTTGTTACATTGGTTTTATTTGCCCTTTAAAATCTTAAAGGCCCCCTGAAATCAAAATTTAAGTTTTTTAGCTTTCAGTATGAATATGTTAGCCTTAAGGTTATGAATAAGCTGGTGTGTTCCAAATCAAGATCCAAAACAAAATTCGCATTTAAGAGAAATAAGCATTCAAAACTTACAGTCTCTCACTTCTACTAAAATGGATCACAGATTTTTATGACATCACTGCAAACTGTCCAATTACATCTTCTATCCACTAAAATATTGGCTATTTTAAAAGGGGGAGGAGCCATTAAATATATCCCACCTTAGCTTCTTGTTCCAGTGGAAATTACATCAACGTGGGCCACTTCAGTGGGCCTCCAAGCGTTTAAAATCGCATGACTTGCTAGAAGTAACATCATTTTCTTGTTGGGAAAGCTACTACAAGAAAAAAATATGAACTTTTCTCTCTTTTCCTCATTTTGGAAGACTTATCTAATAGCGTAAAACATAGCATGTCCACTCTGTTGTGGCAATTAATACTGGGCATGAACACTTTTCTTTAATAGATTTTATATCTATTTATATCCATTTTATATCTATATATTGAAATTCTTCCTAAATGTTTATGTAATGTTGTTCTTTGTTGGCTTAAAACATCCACCCAGGTACACATTGCATTGTAAAAAAATGTCATGTAACAGGGTGGACAAATTGCCTAGACCACATGTGAAATATTTGGTTCATTATCATTAGGTTATACTAGCTTGAGCTTGACCAGTGTGCTTTTTTATGATGGACTGGAATTTTTTTAGAAAGACTAAAAAAGAATTTGAGAAAAAAAATAAATAAATTGTATTTCAAGAAACTAAAATCCACCGAACTGTAGGAATGCCCCTTTTATTTGTTTTGTTTACAGTGAATGTCTGGCATCCACACCTGTCAGTTTTTAAACCGTAAATTTAACAGGATTTTCACAGTGCATGAAGCATGTGGGTGTATGCGTGCATCTCATCCTCTTACCACTCCTCAATATTTGTGTTGCCCCCACTGTGTGGGGTGTCAGAACAATAGTACAGGAATTCCGACTGATAGTTCTGCTGGTGTTCAGAGGTTAAGTATGCAGACTGCTTTTGTTGTGAGCGTACCATTGAGTCAGAAAGATAAATTAATGGAGTACTGAAACTTATGGTTCATGCATATGAGGACTGATTATTGATCAGTGTTGATCATTCATATTTTGTAGTATAATGTCATTGTGTTTAGATTCATCATAACCTCAAATAATTAACACAAAACATATAATCTCCTAACAGCACAGACATATTCATATATTATTGAATATTAAAAAATATAGTCCTGTCAGAGTTAAAAAAAAAATATATATATGCCATTAATTACAAGGCTCATTAAACATTAAACAAATGTACTGTCTGACATACCAAACTTATGAATGAGGCTTTCCCATTGAGTAAGCAATGGAGAGTTGATTTGCAATTTTAAAGTATTTGCTGTATATTGTATTTTGCATGTGAGCCTATTAAGTGATACCCGTGTGCAAACCTCTTGGAATGTATGCATAGTAGTTTTCTTTGTGTGCATGTTTGTTTTGAACTTTTCAGGGGAGCAGACCATGACATGCGTGTTGTCTGTTGGCCAGGTCAATGAGTTCCTGAAAGACAAGGCAGGCAAGCCTTAGTTTAAGCAGAGAGAGTGTGTGTATAGAAAAAGAGATGTACTCTCTCTTAAGATAACAATTCTTTGTAGAATGTTATCATATTGCGCACCTCATAGAGAATCATAAAATCCACACAGAGAAACAAATGACTTCTTGGTGTATGTTGCAAGGGTTAGTTTAAAATGTCAGTGCGTTGGTGTTGTTTATTGCCTTTATTAATGGGGATTGACTTTCATTCAAACACTATGAGTAATGACACATTTACTGCAGTTGATTCATTTGGTGAAAATATTTCCTTGTTCGCACTGCTCAGTAGTTCATCAGTTATTTGTAATTTTGAACTTATTTGAAATTTAGGGCCTCTTTTCCAAAATATTTTCAACAACAATTGCTTATTACAATGATTTGGACCTGCTTAAATTTGGATTAAATGAAAGTGTTTTGAAGCAATCGTATTTAAAAAGACCGTGGAATACAATTTTTCTTACATTTATTTTAATTATTACACCACAATATCTTATTATATTTCATTTGGGATTTGCATAAAAAAAATTGTTAATCAATTAATCTGTGTTTGCTTGGCATTGAAAGCAGATTTATAAAATGTATAATTCCAATTCAAAATTCTTATAGGATTGTGAAAGGTGTGACTAAATTAAACTTTTTAGAAAGTTCTATTAATGCACCAAGTTGTTGCATGACTTGGCAGCCACAAATAAATGTAACTCTTTATTGGACACTGGTGTCTTTTATAATGGGCTTGCCAGATTTATAAAAGCTCTGTATCCGCTTCACTCCATAGCTAAGGACACTCCTTCCCGGTGGTATAATCACAGTGACACTTGGCCTTCGTGACTTGAATTGGACATATTTTATGGCCTGAGAGTTGTTCATGTAGCCTGCACTCCTCTTCTCAAGATGCAACCCATTTCTGTAATCTGGGATGCAGAATTGCACCATTTATGTCAATGTTTGGAATAGTGTACTTTCAGACACCCACATTTTCACCTTTGGGAATGTAAGGATACATGCAGTACTTGAAGTCCATGAAATCAAGGGGAAAACTTGTCTCACGTCTTCTGACCTTCCGTGATAGTCGTGAATCAGCACAGCGGCATCTTGACCTTTAAATCTGGGGTCACTCACAATTACACTCACAAAGAGCGTATTACTCACCGTTTTGGTGAAAGTTGTGAGAATAGTTTCGATGGTGATTAAACGCAATCTCACGCATGCATACATTGTGTGGGTTTTGAAGACCTACCTGTTATTGCCATTGTGAATTTCCCAGCAATAGTTATGGAAAAATCTGCTCCCCGTGCATTTTTTAACCAATAAGGTCCTGCCAGTTTACGTCATATTCCGGAATCACTCTCTCTAGTTGGGTTTCACACCAAACCGGTGCCACGCCCTCTGTCTGTCACACACAATGCTAAGAAATGTGTATGTGTGGGACGTTGCCTTTAAGGCATTACTTGCATAACAGTTGCCTGCTTTATGCAGCTTCATTCAAAGGATTTCAGATGATGTACAGAGGTCGTGACATTCTAGCTAGCATTTAAGTAAACAGCAAATACTCATCCTTTTAGTTTACCAAATGACTCAGAGGGTCAAGCTCGTGTTCAGACAGGGATTCCCCAAACCCTTTAAAACAGCCTCACTGAAAGTCATTGGATGTATTTTTGTTAAAAATGTATTATGATGTAGCTACATACAACTATCTATCTATAAAAAAATATTTCTATAAAATAGAGGCATCAGGGCTGACATTAATGGGGCCAAAGTATGATCTTTTTTTGTTAGGTCAGAAAATTATTTCAATCAATGTAACCTAAAATTCTGGCATATGCGAGAATTATGAGCAATAGCCTATAATGCAATTTGGTCTTTAAATTAGTTTGAATCAAAACTTTTTGTTATTTTTTATAATTGAATCTACATTTCATTGTTTGCTTTTTTGAATAGGGTGTGCTGTGCCCTGTTTTCAAGCATTTTGGATCTGAATGAGTCATACTAGATTGTGTTCTCATATCATTGAAAATTCCAGTTAGATATACTAGTCTGACCTTAGTATAAAGTGGGCGATGAGGTGACCTTTGAAGTTTTGAAACATTCTGACATGATTTTTACTCAAGCTTTAAGTTAATGTGTGGTTTGTGCACTTTTGTACATGGTGTATAAATGAGTGCAAGATAGTGTTGAAGTGAATGAGAAACTCAGAATTTAATATCCCGAACCTCATTCATATGTCTTATCTTGTATTTTTCCCTCTGTGCTGGGAATTTAAATATTCTCAAGAATATTTAAACTCTAAAATGATGTTTACAAAGGTTCAGAAACAACTTTCCTTAGATCAGTCCTTTGGTGTCTATTATTGGATTTATGATATTTATTTTACTTTATTTACTTAAAATTTTCTTTCTTTCTTTTAATTTTTTTAATCTTTTTATAAATTTAAGTAATATACTAAGCTATATGATGTTCAAAAATAATATGTAGCAATAGTTAAAGTAAAGAGAATTTGTGACTCTATAATACACATATTAAACACAAAAAAAACTATTCAGTTAGTCATAATTAATTTTCCACTACCCATTCTTTTTTTTGTCTTTTTTTTTTTTTTGTCTAATGATGTAAGAATTATGTAACTAGATTATTCTTAAGCAAGCCCTAACATGTTACAGATCACAGTAGCATATTGACTTAAAGGGGTTTAACCTAGGTTCTTTTTGTTAATCTACCTGAGTCAAACTTTTGTGTAAAAGCATAATTAGTCAGGTGGCTGTAATTTTGTCAGTCAAAAGTAGTCGATCTCCGAATGCAACCTAACATGAGGAGAGTAAAGATGGAAAGCTCGTAAAGCTTGTTTCCATATAAATTCACGGATAATGTTTTATCTAAGTTATCATGCTTTTCATTGAAATTACAAGTTCATGACATTTCCTCATATGGAGTCAGTTCATTAAGTTGCATTCGGAGATCGACTACTTTTGACTGACAAATTTTCAGCCACTGGAAACACTAACTGATAAAGTGAGTCGTACAAAACCTTTCTTTTTAGTAAACTTTGTGTGCACACAAAAAAAGCACAGTTTTATGTTGTGTCGAGCCTTCTTAGTGTTTTAAAAATAGCGATTTTGGTGCTATCATAGAAGTGCCCCATGCACTCCCATTCAAAAGGCATTTTGACCTAAAACGAAAATACGGTCAATCTTAAAAGTGGTGTTTCCATTCTAATTATGCTTTTACATGAAAGTTTGACTCGGGTAGATTAACGAAAAGAGCCTAGGTTCAATTCTGGCTAGAGTTAGCCTACCCTTTAATGATGGCGAGTTAACTCTGCAACATGGCTACAAAGTGTGCCTGTTTTGTGTAATATTTCTTATGGTTGCATTTATAGGCCTGTTGAGTGAATGTATGGGGGTGTATCTGTGTTTGTATGTTTCTAAGAGGATATGATTCAGATGTGCTGGTTTTAGAGTAGAAAGGGGATGGTCTTATCTAAATGTTTGGACAGAGACGTTTTTGTATAATAAATAATCGCATTAAGCGTCACTCTGCCATGTCGGTTCCCCCCAACATGGCTGCTTTCAACAGTAAACCACATTACAGAAAAACCTGCAACTCTCTCCTGATTTTACAGGGCCAATAAAGTAGGTCAAGACCAGGTCAGTACACCTGATGTCACCTGACACACTGCTATGCATGTTTAATGAATATATATCACCTCAGATTGAACTGCAGTTTTATCAAGTAGGTACAATCACAATCTGACTTTGATATGACAGTCAGTTGTATGGCCCACAGTTTGGTAGTTTATGACTGCATACAAGACTGACAACTAACGTCACAGATGGGTTTTGTGGGAAGATACACACACGCAAACACACTTTACTTCTTCTGTCTTTTGATTGCTTGAGGTTTTGGGAACCAATAGGCTCTTTTAGACTTTCTATGTCAAGAAGGAAGGTCATTAGCTTATCGCCCTCTTGATCTCTAATACAAAGAGAATACTTTGTATTATTAGGAAACACTTCCAAACACAAAACTCTTTCATATTTAGGTAATTTTATCATATCTATCTGCTTTCTGTGTTCAGTGATACAATGGTTCCTTCGGTGCTGGATCAGTGGAGAGCTGAACGGCCGCCAAGTGTGCAGTACATTGGTTAAAGTGTGAATCGAACTGATCTTCACACTAAAGTGAGAGGGACTCCCCATTTGACTCCATTACGACACTGACTACTTATTCAAAGCACTTAGCTAAGTAATACATGAGGGCAAACTACATGTTGTTTAATGAAAAATTGCGCAGTAACATTCCTGTAGCTCAAATAGTAGCGCATGGCTACTATTTTAGATTCCCATTAAATGATACAATTTAAGTCAAAATAAGGCACTTATAATTGCTTATAAGGATATAATTGCTTTTATAATGTAAAAAGAGTTATTAAAGCGCATTGCTCATGAGATATGAGGATCTATTGTGCACATGGGACATTGAGTCCAACCCCTTTCTTCCACTTTTCTGTCAAATATTCACTATCCTCTATAATAAATAAAAAAAGCTAATAAATAATAATAAAAGAACTTGCAGCTAGTAGTGACACATTTACTGCTCACTCTGCACATTTCTTGCTCTTTGAATTTTTTTCTTGGTACAAATTTGATTGTATTGAATTGATTAAGGGCCATGAGTGTCACCCGGGTGACTGTTTGACTGTTTATGCACTATAAAGTGTTCCCTTTTCTTTTAACAGAGGCACACTCACTAATATGCATGTAAAGAATCTATTGTTGGCGTACTTCTAGTTATAGCCAGACTGACGTGTTTAGTCCTTGAAGGTGTTTGAGGCCAGACGCAAGGTCAAACTCATCTCTTATTGCCTGAGATTCAGCAGCCTGCAGCCTGATTGGATCCTTGGCACACAACCCTCAGGCCTGATTGGCTGAGAGGACAAATCATATCACCTGTCCTGACCTTTGGTGTTAAACTATAACCATAGATGTTAATATCATCAAACCCAGCTTATCTAAATTATAGATAAGGTAGGCTTGACGAAATTTACGTCATATCTTTTTAAAGTCTTTTCATTTAAGAGTAACTCTCACACACACACACACATACATGCATAACCTGGGCGCTCTGATACCCGCGCACAGACAGGAAGTTTGAAACAGTGGGGCTTCTGTCTGTGATTTGGCTCCAGTGGTTTAGAACACGGTATAAGAGAGCTAAGAGCTGCTCTATCTCGCATGAGCACCTTTATCAACACTCCTTCACTTTCACTACATCCTTACTCCTTTTTTTTCTTGTATTCCCCTGCAGACTTTATCTGATTTTCATTGACTGAAAACGTATGGCTTTCTATTGAACTGCCTACAACCCTACAACAGTCAGTCTGCACTCTATTTATCTCTTAATTCCTTGCCTTTAATTTGTATACATGCTCAAGCTTAAACTTCTGATTTTCTGGGATAAAAAATGTGGTTTCATTAAGAATTAATTAAAATGATAAAAATGTAGTTTCATCAACAATTTGAACAAAGTGAGAGGGAAGAGAGAAGTACCTGCAGACTGTTTTGTTAATGTAGACGCTGCTGGCCAGTCACTGTGGTCAGGGTCATGTTTGATTGGCGGCTGATGAATGAATTCAACACAGTGGGCCAGCCGAGTGTGCAGCCCATGGGTGGTTAAAGTTACAGGTAGTAGCGTCACATACTGGGCTAAATGGTCACAGAAAATCTGTCTCCATATAGGTGGTTGGAGGCATAGCTAAAGGGCAGACAGGGTGCAGAGGACAAAGTCAGTGCCTTACAACTCTGCCGTTGAGGCTGGAATGCAGAAATGAAAGAATTAAAGATTTTGATGACTCGAGTGAAACACGGATTTACCTATATGGTTTAACTAACATTTACTTTTCTGTTCGGTTACATCATGTTTTGTGTGAATGCAATTTTGTATTGGACTTAAAAATGTGACATTGGATGTGTGTGTGTGTAAATGGAAAAGCAGGGGTAGATTGTTCTCTTTTTTTCCCAAGTGGAGTGCTTTGATGGTTATGGAAGTTCCCAAATGGAGGAGAGTTTAAAAGAAGCCAAAAAGATCTAGTTACACACACACTCACACTCTCTCTCTCTCTCTCTCTCTCTCTCTCTCTTTCACATATGCACTCAGTGCTGCTTGAAGGTTAAAAAGGGGTGAAGAAAAGAGACGCATAGATTGTTGTCATTTTAGGTCAATGCAGCACCAAATATAATATGTTATCAGAGAAGGAAAGAAGAAAATGGAATAAATATGGCCATTTCTATTGATCTGTCAGGAGCTGCTGAACAGGTGCATTCCACTAACCTGGAAAATTCAAACTAGGCGTTGAGCGTGCATGTGTCCAACTGTCAAACTCCACGCAACCACTTATCTGTTCATCTGCTCAGAAGTCCTATTTTTCTTCCATTGAGCAAAGCTGATAACCATGGAAGCATGTTTTCACCTCAAAGTAAAAAAAACAAACAAACAAAAAAGGTCATTGTGCCCCATTTCTCATTATTATGACTTTATATCTTATATTTTGAATTTGTCACAAACTGACTACTTCTCAAATTGTCTTGTCTCATAATTGACTTTTTCTCATAAATGTGACTTTAGAACTCACATTTCAGAAATGTGACTTTCACAATTGCTACTTTCTCACAACTACTTTATTTCTTTTAATTGTGATCATAATTAAGACAATTTATATTGCAGATTTTACTTTATTTGTCATATTTATATTTTTATATCTCAAATTGTGACATTTTATCTCAAAATTATTTTATTTCTCATTGTGACTTTAGATTTCACATTTGCATGTTTTTTTCTCATAAATCTCACAATTGCTCATTTATTTCTTGTAATTATGATTTATATCTCAATGTTGCCTGTTTACTTATCACAGAAAGTAATACATTGTGACTATATATTTTTTAAAACTTTCTCACATTTGCCAGTTTTATTTTTTAATCTGAAATGGAAACAGAATTCCATAAATAGGCAAACACAAATAGTTATTGACAAATATAGATTCAATAGTTATTTATGTTCAATATCCAGGTCAAATGGCCTGAGGTGTGCTCATTACACTCAAACCACAACCTACGCAACAGAGCCCTATCTGCACTATTAACAGAAACAGTATTCAAATCACCCAGACAATACTATGAATGTCCATCAGCCCTTAGGTCATAGCAACCGCACCATTGATAATGAGTTCCTTTACCACTGGAATGGTATTTCATTCAAACTTCGGATTCAAATGAGTCGGCTTGGACTTGTCACAGAGGGATGAGGTCATCTCCAATATACAGCATTACTAGCTATCACCAACTGTGATGGATCAGGCTCTTTCTAAATATTGGCTACTCACTGTTTATATTCTGACTAACATAGTCATGCTCTGTTCCATTCCCAGCTGTGACATATTAGGAACTTAATGTTTGTTACAAGTTGAATAAATGGAGCGGGTCTGTTTATATTTTCTAAAGAGCGAGCAGTGGAGTGATAAAGAGACTTTGGTATTTCAGAGCTGTTTCACCAATTAAAAATGTGAGGAATGTATTAAGGGTTCTTCCCTTTTAGAACTTCCTATGCTGCTAGAAATAAACTATTACACACTCTCGTCTTTGACTTTTAACCTCCCTAAGATGTTCATAGAGGATATTGGGTAACTGTGGTTATGTTCAGAATGAAATACTAACTTACTTTTTGTCTTTGCCCCAAATGGTATCCAAAGCCCTTGCTTCCAGCTTTAGTGATGTAATGCAGCTCAGGCTGTTGGGTAAAAGTCGGGCTTGCTTGAGTTACGTGAAAGTGTGCACGGCCGCAAAGTGTGTGTGCTGGTGAGCACCCTTCAGAAACCAAAAATGACTAATGAGAAGGCCTTGCGGACATTACAGGCATTGGGCAAGTCAATTGCAAGTCCTCAAGTGCACTTCAAGCATGCTGTTTGAGACCGGGCCATTGATTACTGGGCAATACACTGCCCACCATACTATGCCCATAGTAAACTGCCTACTAAACAACACATTTTTTACATGGTAAATGAAACCGTAGCCATTTTACAGGAACGTTAAGTGACGTGACGTGTGTAGCCAAGTATGGTGTCCCATTCTCGGAATTTGTGCTCTGCATTTCACCCGTCCAAGTGCGTATTGAACACACACACACACACACACACACACTTGCTCAACTCACTTGTGAAAGAGAGCGCTGTTCATTTACATTTGCACCTAAATTTCCTGACGGTACTGAGGCTCAAACCCACGAAGGAGTTGAGCAACCTGCACTTATCATGAGCCTGCTCAGTTCAGCTTTATTGACTGGTCAGAAAATGACAACAAAAAACCCCCCAAAAAAAGGTGACACTCACCCAGCTATTATTACTACTGATCTGTCAAACTGGCAATGGAAGGTCAAAGTATGAAGTGCACAAAGTATACAGTATTATGCAGTATGTATTTTGGCAAACGTGGTCACCTGAGTATGTATGCATTGAGAAAAATGTGCACAGTATGCATACTATACAATATACACTGGAGAACATAGAAACAATACATTTTTCATGGCTGTGGACAGCTGAATTCAATTAAGTATAAAAAAATCTGAGCAATCAAGCACTTTCTTTTCTGTTTTGATTTTCTCGCTGTTTTCACACCATTTGAATCATCCTCATATTTACAGTTTTTCTTTCAGCCAGCGTTGGCAGGTTTCATCTAACCGTTAAAAGGATGATGCTTAAGTTGGATCTCTCTCGCTCTTTTCCTATGATGCAATCTCCCTTGCTCACGTCTGTCTTTCCCTTTCTCTTTTACTCATTAGTCGCCATGGTAAATCAAACTATCATCGCCATGACAACTCAGGCCTTCAACAGCCCGGTTCCGCACCAAACACGCAAAGGTCTCCTACGCACGGCTGTCCAAAACGCCGCTCTGTGTGTTTGTGAGCGCGAATGTTTGCGTGTGTGCATATGTGTGTATGTTGGTAAAACACAAGGGCTGTTAGAGAAACAGTCTAATTACAAAACTGTGATTTATGCAATAGCATGGACTTGTTTACAAAGTGCAGCCCTGTTTAAATTTGTCACAATGTTAGGACGTCTATTTTTCAACCTCATTTACATACGTGCATAATGATTCAAATTTAGCATGCTGTTAGTGCTTGTGTATACTTAGATTGTTTTCAAGATGTCATCCAATGGTTAATTTTGACTGACATCATTTATCCAGAGAAACACACAATTTTTAAACCTAACCATTTGTAATGTCCGAGGATGTTCGATAATTATAATTAAGCATTGAGACAATTAGATGAACAATCATGATTGTGTCTGTGTGCTTTCTAATGCCAATTAGATGTCCTTTTATGGATGTCACACGTAGCCTACCTCAGTCTGTTTGACCGCCTGACTCTCCTCCCACCATGTGACCAGTGTCCTGAATACCTGTAGAAAGGGGAAGTGGTCGGTCATGAGTCTCCGATGACACACCCACGCATCTGCAGGTTACCTACGCATTTTCAGTCTCTGTCACAAGTTACAATGGAACTGAAATATCTCTGTTTCACTCAAACACAGACACCCCTGTCTGGGGAGTTGCATCACAAACAATGAGAAGCACATGTACTGTAGATGTCAAGTGAAATATATGTTAGTATGTAAAAAATAAGTGTATATATACAGTTGCGCAGTAAAACATTTTGTTACATCATGTGACCATTTGAAATGAACTATAGTGAAGGCAAAAAGTACATAAAAATGGGCACCAACTTCAAATAAATTGTTACAGGATATAAAAATATGCACTTCCCCTAATACCTCTGACTTGATATAGAAATCGTCATTTTGATATAGAAAAAAGTCGATGGGTGTATTATGCGTCAACTGCCCCAAAATAAATGCCTTTAGTTCCCCTGTCACAAAAATAAACTTAGAACTGAATATAGACCAAAGAAACAATGCTCCATCTGACAGAATCTCTCTCTCTCAAACACAAACACAGTCTTTTGTGATGTTCAGCCCATCATGGATGCAGCTGTCATGCTGTAATTGTCTAAGTGTTTGTGCGAAACATGGAAAGTTGTTTGTTGCAATGGTGAAATTCGTGGGTGGAGAGAAAGGCAGCTGGTGACTCTAGTGTACAGTTGCCAAATTTGTATGTGTGAGTGTGTGTGTGTGTATGAGCGTGTGTGAGGGGGTGGGTTGCGCACAATGGAAAGTGAACTCTGTCCACGTGACGTTTGTGGTGTTTCCTACTTTCACCAACCAAGGAACTGGAACTAGTGATGACGAGAGAACCGTTAACATCCTCATCTCTCTTACTCTAGGTTTCTCTCTCTCTCTCTCTCTCTCTGTCTTTCTGTTTCCCTTTCCTCCTTTTCTTCTCACTCCTTTCCCTTTCAGGGTATATGTCTCTCTGTTTCAGCTTTGTGCGGTTTAAGGTCACATGACTCGATGATGACAGACCATGTATGGGCGGAGACTGAGCTGCTTTTTATGAATGAAATGTGTTGTTTACGCTGACTGAGCTATTTTTGTGCACGATGTGTGTGTGTGTGTGTGTGTGTGTGTGTGTGTGTGTGTGCACATGTATATGTGAGCGAGTGCTTTAACGTGTATGTGTGTGCTCAACCACAACGTTTCCTTCTCCTTTTTCCTCTCTGCTGATTCATTCTATGAATAACAGCTCTCTGTGTTAACTTTTAACACATTCGTTGACACACACACACTCTCAAACGCGGTGACAGGGTTTAGATACAGACTTCTAAATTTGTTGGTGAGTGTGTTTACTCATTGAGTCTATGTGTGTGATAAGGCAGCATCCTGTTTCCAGTGGGGGCTTGTGTAACAAGGCACCGTGTTCCTAGTGACGTGCATTTGTGTGTATGTGTCAGTAAGAGGATATTTATTCCACTTCTTGTCTTTGTAGCTCTATGAGAAAACCACAGACAGATCTGCATCTAACCTGAAATATTTCACTTTCTCCCCTCACACACTTGACTGCGCAGATTCACAAGATAACTTGGTGTAGGCCACTTAATCCAAAAATGTGCTCAATACAGAATCCACATATTGTCATACATGTGTACGAGGCTGTACAGTGATCTAACAGGGTCTGTCTCACTAGTTGTGAGGGTGCTGTAAACAAGATTAACTTATTTCTGCCCATAGGCTGTACTTGCCAGTTGTTTGACGCACACAACAAAAGCTTGCAAGGGAATGCAGTTTGTTCAGTATATGCTGAATTTGTTGAACCATAGAAGATAGAAGATATTTTCCGATGTTTTCAATGGTTTGTTACCTGAACTAGGAATGGCTGACTATTGGTTCAAAAACTCTCAATATGATTTAATTAGATTCTGATTCATTATTATTTTTGTGTCAATTCAAAAGCTTATGGAAAAAATCCTATTGGGTTTTTGGAAAGGGAACCAGTGTGATGCTAACTTCTGGGTTGGCCTATAAAAAATACATCATCCCTGTACCACTTTATAGTGTGGAGAAAGTTTAAAGGCACACTATGTAAGATTTGTGGATCAAAATATCCAAAAAACACTAGAATTTGTAGTTGATTTGTTTACTGTTTCTAAGAATGTTTAAATCTAGAGAAATAAGCAGTTTTAACCTGGACACAGACCGTGTCCGTGCGTTACCTATCAATGACATCATACCCGCGTTACCCTCGATTTTCGGTTTTATTTTGTAGAAACCATGGAAACACCAAAGACGCTTTAATACATTATGTGATTTATTAGACAGGTGAGCAACTGGCGAGTACCATATTTACCATGCCTAATATCGATCTAGCTCGCTGCAGTGTGCAACAAGTGTCTCATATAGTATCCGCAGAGCGAACGAATAGCATTATAACAACTTTCAACACACTCAAATGTATCTAATATGCTAAAACAGCACTGCATTACCTCACATACACATGACTGGAAGAAGCGGAAGCGGCATAATAAAAGCTCCTCTGCTCTCGAGCCGTGTGTCGCACTTGTCTCTCTTTAGCAATTGCTCCAGCAGCATTCGGAACGTCAATAGATCTTTACGTTACTGGTAATCCATGAATATGATTTCTGCCCGAGTCCTGTCGTATTCACCACCGGCTGTAGAGGTGAAGACAACAACTCCCATGATTCCGTGAAATCAAGGCGTCATCAAGCTACGCCTTTGTTTTGAATAAACGACCTCTAGTGGCGAAAAATTACATAGTGTGCCTTTCACATGAAAAAAAAAAAAAAAAAAAGCCATCACATGCAGGGCTGCCAACTCAAAACCTGTGATTTCCTTGTTTTACTTAGTTAGAATAGGACTCAATATTTTTACAAACTGCAAAAGCTGAATAATAGATCAAAACCTATGGATTACTCAACAATTAGTCAATTATTCAATCTAATAACCCTTAGAATAATTGATTATCAAAATAATAATTTGTTGCAGCCCTAGTTATAATCTGCTATCTGAAAATTGTTATTATACTATTATACAATTATACAAATTCTATTATACAAAAACAACTATTCATATTGTTTATTTTATACACGACCGTTCAAAAGTTTGAAGATTTTTTTTAATTAATTTTATTCAGAAAGGATGCATTTAATTAATCAAAAGTGACAGTAAAGGCATTTTTAATATTAAAAAAATATATAAAATAAATACAGTTCTTTTTTACCGTTTACTCATTAACAAATCCTGGAAAAAAATGCATCACAGTTTTTACAAAATATTAAGCAGCTCAACCGTTTTTAACATTGATAATAATAAGAAATGTTTTTTGAGCATCAGATAAGCATATTAGAATGATTTCTGAAGGATCATGTGACACTGAAACCTGGAAAAAATTCTGTTTTGTCATCACAGGAATACAAAAAATAGTAAAATACAAAACACTGATTGTTCCCGGTGCACCCTGCAGTGTTGGTCTGGTTTCACACTCACTTGATTCTATTGAACCCTGGTGCATTTGCATTAATCTTAATGCATCTTAATTCATCATAACAAATGTGCATGGCGCATGATAGTAAACAGAACGTGGGTCAATGTATTGAGTTATATTTATTATTATTAATTTGCTATTATTTGTGCAGCAGAGTGAACAACACTTCCATCTGCAGTTCCAGTGCAACCGAACTCAGACCATCTCCTACATGTAGTCTCGGCATCATTTCCCCAGTGCACTCCCGGATCCGTATGACAGCTTTCACATTATCAATTTTTCATGCAAACCATGCTCGGTTTCGGACTAAACTGCCATTGTGAAAGCACCCTTAAAGAAGTTTCTTGACCATATTTAACAGTACATGGTCTTTGCATACCATCACATTCAATACAGACTGCTAACCTACATTCACAACTAAGACTTATTTTACTTACTAGTCAAATAAGATTCACAGACTCTGTTATGATTATTAAGAGACTTAGTCCGTGGAACATCTACTATTACCATCCGTTATTAAGGACGACCTCCAACAACGTAGATCAGTGGTTACAGTACAAAAATTCTCATGCTTTTGCATTAACCTGACCTAGATGTGCTGTTAGCATGTTTAAATGGCAAGTCGTAATATTTGGCCTGGCATATATGTGCTTTGGAAATGAAAGTGATAAATGTTTAATCTGTTTGTCAAGAAGAATATTCTAGAACAAGACTATCACTCTTCAAATACAAGCATGCTATACGCAGTGCCAAAGAGATACAAAATCACAGACCCATATATCTTGAACGTCTCAAAGTTGTGTTGGTGTCAGGATTAGACTTCCAGTTAAGTTAAAAGAGACCACCACACATTAAACATTATATTTCAGCCCACAAAGATGATTTTATATCTGAACTGTAAGGGAGACAACGGTTTAGATGGAACAAAATTGTCCAAAAACTGTTGTATGCAGAATGGTTCTGCTTGTGTTTGTGCTTTTGTGTAAGAACTAGCAATAGAATAAAGGAGGACTGCTCTGTTCTTTTTGTTCCTTGTGTCGTTTGTTCCGGTGGAAAGACACTCATCGTCAGAATTATGACTCACAAGTTCACAAAGCCCCACAGAATGAAGTCAGTGAGACCCCAAACGCACACACATACACACACACGCAAAAAAAAAACATACACGTTTACACTAATGAATAAAAGTGCAGCAGATGCTGTGGAAATTGTCCAGATTGTATATTTGTTGTCATGGAGGCTAGTTTATGTCTTTCATGTATATGGAACATGAAAACTAGCAGCACACACTCACATTCTCCACCAATCTACTCTTAAACAGCCATGTTCCATTGTGCATTGAAATGGTCCAATGTTAGTTAAATGTTTCAGGATGCGGCGATACAAAGCCGGGGAGTAAAGCTGCGATTTGGGCTTGTACAGAACAGTCTTGCAGTCTACACACCGCATTCTTTTCTGACCTTTCCCAAATGCCAGAAAGAACAGATAAGAAACACTCTGAAAATGTTATAGCGGAAGTGACGCAGGTGCAAATTAAATTCATTTTTAGTCTGGGTATTACTTTGTGGAGTCGTAGCACATTCTGGGGCTGAAAGGACAGAAGGCTACACCTGTTCTCAGCAGATTTTGAAAGGGGTTAGTGACAGGCACAAAAAAAAAAAAAAATGTAGCTAAATACATTTGTCTGCTAAAAGTCACAATGAAACTGAAACAGTGATGGATCTTTTCTTCCATATTGTGATTTACATCCGACTGTGATAGATTATCAAAAAAGAGAAAATTTGGCTCTATCCATCAGTTGTTGATTGGATTTTGAGATGTAGTCTTTGCACTCAAATGAATGCGAGCTTGCAGTCGATTGTGGGGGGCGGGTTTAAGCAGACTAAATGATTGGAGTAGTGTGATGTTTTCACTGGAAGGCCAAGTTATGACATTTTGATTAAACATGAGGTCAAAAAATATATATACATGGATGATTCTTTCAAAATAAGATCTGTTTACAAAATGGAGTGAATTTTCATTTCACGCCAAAGCTCTGTACACAAACAGTTCATCAATCATGAGAGAAAATGGAATGTTTTTCTAACTTTCTCAGAACAATTAAACAATGGCTGTTTCTCAATTCAAAGAACGGACTTGCATTCTCGCTGAGACCAGGCTGCCTTGAAAGAACAAACTCGTAAGGATACAAGGACACAAAACGCATCTTTGTGAGAATTGAGATGTGCTGCGATCTTATTGCTCAACTGACCATTCAGCACATGTTGGGCAGTGGGACTGCACCATCCAATGCACCATAAATAAAACATAACATCACATCACAGGTGTCATTACCTATTCAAATATTTACTTACATTATTGTTATATTTTTATTTTAGATGAGTTTTTGTGTAAATGAGTATTTATATTTAATGTTACGCTTTGTCAGTGTTAAGATTCTTTTATATATGCCAATTAAAAAGTACTACAGGCTTTCTCCAGGTATTTACAACTTTATAAAAATTAAGCCGAACAAAACAACAAACGTTTACTTTCATGAGCCGTCACGTATTTGAGAGCTTTCAGTAGGAATCTCTTGAGTGAGAACAAGAGAAGTTTAAGTTTACAGGCTTCCATTGGTTGTCCGCCCACGATGACTTTTTTAATGGTTCGATTCTCTCAAGTCTCCAGTTTGGCGGTTGATAATGACATAGTACGAGAACACAAGGGCACAAGATTGTTTAAGAACGCATATTGAGAAATGCCAATGTTTTCATAACTTATTTGGAATGCCAGAAAACATTCTTAGAACATAAAATTGCTTTATTTAGTCAACACCCAATGTATTGAACCAAGTACCCAAGTAAATTTTCTACCCAAGTAATCACACTACTTTCGTTACATTGCGACTTTAAGTTAAGTATAGGAGAGAAGTGTTCTTCCTTCTAAGTAAAAATGCGGTAACACTTTAGATTAGGGTCCAATTGTCACTATTCACTAGTTGCTTATTAGCATGCATATTACTAGAATATTGGCTGTTTATTGGTACTTATTAATGTATTATTCTGCATGGCCATATTCTACATGCCTTAATCCTACCCAATACCTAAACTTAACAGCTACCTTACTAACTAATAAGCAGTAAATTGGAGCTTATTGAAACAAAAGTCGTAGTTAATAGTTAGTTAATTGTGAGAAATGGACCCTATTCTAAAGTGTGACGATCAATGCTTCCAAGGCATCAGGACATCCAGGTTTCTGAGAGTCTTTGTATGTAAATGTTTTGAGTACAAAAAGTATCTATGAAAATACCCTGATCTTGGGTCAGTCTGATAATGTTTATCATTCAATGCTTCTTTTCACTGTGGAAATCCAGATCTTCCTGGTTCCACCACAGAAATGTCAATGAAAGTTATGGATTTTATTCACAGTTCCCTTGATGATAGCAGTCTAAACTAGCAGACTGCACAAATACGCACATACAGTACATACTCACATTGGTGGCATGCTGATCTCGGCCACTGCACAATTTACAAAGTCACGCTGTGACAACAGCAAGTGCTACTCAAAAAAAAGTAGAGACAGAAACACAGATGTCAAATGAAAAGTTTATTGCCTCTAGTGTTCTGGACTGAAGGGAGTGTGAGAGTCAGCATTGTCTTTATACCTCCTATGGGTATATCTTGAGGAGAGAGAAAGAGAGAGAGAGCAGGCGGTACTGAGACTCACTCTGGGATGATTTTATTTCTAGAGTGCTGCGTTCTGATTTCCTTCCCAAAGACAGTTGGGCGTTTGCTGACGATTCAGTCCTAAAACAACAGCGTGACCATACCAATGCTGGGTGGCCTGCGTATACTTGCGCAAAACTTCTCAGAATGCTGTACGTACATGCGTGTATTTCCGGTCGTAGCTGCACAGGGAGACAAAGAGACTCATTCAGGCCCACTGTGACTGATCTATTACTTGAGATATAGTCAGAGTTCACATAGCAGACTTTGGTAACTTCAGACACGCTGTGGGAAGAAAAAAAAAAAGTTCCGTAACCCGGTTTATATAAAATAAATCAGGTCAGGGGAGGTTACATGTTGAGGTTACACAAATACCACTTTTGGCATCTTTTAGCAGAATGTTCTACAGTATTTACACATGAGGAAAAATACTTAACAAGATTCACTAATAATGAATTGCGCCTACTAACAATATAATATGGGGTACATAACTTTTTTGGTCTGGTTCTCAAGGCAGCACCTGGAGATGCTGCTTGGTGCTCACACTTTACGCGGCACACTTATCCTACAAGCTGTCGTCATCACCTTACTCCTAAATGCTCTCCTCACTATCTTCTTTTCTCTCGAACATGGTAGATGATGAGGATGATTTTTATTTTATTTTATTAACATAAATGACACAGACAACAGCAGGAATATTAGGCTGCTGTCACTTTAAGACCGAATGCACCGATCGAATATACTGACACACATCTGGTTTCTTTCTCAACTGTTCCCTTATGACATTACTGAGAGAATACTTGCCAAGACGGATATTTTGACATCATTTTGTGTGTATATGTCTCTTAAAGCGCAAGTAAACGCGAAAGATGAATCATTCGATGTTCAAGTGCTGTATGAAACACGCCCCTCTCTCTCTCTCTCTCTCTCTCTCTCTCTCTCTCTGCGTGCGCACGCTTTGGGTGTGTGAGGCTGTGCGCACAGATAACAGCGTGTGAGTCCCAATCTCAACCTCTTCTACCGCGTTTAAAATCGTTTGAATGTGTAAATTGGCAAGACAAAACAAGTCCAAATGATAAAATTTCACTCTATGATGGTTAAACTCAGCAGTTAATTCATGAATCACATGCAGGGGCGTAGAATTTAGTAGGGACGCTAGGGACGTGTCCCTACCAATATCCAGTGACACTGATATATCCTTAGCAATAATTTCGATCAAAACTTAAAATATATTTATATTGATGTCCCCGTCCCTACCAATTTCAAAATCAAACCTACGCCACTGATCACATGCTTGCCGAACTGTGGGGTGTGGTCCGTACGGATCACGGATCAACTGCGATCCGTTGCACGCCTAATAATTAATGAACACACTTATCATCATGATTGCTATCTTACCAGAGATGGAGAAAAATCCTACTCCAGTAAGTAAACGTATCCCTGTCCCCAAAAATGCCAAAAATGTAAAAAAAAAAAAAGCCCTTCCCTTAATGTTTTCATGTTTCGTTTATTTTTACCACGCATGCACACCGGCACACTAGTTATATGCACCCCTGAATATAAAATCTCATAGTGTGTGTGTGTGTGTGTGTGTGTGTGTGTGTGTGTGTGTGTGTGTATGCACGTGACAGGTGAGCTGCTGATGGAATTCTCGATCAGCAGGAGGAATAAAGAGGATGTAATCCTGTCAACACGGAGTTACGACATGGGGGACACATTGCGGGTTCTGACGTGGAATCTGGATTAGGATTAAAGAGAGCTGACTTCACACACCATCTCACTGATAAGGGAATTCCATCCAGGATTATGACACACATATACACACTACACTAGATTACAAAAACTGTGAACTCATTCACGAACTGTGCATATGTAACATTCAATTTGTGTGTAAATCTGCATACACCGTTTTCAAGAACAAATTTGTGTGTGAAAACGTTTATATGCAGATTTCATACTTGACTATAAGTAATATTGCAACTACGTCAACTAACTCTCATTAGAGTATTAGTAAACTGTTTGCTTAATATCTGCTAACATTTAATTTGTATGATCCTCAACAGATATTCTACTGACTATAAGTAACTTTTCAACTAGATGTCAATTCATTCTGCTTACCTGAACACGACCCCTAATGCTCTAATGAGAGTTAATTGACATGTATGTAGGTGCAATGTTATAGTCAATTGAAAGTCTTAAAGGGACCATCAGAATAAAGTGAAACCTATCTTGAACTAAATTTATCTTCCTTACACCGTTGTTTTTTTCTTCTTGTTTTAAGTCTAAATCTAATATTTAGTGTGATTTATGCTTAAAACAAGAAAAAACACCATGGTTCAATATGTAGTGTGATAACAGCTTGGTCTGTTTATAACCTTATTTCCCTCACAAAACCGCATATACCACCTATGTGTATCATTTACTTTTAACCTAACAGTCATGAATACAAAGTGTGTCAATGTATGTGTCTAAGTGTGTTCTAGATATGCACAAGCACACTCACAAACACACTGATGATGATCTCATTAGGTCAGGCTATCCCAAGCCTATTAGCCATCCATAGAAGTGCATTCGTCCCTCCTCCTAGCTATTGTGGCACGGGCACGGCCCAATACACTAAGTCAGGGAGAAGCCATGAGGCAACAGGAGCGGGGAAGCCGCAGCCGGAAACATTTAACTAGTTTAGCCAGGACTGCCCTAAGAGCCTTGATCCTCTCACACGTCACACCAAGACATGCTAACTCGTAAAGGCCGTCTTAAGAGTCTTTCCCCATCTGCATGTTCAAATCTAAACTTGGACACCTTGTTGGAGGGGATTTGAGATCAGAAAGACAGCATGGAAAAAGGAGAGCATACTGAGAGAGGGCAAATGAGGAAGGAGTTGGAGCTTCCGGTTCTGTTACTAAGCTAATATAGTTTGTTAGCACATAAGCTAATGTGAATAACTCAGAGCTCTTGAATGGACAGTGGTGTCCAAAAGAAAATCTGCTGTTCAAAATCTAATTTATACCTGTAAATAAATTAGAATTTTGAAAAATGTATAACAAAAATCGTAGCAACCTAAACCTTTGAACGATAGTGTATACAGTGGGGAGAACAAGTATTTGATTCACTGCTGATTTTGCAGGTTTTCCTACTTACAAAGCATGTAGAGGTCTGTAATTTTTGTCATAGGTACACTTCAACTGTGAGAGATGGAATCTAAAACAAAAATCCAGAAAATCACATTGTATGATTTTTAAATAATTAATTTGCATTTTATTGCATGACATAAGTATTTGATCACCTACCAACCAGTAAGAATTCCGGCTCTCACAGACCTGTTCGTTTTTCTTTAAGAAGCCCTCCTGTTCTCCACTCATTACCTGTATTAACTGCACCTGTTTGTCTGTATAAAAGACACCTGTCCACACACTCAATCAAACAGACTCTAACCTCTCCACAATGGCCAAAACCAGAGAGCTGTGTAAGGACATCAGGGATAAAATTGTAGACCTGCACAAGGCTGGGATGGGCTACAGGACAATAGGCAAGCAGCTTGGTGAGAAGGCAACAACTGTTGGCGCAATTATTCGAAAATGGAAGAAGTTCAAGATGACGGTCAATCTCCCTCGGTCTGGGGCACCATGCAAGATCTCACCTCGTGGGGCATCAATGATCATGAGGAAGGTGAGGGATCAGCCCAGAACTACATGGCAGGACCTGGTCAATGACCTGAAGAGAGCTGGGACCACAGTCTCAAAGAAAACCATTAGTAACACACTACGCCGTCATGGGTTAAAATCCTGCAGTGCACGCAAGGTCCCCCTGCTCAAGCCAGCGCATGTCCAGGCCCGTCTGAAGTTTGCCAATGACCATCTGGATGATCCAGAGGTGGAATGGGAGAAAGTCATGTGGTCTGATGAGACAAAAATAGAGCTTTTTGGTCTAAACTCCACTCGCCGTGTTTGGAGGAAGAAGAAGGATGAGTACAACCCCAAGAACACCATCCCAACCGTGAAGCATGGAGGTGGAAACATCATTCTTTGGGGATGCTTTTCTGCAAAGGGGACAGGACGACTGCACCGTATTGAGGGCAGGATGGGGCCATGTATCGCGAGATCTAGGCCAACAACCTCCTTCCCTCAGTAAGAGCATTGAAGATGGGTCATGGCTGGGTCTTCCAGCATGACAATGACCCGAAACACACAACCAAGGCAGCTAAGGAGTGGCTCTGTAAGAAGCATCTCAAGGTCCTGGAATGGCCTAGCCAGTCTCCAGACCTGAACCCAATAGAAAATCTTTGGAGGGAGCTGAAAGTCCGTATTGCCCAGCGACAGCCCCGAAACCTGAAGGATCTGGAGAAGGTCTGTATGGAGGAGTGGGCCAAAATCCCTGCTGCAGTGTGTGCAAACCTGGTCAAGAACTACAGGAAACGTATGATCTCTGTAATTGCAAACAAAGGTTTCTGTACCAAATATTAAGGTCTGCTTTTCTGATGTATCAAATACTTATGTCATGCAATAAAATGCAAATTAATTACTTAAAAATCATACAATGTGATTTTCTGGATTTTTGTTTTAGATTCCGTCACTCACAGTTGAAGAGTATCTATGATAAAAATTACAGACTTCTACATGCTTTGTAAGTGGGAAAACCTGCAAAATCGGCAGTGTATCAAATACTTGTTCTCCCCACTGTATAAAATTATAAAAATGCAAAATAGAAGCGGTTTCACTTGTGGTCTTCAGACATTTAATGTCTCATTCATGTCCCTTTTACGTTATTACTCAATTACTGTAAGGGGCAATCTGATCCCACCACATATTTCACTATAAAAATATTTCACTTTTTTTTTTTTTTTTTTTTTTGATTTTGACTCAGGTCGCCTACATAACAGATAGCTTTTTGTCTATATAGTCTGTATAGTCTATAATCTGTGTGTTTACACAGCCTTTTTAAAAATGGCGGGTGCTGGTGTTTCGCGTGCGTTCGGCCAATCAGCGTACACTAATGTCAGGGGTAGTTCCTATAGTGCTGGTTTAGACCCTACTCTGAAGTAGGAGCGAAATTAGTTCCTCCAAAAGAGTTCCTAGAACTAATATAGTTCTTAGTTCCTGCGGTGTGAACGCGCCAAAATCCGGGTACTTCGCCAATAGTTCTAGGAACTATGAAAAGGTTCCTCTGGTGTAACAGCCCCTTATGACAACGTGTTTGGTCTTGGTGGAATAGATCTGCTATGCTACTATTGCTGCTGCTGCAGAACAAGTACAGGACTTCCTACTGCCAATACATTCATGATGCGTTGCTGTGAGCAAGTAAGACATGCTGCTGCTGTACAATATAGTGTACATGAATTACCCATAGCAGATCTATACAGGTGGAGTTGGGGAAGTTGAGGGTTTCTGAAAGTGCGCTGCACTCTTAAGGCAAATGCTAATCAGCATTTAAAGGTTGAGTATGCAAGCTCATTGGCTACTGATACAGCAGGAACCAATCAGCTGTGCCCTATAGATAACAATGTGATTGCATGCAGGTGGAGTTAAGGACCTATTAGCCTGCACCATCTAGAGTTTAATGACAGAACTTAGTATGTATATGTGTGTATATATATATATATATATATATACAGGGGTTAAAGTGTGGCGGAACGTTTCACAAACACGCTTCCCGACGTTATGTTCTCAGTCACGGTTCTCCTGTCTGATTTTAGTGCATCTACACCGGTTCACGCCTCCCCTCCCCGCTGAAATGCACTCACGTGAGAACCTAAAACTAACCTAAAACTAACTTTACCGCGCTCAACCACCGTTAGTTTTAGGTTCGATATTCGCCGGACATTTGTTTTTCCTTGAAATATATTTTATTATTTATTATTATATGCGTATTTATATTTGATGCGTTTCCACAGGAACGTCTGCCAATTCCACAACTGTGTTAGACTATAATTTGTATTATTTAAAATTACTTTTAACATTTAAAAACAGACGTTTTCAAATTCCAAAGCTTGTAGAAGGTTCCTATTGGCAATACTGACTTAGGCTACAGCTTTCCTGGTAGCCTTGAGTAAATTAACTTGTCTCAGAAAATGATTCATAAAACATATACATATCAGTTGAGCCTATGTTTACTTTCTTCACTGACACAGATGAAAATGAAAAGACTATCAGTCAAAGGTCAGCTTTAGGAGGGGAAGAAATAGGGCAGGATAAGGAGACTGAGAGAAAAAGAAAGATGAAGATGAGGAGAGAGCAGGTATTGACAAATAATCTAATGACAAGGTTTTAAATTGATACATTTCGTATAATTTATTTTTTTTTATTTTTTTTTTGGCCTTCAAAAGCCCTAAATTGCACAAATGTAGGTCAGAGAAATCCTAATTTTCTAGGGGGAGCATGCCCCCGAACCCCCCTAACTACCTCACATTTGAGTCAGTTTTGGACTTCCCATTTTTATGTTTAAATTTACATTGTGAAAAACAAGGTTGTGTTCCATATTGTGGTGTGATACTTGGTGCCACAGTTACACTCTTGTCCCAAAAAGTATTGCTATACCACGATAATCAATATGTAGTCCCACAGTGAGTCATTTCCCCCTGTTGCACCTACACAAAATTTGAGGGTTCCCCCACCTGCCAAATCCTACTTATCCTACTTTAACCACTGTATATATATATATATATATATATATATATACACACACACTTTGCAAAAGTCTTAGGCACGTTAGCATTTTTACCCCAAAAAAGGGATTTACGCCAGTTATTTATGTCTTTTGCTGTAGTGTCAGTAGGAAATATCAATTTACATTTCCAAACATTCATTTAGCTATTAAATGTAATAATCCAGTGAGATTTTTTGTATGCACAAGGAGTCTGACAACAGAGATCTGATCTCACCATCATCGAGTCTGTCTGTGATTACAAGGAACAGAAGAACTGTGGCAACGTCTCCAAGATGCTTGAAGAAACCTATAATATAATTATTATATATAATTAGCTTTTCTATCAAAAAAAATCAAATCTATTTAAATTTTTCATTTAAAAAATGTGTGTGTGTATACGTGTATAGAGCTCAACATACCCATTGACTTATGCAGGTCTGTGTGTATGTGATAAGCCGCAGTGGCACTGGGTTTAAGGTTAGGGGCCCCTGTAGCTGAGCAATGTAGCCGGGAAGGGCCCCGAGGCTCAGGGTTCTTCTCCTAGTCTGACTCAGAGCTCTAATAGAGTGGCTCGTTCTCCTTACCATCTCTGCTTGTAATCTCATTAGACCAGCCCAGCAGCACATAAATTAATAAGACACACTTCTTACCCCTCTCCCTCCTCCACAATCTTTAGACTACTTTTTTTTTTTATCAGAAATGCATTTCAAAATGACTTTCTGTGTGGATTATAGTTATTTCTGTCCACTGTGAGGTAACAGAACTTTTGAAATAAAATGGATTTCATTATTTGTAGCGTTTAGTGATGATTAAAAAAGAGGGGAGGCATGTTTATCATCTAGTGAGCAACAAGTTATGGAAAGCTTAAAGATGTAAATATTGAAGCTATTCATATGTATTTCATACTAATAAAAATCCCCCTCTAAGTTTCTCTCTCGGTCTGTCTGTCTCTCTCTCTCTGTCCCTGAGGAGACTGTGTGAGGTGATCGGTTCTGACAGGCTCACAGTCTGAACTAGGGGAGGAGAATAGAGTGGGGGGTGGGGGTCCAATGGTGATTTTTCCCTTAGGGAAATGCCCCCCTCACTTGGCATACACACTCACAGTCATCTCTATCTCTCTTTCTAATAATGGCTGTCTTCAACACACAGTCAGCCTACCCAGCTTAATTGTGCAATATACTGAGTTCTTTTGACATCAGGCGTATTTCAAGAAAGCACATTAGAGGGTTTCGTTGTGACTTGTGCAACTGTTTGGAATATGCAGTGTGTGAGGTTTATTTATTAGTGACAGACACTGAAAATATCTCACTGCAAACAGGTCAGTTTTGCTTAACGTTACCAACCTACAAAGTGTGTATTTCTGTTTACGTGTACACATTTGTGTTTGTGTGTAAACAAACACCGGATTTGGAAACGGGCATTTGGTTTTACTGTTCCGTTCATTTTTTTTTCCATTTGTTCCAGGCTGCTTTTGCATTCATATTCCATTCTATTGTGTCAAAATTCAGGATATGGAAAAAGGACCCCAGAGAGAAAAAATGAATAAGATGGGTCAGCTGACCTACCTCTAATATGCGATTCATTTAAAATAACTTCTGTGTACTGCAAAATATACGCCTATATATTTACATTTTAGTTGTAAATAATATAATAGCTTTTAAACTTTATTTTAGTTTCTGGATTTTCCTTGGTTGCTTATTAGGTCCATGTTTGTTACTACACGTGATTTACACCTGTGTCTCGTTTAGTTGCCTGTGTTTGTCATGGTATATATAGTCCTGTGTTTTCAGTTATCTTTGTCAGTTATCATCTTTGTTTAGTGTGGCTGTTTGTTCCTGTAGCTCTCCTGAGTATTTTGGTTTGCGATTACATACAGACTATTCAGATTGTATATATGATTTGTGCAGTTTGGGTTACCACGCAAAAAAAAACGTGACACATAGGCCTAGTCAATAGTTCATTGACTGCTAGCTAGCTTGTTATGTAAGCAAGTTCCAGGTTTATCCTACAAAAGAAAGAAAATGTTTTAATGTATGAAACATCATTTAAAGTTTCATCAAAAGTCAAAAGTGTCTTTAACTTAACAATCACTATATGAAGACCGATTCTGGTTCACTGTATCTTATTTTTCACGTTATCTCCTGATTTTAAATATTCTCTGTATTTCCATGTAAAACACCATGCCTATAAAAACTTTGAAACTAGAAGTACAAAAGTTATGTGGTCATAAATATGATTTGTAAACAGGATGTTCATCTTACATTACTGATTTATTTTACTTTTTTCAATGAACTCAGTTTTAGATCCGGGTGCTATGTAAGAGAATTAAGAGAGAATCAAAACAGTTTTACATTTCCTCTGTTAATGATAATACTTAAAACCAGTACACAGAAATAACATATTAAAAGTACTTCTACAAAGAACTACTGAGGAATCCTTATTTTTTACATTGTACGTTTATCTGTGGCATGCTCACATACAAAAGGCCACATGCATACATGCCTTGCTCAAGGTCAACAGCCCTGGGTCAGCAGAATTAGTCAGACATTAAAAGATGAGTAAAACTTGTTTAAATAATCATCACTTCATCTGGATAAATCCAACATAGCCATATGCCCTTGCCAACACTCTCATTATAACACTGCTGGGAGCCAGCGAATGTTCACTTTTTGTGTGTGTGTGTGTGTGTGTGTGTGTGTTTGTGCTGAAATGTATATACATGGCGTTCTTATCATTCTATGTGTGTGAAATGTGTTTGTGTAAAAAAGGTTTGTGTTTCTACATCTGTGTCAGTATATGTTGGAAGTACAGAGAGTGTAAGAGTTTGCACTACTGCTTAAAATGTCTGTGTGTGTGTGCAGTGATATGGCTGTAATGAGATAATGTTTAATTGGCAGGAAGAGCACAGTGCCACCGGGTCAAACAAGATGATCGGACAGACAATTTCTGGGAGTGTTTAAGGGCCAATTACACACAAACACTCATAGACAAACGTAAAGAGGAGCACCATTCATTTTGTCAATATCCGTTCGCAGTCAGCAACTTATAATGTAATATATTAATTAATAATTTATATTAATGACATTATTAATTATACATTTATATCAATAAAAGTGGTAGTCATTGGTTTTGTTCACAAAGTGTTTCGGACTGACAACATATTCATTAACCGGTTTGACGGCTGATTTGTAATGTTCACACAGCATTTTAGAGAAGCGAACTGAATAGTAGGCCTATCTGTAGCTGTAACTTATTGTGGGGCAGGTATGACATCAATTTCTAGGATAACCGGCAGTTAGCATTACACTGGTTCCTTAGACAAAAATCAAAACAAAAAACAGGATTTTCCCATAGGCTTTTGGATTATCACAAAAAAAGCTCTGTGATCAACAAAGCTTTCTGATACTTACACTTGTCCATCAAGATAATTGTAACAGATAAACACAACTTTTATGAATTTTGAAGCTTAAATGCAGTCGTCAGAAGTAAAAAGCGAAATAAACGAACTACACCACGGTCCCGTGATTTCAACGTCACCATCACTAAGCTTCCGACAACTTTTTTAATTTTTATCTAAAAACATTTTCACAGAAAGTTTGAGTTAGAAGAGTTTATAAGAGCACAATTATAAGCATAACGATGCTGTAAAAGTCTACCTGTTCAGCGTGATGATGTTTAATCTCTTAGACAGCCGCTGTAGTTCCATTTAACCACTTGTTTGCAACCGCCTTTTTCAAGACACATACAGCTTCAAAAAATCACAAGTGGGGTATACTGATGTTTTTATGTCGTAGAATAAAACGTGAAAGTGTCTTGAGCTTGTGTTCACCACAGACCTTATTTCAGCCATTTAACCAAAATCCCATTCAAAAAACCCATTGACTTCGGGAAGATGGAACCAGAAGTGCTAAAATGCTAACTTGTTGCCGCGTTTTGGCCTATAACGTTATGTCATACATGCACCACTCTATTGTAGCGAAGTGAAGCCGCCAATGTCCAAATATGGCTCTGCGCAGTAGTGAGCATGAACTGGATCCGCATTATCAAGTCCCGCTCACACTCCCGCAGAATGGGTTAGTACAGTTTACTGCAGAACAACTTATTATGTTAGTGTGAAATAAACTGTTATGGAAATGTAGAAATTAAAGTTGAAGGTTTATGAGCTATACTGCATCCAGCCACCTGGGGGTGATCGAAACATTTTGGCTTCACTTTTCAGGACTTGTGCAGCACACTTGGTTGCGTAACACACGAGAATGAACCTCATTGGTTCTCGCACGTCAAGCGAACATGCTTGAGCTTACCACAACTGATGTGTGCATTGATGAATGTTTGTGAAAAAAGCCTACATTCAATATGTTCATCATATAAAACGATCATGTCTCTGCAGAATATTTGGACTAAACTGCTCAATTCATATGGATTAGTAACAATCTCTTTATGAACTTTTTGAAGCGACAAAGTGGTAGTTGCGTGGACTGTCAATGGAGGGACAGAAATATCTCAGATTTCTTTTAAATATCTTCATTTGTGTTTCGAAGATGAATGAAATTCTTACGGGTTTGGAATGACACGAGGGTGAGTAAATGATGACAGAATTGTCATTTTTGGGTGAATTAATCCTTTAAGTATAATGAACTAACAATAGTCAATCATTTTACAGCATTTTAAATCATTTTAACTGATATAAACAAATTGAACCTTATTAAAGTGTATTACCAATATAACTTCTGCAAGTGCCTGTTAGCAGCAAAGAAACATCCAACACCTTTAAACAGTAATCTTCCACGTTGTGCTTTAGAAGCAACACCCATATCAATTACAAAACCAGTTTCTCGGTTCTCTCGTTGTTTGAGCACTCAAGGATTGTACCTTTAAATTTAGCCAAGCATAGAGTATAGAGAGAACCAATGAGAGAGGGACAGAGACAATGCACAACCTGATGACTGGAATGCTCTGGCTTCTGACAGCTGCACCAACTGTCTGCGTACCTGGTGTTACATGTGTGCGTGTGTGTCCCTGCAGCAGTGCTGTGTTACGGATTGCTCTCTGATGTCTTTATCCATCTCTGTAAAGCCTAGGGCTGTTCTCTTGCCCTCACTCATGCCTAAGCACACGTACACCTGTGTTCAGTGTGCCATCGGTAGTTAGTAGTTACTGCTTTGACTGACAGCATGGATAGAAATCTTAAGTTATTTTGTGCTCTGCTGGCTCACTGAGCCAATATAGCTCTTAATGAACCAAAACACTCCAGAGACTTCAGCCCTCAAGCTCAATATCACTGATGTAGTCATATTGGAACTTATAATCAAGTTTTTAATATTCTTCATAGATCTTAACTATACTTTATATGGGATACAGTTTCAAGTAATGTGTCTGATGTGTTTTGGTTCATGAGATGAATTTTTTTTTTCTCACTATGCCTATGCACACAGTCATTCTGTACTGAAACACAAAATATGCTCTGTCTTATATCTCTTGTGTTGGCGTGTGGTTTCCTTTCGTTGGTGTAGTGCATCCTGATTAATATATGAGATATATGAAAAATCCGAGGCAGAATTCAGCGGGGAGGTTGACTGTACCCAGTGGGCCCAGTGTACTGAGTCCCATTCTTTATTCCCTCTTAACACATGATTGTGTCCCTGCACTTTCTGATAACATCATTGTAAAATTTGCTGATGACCCAACTGTGATTGGTCTGATTTCCAACAACGATGAATCAGCCTATAGAGGGGAGGTACAGAACTTGGTAAGCTGGTGCTCTAAAAATAACCTGACCCTTAATACAGAGAAAACTAAGGAGCCAATCATCAACATGGGGAGAGCACAGCAGCTGGAATATGCTCCAGTATTTATCAGTGGAGAGTATCCAGTTTCAAATTTCTAGGCACATACATCTCAGAGGACATAACTTGGTCCACAAACACAACTGGTTTGACTGAGAAAGCACAGCAAAGACTGTTTTTCCTGAGGATGAAGAAGGCTTGTTTACCTCAACAGACGCTGATTACTTTTTATCTGTGTACTATAGAGAGCATATAACATACTGCATTTCTGTACGGTTTTCTAGCTGTACAGCTGGTGATAAGAAAGCACTCCAGAAGGTTGTCCTGCGAGCACAGAAGATAATCGGAGATGAATTACCAGCACTAAAAGATATCTATAGATTACGTTGTTTGGCAAAAGCTATCAGCATCTGTAAGGATTCTACACATCCATGTCATCACATGTTTGAACTAATACCGTCAAACATGTGATGACGTTTACTCCCGTAGGTGTTATAAGGCATTTTATTCCTGTACTGCACGACTGAGAAACAGTTTTATTCCCAGAGCCATTGACACTCTGAATCAAGCCAACAAGCCTGTTGTGTTGTAATTCTTTTAATTGTTTGGCAAATTTGATGAAATGCACAGAGAATGTTATCTCACGGAAATAGTGTGTAATTGAATTGAATCGATTCAAGGAACATTGTTGAACTGAACAGTGTTAAGTTTTATTAGTTTGTTCGAACAATTAATACTGTTGGACACTGATCAAACATGCTTGGACTGATTGTAAACATTTGGCAAAGCTTTGTATAAAGGTTTAGACTAGTTTTACCTTTGAGGTTTGATGGTTATAACATGCATTACAGTAAGTAATAAATTAGAAAAACATTACATACTTAGGAAACTCATCAGATAGATTGTCAGATATATATATAGACTCAGATACATTTAAGTCAAGTCAAGTCAAGTCAAGTATATTTGTATAGCGCTTTTCACAATACAGATTGTATCAAAGCAGCTTCACAGTATTAAATTAAAATAATACAACAAGGTTTGTTTCTAGTGGAATTTATTGATAAAATCAAATTAGATATCCCCAGAATATCCATAAAGATGGCTGGATGGATGGATTACAGTAAATAATATAGTAAGACAAACTGTCACGATAGATAGATAGACAGATAGATAGATAGATAGATAGATAGATAGATAGATAGATAGATAGATAGATAGATAGATAGATATCTATAGGCAGTTGTTATGGTGTTTTGGTGGTTGCTATGATGCTTGTGCTTAAAATTTGGTCTCTTTTAAAGGCACTCTTTGATCTCATGAGCCCCTAGAAGAATTTCTATGTCTCTTGATATAATACATGAACAAATTGTTTTGGCCGTCGGAAACAAACCACTAATGACCATAAGAGGGAGAGCGGAAGGAGCTTCCATAGGCCTGAGTAATATCAGTGAGAGAGTTCCTAATCTTCTTGATGATATGAGAATGCTGTGGTCATTTTATTGTGTGTTGTGTAATAGTTTTAATCTGGTGTGGCTCTCATTCCTCAGGCATGTTCAGACGCCTCACTTACAGCAAACTTTGGAAGGAACAGCTTCAACCTCATACACATCAAAGCTGGGATCTTTATCATTTTGGATTTCATTTGGAGTGTGTGTTCACTCCCCATACCATACTAGGTCTGGTTGGCTTGGAGAGCGTGTTGAGGAGCAGTGTCTGTCTATGTGGGAGTTATCCCATAATTCTGAGCGCAGAGGGAATTCCTGCTGTAGTCCTTTTCGAATGCTCAGCTGAGTCTTCCTGATTCTTCAGTGCTTCACGTGATGCTGATGCGGTAATCATGCCCACCGGTGCATTCCGAAATGGGAAGCTTTTAAGAATATGTGAGGAATTCAGAATATGTTGAATTCCAGGTGAGGAACAGAGTGATTGTGATGATGTATTAGGGACGTAGGAGGTTCTTTCTGATAAGGAACAGCTAACGGAGTAGTCTGAATTCCACAGGAAGATTTACACTGGCGGGTGTTTTTTGGCCCCTCAATACCAAATCCACAGAATCCCATCGTTGCACTGCTGCTACTCTGAGTGAACTGTGCTGGCTGAGCGATAACATATTTATATCTATTTCAAAAACTTGTGCACATACATACGCAAGCATTCACACACACATACCTCAGAAGAATCTGCTTTGATCTTCTACAGCAACAGACAAACTTTGCACAAGTTGTGTGTTTGTGTGTATATATGAGAAAAATAAAAAATGTAACAGAGATGGAAGGGTGAAGGATGTAAAGCAATTAATTTGTTGTGTATACATGGGCTGTTTACTTCAGTTTCTTTTGTGTGACCTGCTTACATAAGCACACGGCATTAGTCTGTATGTAGTGAAAAAGAGAAAAATAGAGTATGTTTGTGCTGAGATAACGCCTCACAGACCCAACCCATAATGAGGGCATGTTTAGGGCATAAACTCAAGGCCAAACCACACACAAAAACACTTAATTTAGGGCAGGTAAGCTTTCATGTGTACCAGTAAATTCCTATATGAAGTGTATATCAATCTACCAAGCAGATAAGCACATCTTATCCATTAGTGAATACAAGGACATCTTATGCATTAGTGAAAAAAGTGAAAAAAAAATCGCTTTAGCATAGCTTTAGTGTTGGTTTTATTTGAGTATTTTTATATACTATTATAGTATTTATTAATATTTTGATTCTTATTTATGAGCTTTTATATTTTCAGGGGGGGGTTATATTCCTATTCAGCTTTAATAAAAAAAAAAAAACAGTTTTAATGATTTTAGTTCTTTATTTCAGGCTACTTTATTTCAGTTGGTTGCCAAGGAATCCGTGTATCATCTGTTCATTCTGTTTTTTTATTTTTTTTTATTTAATATTATAAGTATATTTCAGAATAAGAAGAAGAAAACAAAACAAAAATTCT
Organism: Rutilus rutilus; assembly: GCF_951802725.1. Classification (NCBI taxonomy): domain Eukaryota; kingdom Metazoa; phylum Chordata; class Actinopteri; order Cypriniformes; family Leuciscidae; genus Rutilus; species Rutilus rutilus. Next base: position 21,703,520 of record NC_140230.1, on the reverse strand, counting down.
GCTTGATTTTTTTAGTTTTTACTTTCAAGGGTAGAAAACGACTCGGTTACTAACATAACCTCGGTTCCCTGAGATAAGGGAACGAGTATTGCGTAGCTATACGCTATGGGGAAAACTCCTTTTTCTCCGTATACTGAAGCCTTTTGTATAATAACGCAGTGCTACTGCACAGCCATAACAGTGCAGAGACTACTCACACGCTATTGGCTGGTCAGTGGTAACTGCACAAACCTATGGCAGAGCGGCGTAACTGCGCAAACCAATCGGTGCAAAGCCCACCGAGCTGAGCGCAGAGCCCAGCAGAATGAGCGGGGCATCCGCCTATAAAAGATGTTCGATTTTGCCATAGATTCAGGCTTATCGACTGAAGCGGCGAACGCCGAGTCGTGTGCGTCATAGCATGGCCGTCTATGAATTCCTGGCCCATAGAAGCATATGCTAGAGTGATAGCGTCCACCAGCCATCGGGATAATCTTTGCTTTGTGACCGGAAGCCCTTTGGTGTGGCCACCGAAGCTTACAAAGAGCTGCTCCGACTGTCTGTACTGGGCGGAGCATTGCATACAAGTTCTCACAGCCCGAACCGGGCAGAGTAGGTGTAATTGTTGCTTGTCTTCCGTTGTGGGAAGAGCAGAAAGTGTAACTACCTGTGCTTTGACTGGGGTTGAAAGCGCTTTGGGCACGTAGCCGTGTCTTGGTTTGAGGATGACTTTGTGGTCGTCCGGACCAAACTCCAGACAGGAAACGCTGACAGAGAGCGCTTGTAGGTCCCCCACTCGATTGACTGATGCTAAGGCTAGCAGTAATGCAGTTTTGAGCGAGAGCGGTTTTAATTCGGCTGATTGTAGTGGCTCAAATGGAGGCCCTTTGAGGCCCTGAGGACCGTTGATAGGTCCCAGGAGCACTATAGGGGGACATGGAGGGTTAAGCCTCCTTGCTCCCCTTAGGAAGCGGGCAATCATGTCGCTTCTCCCTATCGACTGGCCGGCCACCGGGGCATGGAAGGCTGCGATGGCTGTCACGTAGACTTTGAGCGTGGATGGGGTACGGCCCGCATCCAGAAGCTCTTGGAGAAATGAAAGTGTCAGAGATACTTGACATAAAGTAGGGTTCTGGTTCCTGGTTGAGCACCAGCCGGAGAACACAGACCACTTAAGAGCATAGAGGCGTCTCATAGACGGAGCTCTAACCTCGCTGATTGTGCTCAGGACTCTTGCTGGGAGGTCCGCAAGCTCCCGTCGAGAAGCCACACATGGAGAGCCCATAGTTTGGGATGGGGGTGCCAAATTTTCCTGTTCGCCTGGGAAAGAAGGTCTTCCCTCAGGGGTATTGGCCACAGGGCAGCTGAATCAACTCGGGGAACCAAGGCTGGTTCTGCCAGAGTGGGGCCACAAGTAGGACTGTGTGTCTGCCCTCCCTGATCCTTTTTATGAGCTGAGGGAGGAGCGTGAACAACTTATATTGTTAAGTGGAAATTTTGCCGTTGCAGCCCTGTGTACATTCATGCGAGTGTGCAGTACGTGCCGCACACAGGTGCATCATTTTGAAATATTAATTTTAATCAATATTAATAAAACACAAGGCCTACAGTATAAACCTCAGAAGAGCATGAACCGTAATGGTCAGAATTATAGCACCCTTGGTAAATATGAGCAAAGAAGCAAAGAAGGCTATGAAAATAAATGTGGGTTCTTCAGTTCTTCAGTTCACCCCACATATTTTCTATAGGGTTCAGGTCAGGGGACTGGTCAGTTTTTCTACATTCAATATAAAAAAATATATAAAAAAAAAATTAACAAATGACACACATATTCAGGTTATTTTGACTTATGTCTACATAGTTTTTGCTTTTACAGACAATGAAATGAAAAGAAACACTTTTCATTGACAGCATCTCCGTTGTTACACAACTTACAAACGTACAGGTCGATGCCAGAGAGTCTAAGAGCATCATCTCCATATAATGCACTGTAACCATACCCCTGTGTTACGTGTGTGTGTCTGTGAGACATTAATAGCTCGCCTGCTGATATATCTGGCTCTCTTTCCATCACACTGTGTGTCGTCGCACCACCTGATTCCTCTTTGGGTTGGAAGGAGGGGCGGGGTGTAGTTTAAGATCCCCTACCCCACCCAGCTCATCCAGCAAGCTGACAAATTCTTCTATGGCATCCTTGGGTGTGTGTGTACTTTGGCAAGTGGGATCCCTTGTGACTGTTTCTTGAGTCCAGTACTCACAGAATGTGCCAAGGGTTTGCCCTGCCTCGAGGGGATGAGGTGACCCCATAACATCTCTCACTGACACACACACATAAAGGCAGCAGCTTTAAATTACCAAGCACACTCTCATCCTCGTCTTACTGAGGTTATACTGCTTACACGGTCTTTTGATGTTAACAAAGTGAAGGAATATATTATTAATTATTAATGAATTATTTGATAAATCACTTTTCAAATGATCCAACATGTTTAGTTTTTATGTTTAAAATGTCAGTTAAATGTAATAAAATAATACATTATTAAATCATTTTTGAAAACAACTATTTAATTTAATAACATTGGCCTTTTCTTTATGTATTTGTCTGGATGAAGAAAAGAAAGTTGTAAGTGCAAAATGAAAATATTTTAAAATTCATATTTATATAATACAAATTTGTATCATATATATATATATATATATATATATATATATATATATATATATATATATATATATATATATATATATATATATATATATATACACACAGTGGGTACGGAAAGTATTCAGACCCTCGAATACTTCACTCTTTGTTATATTGCAGCCATTTGCTAAAATCATTTAAGGTCTTTTTTTCCCTCATTATTGTACACACAGCACCCCACATTGACAGAAAAACACAGAATTGTTGACATTTTTGCACATTTATTAAAAAAGAAAAACTGAAATATCACATGGTCCTAAGTATTCAGACCCTTTGCTGTGACACTCATATATTTAACTCAGGTGCTGTCCATTTCTTCTGATCATCCTTGAGTTGGTTCTACACCTTCATTTGAGTCCAGCTGTGTTTGATTATACTGATTGGACTTGATTAGGAAAGCCACACACCTGTCTATATAAGACCTTACAGTTCACAGTGCATGTCAGAGCAAATGAGAATCATGAGGTCAAAGGAACTGTCTGAAGAGCTCAGAGACAGAATTGTGGCAAGGCACAGATCTGGCCAAGGTTACAAAAAAATTTCTGCTGCACTTAAGGTTCCTAAGAGCACAGTGGCCTCCATAATCCTTAAATGGAAGACGTTTGGGACGACCAGAACCCTTCCTAGAGCTGGCCGTCCGGCCAAACTGAGCTATCGGGGGAGAAGAGCCTTGGTGAGAGAGGTAAAGAAGAACCCAAAGATCACTGTGGCTGAGCTCCAGAGATGCAGTCGGGAGATGGGAGAAAGTTGTAGTAAGTCAACCATCACTGCAGCCATCCACCAATCGGGGCTTTATGGCAGAGTGGCCCGACGGAAGCCTCTCCTCAGTGCAAGACACATGAAAGCACACCTGAAGGACTCCAAGATGGTGATAAATAAGATTCTCTGGTCTGATGAGACCAAGATAGAACTTTTTGGCCTTAATTCTAAGCGGTATGTGTGGAGAAAACCAGGCACTGCTCATCACCTGTCCAATACAGTCTCAACAGTGAAGCATGGTGGTGGCAGCATCATGCTGTGGGGGTGTTTTTCAGCTGCAGGGACAGGACGACTGGTTGCAATCGAGGGAAAGATGAATGCGGCCAAGTACAGGGATATCCTGGATGAAAACCTTCTCCAGAGTGCTCTGGACCTCAGACTGGGCCGAAGGTTCACCTTCCAACAAGACAATGACCCTAAGCACACAGCTAAAATAACGAAGGAGTGGCTTCACAACAACTCCGTGACTGTTCTTGAATGGCCCAGCCAGAGCCCTGACTTAAACCCAATTGAGCATCTCTGGAGAGACCTGAAAATGGCTGTCCACCAACGTTTACCATCCAACCTGACAGAACTGGAGAGGATCTGCAAGGAGGAATGGCAGAGGATACCCAAATCCAGGTGTGAAAAACTTGTTGCATCTTTCCCAAAAAGACTCATGGCTGTATTAGATCAAAAGGGTGCTTCTACTAAATACTGAGCAAAGGGTCTGAATACGTAGGACCATGTGATATTTCAGTTTTTCTTTTTTAATAAATGTGCAAAAATGTCAACAATTCTGTGTTTTTCTGTCAATATGGGGTGATGTGTGTACAATAATGAGGGGAAAAAAAGAACTTAAATGATTTTAGCAAATGGCTGCAATATAACAAAGAGTGAAAAATTTAAGGGGGTCTGAATACTTTCCGTACCCACTGTATATTTATTTTTTTGAAAAAGTCTATTTGTTATTTGAAAAAGTAATTTCATTTACATTTTTCTTTTTTATTGTCATTTATATGTATGTTTGTAATATATGTATATAATTAAATGTATGTGTTTATATTTATTATATGTAAATGTTTATTCATATTTATTTAATACTTTTTAATATATCAGTGATTTTATTTCTACATTTTATTTTTCAGTGGATTCCATTCAATGGACAATGCATTTGGTCGTTTTTCCTCTTTCCCTTCACTCTCATTTATAGTACAGACAGAACTTTTTAGCTATGCAATGTTACATTCTCATCTGAGAAGTCCTAAACTTTTTTTTACATTTTATTTCTATGTAATATAATAGGTATTTGTGACAAGAAAGGGCTCTGAAGTGGGACATTCAGAATCGCTGCACACTTGAGAGAACAAGGTAGTGTTGGGTTAAAAGTTATCTGTGAGTTTTACATTTCATAATCTTCCCCAAAATCTCCATTATAAAATACCCTCTTTTTTCATCTTACTAAGCTAAAGGAAATGTAGTATAATAAATAACCCTTACAGCTGTATCAGAGCTACATGTTTACATGGACGTTTATTTAATTTGCATGTGTGTCTGAGTTACGCAATATGACACAAGTGTTCCGTCATGAGGTGGCGGTTTTGTGGACGATCCTGCCCGGTCCAGAAAACACTGTGGGCCATTGCTTTGGGATGTTTTTCACATCCAAGTTCATCGTGAGTTCAGCTCCCAAGAGAGGTGTGAGTGTATCCGTATGCGTCTGAGTGTGTAAGAGGGGTCTCTATTCCCCAGACGTCGGTGAAACGTATCACTAACACTGGTATAACGCTAGCCAAACTCTTTCCCGGGTTTTATTTTTAACTCCGCCGCTGAGACAAAGAGTCCAGTCAGTACTGCCTCTGAGAACCAGGCCACAGGAGCCCAACCAAGTCTGGCTGCGTCACACGCTCCCGTGTGTGTGTGTCTCTCTTTCTCTCTCTCTGTGTCTCGCGCAAGAGCAGACGTACAAACGGGCCAGAGCGGAGGAGTGGAAAGAGAGAGAGAAAGAGGCCTGGCGTGGAGTCATCGCTGTGGTGAGAGCATCAGGGGCAGTGGGCCATCGTGATGATGTCATAGAAGGAGGAAGTGGTTCGAGTTGTGTGATATAAGAGGGGGGAAGTTTTCGCCAAACACAAATGGCAGACCATGCAACATTAAAAAATATTGCCACCATTTCAAAGGTCCCGGCTCGATACGTAAAAGTAGGGGACCTTTAGGACCGAACGTCTTATTCTTCTTTGAGAGGAACTTGCATACATCTCATTACGTAACTCACCAAATCCAACGTGCAGATCCAAAACACGCACTCATACAGGGTTCTTGTTTGCCGAACCCCATAATCCCCTCTGGTTACCGGTTTCCCCCTGCCAACTACGCCCTCACTCCTTCTTTCCTTTCTTTAATTTTTTCCCTCTTTTTCACTTTTTTTCCACCTCTTAGTGACGCACTCTCACATAATGAAACTGTTAAACAAGGGGACAGGCTCTCTCTCTCTTTCAGGGTGAGTAAAATGATAGTGCTGCTCTGTATTTGTGGCTGGCTACATTCAGAGGGAGGCTATTTTTAGTCCTGGCGGAGCTGTTTGGAGGCGCTATTTGTGTCATCAGCAGCACCATGCCACGCGCTTGCCATCATATGGGCAGTATTTTTACACAGGGAGAGAACACTTGAGAGAACACTTGCAAACTCTGAAACTCATGCTTGGGCTTATAAATGAACATGCATGTGCAAGCCAACAAGGACATCAGCACCTGAGCCAGAGGGCAAGAGGAGTATAACCTGTGTTGGCCCCATCCTTTCCCTCTCTAATAATGTGATAACAAATACCAGTTTGCAATATCAAGCAGCATAAGAGCATACAGAAAGTCTTGCACATTCAAGGAAAAAAAATGGCTTTGTCTGCTCTTACATAAAAAAAATGAAGTGTATATGGATCTTCTGAGGTTCTTTTTTTACTAACAATCTAATCTGTGTCTGTTCTACCACCTATTAATAGTCTGTTATATATTATATTAAATATGAATGTGTGTGTGTGTGTGTGTGTGTGTGTGTGTGTGTGTGTGTGTGTGTGTGTGTGTGTGTGTGTGGCCTGTTAAACCCTACATTATGGAGACAGAATGTCCCCACAAAGATGGCAAGATGGACATTTTTTGATCCCCATGAGGAAAACAGCAAATAAATCATACTAAGTGTAAATGTAAAAATGTAGAAAGTTTTCTGTGATTGGTAGTTTTAGATGTGGGGTTAGTGTAAGGGGATAGAATATACAGTTTGTACAGTATAAAATTCATTATGTCTATGGAAAGTCACCGTAAAACATGAAAACATCATCTGTGTTTGTGTGTGTGTGATTATAATAATTAATTTGTATAACCCAGAACAAAACCCTGTCAGCCTTTGTGATACTGAAGAACAAGAGCTTGTAAAATACTCTTAGGCCCTGTTTACACCTGGTCCCAAATGGCACCCTAAACACTCACGGTCTTCCTCTGAGTCCGCACTTTTGTGACGTAACGCAGCTTTAACTGTCAGGAAGAAGTCTGCTGCGGAGCTCGCACCGGTCTCATGGACTTGACGGACATGCACACGCGGGAGACATTGTAAGTCCACAAGACTGAATCCACACATATGAAGTGTGCCATTTGGGACAGGGCCTTAGATGCGTTTTGGTCGATTGGATCACAAGTTGACGAGGCAGACACACACCCGTTTACACCTGGTGTTTAAATCCTTTTCTTTTGTCCACTTTCGAGCACTTCTTTCCTGATTTATTTGAGTGGAGAGGTCTATGTGTGGATGAATGTATAGGTTTAATTTCTTTCGATCTAATGGATGAAATAAGATCAAGCAATACATGAACGCAAAGATTAAATCCCGTCTGGCTAGCGCGCTTTCCATAATATTAAGCGTCGTCCACTTGTGATCGAATTGACAAAAAGGTTTCTTAATACCAGGTGTAAACAGGGCCTTAAATGTCTTGAGTCTGTGTATGTCTGTGTCTGTGTGTATCATGTAACAGAATATGTCTGTATTATAAGGGTCACGTGTTACAGGAGACAGCCAAACATGAAAAGTACATTTGAGAGGATTTGTTTAGACAAAGAATCTCAGATTCTGATCCATTATAGATGAGTACATTACCAGAGCAATGAGCAAAACATTATCCAACACCACATGACTCTGCATGACTATGACCATTTCTCACCTCTTTTTCCTCTGTCTCACTTTCTCTATCTCTCGCACACAATTATAGGAACTGCCCACAGGGAAACACAGCTGTGGCACAATGTGTAAACGACGGGGAATGGAACTAGTGCTTCCTGCTTCAATCACACACTGGCTGCTATCATAAATATAAACTTTGAGATGGGCCATATGATATCTGAATCTAAGGCCCAAGACATATTGTACTCAAGTAAATACACGCTAACATTTTACCTATGCAAGTTAGATTTCACTGCAAATATGTGTTTTACATTTTAAGCTTTGCCAGATGCATCTCAGTTTGCTTTCAAGGTATGTATTTTGTAAGTTCATGCATTCCCTATAGGACTCGAACCCAATGACCTAGACAAAAATCATTTCTCTCTTTCAGATTAATAACTGTCATTATGTAACAACAGTTTGAAAAGAATCTTGCTGAACAAGTTAGTGAAGCTTTTGACATGTTTATAGCTAGCTTTTAACATGATTAATAAGAAATGTTTGGATAATTTGCATTAACAGACTAGTGACAGTGTTTCTGGGCAAAATCTGAATTGTTTTGATGCCCACTTGTTGGACATGCTATTGTCCTGACTGTCGTAAGAAACACAGCCTCAGTTGTATCAACAAGCAGCAACGTCACAGAGATGTGGGCTTTTACCTTCTCTTCCATACAAACAAACTGTCACAGATACATGCTGCTGCATGTAAATTGAACTGAAAGATGTACAAGGACACACTGACACTTGCTGAACTGTGTCCAACAATCAGGATTCTTGTCCAGCAAAGATTCACGGCCCATCGAAAGTAAATGTATAGTAAATCTATGGAATGTGACATACATTCCATATATGACATATTAATTTTTTTTCTTTTTCAGCACACTCTGCACCTGCATTGATGCACATCTGTGGCTATGTTGGACTCTTTATTTTAAGAGTAGTGAAATTATCAGACTTGACACTCTTTTTTCAACTTTTGTGTAGAGCCCCTGGTGATACTTTGAGCAAAGTTTCATGTTGTGTCAAGCCTTCTTAGTTTTTTTTAAAATAGCGATTTTGATGCTATCATAGTAGTGCCCCTAGCACTCCCATTCAAAAGGCAATTTGACCGAAAACTAAAATATGGTCAAACTTAAAAGTTTCCAATTGTGGCTCTGTAGCTAAGATTTTGCTTTTAGACATTCAAATCTATTTAAGTAAAGTGTATTTTTTTAGTTTCCACCCTAGCTAAATATTCAGAGACAAATGTGTTTTTTAAAATTATTTTATTTATTGTATCCCAGCTGCATATGCACAGATTATTATAAGCACCCATTTTAAAGCCTTTTCGTGGTTGATTTCCTCCAAAAGGGTCAAAACTGTGGCTCTGTAAAGTTAAAAGTGACCACTGCAGCACCCGGGGTGCGATGGGGGGTTAGGTGTCTTGACACCGCAGTCATTTCTTGCTAGTATTGAGAATCAAACCCGTAACCTTCGGGTTTCCAGTCTGACTCTCTAACCATTAGGCCACAACTGCCCCCAGTGATGCTGTATCTTTTAGTATCCCGACCAATTGTGATGCTAGTGGTGCACATATTATGCACGTCAGCTTTAAAGTCATTTCAAATTCTGGCAGAATCACATACAGTAAATGCTCACAATCATGTTTCTTAAAAACTGTGTACTTTTGGTGAAATGCTAGCAAACCACATGAGGTGTTTTGTGGCTTTCACGCAGGCTTAGGTCATTTGTAATGGCTGTCAAAAGAAAGAATGAAAAACAATGAGAAAACTCTCAGGCCAAGGAGACTTCCTGTTGTCAGATGGACATCTGCCCAGACTGTGGTCTACAGGGCGTCACTGCAGAGGCCTAGTGAACGTGTGCTGTATGTGAGCAAGTTGCTGTGATGCTGCGATGACGTGCTCCCTTCTGGTCTGAAGGAGGGTGTTGACGGGGTAAAATCAAGTCGGAAGTAAGAATTTAAAGCTGATGCACGTCAGAAAACGTTATTATTCAGCTGCCTTCTCAATGCAGTCTACGTGCTGCGGTAAGCATGTGTGTATGTTTGTGCGTAGTCTGCGTACATGTCTTTTTGACTGTGTTTATTTGCGAGAGACCCATGATTTTTCCCATTTGTCTCACGGGGACCTGAGACAGCTGCTGTAGGCGGAGCTTGTTGACCAGCACAGCTGTGACCTCACAGGCCAGCGTCGTCTCTCTGACAAAGACGCAAACAGACACACACATACACACACACACTATGGAGTTTCTGGCAGCGAGTGACTGCATTCCATCTGTCCCTGATGTGCAGTGGTCAAGATTGGTCTGGGTCAAGGGTCATGTGTCTGTGAAGGCGTGGTCAGCCTTGAACGCTGCTCCGATGTCATTCAGGCTGGACCGTGCTGCACGGATGACATAATGACGTGTGCAGCCTGAACTGCATTGCAACGTAACTCTCAGGAGTGGTGCGTTATGGGATTATATGTAAGAAGGAGAATTATGCAACATAACATATTGCTCTCCCACAGCTGGAAAGCCACAGTTATTCCGAGAACTGTATGATGTTTGGAAAAAGTTGGAACTTTCTGCGTGTGATTAAACGTGCATGTTCTTATTAGGTGATGATTTATTATGAATATGCTTCCAGTATAAAGCACATATTAATGCCTAATTCTGCATGATCATATTCTACATCTCTTTATCCTACCCAATACCTAAACTTAACAACTACCTTACTAATAATAAGCAGTAATTTATTGAGGCAAAAGTCGTAGTTACTAGTGAGAATTGGACTCTAATCTAAAGTGGGACCATGTTGTTTTATATAATGATGAACAGTGAAAAGTGTTAAAAAGGATGAACATTATAAAACATTTTTTTACAGCGCACACTTGGAAGTGTTCTGCTATCTTTCTGTCAATCTTTGTTTGACAGCTAACAGGAAGTTAATAAATAATTATGCTATTAATTTTAAGTACTGATAAACAGCTAATATCCTAGTAATATGTATGCTAATAAGCAACTAGTAATAGTGAGAATTGGACCCTAAACTAAAGTGTTACCAACGACATCATTGTTTGCATCCATTTAACTTTTCACAATACTTCTACTTGAGTAATTCAGTTCAAAGTGGTTGCAGTATTGTAACTTTTTAATATTAATGTATTAGCTAAAAGCTATCATGAACAAACTAATAATGTTTTTACTGCACTTTTTCAGTTAATGTTAATTTTTACATATTTTTTAACATTTCAAGTTGTATAAATGAATGGTCATTTATTATGAACGAACATGAACTAATCAATTGAATAGTAATCAATTGAACCTTATTGTTATTTATTTATTAATTTAAAACTCAGCTTTTTAATACTAGTGTGTTTTTTTTTTTTTTTTAATGGTATGTTGGAATTATGTGGGCCTGTGAATTCAAGGAAAATTTTTGGTTACCATGGTAATATTTAAAGGGTTGTTTTACAGGTTTTTAACTTTTAAGAAAGTACTGTTAGCTTTAGGTGATCAGACAGTGCTCCACACTGATTTAATTACAATAAGGATGTATGTTTACTTAAGGTTTCGGTGAAATATTCAGGGAAAAAAGGTAACGATGTATGAAACACATCTTACACAGAAGTCACTCTCTGTTGTCCATCGTGGCGAATTTGCGTTTCCAACTTGAAGCCAATGCAAAATACACGTGTGGGGAAAACTTTTGCCCTCAAATGGAATCCCCCATTGAGTGGTTTCCTATTGAAATGACTGGATTTCACCTGTGAAAAATGTGTCAAATAACGGTAAATGTGACCGCACAGAACTGCTAATTGCATTTTGTAATCATGCTCGTACAGACCCTTTCCAAAAAATTTGAATATCATGGAAAAGTTTATTTATTTCCATAATTCCATTAAAAACGTTAAACTTCCATAGATTATAGATTCAGGGCCCACAACTTAAACGATTTCAAGTATTTAGTTGTTTATTTGTACATAATTTGGGCTTCCAGCTCATAAAACCCACGAAAACAGGATTTCAAAAAATTTGAATATTACATGAAATCACACAGTAATTACACAGTGATACCATGGTCATTGAACCAGGTTTTGGTTCTTTTTGCAGTGTGGGCAGGTGCAAATCCTGCTGGAAAATGAAGGAAGCATGAAGTGCTCTGAAAATGTCCTGGTAGACGGCTGCGTTGACTCTGGATTTAATAAAGCACAGTGGACCAAAGTCCTCTTTTCTGATGAGAGCAAATTTTGCATCTCATTTGGAAACCAAGGTCCCAGAGTCTGGAGGAAGAATGGAGAGGCACACAATCCAAGATGCTTGAAGTCCAGTGTGAAGTTTCCACAGTCTGTGTTGGTTTGGGGAGCCATGTCATCGGCTGGTGTTGGTCCACTGTGCTGTCCACTCAACGCAGCCGTCTACCAGGACTTTTTCAGAGCACTTCATGCTTCCTTCAGCAGACAAGCTTTATGGAGATGCTGACTTCATTTTCCAGCAGGATTTGCACCTGCCCACACTGCCAAAAGAACCAAAACCTGGTTCAATGACCATGGTATCACTGTGTAATTACTATGTGATTTCATGTAATATTCAAATTTTTTGAAATCCTGTTTTTGTGAATTTTTATGAGCTAGAAGCCCAAATTATGTACAAATAAACAACTAAATACTTGAAATCGTTTAAGTTGTGGGCCCTGAATCTATGGAAGTTTAACGTTTTGAATGGAATTATGGAAATAAATAAACTTTTCCATGATGTTCTAATTTTTTGGAAAGGGTCTGTATTTATGGAACCTTGTGGAAACCTGATGAGAACAAAAGTTTGCTTAATCCTTCATATCAAATACACACACACACACATTACACATTCATCAACAAATTAAAGTGCTGTTGTGTCTTATGTTACCGCCACTGTATGATCCCCCCATATTTGTTTACTAAAATGTAACCGATACTGCAAATCAAGATAGCGAGGATATACCTTCTCACCAGGCCTTTAGATAATCTCACTTTGTGCATGTGGGTACGTGTGTGTGTGTGCGTGTGTGTTCGCCGGGCTCATGCTCATTGGTGCAAAGCCCAATTGTTGTCCCAGGTCTGAGTGTGTGTGTGTGTGTGTGTGTGTGTGTGTGTTGTGCTGCTGCGCTCTTTCCATGTTATCCTGTATGTGATGCATATTTTATAGGCGGGGAGACCCCAGCGTGAGGTGACACGTTCCGGACGCATGCACTGATAAACCCAGGACAACCGCCAGCTTTCCACACGAGCATCAACCTAGAATCACACACTCTACACAGTATCCTGTTGGTTTTGAGTTTTTGTTTCCCTATGACTGTGTGCACACTGGACTAGGTTATGAAAATATGTAAGCCCTGCTCATCCCTAGTAGTGTGTGTGCATTGTTTGTGATTTGCACGCAGGGCAGAAGAGTGAGAGAATGTGTAGCTGCAGTCATACAGGTCTAGCATGTCATTCGTGTCTCTTAATGTTCCCAGCCAAGTTCCTTGTGAACGCGCTTGTGTGTGAGGGGGTCTCTGTGATATTCAGGGCTGTGTACTTTTGATGATATAGTCCCTCTGCAGGCCAGAACATAATTAAATTAGATTAGAATTTATTCAATTAAGTCTTCCCTAGCAATTAAAACATGTCTTCTGTAGAGGAACAAAGGTTTGGAGAGTGCAGCTTCAGGTGAGCACACCTACAGACAATCTGATATGCTGTTTTGACATGCTAAAGAGATAGGTCACTCAAAAATGTATTCACCTAAACATTCTGTCATCATTTACTCAACCTCATGTCATTCCAAACCTGTTTGACTGTACAGGAGCACAAAAGAAGATATTTTGAAGAATTTGTTTTACTGTTTTTACTGGCATAATACCACTTAGGCTATGACTACATTTGAAAATGATGTCCACAATAAAACTTACTGCATGCACCATACCGAGAGACCAGACATAATAAAGTTATTACGCTATTCTTCTGCCATAATCATTTTATTAGCAAAATATCTCACCACTTACTGGTGTGTCCATGTCTCAAAAGCCATTCCATGAAGGTCTAAAACGCAATTGCGCTTACACTGAAATGTATAAGATCAATATATGTTTTTTTTAAAGACAGTTTAATGTAATTTAAGTTTATATGACTTAAACAACCAAGTTGATTGTACTAAAAAATATAAAGCAGCAACTTTTTTTTTACAGTGCATGATTTGCCACAAGACACCAATTGCAGGTACATTTTCTGTCATCTTTGCAGGATTGTAATATAAAGATTGTAAAAATGAACATTTATCTTTTGCAACACTGTGAAAATGAAACGCGTATGGTGATTTAAAACATTTTGTAGGAAGAGAGACATTATTCTGCTTTAGTTGAGACCCTTTTTTTTTTTTTTTTTGGTCCACAGAGAAACAAATCACGAAACGTCTCTAACCTAAACATATATTAATATATAATAATCTCCACCACAACCTGTTCTCTGAAAAGCTCAATTATGCATCAAGGGCCAGCACACACACATACACACACAACTCCTTAGCCAGTTAGGCACGCTCACTAGCATATTCAAAAACAAATATTATCAGCTGCTTCTCTAATGTGCACATTCAGAAGAAACAAACACATACATTAGTTATTCACCCCATTCTTTCTCCGCTCAAGGCCATCAATCTTTTAAAAGAACAAATATATGTGCGCTAAATCGGCGAGTTTGCATTTTTCTTTGGTGCATGAATCATTCAGGAGCGCTGCGTGCAGCCGTGGCTGGATGGTCGCTCAGTGTACCCCACCCTTTCCTCGCCCCAGAGCCTCCACCGATGCCTACAGTCAGGACATCAAAGTAATCCACCTCACCTGACCGACCACGCCTCTCAGCACCGTTTTATTTTAGCCCTGAAAACAACATTCTGTACTTGAATTGTAATGGGCCTAATTCAGAGATCAAGGTTAATTGCAGCAAATTACTTGTCCTTTGATTAGCAAGGCTCTGTCTGCTTTAGAGGTTCAAACTGAAAGTATATTATTTGAAATGTGAATGTCAAAGGCTTTTCCCTAAAACAAGACTGCTTCTGATCTAAAACAAAATGTGTAGATTATTAGTAAATATATATATTAATGTGTGAATGTCTTTAGTAATGCAAACTTATACTATTACTAGTTGATTATTAGCGGTCACAGACACACACTCACTCACATAGGTGAAGTGTTGAAGTGCAAATGTCTGTCACATTGTGAAGTCACAAATTGAAGTAGAAATCAAGTCATTTTGGCCACTTGGTTTCAACAAATGCTATTTTTGCAGTGAGGAGGAAGTCTGAAACGCAAGTTGACCGTCGCACCGCATCTCGCACTGGAGATCCTGTCTTCTTTTCCATTCATCAGCACTGCGGCTCTGCAGTTATTGTATAGCCATATGGTAACTGCAGTACTATAGTAACTGTTATGTGTCTCATGTTTTTAAGATCATCCCTGTCACTCAGAAGTGTTTTTGAATCTAAAATGAAACTAAAGCACTTCTCCTCATCCAGGCGGATAAAGAAAACGGCTCAGCGTTTACAGGTCATTTCCGATGATTGACAACGTAGAGTTTACCGGCTGTTCCAATGTAGTTCACTGCAGATAAAAGTGTATTATGTCTACAGGGCATTTCAAATAAAATAGTGAAGTTTGATGTTAGGATGTCCCAGAGGGTACAGTTAGTTTATTTGCCTGCACTGTAAAAAAAATCCCGTTGTTTTTACGGAAAAAAACTGGCAGCTGTGGTTACCAGAATAATACTGTAAAAAACACATCAAACCGTAAACATACTTACGGAGTTACATGTAAATTTAACATTTTAAACATGTATATTTAACATTGGATTTAAGTAATATGATATAATGTTAATTTTCCGACCTATTGAAGTATTAATCTCTATTTTGTACCATAGTATTACACTGACAAACCAACAATCTCAGCAGTAATGAGAGTTACATGATTAATCAATGCTCATTACATGTAGGCTAGTTCTTCCACAACAAAGTTACAATTAAAATATATAGAAGGTGCACAGTGTCATTCACACAAACATTAAACACCATCATGGTAACACACATGAAATTTTAAAAATACAATAAACATTAATTTAAGAACATTAAATGTAATATAAAACCCTAATGTACATAACTGATTATAAAAAAAAACTAAGAAAACTATGACGAAACATAGTTATTTCAACAAAAATACATCAACTGTGAAGTGTCACGCATGGAATTGTGGGAATGTCAATTTACGTTTTTTCACTGTAAATTATACAATGACTTGTTCGTTTTTACTTCCAAAAACTGTAAATTTAACGGTATTTTACAGTAAAATTACATTAAATGTACCATTAGATCTATCACAGTTATTTACCGTATATAGTACGGAAACTTTCTGTTAACCAATTAACCATTTTTTTACTGTAGCATTTTTACAGTCTTTAACTGTTAAAATCACGATCATTTTTTATAGTGTGGAAGGGAAAGCTGCTTCAATCCACCCGTACTTTCCTCGACTCTCTGAGATTTTTAAGAAAAGGTATAAAGAAATCAACAATCATGTTGACGATGCCATAGAGTACAGCATCTGAGAATAAATACTAGTGAACCATGTCAAGAGCTCTAGAGAACACTGGCTTGTAGGGAAGTGTTGAACTAACTCCAAAAGAACCAAACGGAAAGCTTGTCTGGAGTTTGCCAGAAGGCATTATTGACCCAGTTGGGATGTGGGAAAAGATTTTGTGGTTAAACGAGACTAAATTCACGGCAATAATGTATATTTGGTGAAAATCTAACAATGCAGACACTTTGACTTAGAAAGCACCATTGCTACAGTGTATGATGGTGGTAGGATCATATTGTGGAGCGGCTTTTCACCAAGAGAGACTGGAGATCGTTTTAAAACAGACAAAAGAATGGATGGTGTGCATTGCAGGATAATAAGAGTCTAAAAAACTGAAGCTTTGGAGAAAGTCTTTCAGGATAGTGATCCCAAAGCCCTGCAGTGCAAGTCAGTGCTCTGATCTCAATCCAACATTGTGGCTGACAATCATAATTTAAGTATAGTCTGAAGAACATGCCCAGATTAAGGGGCCAGAATCAAAGCTGGTTCAAAGTCTGCAAAACTGTTTCTACAAAATATTAAACTTTGTAGACTGAATAATTCAGAATGTGTGTGAGAAGGGTGGATCCTTGTTCCTTAGGCAAAGGAATTATTTTATTCCTCTATAACAAAATCATTATAGACTCAGTCTTGTATGCAAATTGGTCAGTCAGGTCTACTGACATTTTTAGAGTAGAAGTTACCTTTACTGACCAAGGGTTTTCGGAATAGTTGTTTTCAGTTTATGTTCAAGACACTTTCACGTTCGTTCTGCAGCACAATTCAAATACAGTCATACCTAGCGTCCATTTTGAAGCAGTTGTGCCTTTAAAAATGTATGTTAACATGCTAGGAAGTTTCTAAATAAAGACTACAACTACCACAAGTTTACAAACGTGATGGACCAGATAACTGCCAGATTTAGCTTAGTTAGCAAAATGCTAATGTTTGTGAAAAACACAACAGCTTCTAAATTCATGTTTGAGTCACAATGACTGAATTCAGTTATTTATGATTTAAAAACAAATTGTGAAAGTTTTGATAGACGACTAAAACTGGACTGTATTCCAAACTTACAGTAACATTCAATAATACTGTAAAAGCAGTAATATTGTAAAATATTTAAAATAACTATTTACTATTTGAATATATTTTAAAATGTAATTTTTACCTGTGATGGCAAAGCTGAATCTTGAGCATCATTACTCCAGTCTTCAGTGTCACATGATCCTTCAGAAATCATTCTAATATGATGATTTGTTGCTCAAGGACATTTCGGTTACACTTTATTTTAAGGTGTTCTTGTTACAATGAAATTATACATTTAAGTATTGAGTATTAATTAACTACATGTACTTACTATAGGGTTAGGATTAGGGTTTGGTTTAACATTAGTTGCATGTAATTATGCATAATTTTGATTATTTTTATTTATTTAAAAAAGCAGTTTTTATTTAAATTACAAATCTTAGTAACACTTTACAATACGGTTTCATTAGCATTAGTTAGCTACTTTAGTTAACATGAACTAAGAATTAACAATATTTCTAAAGCATTTATTAATCTTAATGTTAATTTTACAATTTATTAATACATTATTAAAATCAAAAGTTGCATTTGTTAACATTAGTTAATGCACTGTGAACTAACATGAACAATCAATGAACAGCTGGATTTGTATTAACTAACATTAAGTAAGGAATAATGTAGGCCTGAAGGGGTTTATTCTACGATAACAACTGGCTGAATGTACATTTATCCCGCTTATTACACGGCTACTTGCCACATAAATAATTAGACACGAAATAAATATAAATAATTATGGGGATAAGAGATACTGATCTGAGATGAATCTGTTTTAAAATCGGACCTGTTTCTTATAATCCATTACAGTGTACAAAACAATCATTTTAAAATGGCAGCAGCTGCGTTTGTATGAAACGAGAGAGCGAGTCTGCGATACCCGGATGACATAATTAAAAAATTGTACACAAAATATTGATTTGAATTGTAATATTTCATTAGCTTCATTACAAAGAAAAACTCTTCCTAACTGACTTCAGTTACCCGGATGAGCCTGTGTTATCAGTTTTTAGTGGTTGTTATCAGTGAATAACATACCACTGGATGGCCACCAATCAGAATCAAGCATTCCACAGAGCCGTGTAATAACCTGGTAATAACACAGATGAATTAATAATTATGTTATGAGTTATGAGTTCATGTTAATTAATACATTAACTAATGTTAACAAATAAGACCTTATTGTAAAGTGTTACTAAAATCTTTTGTAATATTATAAATGATTTTACTGTTACTGTCACTTTACAGTGTTGATTCAGTACATTAGAACTGAATCCACACTGAACTGACTTCAGCTATACAATAACACTATTTTCTTTTAGAGCTGCGGCACAGCCAAAATGATCTCTGTGTGCACCATTGAATAATTTAAATTTTATGCATTCTAATAAAATTATTAATTTCTTTTTAAAAAAACTTGAATATTCAAACACAAGTCAAAACTTTCTGGACTAATTAAATCATTGAAATGTTCATCTTACAAGAATTCAACCGAGACCATGTTTGTCTCCGGCTACGCTTTGACTGCTGACTGTGGATGAATCAAACAGATTTTCCATGACACAAAATTAAGCGTGTCCTTTCATCTGCTCTTGTGAGCGACTGAAGACCTAGATAAACTCTCAAAACACAAGACACACAAGCTTGTTCGTGTGAGATCGCAGCATAAACTCACCTCAATCATGTAACATTTATAGAGAGAGTGAAAAAAAGATCTGTTGGTACTATAAAGGGGAATGGGGGACAGATTTATTTAAATGTAGCCCCCCTTTATACGTGGTAAGCGTTCCAGAATGTGCAAGGAAAACAGACGAGGGATAAATGAGAAGAGCGACAGATGTACTGTACTGCAGTGGACAAGGAGAGAGGAAGGACAGAGTGTGTGAGACGTGACAGTGACACCCTGGTCCTGTGTCCACCCCCTGCCCCGTGACATCACAGGGTGATGCTGGCTGGGACAGCAAGAAAACACACATGCACACTCATGCTTCCATAAGCCTTATCTCCCGGCTGTCCCTAAAGCATTACAACAGTCACGTCTGTTTAGACATGCGGAAGCTGAGAGAAAGAGAACAGTTCGTTCAGTTGGAACTTGTTTCCACAGATTTAATGCCAAATTCCTAAAAAATGTTATGCAGGTCTCTTCATTTTTAAGTAATAGTTTTTTTCGGTAATAATTTACTCACCCTTGTGCTCTGTAACAACAGAAAGAGACTGTGAACAGGATTTTTTTGTAAATTAATATTTTAGCATTATTTATATATGATTATATTATTGGCAATTATTAGCTTTTTATGATTTTATTTTTATTTTATTATATTTTCCATTTTTATTTGAATTTTAGTTTTTAGTAATTTTGTCTTTTTGTTTTTTTATATTAGCTTTAGTAATTTTTGTATTTAAAATTATTTCATTTTCAAGTTTTTCATTATTATTTTTATTTTATTTTATAACAGATTTATTTAGATACCAAACTTAACAATAATAATACTGCAGAAAATTATGATAATGTACAATTGTGCTATCAATTAATGATTAAACGACACATGCCTCACTGACTACTTTCTGTTTCTTCTTTTTTCGTGTGTGTTTTTGTCAACGCTATCTCACGACCAATTCGTACGAATTCGTACGAATGATAAAAAGTTGGCTAATTCGTACTAATTCGTACGACCTCACTCGTACGAATTTGTACGATTTGTCTAAACCCACGTGATGGGTAGGTTTAGGGGTGGGGTCAGGGGTAGGTCATTCGTATGAATTCATACGAATTGGCCAATTCGTCAAATATGTACGATTTTGCACAAAACGTACTAATTCGTACGAGTCAGGTCGTATGAATTCGTACGAATAAGCCACCTCGTAGAATTTGTACGTTTTCCCGTGAGATCGGGCTCGTTTTTGTCTATTATGGGGCATGACACAGCCTACCTTCAGTGAATTGAAAAGCAGCCAGGACATTCTGTGAAATATCTCTATTTGTGTCCCAATAAAGTAAGTTAGTTTAGTCACAACATGAAGGTGAGTAAACGACGAAGCAGCTTTTAATACAATTAGATCAGCAAATTACAACCAATTGGAATATATTCTCGGCTAGTGACAGCTGCACCTGACCCGTGGTACAGCCTCAAAAAGCAAATTACACACTCACACATGCTCTGTCTGGCTCTACCACCCATGAAATGCACACTGGGAGTGTGTGTTGTCTTGTGAGAGCTAATCCAGGCCCTACAGAAGCATGTGTTACAATTGCTGAGGTCTTTGGTGATTTATAGCATGGGTGTTTGTGTAATAGTGCTGAGTGTCTGTTATAGTCTTACCTTTGGCCCTCTCTCATTAGGCAAGCCCCTCTCACGTCTCACCACCTGACTGGCCTCCTTGAGCGTACTGGATGCAGTAGTGGAAAAAAGCAGGCCCTAAAAATAACACTCACACACTCATCCACCTCAGGGATGGGACAGAACATGTTTGCTGGTGAGAGTTAATATTAGAAAGCACACACAGTAATAGGAAGAGGGGAGACCATCCGCTTTGCCTGCGCCATTTTAATCTGTGACTTGGGATATCCTCGTGCCCCCCAACGTCATACGAACGTAGCGCATTCTTCAGCAGGTCACACGTTCACACATAAACACACATTCCACATTCCAGCGGCAGTCACACGCGCTGTATCATCACTGCCTCCTCAGCAGTCAGTACACTGCTATTTCTGTCTGTGTGGACCTAGAAAAAGACAGTGGTGGACAATTCGAGAGGAAGAGTGAAAGAAAGGTAGGGGGTATTCACTCCTCGCTGCCAACGGAGTCACATTAGGCCAACTTACTGTCTGTCAGCCATCCAGAGTTACAACAGTTCCAGATGATCAGCCTTGTTTGGTTTAAACCACCACCGTGCCAGCTGACGTTTGGCCATATGCCACTGTTCAAAATGAAGACGTGATGACACCGTTATCACTCTACATCAGATGATGATATTGAGCTCATTGGCTCGCGATCGTTTGCTTGTCTTCTGTCAGTTCTTCTGCTCTCTTGCTCACATGGCGACCGGTTTCTTCCTCATTAATGATTGACTGATCAAAACCGGCATTCACTAAAGTTTTATTGGTTTAGGATGTAAACCACGCCTGTTTGGTTCTGTATTACAATGTCTGCTTTTAGACATGTGACGTTGCCTTAAAATTAAGTAAATTAACGTAATGCGTAATTGAAAAAATTAAGTTAGCCTATGTGGAATTGTCAAGTTACCCAAGTTTATTTAGGCAACAGGTTTCCTCACTTTTTTTAAGTCAACTGATCACTTTTTACAGAGCAGAGTATGCTGGTTGATGAACATATTTTACTATATATTTTACATATATATATATATATATAATTTTTTTTACTTCAGATGTGAACGAGATTTTATATTTTGAATGTGATGCAAAGCATCTTTCTGTTGCAAGCTCAAACAACGTACAATGCAACCAGTGTAGAATGATTACCAAACAAATGACTCTTATTAGATGGTTTTTTTAGTGAATCAAAAAACATACATGACCAGTGTAGTCCGATTGACGAACAAATTACTCTTATTAGCCCGTTCTTTTTATTAATTTTTACGAATCTGTACGATATGAGTCGTTCAAAAACATATGATTATTAAAAAGAAGTAAACATGAAGGTTCCCTAACCCAACCCCTAAAACATATTACTGGGACATAAGCAGATCATACAAAACCGTACAAATGAGATCATTCCAATTCAAACGAAATTAGCCACCAATTTGCCAAAACATATAATTGCCTTAACAGTAGCTGGTGGAAAGACTCCAAACCATTTGAATGAATCAATAACAAAGTCTGCTTCACAAACAAATGACTCTTATGAGCCAACTCTTTCAATTAATAGTTCAGTCAATTAGTTTAAAAAGACTGGAAGTTATCAGTTTTAATCAGTATCATGAATCCTTCCCTTAATTTAATCAATCAGAGCGGTTCCTGAATCAGCATCTGACTCACTGAACTGAATATGTATCAAAATGTCAAAATGAAGAAAGATTTCTGTCATTATATATAAGCAATGTCAGCAATGATACATACTCAGTGTTCCTCTTGTGTGTGTGTGTGTGTGTGTGTGTGTGTGTGTGTGTGTCTCAAAGGACCTCAGTAACTTGGTGTAGCCTTAGTGGAGGATCAATGGCGGCGTCTCTCCATTCCACGCTTTATCAACCATATGATCCATTAAAACCAGGCACTCTACTAGCACGCTTCCCTACACACACACACTACCATCCTGAAGCTGCTGCTCTTCTCCCGCCATTCCACACCAGTTGTCCGCTCTGGCTCCCTGAGGAGAGTAGGCAATTCCAATACGGCTCAAACTCATTGAGCCATACGCCCAGTTACACTGCCAGACGCGCACACACACACACACACACACACACACACACACACACACACACGGTGCACACGAGGCAGAAATGGACAGAGACCGAAACAGAAATACACCCAAACATCAGAAGCGCACAGATCAAAGAGACAGATTACTAATGGAGGCCAACAATCAGCTTTCTTTTTGACTTTAAACACTTATCACAGATTTGGTCTGAACCATAAATGGGTGAAGGTGTGATAACCACAAAGTCTCTGTTAAATGGGCGATTCTTCAATAAGAGGACAAAATAGAGACAAAATACTTTAATGGAAAAAAAAAGACATTTCTACTTTGAAAGGGTAAGCATTAATGAATTTAAACTTTTTGTCTACTCACTTCATTTTTTTATTGTTTATCCTCAAGTGTTGAAATTAAAAATTTTCCACAATTTTAAAGTTCTCCTTCGCAGTAAATTTATAAAAAGTGTTTAAATCAGGGAAATTTCTACTTCAAAATGGAAAAATGGCATAGAATGGAATGGATTTTTCAGATATTCCAGGACATTTGATAAATGTTTAAACAGAATTGAAACAGTATGAAAAAGTCGAAATGTCTTATGTGAGCAAACACGTGAATATTTAGGGAAACAATTCTGACATCATTATGTATTTCTTAAGAACATGAATCTCCAGATGAAATTCGTGATAAGTACGTACAAAAGATGTAAGAATGCTGGAGGCTCACTTCCCACAGACAAGGAGTGGCTTCCACTGCTGTATCTCTTGTTCTACTTATTCAAATGCCACCGTGTCATCCCCTCCGGGCTATTACAAAGTTGTCCTCACAAAATTTCTCTTTCAAGAAGATAAACCGCACTTGTCAGTTTTCATTTGACATGTCTCATAGTATGACGGTGACATGTCACAGATGCTGATGTGTATGTGAATGCGATTCCAGAGTGTAACTACAGAAATATCCAAGGTATGAATCGTGTTTTGTTTTGACAGAATGGTGTAAAGTGACCAGATTTAGGCATGACCTGGCCTGTTTACACTTGGTATTGTCATCCATCTTGTGTGTTCCATTTCAGGAACGTGTGTGTTTTGCCAAATTTTTATATCTTACTTTCAATGTTCAAAACCGAGTTTTAGCACAGTGGATGACTGACAGTTGAGTAGGCGGACTTTTAATCAACAACACATTAACATTTACACTACAAATGCGATGTCGTGGGGGTTTATTATACCTCCAATGTGGTTTGAGTCATCGGATCACAAAGAATTTTGGACCCCGTTTAGACCTGACCACCCCCCCTCCCAACTTTCTTGTTCCAGTATTGCACAGAATTTCCCCAAGTGGAAGGGTCCACCATACCAACTTTTAGGGGGCGGAGGCAAACTGCACTCTTTCCTGAACCACATCCTCTGAAAATGAGCTAAACCTGCATTTCCACCTTGACTTGCCACTGCCAACCTGGGGTTTCCAAACTGATCCGCTCCACTTCTGGTTTTCTCAACATCACTCCCTTTCTCTCGAAATAATTGTATTATAATTTTAATTATAACAAGTAAAAAAAAAAATGATACAGAAAATGTGTTGAAAGTGATATCAGTGAAGTACAGGGGTGAATGTTTGTGTGTCCTCTGAGGAAAGAAAAAGTCTGGTAATTTGTGTGTGTGAGAGAGAGAAAGAAAGAAAGAAAGAAAGAAAGGAAGAGGTATCTGCATAGAAAATGAGCCACGCGGCCTTTAAAAGCTGTGTATATGAAAGCATGAGCTTCTGCATGCAGCTGCTGTTAGTGATATCTGTGAGTGTCTTTTCTTCGGGGCTGTCCCTCTACACAGGCAGTGGTTAGAGCTCAGGAAATGGTTACAAGAAGAAAAAAAATGTAACAGAAAAAACTCTGAATCTCGAGGTGTGAACACGCTCACCCAGACACGTTTTCAAATTTCAAAGAAATTTGAAAACCTTTCAGTGACTTCCTCTAGTCCTTGAATATGCAAATAGACCCATATCCATGTCAAAATAAATATACAAGTAAAAACACTAATGGTGCAATATATGAAAAAAAAAGTATATGTTTAAAAAATAGTCAAAATATTAAAACAAATATATATAAAAGTACCTTATGGACACCGTGTTCTTTGAATATGTTGTGCTTTTAATATAAATACATTTATAATCACTCTTTTTTTGTATCTGGCGCAGAGATTTAAATTATTGTACGTTAATGCATTAGTCATAAACACTGGATCTCAGCCTAAAGTAGCACATAGAGCCCAGTAGACAACAATTAAAACACACTCCATGCAATCTCACACACACACACACACACTCAAATGCAGCACTCCTTGCCCATATGGATCCATTTTTAAGATGATACTGAATAATTCTGAGTGTGTTGTTAGCTGTTGGGATTAGAATGAACCAGAGGGAAACCTTACTCTCAGTTAGGACATGAATAATGAAGAACATAGACTTAAACTCGCACACACAGACACAGAGAGAGGCTGTTTAACCTGGAAGAGTGGGTCACAGCGCCACCTACAGGATCATTTCATGCTGTCGGTTGAAGATTATGATTGTTCGGTTCTATGAATACGCGCTAACAACAGCTAAATCGCTTTTTTTAATGTCCGTTTGTGGATATTATCAGCAAAAACAATTTAGCACAATTTAGAATAGAAATTCTGAGGGATATTAAGGGTGAACTATTCAAATTGTATATGCCATAAACTGAGGTA
This sequence comes from Rutilus rutilus, assembly GCF_951802725.1. Lineage (NCBI taxonomy): Eukaryota > Metazoa > Chordata > Actinopteri > Cypriniformes > Leuciscidae > Rutilus > Rutilus rutilus. The sequence continues at coordinate 21,678,114 of NC_140230.1, read as the reverse complement.
AATGACATGAACTGGCCTGTTTTGATTCTGAGCATGCCTAAATTATGTGTAACAGGCTCTATATATCCTGTAGGTCATTAAATATACAAAAATAGAACATTTTATTTAGATGTTTGACAAACATGTATCTCAGTGTTGCAAATGGAAGGAATGCTCATCTATTTTTAAGTGAAGATGATTTCTGATAAACTGAGGCTATGTACATGTATATTTCAGCCAAAAGATAAGCCATATGGAATCCCTCATAAATTCAAATAGCATGAATTTTATAATTCTACTAATCAGTACAATTTTGTTGGCCACTTGCCTTGGCTTTCCTTCAAACATTCCTGCATCCGCCACAACTCCTTCCCTGAGTTTCAAACGAGGCTTAAGCCTATTCCCAGACTAAAATGCATGTTTGAGTGGTTTTAACTGAAAGCAACTTGCTCTGACATATCTTAAAACATGTCAGTACCATTGTTTTGTCTCAAGATGCACACCAGTAATGTATTTTTCTAAGGCACATTTATAAAAGCTACTTAAATGTCCTAATTGAACTTAGAACTAGTCCTGGTTTAGTCTAAACCCTCATTTATGCTCAGCTACAACTCAATCCCTTCCATTAAAGGCTGCACGTTAAACCTGCCCACTTTCGTAAAAGATCATATGAGGAGCTCAGACGCGAAACTATGCAGTTACAGATTTTTTGGTTCCTGGGATGCTGAGAAACCCATAATTTCAGTGACTGAAAAAAAGAGATCTACCCATTTACAACAGATTAGGAATATATAATTGCTATTTTAAAGCAAAGTCAACTATCGTGCAGTTTTAAAATACAAATTAACACCTGATTTAAAGAAATTCTGAGTTTTTATTCCCTTTTTATATAATTTTGTGAGCTTGGCAGGGCAAGATATTGTTTTTGCACAGGCACAGTTGATTTAGTGTTGATAGGACATGACTGCAAGCTCAATGGAATTGGAATAATAGCACACCTATTACGTCACGTTCAGAGACTGGTGGAGCCAAAACAGCTCGCACAGTACTGGCACGTCTGGAATGCGCATTTGCATACAACCACTTTTTATCCCACAGCCTGGAGATGTGCTAATTATGCCCTGTGATACAAATCAGACCCTCTGGTTTTTTCCTTTAGTGAAGATGAAAAAAACAAAACAATTGTGACAAATGTTTTACAGCATTTTATTGTACAATTTTACATATTAGTTTGTACAAAGGTTTAACAAAAAAAGATGTCCTGATCTGGTGGAAGGAGGGCAGAGCTGAGGGTTTGTAAATTACCAAACGGTTGTAGTGGCTGGGTAAACTTGAATGGGGGTGAAAACCCCTTGAAATGGAGGTTTTAATAAAGGAAAAGGGTGTTGATGGTCAGAGTTTGGTCCAAGTCCAATGGCTTAAGATTCGGTGAAGTCCAGAGGTCATGCGGGTTTAGGAGCGTGTGTACTTTCCCCAGATGTGCAGCATAAATACAGATGCGATAAAGAGCAGACTCATCACCAAAACGGGTACCGGGCCACTGCAAGAAGGGGGAAAATAAATAGATGGTATTACTGCCAGATCTCATTATGAACATAAAAAATTTTGTAAGACAGAGGGACCCCTAGTGGAGGATGGACAGACTAAACTCAGTAACTAATTCTCAAATTTCAGAAGATCCTTGATTAGAATATGAGAGGAATTAAGATAAAAAGCTTGACACAAACTTCCTCCCTGTGGGCCAATCGGGACTGCTCGTCTTAATCATGTGATAGAAGACGGTGTAATTAGGATTCTAAATGCTGGCGAGTAGGATACTGTTAACGAGCTAGGTGGAAAATGTGGGGCTTTATTAAAGCAGGAACTGACCATCCCCTGAGTCGCTAGGCAGCCGCGTAACCATGCCGACAGAAGGCCCACCCCTCAGGCTTTAATTGATGTGACCTTTTCCAACGGAACTTTAATTAAGCTCAAAACACACAGTCTAAAGAGTGAAAAAGACTTCACTCATAACTCCAGACTCTCTTACTCTAAGGGACTCTAGACTGTAAATACAGCCACTGTAACCACACTCAAATCCATTCTGACATGCTCGGATAATTCTTACATATTGAATGAACTATGAGATGAGATGTAACATTAGAAATCTAGAACCGCTCTTTAAAAAAAGGAGAAACTGCTGTAGATGAACACACTATAACAGAAGTTAGTTTCATTGAGAGAGCCTGTAAATACAGGCGCACACAGCTGTAGGAGGGGAAACGGCAGGGGAGACATCAAATAAAGACGGAGGTTGAGCCCATGAGGCCAATTTCCTGTCGTTAAAATTTCATGTTTATCCTTATAAATGCTAAACCTCTCAGAACCCTCTGCCCGTCCCTTTCGTGTCACTTCCTGTTGAGCTGAGGGGATGAATTAAAAATGAGCGTCTGTGTTGGTTCTCTGCACATTAAGTACCTCAAATCATAACCTTTTCTTATTTTGTCCTTAAATTAAGCAATAAAAATGTCTAGCATGATTTTTTTTTAAAGGCATAATAACTAGCAATAAAAAAAGGAAAGGAATATTACATAAGATTTTTATTGGAATAAGAAAAAACTGATAAACATCTAAAAGATAATTTCACCAATGTTAAATCTAAATTGGCTGATTATACCTGTATTTTTTTATTTTTAAATTGCTTCATTTCTGCAGTCTATTTTCAAATACATGCCTGTTATATATTTGAATAACTGAATAATAATTATATATAATGTTACTAACAGCACTATTTATATGAACATTTCTGATAAACAAATAAATGTATTTTTCAAACAAGACTGCATTTATTTGATCAAAAATACTATAATACTGTGAAATATTATAACAATTCATAGTAATCTTTTTCTATTTTAATAGATTTTAAAATGTAATTTATTCCTGTGATTACAAAGCTGAAGTTGTACCGCTTAATATTTTTGTGGAAAACTTGATAATTTTTTTCAGGATCCTTTGAAAAAAAAGTTCAAAAGAACAGCATTTATTTCAAATAGAAATCTTTTGTAACATTATACATGTCTTTACTGTCGCTTTATTTATATATATTTTTAATTTATAAACGCAATGCATCCTTCCTGAATAAAAGTATTAATTATTATTTTATTTTTTTTCATGACATTTTATATTTTACTCTCTCTTTGGGTAGAAAGAGTTCTAAATCCTTCTGTGCGAGTACTCACACTTTAAGTCCCGGTGAGTCCTCAGTGTAAAAGCGCCACATCCCTCCTGTGCCAGCTGATGCTGTGGATCTGCCTCCGCTGCGTGCGCCACTGCTAGGGGCTTTCCTGAGGGAATCAACAACAAGAAAACATGCTTTAACATACAAGACAAATAAAAGTGTCAGATATTATCAAACACTCAAATTAAATTAAAATGCCAACCAACTGATAGGAGTCTGACAATCAGTTCAGCGAGCAAGTAAATCATACCCTGACGATGTCCAATTCACAGGACAAACATTAAATAGAGCCTAATGATTGTCAACGGTCACATATAGAGGTCCAAATAAACAATAGCCTATCACTCAGAAATCTAAATCACAGAAACTCAATTAGATCCAGCTTGATGGTGCATTAAGGCCCAAACAAAACTGTTCTTGCAAGGTTCCTTACCTCTGTCTGGCTGAGGTGCCGGCAGCGCGGGGAGCCACGGTCTTACTCGGGGAACGGCTGGAGGCACCAACATTTGTTGCACTAGCTGCGGGTCCAGGCTGAAATGACAGACAAATAAAGGACTTGGTAAACCAAATGCAGTGATTGACTTAATATGCCTTCTGGCACCAACGGAAACTTGTGCATATCCACCTTTAAGGCATAACATGTTACAATAAGAACAATAAGTTAATAATGCTATAGTAGATCTTAAATGGCTGATAAATTCCACCAAGATACAAAATATAACTCATATGTGAGCACGATAATTTCTTTTTAAAAGATATAGATCACTAGATGTTCAATCCTAGATAATAGTGAGATAATGCAACGTAGAATCAATAGTACAATATAGTATTCATGGTAAAAGAGTGGACCAGATTTAGACTGAAGAGCTGGTGTGGGGGTCCAAGAGAGCCACGTCTCCCAAACAAATGCGCTGATTGCAGCTAGTGAGCAAACCAACCCACAAACTGCATATGAATCGTCTGGCACAAGACTTAATACTATTCAAAACCCCACTGCTAGTAATTGAAACTCACATGTGATTAGTTACTAAGCAATTAAACGTCAGAACTGGGTAGACTATTCCAATAACGGTACGTTATTAGAGAGCATGACTGGCTAGACAGCTAGCAATCCAGATATAACTGTTAATACGCGCAAAACATTTATTATAAAGCTCCAGATCTACGATAAACTGGATTAAGAAACTTACCATTTTGTTGAATAATGTATATTTCAGGAGACTGCGGGTAAAATAATGAATATAAGTGACTGCCTCTGTAACTGAACTCCAGCCGATCCAGACAACTACAAGAGAAAGACTATTGATGACGTCTCGCTGAGAAGGCCACGACAGCCATCTAAAGGACCCCCCATAGGAGCCAGTAGAGCGCCTGACCGGATCTGTGGTCCTGCGTGTTACTTTAAACGCATTTTAGATGCTTCTGTAAACCTAATTTGATATAAAACGTTAAAACCGTCCAGAATAAAGGTAACTACAATCAGCGAATGCAGCTCAGCTTCTAAATGAATTTTGTGAAAACTCAAAGGCGGTAAAACAGAGTGCAGTGACGTGTCGCGTGCAATTGATGATGTGCACAGAGTAGGGCAGACATTTTGGCTCAATCAGGAAGCCAGTTTCACTAAATCGCGAACTTTGAGCCATATTTGATCATTCATACAGACACCTGACGGTAAAGGTACGTGTTTTCTCGTCTCAATGTTTTTTAAACATTTTACTGTAAGCACAATTTGAGTTTGTGTAAAGCAAATATGACATTTTATGTGCTTTGTGTGCAATGTTGTCACTACTTAGAATGTAGCAGGGTAGACTTATATACTGTATATGACATACATACTGTATATAGCCTAATAAGAATGAATATTGATGTTTTCCCAACTCTGAAGTGGCGTATCCCACTTGTTTATAGATATCTGCAGACATTTAATGATACAGGACTGTAATAATATACAATAGAAGGTATTAGAGTTTCTGACAGATGTCCCAGTGACATGGACACGTGAACGTGCACAGAGACGTGTGCGCGCTTTGGCCTGTTGTAACATCACAGAGCCATGATGACATGTTTGATGTAATCAAGGTTAAGATGTAATTTAGATTAATCATCTGATAAAAACAATGGTAACTTTATCTATGCAGTGTGTGTACCTACTTAACCATACTTTGGGAACAAATGTGTACCCAGAAGTGAGCTAAATCTGACAAAACCTCCCCCTTTTGTTTTGTCCTAATTTGTCAAAACTGAATACATGTTAATAAAGTTTTTTAAAAACTGTAAAAATGCTTTTCTGTTAGAGTGGGGGTTAGGTTATAGTATTTATAAATAGCTGTATGTAAAAATAGATGTCTATGAAATGTTGCCATTTAGATAGCTAAGCAAATATAAGTGTATGTGTGATAATTACTAGGTTTTGTGGAAAGAGAGTAACTGGAAAATCTAGTTGCTTTGTGTTGAGCTTAAAAATGAGGTGTAACTGTCATTACACTTTTGACTCATCAGGTTCTGGTCAGAACAGGATGGTTCGGGTGGTGTTTCTGCACCCTGATCTGGGTATAGGTGGAGCGGAGCGTCTGGTGGTGGACGCAGCTGTAGCTCTGCAATCTCGCGGCTGCACTGTTCAGATCTGGACGGCACACTATGACCCCCAGCACTGCTTCTCTGAGACTCTCTCACCTGACCTGCCTGTGCTGTGTGTGGGCGACTGGCTGCCCACCAGCGTGTTTGGTTATTTCCACGCTCTCTGTGCATACCTGCGCATGATCTACCTAGCTCTCTATCTTGTGCTCTTTAGTGGGGAGGAGTTCGACGTTATTTTCTGTGATCAGGTAACTACTAATGCTACTAAAACTAACTACGTTTGTATTGTTTATATACTATTTTTATATTATATTTCAGATGTCAATTTAATTTAAGTTTGAGTAATTATGGTATGGGCTTTTATCATATTTATTATTTTTCTATTTAGCTTTAATATATCTTTATTTCAGTTTTAGTCATTTTAGTACTTCAACTTAAACTTGTTTATTTAAGTTAATTGCAAAGATAATACGTTTTTCATCAGAATTTTTATTCTATAGATTTCAACTATATTTTATTTTAAGTTTTTTTTTTTTTTATAGTTTTAGTTTTAGTTAACAATAATTATCTGTGATGGACAGTAACATTATTTGTACTTTGTTACTGTACTTATTTTTCAAGTATCTGTATTTTATTGTTAGTTCTTCTTCATTACATTCCAAAGCATAATATGTGACTTTTCCACTATTTTTCATAAAAACATATCATTCCTTGTTGTTTCGAACTGAAGATATCTAGATATCAATCACACAGAACCTGACTAATCTGATTGCAGCTATTCTCGATTCATCAACTCATTGATTCAATGATCTGGTCAGAGTGAGTCTCTAGTTAAACTTTAACAACCGAATTTGTCAAGACTGACCCAAAATAAGAAAGTGTGGTACTAATGACAAATTCTTATTATTGTTTATTGTAAAATGAAAATATTTAGCTTCTACATAACTGTAAGTTGTTTGCGAACTGAAAATGCCATAAAAATCATAAATGAATATTAATAAATGCTATGAAAACCGTATATGAATATTTGAACCAGGAAGTAATAATTAGTCAACTCACAAGTAATCTTTTACAAAATTAAACCCAACAGAAGTCTTGACTCTTGTTTCACCTTGAAGAGGTTTATTTTGCAACAATGACTGGGAATCAAACCCATAATTTTGGCATTGCTAGAAAAGCCAAGAGACATAAAAACTAGCACAGTAGTGCCATAGACACTGGTCAAATAAAATGTAGTGGTCATTATAGAGAAACATTTGACCACTCAGTGCTGCAATTGGCCAGTCAGAATTGAGTATTCCAGAGAGCTGTTCTCATCAAAATCCCTTTCAAAGGAAAGTCTGTTCACTCTGCGGTCATATTTGCAACACCTCCGGGAAGCTATTTTGTGAATCCAATACCAAGCCCTATCTACTTGAATGGGGGAAGCCAGAAATCTCTTAAACTGCTTGTCGAACTCACATTTAAATAACATATTTCAAATCAGCAACAAAATCTGACATGAACTGTGCCATAAATGTTGTTTCTTATGCTCAAATAGCATTTAAAAAAGCTTATTTTACAAGCTAGACCACCCAATGCGCATGTGCAGTCCTAAGCGCCAGTCTCAGAACACTTTCTGTAGAAACTGGAGCTTCTAACACCATTGACATGATGACTACCAATTGGTGATTGGTTCTTTTATTTAAAAGGCAGGACATATTCCGCTTTATTGCATGCTGCACTTAATCCCATTCATAAGTAATATGAGTGCATATTAAAGTATTTAGTCTCTAAAGTCTTTTGTTCTCATCAAAACCACCAGGTTTAATTTTATCTCCTATTTCCAGGTTTCAGCATGTATTCCCTTTTTGCGTTTGGCACGCCACAGGAAGAAAGTCCTATTCTACTGTCATTTCCCTGACCAACTACTGACTCAGCGTCGCTCTGCTCTAAAGCGCCTATATCGCGGCCCGATCGACTGGTTTGAGGAACTGACCACAGGCATGGCCGATCAAATTTTGGTCAACAGCCAGTTCACGGCAGGAGTCTTCAAACAGACGTTCCCCAAACTAGCTGAGATCCACACCGATGTCCTCTATCCCTCTCTGAACTCTGCAGCTTTCAATGATGAAGTAGAGGACCTCAGCGGGCTGCTCCCTGAAGGGCGGAGCTTCCTCTTTCTGTCAATCAACCGCTACGAACGCAAGAAGAACCTGCCGTTGGCGCTGCAAGCGTTAGCGGCCCTGAAGGAGCGTCTGTCTACGGGGGAATGGGAGCGTGTGCACCTCGTAATGGCGGGGGGTTACGATGAACGCGTGGTTGAGAATGTAGAGCACTACGAAGAGCTGCGCTCACTAGTGGCCTCTCTTGGCCTGGAGGACCATGTCACATTCCTGCGTTCTTTTTCAGACAAACAGAAACTGTCTTTGCTGCACAGCAGCACTTGTGTACTTTACACCCCCAGCAATGAACACTTTGGCATTGTACCCATTGAAGCCATGTACTCACGTTGCCCCGTTATTGCAGTTAACTCGGGTGGACCGCTAGAGTCTGTGGCCCATGACGAAACGGGCTTCCTCTGCGAACCCACCCTTGAGTGCTTCTCCGAAGCAATGCAGAAGTTTGTTACAGACCCTAAACTCAAGCAGCGTATGGGACAGGCTGGCAGAGAGCGGGTACTGCAGCGCTTTTCGCTGCAGGCCTTCACTGAGCAGCTCTACAGTCATATCACCAACCTTACCCAATAACCAATTATGACATCATAAAGGCCATTCCGCTTCGGACCAGCACACGGATGCATTCTACCAGTCCGGTTGCCGTGGAGGGACTAATGAAAGTATGTCGTCACTAATGAAAGAAAAGAGCAGCAGGAGTTAACATGGCTTAAGAGTTCAATACAAGCCTTGAAGAATGTGGAGCACTCGTCCGACCGAGAGGTTAATGAATTATTGTGCGCCGGCCACATTGATCAAGCTGGTCACTGCGAGGCCTGAGAACCGTATGTGTGTGCATTTTTTTTATGCCGAAGGACCATTAGAGAGTTTCTCAGGCAGAAATCGATAGAGAAGTTTCTGTGCCCTGCTCTGTTCGCCAGTGTCTATGCTTTTGCTTAGTGATAACAATGGAGGATGTTAAGAGTTATTAAAGTCTCAAACTAAAGATGCTCTTAATAAGGTCGTTTGAGTGGGAAAAAAGTTTTCCTAGGACACTGAAGGTCATATTCTGTATTGGGTTTGAGGTTGTTACTGATTGTGTATCTCCTCATACTATTGATACAAGACCAAAGCCCAGATTAAATGAGATGCTGTGTCGTGTTTGACTTTGTCATTTGAAGCTTTTCTTTTTTTTGTATACATTGGATATAGACTGACCAGACAGAACAGTAGCCTATTTACTTCAAATTAAAACAGATCACTGTTGTGTTAACATTTCTATTTTTATTTAATTTGACCAACCGTTTTGTACTTATTAGTCTTTTGAGCATTTTATTTTCAAATTTTCCAAAACCCCATTTTTGGGATAGTTCATCTAAAATGAAAATCCTTTTATTATTTAATCACCCTCATGTTGTTCCAAACTTGCATGACTAACTTTCTTCTGCTAAACAAAGACATTTCAACTGCTTTTGTGCATATAATAAAATACGTGTTTTGGACCCCATTGACTTTCATTGTGTTCAAAATATTTTCTATTGTGTTCGACAGAAGAAAGTAAGTCATACAGGTTTGGAATGTCTTGATTGGAATGGGTGATGATTTAAGATAGTTCTTCAGCTATCTCACTCTTTTCAACCAATGCATTTACATGACTTTTAAAGTTATTCGTGATTTAATGGATATGGATTAAGAATAAGGATTTAAAAAATATATTTTCTTCCCAATTTCTTCCCGATAAAATATTTTAGAGCTTAGCATAATTATAAAATGGGATAGTTCAGTTAAAACATATTTGTTTTTAAAATGCCCACAGTGTTTTTATGATTTGAATGATTTCCATCATTTTTCCAGGTCTAGAAATCACACAATTAAAATTAGACTACCTTGTATATTCAGGCTGTCCAAGACTGTGGGAACCCTGTTTTTCAAATGATACAGTTGTTGTGGAGGTGAATTAAAATAAGAAATATCTTGATTTTGATTTGTTTTCACTTATTTTAAAGCTTGTTTTGTCTTATTTAAAATCATTTGAAATCATCTTGAGGGCCCCTTTGAAGTTTGCTGAGGCTTTTTAGTAGGCCCTTGGCCCCTGGTTTAAAACCACTGCTTTAAACGACCTGTCCACTCATATGAAACACTGGATAACTGCGATAACCTCAGAGGTGAGCGCACTCGGGCTTGCAGCTAAATTAATAAAGGGTGAGGGGGGTGGGGTGTTTTTAAATAGGCTTTAATTCTGTATCGCAGACGGTCAGATATATTGCCTCGCTAGCGTCACATCCGTTTTGTTGGCAGTTTGGGAGCAGTTTTTGTTGCATTTCCTCATTAACACTCAATGCGTTAAAGATGAGGACCTTATTTTTAGCCTTGCACTGATTGGGTTTTAATCATACATAAAAAGAGGGGTTATGGGGCCAGCGAACATGTAAATCAAGCGGGCACAATAACAAGGTCAGAACGCACAACAAACCTCTCGCTAGCACTGCCTGTGTTAGGGCTAAAGATATTTAGATATGAATCATTGAATTGGAGAATGGAGGAAAGTTTCAGTTTTTGTTGTACGGATGTGACGGACATGACTTGTAATTAACTGTTTTCATCAAGCCTGCACTCGAGAATACAATGAGCGAGACATTGGGCTTCATATTGTTTTCTGCAATCGCACATGAATTAAAGTATGAGCAATACATTTTCTCCAAACTAGCTTTGCAATGATGTCGAAAAAGATTCATTCATTTATAACTGTGACACTTTTAGAGTATGAGAAATCTGCGTAAAACACACACAACACTAATTCCCAGTTGAGTATTTGCTGATCAGTGGTAAATCTCATAGTAACAGCATTTGTTCCCATAGAAGAGGCATAGAGCGCATTGTAAAAAGGAAATAGGAATAATATCTTTCCCCTGATGGATACACACAGACAGGAATATCTCTTAACTGTTTTGTATGACATATTAGTTTACAACCATTTGTATTCATAGCCTGTCTTTTAGTGTTTTCTTATATGAAACGCTTGCAAATTATGATTTCAAATTTTACAGCTTCAATAAAATATTCCATCACATTAGCATATATCTGGTGGGGATTATTGGTGCACTGTGAGGGGTGGGCTTTGATTTACATTTGTGGTATAAAACAAATAAAAATCTTGCTCCGTTTTATTTTTAAATAGCAATCAATAACATCTCTCCATGGCAAGTTATGAGCAAAATGATAGCCTCAATAAAACCAGTTATTTATCGCCAAAGATAAAGAAACGTTTCGTGTCAAATTTACAATAGGCAATGGCCCCGTGCAGGAAGCTTAGGAAGCTTGATTTCTATGCATTTAAAGACTATGTCTGTTAAATAACTAGTGTTATAGTGTATGACTGTTTCATCAAATACATAAGGGAACATTTTTATTCAGGTGAAAGTGGCTTTGCGTACCATCGTATAGCTTTGGATATCATATGAACTTAGTAAAAGTTGACCCAGACAAGAACACAAGACCTTTGTCCAACCCCTTTTATTTTTGCTTCCCTGTCCAGGTGTTTTGCTCTGATCTAGGAGTGCCGTTTGTTTCTGGAGATGGTGTGTGTGTGTGTGTGTGTGGTTTGAGATGCTCATTGCCCTCAGTGATCCTGGTTGCTTTCAGTTGGCCCTTAATCAGCGAGCTGTCACTCAAACAGAGGGAGTGACACCGTGCATATTCACCAGTCACCTGGGACCCCCGATTAGACACTCAGCTTCCCCCATCCGCCCTCCCTGGGCACAAAAAAACAGCTCCCCTCAGAGTCAACTACACACACACACTTAGCAAACCAGGTTTTGTCCTACATACACACACTCTTGACTCCACTCTAGAAAGTGTTGAGTTGTGTGTTTACAGTATATGTATTTTAATTGTAATCAGGAGGACTGATCGCGTGAGGCTGGCAGCGGTTGGCAGAGTGACAGTGATGCCAGCGAGCCCTCGGCCCAGCTGGAGATCAGCGCTCACCTGAGGAGGGGTCGCGTCAATCACCCATCCCGTCCCGCTTGCCGCGCGCCCCCCGACACCGCCTATTTACCCTCAAACAAAAGCGCCGTTCAACTTGAAAGCGCTGTGCGTGTGAGCGGGTGTGTGTCGCGATGGCAGAATAGATTGAGCTGTCAGAGCAGTTGCTCAGAGGGAAGATTAATAACCAACACAAACAATAACGTTCCCGCCATCACCATAAATATGCTAATGACCGTTATCAATACAGCAGCTAATGGAAGCGCAGGAATTACAGAGACGGCCAAGAGAGAGGGCACGAGGGTTAGCCATTTATTCACAGACCGCTCTGATAAACCCACAGCGCGGCCCCTCAATAAAAGCACCCACCCTTAAAAGCTATCAGCGAGCGAGTAAAACAACACTTCATTGTGCGAGTGTGTGTGCGCAAATGAAGAGGTAAAGGAATATGCGTGCCAAGGATTTAATTAAGAGTCAACGGGGTGAGTGGAGCTGTTGGGTTGGGAGAGAGAAACTCAGTTGTTGAGATAATGACATTGTGGACTACTGACGTTTATTAGTAATCAGGCATCTGTTTTAGAAACTCAGAGAGAGATAACAACTTTTATAAAAAAAAAAAAAAAACGTAATCTGGAATTTGGTTTCCCATGATGGATGAATGGAATTTTGTCTTGGTTTTCAGTAAAAATAGGCTATTTAAAAAATCTATAAAAAAAAAAGGAAAATCATATCAGGGCTATATTTTGAAAGCTGATTTTCCCCAACCCAAGCAATACTTAATTAAAAATATATATATATATTCAATAAAGCATTGGCAATATATTGTTATACTATATAAGCCCCAACAAAAAGTTGTAATGCTTAAACCAAGAACAAAATGACAACTGAAAACACGAGAAATTTTGCGTCTCAAGTAGAAATCTTATATGAGATTATATATTATGCTATTGTTTAGCAGAAAACAAGACAAAAATCTTATTTAAAAAAGATATTTGCAGTCGTCCATACATGTGCTTGTTTGTTATTTACTTTCTCTAACTTTTTGTAAAGGGCAACTTGGCCTTCCCCAGAGCTTTCAGGATGATGATATTAATGGAGTGTTTTTTAGTGAATGTGTATAGAAGCGTTTCATAGGAACAAGCTTCATTCGGGGTAATAAGGACATTGGGGACTATTCAAGAAGCGAAGACTCACACTGACATTACACTTGATTAATATGGGCTAAGAGAAGAAGTGATCTCGCAAATCACATTACTCAATATTCACAGTATTTTAAACAGTTTGAGATTTGATAGGGGTGTGAATATATGGTTAAAAGCAAAAGAATGCCAAAAGAGTGCTAAGTCAGTGTGACTGAGTGGAGAATTGGAAAGAGGAATTATAGCTGAATGAAATACACAACTTTAACAAGTTCCAGAGGTGTGAATTAAGCACACACTGATGGCTCTTAAACAGTGTGTAATTGCTAATTGGCTCATTACTGATCTCTAATGGTTAATTGTGTTGTTGCAAATGGTCAGCTATCACTCAGATTCCCATGAGAGTGATGAAGGATATATGATTTTAATGAGAGAGTTTAAGCAGAGAGTTTACAGCTATTGTTAGTGTGACTGTGTGATACAATGATTTATTTAGTACCAGGTTTGCTCTGCAGAAGATCATAACTACACCATCTAGGCAATGAAAGCATTTTTCACTATAGATAGCCATTCAAAAGGAGCCATGTTTTCTGTTGAAATAAAAATATTTAATTATATTACAATAGAGATTTTACCAAAAAACCTGTTCCCTTTAGAAGTTTAAAACAATGTTGTTTTCGTTAACTTAAAATATTAAAAATCATTTATGTTAATTGAAAATGTGTAGCCTAGCCTATATAAAATATATTTAAAAAAGAATAAAAAATGTCAAAAGGACATTACTAAAACTCAAAATCTTAATAAATACACTAATAAAATGGCTCACTGTAAAAAATGACACACACAAAAAACCTGTAAAAGACTGTAAAAATGTGACAGTAAAAACCTGTTAATTGGTTAATAGTAAGTTCCCACATGGAGAAAATCTGTAATAGATCTAACCTTACATTTTGTGTATATTTTGTGTATTATAAGTTGAACAAATCAACTTATAATTTACAGTGAAAAGCCATGAACTGACATTTCCACAATTCCCTGTAAGATACTTTGATGGTTTTTCATTTCAATAATTATGTTTCTTCTTAGTTTTTCCTTATGCACATTGGTGCTTTATGTTACATCTTATGTTGCTAAATGAACTTTTTATTGCATTATTTTAGTGTCATATGTGTTACCATGATGGTGTTTGGAATGCATGACTTGCATGATTGTGATATTAGTATTATCTAAGTTTGTGGAAAAGCTGCTTGTGATAAACTTTGATTCATCATGTGGCTTTTCTCTTTACCACTATAGCGTTATTATGTGGTTGTCAGTATATGTTAAAAGTACAAAACAGATTTTATTAGCATTGTGGCCTTGCTAATTCATCGGAAAAGGGCTGTTGTATTTATCCGTTTGAATTTTTATTTTTTTGTCTTAGTAAGTTACCGGTTTAAATTGTGAAATTTAAAGGTTGTCCTGTAAATAACATGTTAACATTTTTGCTGTATTTTTTACAGAATTATTCTGGCAACCACATCTGCCAGACTTTTGTGAAAAAAAAAGAAAAAAAAAAGGTGTGAAATGGATATTTTCACTGTCTGCTGTCTTTGATGTCACAGCTCGAAACAACCATCTACAGAGCTGAAGACCCTTGAGTCCCAACTCTCTGCGGTCCTGTGCCAGCCTAGCAACTGCCATTAAGAGAAATGAGAATGCTTTTCACACTCAGAAATGAGAATGCAGTTTCTCACTGCAGGTGTTTTTTTTTTGCAACTAACCACATGTCGGAATTAAAGTAAAGGAGTACTGGAAAGAAAGAGAAAAAGAAGATAGGAAGAAATCTGAGGTAGGAAAAGGCAAGCAGCCAAAGGAAACGAGAGTGAGTCAGTCCTCAGCACATCAGAACCCGAAGCCATTTCTTAATCTTTCCTTTCTCGCTCCCCCCCTGTTGCTCGCACGCCTGCTGTGTCTATGCAAGTGTTGAGGGCCGATGTTGTCAGCTGTCAGTTACAATATTGACGCTGATCTGGCTCAGCTCTGGACACTGAGCTCATAAAGCTCACCTCTTGGGAGGTGTGAGCGCTCGCGTGTGTGTGTACCTGAAGGTGTGAGGGTATCTCCTGGGTGATTTCCACTAGCTTAACCTGCAGTAGGGCTGTAATTAACTGGGGCTAATTATTGGCAGGCAGGGGTTAGGATGCTTATGAGAGATCCCTGTGCTGCCTGTGCAGATAATCACAGCTTAGGGGCCTGTCAGAAGTGTGTGTGTGTGAATGTGGAAACGCTAAGCAGCATGGAGTCAGGTAAGAGTATAGCCCCATCTAGCGAGATTCAACATTTGAATTCAGCAGTTCTTCAGGCATCCCTTTCACATTCAGGATACTAAACAGATGCTACGGCAGTATTTTAGTTTGGACGATGACTGTAAACGTGCTAACAATCGTAATCGCAATCTTTTTTTTTTTCTGAATGCCTGTAATGAATTTGACAGCAAACAGCAGCTGTTGAGCTGAATTGATTTCATCTCTTAATCATCATTTCCTGTCATTCGAACAGACTCATAACATATTCAATTAGCAACTGAACCTCAGCCAGCAATCTATATGAGACGGAGGAGAGGCGAGAAAGGAAAGGTGCAGGAAGGGGAGAACACATGGGAAATCACTGCGCGCCACGGCACTGCAAACATCTGTAGCGTGATCCACAGAGGAGCTGCTGAGATACTGAGGGTCAATAGAGAGGGGTCTAACAGGACAAAGACACTCGGATGTGTCATTTCCTCCCATAATCCCATTCTTCACACCTTTTTTCATATTTTCTTGTTTTAAATACTGAATCTGTTAGTCTGGGGACGGGAAGGGGGGGTGTATAATTAAGATTTTTGAAAGAAGTCTCTCGTGCTCACCAAGGCTGCATTTTAAGTGTTTTCTCTTTGAATATTTTTTTAATGTCATTTATTCCTATCTGAATTTTCAGTAGCCATTCCTATAATCTTCAGTGTCACATGATCCTTCAGAAATCATTCTAATATGCTGACTTGCTGCTCAAGAAACATTTCTTATTATTATCAGTGTTGATGGTAATATACAGTATATACACTCACCTAAAGGATTATTAGGAACACCTGTTCAATTTCTCATTAATGCAATTATCTAATCAACCAATCACATGGCAGTTGCTTTAATGCATTTAGGGGTGTGGTCCTGGTCAAGACAATCTCCTGAACTCCAAACTGAATGTCAGAATGGGAAAGAAAGGTGATTTAAGCAATTTTGAGCGTGGCATGGTTGTTGGTGCCAGACGGGCCGGTCTGAGTATTTCACAATCTGCTCAGTTACTGGGATTTTCACGCACAACCATTTCTAGGGTTTACAAAGAATGGTGTGAAAAGGGAAAAACATCCAGAATGCGGTAGTCCTGTGGGCGAAAATGCCTTGTTGATGCTAGAGGTCAGAGGAGAATGGGCCGACTGATTCAAGCTGATAGAAGAGCAACTTTGACTGAAATAACCACTCGTTACAACCGAGGTATGCAGCAAAGCATTTGTGAAGCCACAACACGCACAACCTTGAGGCGGATGGGCTACAACAGCAGAAGACCCCACCGGGTACCACTCATCTCCACTACAAATAGGAAAAAGAGGCTACAATTTGCACGAGCTCACCAAAATTGGACAGTTGAAGACTGGAAAAATGTTGCCTGGTCTGATGAGTCTCGATTTCTGTTGAGACATTCAGATGGTAGAGTCAGAATTTGGCGTAAACAGAATGAGAACATGGATCCATCATGCCTTGTTACCACTGTGCAGGCTGGTGGTGGCGGTGTAATGGTGTGGGGGATGTTTTCTTGGCACACTTTAGGCCCCTTAGTGCCAATTGGGCATCGTTTAAATGCCACGGCCTACCTGAGCCTTGTTTCTGACCATGTCCATCCCTTTATGACCACCATGTACCCATCCTCTGATGGCTACTTCCAGCAGGATAATGCACCATGTCACAAAGCTCGAATCATTTCAAATTGGTTTCCTGAACATGACAATGAGTTCACTGTACTAAAATGGCCCCCACAGTCACCAGATCTCAACCCAATAGAGCATCTTTGGGATGTGGTGGAACGGGAGCTTCGTGCCCTGGATGTGCATCCCACAAATCTCCATCAACTGCAAGATGCTATCCTATCAATATGGGTCAACATTTCTAAAGAATGCTTTCAGCAACTTGTTGAATCAATGCCACGTAGAATTAAGGCAGTTCTGAAGGCGAAAGGGGGTCAAACACAGTATTAGTATGGTGTTCCTAATAATCCTTTAGGTGAGTGTGTATATATATATATATATATATTATTTTTTGAAAGCCATGATATATTACCATTGAAACATTAGGGGTAAATAAAAAAATAAAATAAAAAAATGAATACTTTTAATAAGCAAGGATGCATTAAATTGATTAAAATTTACCATAAATAAAGTTATAATTCTACAAAATATTTCAAATAAATGCTGTTCAGTGAACTTTCTATTTATCACAGTTTCCATAAAATATTAAGTAGCAAAACCATTAATCAACATAATAAGAACCACATTAATAATTGAGCACCAATAATAATTGAGCAGCAAATTGAAATCAGCATATTAGAATGATTTCTGACGGATCATGTGGCATTGAAGACTCAGGTAATATCATTTTAATATACTTATTTTAAATAGTAATATTACTGTTTTATTGTATTTTTATCAAATAAACGCTGCCCTGTATGGTGCACATAAGAGACTTCTTTTAAAAACATAGAAAACAAATCTTATTTTTTCCAAACTTTTGACCAAATGAGCAGATCTGTCATTCACAACCATGACTTTTTTTCTTTAATTAGATAATGAGAGAGCTACAGCGGAGAAATCTATATAAAGAGATGTTTTGTTGTACATGATGCGTATCCACAGTGGAGCTTTGTACAGTGTGCATGTATTAATTAAGAGTTATTATGTAGTGTGTTATGTATTCATCACATTTTATATGTACCAATTACAGCAGGAACTGCAGGTTATTTTCATATCTACATCAATTACATTAACAAACACTCTGACAGGAGATTATTTATGCAAGCTTGTGCAACTGTTTGTGTGTGCGACCACAGAAATCATGATAATGATAACCTCATCAGTGTCTGTGATTACAATAATGATGTTAGTACACAAATGCACTGGTCTCTCATTAGGAGAATCTGTCCACAGGGCAGAGCAAGGGGGGGCTTGTGTCTAAAACCTAATTTATCAAATCCACATGGAGCCACACACATGAATGCAGTTTAGGTGCATGCTAGCTGCGTACTATCCATATAGCAAAAAGTGATGCACAACATGGCCAAAAGTGGACACATGAACGGAATGACCACATTCTTTTGGCCTACAAAAAGTAACTTGTGTGTGTGTTATCTGAGAGATGACTGAGGGTCTGGCCTATGGCAGGAGTGCAGGCACAGATATATACTCACAGGCCACTTTATTATGTACGCCTATTCAACTGCTCATTAACGCAGATATCCAATCAGCCAATCACATGGCAGCAACTCAATGCATTTAGGCATGTAAACATGGTCAAGACAATCTGCTGAAGTTCAAACTGAGCATCAGAATGGGGAAGAAAAGTGATTTAAGTGACTTTGAACATGGCATGGTTGTTGGTGCCAGACGGGCTGCCTGAGTATTTCAGAAACTGCTGATCTACTGGGATTTTCACACACAACCATCTCTAGGGTTTACTGAGAAAGGTCTGAAAAAGAGTGAGTGAAAATATCCAGTGAGTAAGCAGTTCTGTGGGCAAAAATGCCTTGTTGATGCCTGAAGTCTGAGGATGGCCAGGCTGGTTCGAGCTGATAGAAAGGCAACAGAAACTCAAATAACTCATTGCAACCGAGGTCTGTAGAAGAGCATCTCTGAACGCACAACACATCGAGCCTTGAAGCAGATGGGCTACAGCAGCAGAAGACACACCAGTGCCACTGTCAGCTAAGAACAGGTCACTGAGGCTATTCACACCGGCCCACCAAAATTGGACAATAGAAGATTGGGGGGAAAACGTTGCCTGCTCAGACGAGTCTCGATTTCTGCTGTGACATTCAGCTCATGCTTTCATGTCCATCCCTTTATCGTGTCCTACCCATCTTCTGATGGCTACTTCCAGCAGGATAACACAGCAAATCACAAAGCTCAAATCATCTCAAACTGGTTTCTTGAACATGGCAGTGAGTTCACTATACTCGAATGGCCTCCACAGTCACCAGATCTCAATCCAATAGATGTAGGGTATATTATCATCTGTCGGTATTTTATAAAACTATTTTCTTCTCTTGACAGGTCTGGAAAGAGGCCTGTGTATTCACCACCAGGAAGGAACCAAGAGGAACCAGCTAAGATGGTATGTACTTTTCATGTTTGTAATGTAATGCATCTTGACACATGACAGACTAATCACACAGACAAAGCATTTCATCAAACAACACATTGGCAAGCGTCAATCAGCAAACATACACTGGATTTTAAAATATGAAACATTGAAGTGTTCTGCAAAAATTCACTGATTTGTTGGAGAAGACTATGGAGACTCCTTATTTTTCCTTCCCATCATCCCGCGCCATCCATCCCGAGGACAGACGCCCGGAATGACTGACAGCCCCTGCCGTGATCCACAAAGATCTGCACGTCAGTTAGCGATATGACCTCCCCGGGTTACCATGGTAAACGACCAAGATTGGTTCTAAACTGGGTAGTTTGATTGAGTTAGCGCTAATTCACGTTTAATGACGCTATTGATTGGAACACGCGGGTGTTTGTGTTCTAACAGCCTCTGTCAAACCAATCAGATTAGCTGAGTACACCTGTACAACCGCGGAAACAAATAGCGCAAAGCAAACACATTGAAGAGACGGGCTCGTAGCGAGAGAAAAGCTGCGATCGCTCCAGGATCAAATAGCAATCAAGCGGCAGTCAGACAAAGCGGAGATTTCTGTGACCGGACTCCAAATGAGCGCACAAGAGACAACTAAAGAAACAGAAAGCTCATAAGTGCTCGCCCTCGATCTCTATTTGCTCAAACTAAGAATTGAAGATCACTCCTCGCGTTGCGCGCACACACATAGGGCTCAATCTATCACCACAACACACTCTCATGGGAGAGGGAACATAACACATCCGACCATCGCCAGATTAATGGGTTAACACCAGGCACGTGCCCATAATGTGCTCTCGGGGACGCGGAGATTAGGCCGCGGTAGACAGTCCCGTGTCTTCAGTGGGCAACAGACGTCTATCGATCCTTCTGTATGTGTGCATGTCTGTTCTGTGTACTAGACTCAAAGCGAGGGAAAGAGTGATGGGTATGTCACCAGTGCTTGCTCTGCTGACAGTACGTAAGGACTGTTGACAAGTTAAGATGAAGCCTCACACACAGGCTCTCTCAGGAATAATAGGGCCCTTTTTCTTTCTGTCAATAACCATGAAGTGTTTTGGGGTGTGTGCGTGCACTCAAATAATAGTAAAATAAAGTAGGCCTAGCCAACAATATGTGGAATACAGGAATAAAAGCAAGACCTGGAGGTGAAACTGTGGCCTGTTTTAACAGTCAACCAGGCCCATTTCGTGGTGTCCTGTGATGTGAATCTGGTTATTAAGTTGTAAAGTAAAAACCTTAAATGCTCCTTAAAACCAATATTTCAGTGCAAAAACGTGCAACTTTTTAGGAACACAAAGATCAGTGCAACTTTTTAATTGTATAATGCTAATATTATTTTTTAAGTAACAGCAAGTAACCTGTTAATGCATTTTTACTGAACACAGAAACCTCTCCCAACATGCACTGCAGCATTAATAATTATGGTAAAGTTGTTTTACCCTTTATTTCTACGGTTTATTCAAACATTTATATCCCTTAACATTTAAATTTTAGTTTATTTTTTTCTTTCACGATGATGTCAATAGTTGAATAGGAAAATTCACCCTGTTTCTTAAATGCATAGTATTTTCTTTTTTCCGTCCATATATTGGCTGAATAATAAATAAAAAGACCCTTTTTTCTTTTTAAATTCAAATATCATAACTCAATCTTCTGGAGAAACAACAGACTTCTCTCTGGTGACGAATGCTAGACTTCTCCAGTCATTTAGTTGCTTATACTCCGCCACTTCCTCACAATCGTCTGCAAGCTTGCATTGAGATCTGCCTCCATCCAATCAATAACCGATGGACTGAACCAAATCCGCACCCTACTTTTGTACGTCGCACAACTGAAGAAAAGATCTGTCGCTATTTCCGTTAAATTGTGACTTTAAGACAGTACATTTACATTTAATCGTTTAGCAGCAGATGCTTTTGGTAAAGTGTTGATGAAAAAGATGCATCTAGCTGTTTCTTGAAAGACTCAGCAGCTCGTGTTGAGTTAGGCAGGTCATTCCACCAGCAGGGAACTTACAGTCCTGTTAAACGTCTGTGAAAGGGATTTTATGCGTCTTTGGGATGGCTCCACGAGGAGCCGTTCGCTTGCAGAACACAAAGCTTCTGGAGGGCACATGAGTCTGAAGTAGTGAGTTTAGTTAAGGGTGCAGAATGCAGAGCCAGTGGTTGTTCTGCAAACATCATTTGATGCGAGTGGCAATTGGCAACCAGTGCAAATTGATGAAGAGAGGTGTGACATGCTCTCTCTTCACTCTTGCTCCAGCGTTCTGGATCAGTTGCAGAGGTTTGACAGTACATGCTGGAAGGCCTGCCAAGAGAGCATTACAATTGTCCATTCTGAATAGAACAAGACAGTAAGCATTTTGCTCTCCTTGAATGTACATTTCTGATGTAGCCTACACATAATATAGAAGAATTTGAAACTATTTAATTGAAGGGAACAATCCGCATAGTATTTGTTTTAGATACCTTCTTAAAATTGACAAAAAAAGTCTTGGCAGCTTTTTTATTTGAATAATAAAAAGTAGACACCTACCTATTGTTTTACTATGTTAATTGATATCTGCATACTGAAATTTTGCTTGTATATGTTGTTAAAATGCACAACATGCCTTAAAAATAGACTTTCTCGAAAATTTCAAATGAAATACCATAATAGTTTGCAGATACTGATTTGTTTTTAAAGCTCTGGTCAAGCAGGTTCCATTGTAACATTTGAATACTGGTCTCTCTCTTCCTTCCTCTTTCTCTTCCTCTCCATCTCCCTCTCTCCGGTTGTCTTTCTCTTTCCCCTCTGCGTTTGTGAATGGGACCTGCGGCCATTGTCTCTGTGTCAATCACACACTCTCACACACATACCCAGGAGACACACAATTGACATTTGGCGGATTGCTGTGTGTGTGCGAGTGTGTGTGTTTTAGGTTATTAAGATAAGGCAGGTATGCCGTAGGTTCTTCATTAACATGTTAGGGGATCTCATCATCCTTTCTCCTCTAGCACTGTGGCCGTAATTGGGTAAGGCTATTAGACACAGAGTGATCACGCCTGTGTGATGGCAGGAGGGGGATGGTGGCGTGGCCAATGGGGGAGGATGGAATCTTATAACTATATGACACAGTGTGTGTGTATGAGAGCACGTCTGTATCAGTGTGTATATGTGTGCTGATGGGATAGGACTATTAAAGCTGATGTCGGTTTAGGTAGACTTTAATAGTCCTGCTAAGCAGCGGGTAATTGGCCGTATCCGGAGAAAATAGGAGAGATTGATTTAGAGGTGTCTGGGTTTAAATGGACACCTTGGAGGATGGAATTTTAAGCTGTAAAGTCAGGCTATGTAGTGCCACTTGGCATCTGTAACTGCACAATACGAGTGAGAAAAAGGATGAATATACTATAAATACCCTTGTAATACTAACCATGTGATTCTTAATAAATTGATCCTGATTTTATTATATAGAGTGCCGTTTTGAATGTGCCACTCTGTTGTTGTTTTTTACTATCTATGGCTTTATCTTTGATCTTTACTCTATTTTGTAACAACCTTGTGATCTCCCTTCATGTGGTCTAATTTAGACATTTTCCTTCCATTAACTGATGGTTTGTGAAGGATCAGCGCTGTTGAGACATATCAGCATTTGTACTTGGTCACTTGCTGATTTTGCTGTCTTAAATCACATTCCACCATACTAATCAGATACTGGCTAGAAAAAAGGTGAAGTGAGACAGTGGGCTTCTTGATTTATCTTGTTTAAACAGATGGAGGAATGAATGGTGCAAAATACAGAGAAATATAAACAAAATAGTTTCAGCCCGACCAAAATTGAAGCTTAATCTAAGAATGATAAAATGACAAAAAAATCACAATAATATATCATGTAATTTAAAAGGACAGTTTAAATGTACACTAGTAGTAGTGAATACTTTCAATATTGTATATAGCCTACCTATATACTTAGGCTTATACAGTACATTAGGCTATATTGCAACGTGAAGCCTCTTTCCGTTTAGAAATGAAACACTGCCATCTAGTGATTCGTGTGAGGTTCACATTCTCCCCTACTGTCATTGTGAAAACCACAAATCTTTTAGTTGAAAGAGATTAACTAATAATAATAATAATGATAATTAAATGTGCAATAAAAAGTAGCCTACACTCCCGGGATGGGTTACCAGAATTTTACTTTAAAATAAATTTTGTGAAATTGTTACAAACATTAGAGGATTAGATGGCTGTATATTTTAGTTCCTACTTGGAGACCTATGCTATGTCATTACATTTTATATACAAACAACTTCGACATAGCCTATTAAAATCGGTATAAAAGGCCACATGATGACGATTAAACTAAATTGGCTTCTAAAACACGTTTTAACCATTTTTATGTATCGTATATATTTCCTTGTTAAATAGGCTATACCTTTCATCTGTAAAAAATAAGGTTATTAACATTCTACATTTTACTAAAAACGATTTTACAATATTTTTACAGTAGCCTATTAGGCCTCAATGTCTTTGTCTTTAAAAATCTAATATTCGTTTAATAACGTTACATATGTAACCTACAGTGTATCTGCGACTGCAGTTCAGTGCGATGCTATTGGAACGAAATACTGCCGATCTCTATCGATTGACGTGCAAGGCGAAGAAAACACACATAGAGAGGGGAGGACTAATGTATGAAATCAGTGCAGAACGGTTCCATAGATTCAGAAGTGTGCAATGGTGTGATAATAAATAACAAATTGATATTTCTAAATAGTGTATACAGTTAATATTATCACTGAGCGCCGTTTCATTATCAAGCAACACCAGTATTGGTTACAAATCTCACCTTGAGCGGATTGGTTTGGCCCTATTCATTAACGGTACAGCGGCACCCCCTTCCCCCTCGGACCAAACGAAACGCTTTATCATGAAAGGGATTTAATTAGCTACATTTTATTATTTGTTATCAGTCTAAGTATCAGTACTGGAATGCGACTAGTAAATCAGAACCGATTCTCTTCGCCTGTACAATAACCACTGTCGCATCAGTCATGTATCTTCTGCACCCGCTGCTGCAGATCTGTGTGCTGCTCGATGCGACACTGTGGCTGGCGGTCTCTGCCAGCCCTACCGATGATAATGTACTGCGGGCCGGCCATGGAGAACACGGAGAGCCGGGCCATGAAGAACCACATAAGGACTCGTACAGCACATTCGCCTCCGAGTTCCTCGAGTCCAGATACCTCTCAGACGAAGGTACGAAGGAATAAAACGACAATGCTTACATTGAAATCATGAATGTTGTTTTTGTGTCGTTTCTCTGTAAATGTGAGTGCAATTCTTAGAAGCAATACATGTAGTGAATGTCACACTGTTTGATGCCCTCCCTCACTACAGGCCTTTTAATTATGAGATATTGTTTTTGATTCACTGATATAATCCTTTCCATTCATATGATATAAAATCAGCACCTTGGTCAGCAGCCCACAGGCCTGTGAAACTCATTTCCAGTTATCAGCAGACTTTCCCAAGTCTATTTAAGTCTATTAAGCCAGTCTATTTTATATTCAGTATACTGTCTGCAGATGCCCAGACGGTGATTCATAAAGTCATGACACATCAAAGGGATAGAACAGAATAGAATAGAATAGAATAGAATAGAATAGAATAGAAACTCTTAATACCACATGGCTGGGCCAGTGTTGTAGATAGATACAGCTATGCAACATACATGATGGGACAATGTTCAATAGTATAAAACATGTTAAGTCTGTAAAGCTGCTTTGAAAGCGATATGTATTGTGAAAAGTGCTATACAAATAAATGTGAATTAAACTGAATTGAGCATAAATGAAAACTAAAATAAGATTTTAAATTAAATCATTTTTCAAGCAGAAAATTTTGAAAATTCATGTATGCAGCAATGCAGCATACATTATGGGACAATGTTCTGTTGTATAAATGTGTAAATGTAAAACACTATGTGTAATGTACAAAACAATATGATATACACTACCATTCTAAAATTTGTATGTTTTAAGTAAAATTAAAATGTAATGTAAAAAATATATTGCATCATTGTTGTTTATTTTAGTAGTAGGACTAGCTGAAACCAGTTCATTAATGTATTGGTTGTCTGATGTCTCATAGGTTACCCCTTCCCAACTGCACCCCCTGTGGACCCATTTGCCCGCATCAAAGTTAGCGACTGTGGAGTAACCAAAGGATGCATCAGGTGAGCGCATGGAAAAAAGGTTAAAATTAGTCTAGGGATAATATATTACTGTAGTAGTGTCAAATAGTGTATTACATGCTGTATTCAGCCAATGGTGCTGCTTCTCTGTGTCGTTCAGTGGAATGTTCTGTGGCATGAAATATACATACACATCATGCAGAATTTTTGTAAGTCTGTGTTAATGGTTATTCTAATAATTAGAAACAGGTTGATGGTAAAACCTGCAGGGCATTACTGCCTGACGCGCCTACGCCGGTGTCAAATTGCCAGCCGCAGGGTCATCAGCAGGGAGCCACCCTTCACCGATGTTTCGCCCCTTTAGTCCCAGAACATCTCAGGGTGGTGGGGCAACGGACAGGGACGTCTCCCTGCCGCTGGACTTAGATCTCAGGTCCTTTTGCCTTGAGGCTTCTCAGCACCCCAGCTCTTGTTATTCCTCCTCAGCCATAGCCAAAAGCTTCCTTTTCTCTGCCTCTTGGTCAAGATCTTAAAGGGACAGTTCACCCAAAAATGAAAATTCATCAAATGTCATAATTTACTCATCCTTATGTTGTTCCAAACCTGTGTGACTTTCTGACGTCCGTGAAACACAGGAATCAACTGTTTTTTTCCATATAATCAGTGAGATTCAAAACTACACAGGACCCCACTGGCTTTAATTTTATGGAGAAATAAACACTGAGATATTTTTCAAAATATCATCTTTTGTGTTCCACAGAATAAAGAAAGTCAAACGTGTTTGGAATGACATGAATGTGCGTACATGAATAAAATGTGTGCCTCAATTTATTTGTCTCTCTCTTAATCTTTCTGTTGCTGTAGATATGGCAAACCAGGCTGTGACGCAGAGACCTGTGAATACTTCCTGAGTTTCAGACGCATTGGCACAGATGTAGAATTCGAGATGAGTGCAGACACTGACGGATGGGTTGCTGTCGGTTTCTCCTCTGACAAAAAAATGGTAAAAGGGGAGGGAGTGAATATAAAGTGGGAATGCTTTCAGACCTGCTAAGAAATACACAATAATATTGTTGTTGTAGGGAGGTGATGATGTAATGGGCTGTGTTCATGACGATAATGGACGTGTACGGATCCATCATTTCTATAATGTGGGCCAGTGGGCCAAAGAGATCAAGCGCAACCCGGCACGGGACGAGGAGGGCATTTTTGAAAACAACCGCGTCACCTGCCGCTTCAAACGGCCTCTTCATGTGCCACGGGAGGAGACGCTAGTGGACCTGCACCTAAGCTGGTACTATCTGTTTGCTTGGGGACCTGCCATACAAGGTAAGTCATTCAGCCCCATTTTAAAGGAGCCCTATTATGCTTTTTTATGCTTTAGTTAAGAGTGTAATGTTGCTGTTTGAGCATGAAAAAGGTCGGCAAAGTTACAAAGCACAAAGTCCACTTCAAAGGTAATTATTCTCTATATCAGTAAGCACTGTTGCTGAACTCTCTGATATGCCTCGATTGTAGTCTTGAGGTTTCTTCTGGGAACACACACATCACAATATTCCTCATTTAAATAATTCCAGCCCAGCCCCAAAAAAGGGATGAGGGCTGGTTGAGTTGCATTAGTAGCGATCACAACACATTGGTCCAGCCGACCAGTCAGAGCGCTTTTTAGAAGGCAGGGCTTCAAAGAGACGGGAACTAAACAGGGATGCGTTTCCCGTACAATGACCACTCACTGCTTAAAGGAGAACTCCGGTCAATTTTAACATTGAGCTAATTTTTTTGTACATTTGGAGTGCTGTCAGTACAGAGAACAACGACAAAAATCGGTGTTGCCTACACCGTGTTATCCTCTTTTTAAAATTTGCACCCTGTTGACTTCAATGGGGCAAGTTTTAAACCTGCTTTTAGCCTCTTAACACCCTTGATGTGTCATTACAAGTGCACAGGTCATGTGAGTGATTCCTTCGGAGTGAACGCGGGTGAATCTGACTGCAGTAGATGTGAAAGATATGAATAAAAATTATGTTTATTCAGCCAGCGCACATACCTCTATTTACATCCTGTTTTCGGTCGAAGTCCACAGAAGTCGACTGTCGAGTTCACGCGCGTGATCATAGGTACTAAACCTATGCGCGTGAACTCGACAATCGATAACTGTGGACTTCGACCGAAAACAGGATGTAAATACAGGTATGTGCGCTGGCTGAATAAACATCATTTTTTATATATTTCTTTCACATCTACTGCAGTCAGATTCACCCGCGTTCACTCCGAAGGAATCACTCACATGACCTGTGCACTTGTAATGACACATCAAGGATGTTAAGAGGCTAAAAGCAGGTTTAAAACTTGCCCCATTGAAGTCAACAGGGTGCAAATTTTAAAACGAGGATAACACGGTGTAGGCAACACCGATTTTTGTCATTGTTCTCTGTACTGACAGCACTCCAAATGTACAAAAAAATGAGCTCAATGTTAAAATTGACCGGAGTTCTCCTTTAACCACCGTGGTACGATGCATCGCTGTAGAAACTTAACTAGCTATTTACTTAACTATTCAGTCAGCAGGTTTCTCCACGTTAAGTAATTTTTCTGGCATGCTAATGTAACAAATCATGGGTTCTATCATACTCTGAGGTTCCCATATGCAAAAATGGGGCTGAATGTTGACATGCTAAAATATATAGATTAAAATGTGTATATAATATATATTCAAATTGGGTGAAAGATATACAATGTACTGAATGTTAGCTTGCTTATTGTGCCCAAAAGCACAATCTATTTAAGTCCACATGCCGTTTTATCTAGAAACTATGCTTCTAACCACAGCTCGAGAGCTGTAGTTCCAACCATGTAAGTTTGTGACACGTTTTGCAAACGTTCACTGGTACTATGGTTCCAGGAAACGTCAAATCGTTCTACTATGTTGGTAACGATGGAACTTGCGACCATAGTTGGCTAATAATGCTTTTGGTGAAACGCACCCCAGAGTGTTTCTGACAGACTGGGAAGAGAGGTGCTGCAACATATGTGAAAAATAATGTGTTTTTGGAACATCCAAGTATGAAAACCTATTCTAGTGGACCCCAAAAACAAAATCACGACTTTGAAAAAGGTCCCCTTTAAGGCTACAAATTCAGCCCGGTTTATGATTTTGCCCTGTTTTACAGACCTTTTGTTCTGTTTTTCTTCTCAGGTTCCATCACAAGGCATGACATTGACTCCCCACCGGTGTCAGATCGCATGATTAGCATCTATAAATACGAGGACATTTTCATGCCTGCCACAGCCTATCAGACGTTCTCCTCTCCCTTTTGCCTCCTCCTCATCGTTGCTCTTACTTTCTACCTGCTGATGGGCACACCATAACCAGCCAAGAGAGAAGGAATACAACTAACCATGGAGACATGACTAATACGAATAGCTTAACAGTATTAGAAACAGGCAGCAATAAATAAGATGACAAACACATTGTGATTCTACAATATCCTCAATCTACATAAACTAAGATGGTATTTGGACTGCGGATTAATATTCAGTTATATACAAGCAATGATTCTCATTCAGAGGTGAGAGAGTCAAACATACACTTATATATTATAACCCTGAATGGTATGTTACTCCATGGTAAGTTTAGCCTACAATAGTTGAAACAATCTGAGCCAAATTAATGTTAATATTCAGTATACTTAAGATGCGGTCACAGTGAACTTTTGGGTGCAAAAAATTGCCTAAAGTGATGCATGTAGCTCAGCTTTCTCTTGGTCAATGCAGCAAATCCATAAAAACCTTGAACCCATGGGAAAATCTTTTGCCGAAAATTCTCGATTGTGTGGATTCCTATTGAAATGACTGCATTTCACCCGTGAAAATTCGCCAATCAGCAGTAAAAGTGTCCAAACCTTTACAGTGGCACATATCATGACACACTTTGTCCCACCACAGAGCCTCCTATTGAATATAATGTTTTGCCAAATCTCAGTAGAAATGCTCTGCTGTTTGTAGTTGCCTGCTTTCCACTATTTTTCCAGTACATTATAGCTCTGATGAACATTTATTAATGCTGTGAATTTAAGAGGGATGTAAATTAATGCCTGTGACTGACTACACAACTTACAGCAGTACATAATAAGCCCTCCAGCACAAACACACACACACATAGTATTCATAACACATCACTGCCTTCCATTTAGCCAGCATTGCCAGCTCAGTATTTGATGATGCATGCCAGCAAACCAGCTTCATCTGAGCCATTTAGACCAGTGTTCACTGGAATAGAACCAGTCCAGGAGAGAATCATGTGGTTTTTATTCCAATGAATCGGAGACTTTCTATAGCAAGGACTTCATGCCATTGCAAAACTTACAAATGTTCCAAGAATTGATTGCTGCCTTTGGCACTCTTTGAGAATATCCTGTAAAAAAAACAAAACAAAACATTTGTATAGCAGATTGAAGAGCGCCATGTAAAGACGTTTAGAAAAGTATTTTGTTTTAAATACATTGTTATATTTACCTGAAGGATATATATCAGGAAATTTACCTACTTGGAAGAGTGATACGATTCCTTTTTGATGTGTGCAGGCCAGAGATAATCGTTTAATGTAGCATGAATGGAGACATTGTATGCTAATGGTCAAGGAATAATGTTTGGAAGGTTGCCAGTGTTATATTTTAATATACTTTTGAAATTTTGACATTGACAGTATCAGAGAAGATGCAATGATGATGAGTGTGCTTAGTGAAGGACTGTGAGCCATTATTTTAAACATGTCATACAAGCTATTATTAGCAGCTTACATGCATTCTGACAAGTTTACTGTGAATTCTCTCCCTAATTGGAAGCAAAGATGCCTGTTTGATGTTCCTGAACACATTCTGCACTTTTTAATAAAACTAAGACAGCTGAAAATGTGTACTTTTTGTTATATTTGTCTGGATAAATGTTCTAATGAGGCCTAATCCTGGCTTAATCTAAACCCTGTCTGTGAAACCAGGGCATTATCCAGAGCCATCACAGAAATTTTCCTCTAAATTTTCATCAATCATCATTTTCCCCCTCAACTGTGTGATTTTTAAACAGTCTAAACACTTCTGTAAACTTGAATGACTGACTTTCTTTTTTTTAAACACAAACTAACATTTTTAAGGACATTGTTAACCAAACAGTTTTGTTTACCAATTCTTCAGTTCAATTTAACGTTAATTATTTTATGTTCACAGAAGAAAGAATGTCATTCTGGTTTTGGAAAAAGCAAATAATGGCACTTTTGGGGGTGGGGTGGAAGGTGCCCAGCAAACACAGAACGTTGGCACAACGTACCCAACCTTCTATCAACGTTTTAACAACATGGTCAAAAGGTTTCTATAACTACGTTGTTACAGCGTTGTCACAATGTTGACATTGAACCACCGTTTAGGGCCATTGCTTAAGGTTGTGCCCTATTTTTTACAGTCTATGGTTGTGCCTAGGGTGTGTGGACAACCACTGGACGACATAATATGTACTCGCCACTGCCCTGAAGCGCGAAAATCAGCCTTTTAAATTTCAACTGACCATTGGCCGTCTCTCATTCTTCATCGAGCAATCCATACGTGAGAATTGCGTTTAATTTACCTCAGCTTAGCTAAATAACACGTAATTATTCAAACACAACCTACAACTTCCTTGTCTAATGTGATAGTTATTTGAACATCATCTGGTATTTAATATTTAAATACCAGAAGTATTTAAGTATATTTGGTATTTAACTTTATGAATTATGTCAAAAGTATGAAGCCAAAATGACTTTAATGATGAGTTATTGATTTCAGCGCGTAGCCTATACTTGTTGCACGTTAATGCTTTTTCCTTTTTCTTTTCTTTTTTTTGGGAATCGCACAAAAAAAAATGTTTGTAACTGTAACTGCTCGCACAACTGTTTATTTTTTCCTTTCATTTGTCATCTCATTCGTTTCTTTGCTAAATTTTCTCATGTCTGCTCATGCTAGTTGACGTTAATCCACTCCCTGTTTTGTTTTTTCACAAATGTATGACTTTTGGAAGTGCAATTTGATTACCATGTGCAGTTTTAATAAAGTTGAATTAGGTAACCTTCCATGTCATTTTTACTCTTCAAAGTGTACACGTGCAGATGTTGATTATAATGAATTTACTGTTAGGCCCATAAATAATAATAATAATAGGGATAAACAATATTTAGACAGCGACGTTACCATAGTAGAAATGCAAAGTGCCACAGACGTTGCCACAACGCAAATGTGTTTGCTGGGTGACCCATAAAGATTCGTTCAAAAACGCCTTTGAACCGCCACTATATTGATAAACAAGTAAGATGGGTCATGTTCGCTTGTTTACGGCATTCAAAACATCATATTACTTTTACTAATAAAGATAATATTTCAGTAGGCTGAAAAACATAATTTGACTACATTCCCCAAACTACTTCCTACACTTTACGTCACTGCCCAACCCGCAGTTCCTTAGTGGATCCTCCGGACTGAAACGGAGCGATGCCAGCGACCATGGCAGACACGGCAGACACAGAGGACCCGGGTCCAAGCGCGGCTATTGACCCGGACACCCCGCGCACAACCCGGCCACACTTCGTCTCGTTCAGCGAGACCGTTCAGCCAGCAGTCGGGATGGTTAGCCAACTACTGAGCCATCAGTCCCTGAAGTTCGACAAAAACATCAAACAGGCCTTCTACAACACGGGAGCGATGATCTTCGTAGCGATCTGTTGCGGAGCATCGGTGTTGGTTTACTTCATCCTGGAGGCTTTTCTACGGCCGCTGCTGTGGGCAGTGCTGTGCGGGACTTTCCTGCACCCGTTCAAGTACTCGCTCGCCCGCCTCGGCCGCTCTTGGCTCAGCAGGCTGCAGGACAGCGGGACGCCGATAGTAGTGGGCACTCTGCTGGTACCGGTGTGGTGCGTGAACTACGGGGTGGAGACACTGGGTGAAATGGTCATAGATCGGCTCAATGTACTGCTGGCAGTTGGGGCTGGTGTACCCCTGCTTTATTTCTTATATCTGTTCTGGAGCGTTATTGGCATGCAGGTGATCCTTAGTCACGTCTGTACCATAATCTGTTTCGGCCTGGATTGTTTCAGCTATACGTGGGTGAGTACTGTAGTAATACTGTGTATAATGACACGTGAATGGGAAAGAGACACGCCTCCTGTCAGACCTTGCACAGGTGGACGGGATTGTGAAACAGCGATTGTTAAAAATGTACTTATTCATAGTGTAAACATGTGAAAATAGATTAGCCTACTTTGATACAAATTTAATAACAATTTTAATGTATATTGTGTAACATTGTTTGCTGTAGGCTATATGTATTGAGCGAAGCCTGCATGCATCAACAACTTTCATTAATAACATTAATAATTATTACACTATATAGCCTAATAGATTTCACATCATTTTGTCACTGTAGAGACATTCTGTCTGCGCCTCTCTTTCATCCATCAGAGAACCATATTTTTACATTGCAAATCTGTCAACCATTGTATGGTCGCAGCTGGCTTCAGATAACCTAACCACGTATAAATATGTTTTTATACAAAAGTGTGTTTAAACACATCTAGTCATGTGAAATATCAACATTTCTTGAACCCATGCTTAATATGTCTGAGTAGGAATTGTGTAGCATGACATCCCAGATACCAAAAATATGGCCTTGAGGTGACACAGCCCAAATGATAGGCTGAATCATAATGCATATTTTAAGTTCTTCTAAAGGTTACTAGAACTCTACAGCAGTGGTTCCCAATTCCAGTCCTCGTGACCCACTGCTCTGCACATTTTGTATGTCTCCCTTATTTAACACACCTGAACCAGATCATCAGCTCATTAGGAGAGACTCCATGAACTGAACTGAGTGTGTCAGATAAGAGAGACATAGAAAATGTGCAGAGCAGTGGGTCACGAGGACTGGAATTAATACAGGACTAAATTTCACCCTGACCTTCAATTTAATGACCTCACTATCTGATTTATTTATTTATGTTTTACTTTCTTATAGGGCTTAATTTAATTCATACAGGTCATGTGAAAACTGTTCAAATGGTCATTGGGAACAAATGCCCCCTTTAACAGAACCGACCTGCATAACAAGAAAACACAAAGCTCATCTGGCAGTGGAGCTGGATTTTATTTCTTTTTAAGACCTAAAGAATGACAGAATTTTCATATTTGGTAGAACTATTCATTTAATGAAAATGTGTGTTTTGTTGATACACTCTTGCAGTGCTTATGAGGGCTGGGGACATACTGAGGGTTCTTGTGATTATAAATAGATCGGTGGCAAATGTTTGGTGCGGGTCACAGTAGTTACTAGAGATGTCCAAATGTTCTCTCTCTTTCTCTTTGGCAGGTTGGCACGTTAGTTGTTGGCTATGTGTTGGCAGTGGCCTTTAAGTGGACGCCTGGCATGGAAAGATACTTGCGTTCCCTGTCTGTGCCTGTATGGTCAGCTCTTATTTTCTACCTGGGTAAGACCCTTCTGTTATCTAACAGTGAATGATTCTGTTTGGGTTTAATGTGGCATATCATGTAGTGGTTGACCGACACCGATTTTTTTTTTGATGGTCAATGCCAATACCAATATCTTAAAGAACAGAGTGGTCAATGGACAATATTAAGCTTGTATATATGATATCACACTATTTAATTTAAAGCTACACAAGATAAACAGTAAATAATATGTATAACAATTGCTGCAATGAAATTTATATTTAATTTACATAATTTTTACAAAATTGATAATGAATGATTTATTAATAATTTGATAGGAAGTAAATCTGTAAAAACAGATAATACTAATAATAGAAAGGTAAGCGCTTTAGTTCTTTTTCATATACTGTACAGTGTACTTTGTATAGCAGCTGCAGTACTGTCAAATAATTCATTAGATAGAACTGCTACTAGAAGGGTTCCCATTCTCTATTTTTATTAGTTTACTGTCTTTATTTAATTGTAAGCTGAAAGTTTACCATTGACCTACAGTGCTGTCAATGAAGGAATGCTAAAAAAGAAATCTCCCTCTCTTTTTCCAGTCTCTCTGACAGGGTCGTGGCGGGTGCCTTTGTTTGTCGTGGTGCTGTTACTGCTAATAGTGGGCTCTCAGCAGAAGCCTGTTGTTCCAGGGAAAGGTGAAGAAACAGAGGCTCTCATAACATTTACCTCTGTTCTTGATGTCCTCTCTGACCTTTGGTCCTCTCCTCTCTCTGTATAGGCGAGCTGCCTGGTCAGGTTCTCTCCTTTGCTGCTAATACGATCTTCATGGCAATCTCCTGCAGTAACTTCAGCCATGCTGAGAAGATACAGGAAGAGACAAGCACCAAAGAACAATCCAAAGGTGGCACAGAAAAAAAGCAAACAATGTTTAAAGTTATTTGCGGTGCTGATTTTGTGGGAAAGTCAGCAAGATTCTGTGTGGGTCTGGTAATGACTTACTCACAAAAGCAAACATCTGTATCCATTAATAAGCAGATAAGATTATGATGGATGTTATTAATGTGGATTATGAGGTAGTTTAGGCCTATCATCAAGTGTTGTCAGAAATATAGATTTTTCGATAACAATTACAGGAGAGAAGAGAAAGTGCAGCTGGCATCAGTGTATCAATACAGTGGAATATGAGCATTGAAACGGTTTAAAATATTCCAGTATTAATATGCTAATATTATAATAGTAATATATTTCTGTCTGTATTATTATTATTATTATTATTATATAATCCCTCTCAGAGATATTGGGCCTGAGGAATCTCAGACAACAGTTTCAGTTGATTAAAAAGACTTTGATTATGGTCAAAATAAATAAACTTAGACGCTGGCCAAATTTTATGCCCTTAATGGTGTGGCAATTTTTCCCTGTGGTATCGAAAATTGTCTTAAATATCAATATTTAGATAAGGTATCAAAGAAAGTTAGAAGTTCCAGCATCTACTTGAACACTACTATCTTCATTAGTAGGGATGCTCCGAAATAAAAATTCTAGGCCAAAAACTGAAACCTTAAAATTCTGGATGCACTCGGCTGAAAACCGAAAATGCTTTTTTTAAAATGACTTATTTCTTATTTTAAATGAGTTTTTTTATATTAGACTTTTTAATGAAATTCACTCATTTTAATGATATTGAATTAAAAAAATACAAGCCAATAAAATAAAATAACCACACATTTATTGAACGTAACACACTAAAATTGGACAGAAAATATATTAATATTAAATATCAATACATTTTTCTTTATTCAGTTCTATGCAACAGAATCAGATTTAACGGATTTCATTTTTGACCAATTATTCAAATAATGTATAGTCCTACAAAGCTATTATTTTCAGACATTGTGAGCAGAGTGTATCAGTAGCGTCATTTTACCACCGTTGCCCAGCCCAGCTATACCACACCACCACAGTACAGTAGGGCTTTTGCAAACAGAAACAAGTATTATATTACATAGAAATTTTATGTTGGCACGTTATTTGAGCAGACTTTGCTTTTCCGATGAGCATGAGCAATACATGAGTGGAGCGTTCGCATAGGCCGAGCAACTGAGGGACCGGACATGCATAAAGCGTAATATTGAGTGGAGCGTCCCTAATCATTAGTAAATTTCGGTGCATCCCTAATCATTAATAAAGAGGATTTTCCCCTCTTCTTCCCCTCACAGAGTTTATGGACTCTCCGAAGGCGGTCTTCAGCCGGAGTCGAAGCAGACTAGAGTTCAGGGGTCTCCAGCACAAAGAGAGGACCAGTGATATCTACTTTGTGCTGCTTGCGTGGGCTATAGTGTTGGTGCAGGTCTGGCTCAACCTCTGGATCTTACAGTTACTGCCCATCCCTGTTGCTGGTAAATTTTGTGTTCATTGTCCTGAGGTCACGAGTGTGAAGATAGTGTTGACATTTTCACGAATGAGTGCTATGTATTCCAGTTTGGGTCCTGAAGAAGATGTTTGTGCGTTTTGGGATGAAGGACTTCGCTGGACGGACTCTAGTGAAATGGTGGTCGGCTTCTGAGAAGTTTGTCAAAGACAGACAGGATGCTCTGCTGCCTGGACCGATCAAAGGCTTAGCTCAGTTCTTGCTTCGGGTGGACACTAAGGTAACACCTCACGTAGATACACCCACACAAAAGCGCTCGCCTGTCTGCTGACCCACTGTCTTTCACAGCACTTGCCTGCTGGTAGTTGTCGCCACATGTGCACATTTATTTTTGGAGGCGACAGAGATCTGTGATTACAAAGAGGAACTGAATGTGGTTGCGGCTTGCTAATTCTTGTTTTTACTTGCACAACTAAGGCATGAAGTACCCATAACTGACTGAATAAAAGCTATGGAAGTCAGATATGGATGTTTCTGTTTATATCATGACTTGTAGAGGCATGTGGGACAAAATGAATTATTCAGCAGATGTATTTTCAATGCGAATCAGTTTTTCAATAAGAAAATGTCATTAACCTAATCGTTGGAACACAATTCAATGCACTTCCTGTCTTTTTGATCAGCTGAGTCTTTGCATAGTCATGTTTTATTTCTAGTTATTGTTGGTAGTTTTTGTTTTCCATCTATTGTTTGAGGTTTATGATGTGAGGAAGTCAACTCAACATTCTCAAAAATGTGCCCACAGTTTCTCATTCCCCCTTTCACTGTCTGAAGTGAATGACAACCCACAGTTGCAGTCAAGATGAAACCCAACACCTCTAAGAAACCGTTTGCCCTTACCCATAGTAATCCAGTAATGTAACCCAGTGTCTGACTTTAGTTTTGCCTTCTTTCATTCTTTCACTAGTCAATGTTGAGTCACATATGCTGTCAAAAGCAAATCTATTGAAAATATGCTACGGTCCAAAATGAACACATTTGCCCAGAAGCTATTATGAGTAAAAAAATGTGCTTTATTGAAGACTTAAAACTATTACTTGCCAGTAGCTGGTGACTTTGAGGAACTACAACATAATGTAATACATGGCCTAAATTGAATTGTTGGAAAGATAATCTGACCTTCAATGATGCACAAGCAATTCAAATCATGGAAAACATGATACTTTTTTCAGTATTCTTTGATGAATAGAAAGTTCAAAAGAACAGCATTTATTTGAAATAGTAAACTGATCGAAAGTAACAGTAAAGACATTTACAATGTTACAAAAGATTTCTGCCACTTTTGTGTTCCCAAACCAAATTGTGTATGTGGAAAGTTCCTTGCATTAATCACCAGAACAAATACATTTGGAACAAAATCATTTGTCTTTGCTTTTGTGAAAGATGCACAGTTTTGCTGTGAGTTTTCACTAATATGCACAGAAAAAAAAAAACTAAATAAAATGTGTTCTCAATAGAATGAAAACTATTAGTTTTTTGATAATAAAAAAAAATATATATATATATACAGTATATATATATAGTTTTGTGGCTGGTATTAGATGAAATATTTATGTCAACTGAGTTTTCTTAATTCACTCACCATTAGCAGATGTGGCAAAATGTTAAACCTTGTAACTGTATCTGTAACTATTTTTTATTTTTATTTGACTGTAAGTTGACTGTTGCTTTATATAATCATCATATCCCTCACTGACTGTCCACAAGAATGAAAGGAGGTAAAAAAAGACAAAGACACTTAAAAAAATTATAATCGTAGCAGATCTTTCTTTTGTCCCCTTTTGTCCCCAAATCACACCTTCTCTAATTGTTCAGTATGAAAATCTTCCTCAAATTTCACCGTCGGGTCTTGTTCTGTTTTTGCCTTGAAAACACGTTGAAAACACTGCTTTCCTGCATACTGATTGGTTGTTTGTAATAACCGTTTGTCTCTCTGTCTCCCTCCTCAAAGCTCTGGCATTGGCTTAACAAGCAGGTAAATCATTTGTGCTGGCAGGTGTACAAGAGAAAGAGAGAGAAAGAAAGAACAAAGGGGAAGAGAAAGAATGACAGTGTGCTTTCATTAGAAGCTTTGGAGTGATGCTTTCCCCTCCCCACTGTCACCCCTCCATCTTTGAGCTTCTGCTTAGCTCACTGGCTGCTCCTGCTGTGTGGCTCTTTGCGCTGTGGAAGGGAGCATGCGCTCTGGATGTGATTGAGATGCTGACACACTAACTGTCAGGAAAAAAATGCAGAACAAAACCCCAAGAGAGCCCACCGCCTCTTCCACAGCTCTTGAAGTGTGCTGGGCTGGTTGTCTTCAGAGTGTGTGAGATGCATTCAGGGAGAGAACAGACAGTGGGAATGGAGGGTTGGGTGAAGGGATGCTCTGGTCTGCTGAGACCAAGGCTAGTGGTGTTGCTGGGTACTTCAGGTACAGGCAGGTTTGGTAAAGGGGTTTTCTTCTGTCTGGTCCTAACTAGACACTCAAGCTGCCTGCTGCCCTCTAAGGTATAAGCGATTGTCTTCATTAATGACTCCACATAGGAAACGCCGCACTCCACACAAATAGAGCTCTGCATGGGAAACTCCACTTCACTTGATTTCAGTAGTTTGTTCCCTTTAAGACTAGTCATTTCACTCGGCGGCCATCTTTGAAACGCCTCTCGGGCATTCAAGTGCAGCTCCTATCTCTTTGAATGGGGAAATATGAAATTCTCCAAAACTCTTTGCCAATTAAAGTTCAAATTTGAAATCACCAATGAAATCTGATAACAACTGTCTTATAAATAATTTTTCTAAATGCTTGAATCATGACTGAGCGCGTGTCTCTGAACACTGACTGCTTGTATTGGAACCGGAGCTTCTAACGCCAGCAGATGTGATGACATTACCAATTGGCGATTGGCTCTTTTATTTAGAAGGTGGATCTTATTCCGCCATATTGCGCGTTGAACTTTCTCCCATTCATAGTAATACAAGTGCACCGTCTTTCTGTATATAAAGTCTTTGGTTTAATGTTAGCATGTTGCTAAGCTAACAGCTTGATGCGCTAACAAGCACACGCAAATATTGAGTAATATCTCATTTTAATTATATAACTTATTTACATTGATGCTTTTCAGTGTTGAATGAAATTTAGTAATAATAAGTATAAGTATAATATGCGAGTATATAAATATATAACTATGTACAGTAAACCCTTTAATTTTTTGAAAGAAAAGAATATTCAGCAAGGCTACATTAAATTGATCAAAAGTGACAGTAAAGACGAGTAATGTTATATTTTATTTTATAAAACATTTCTCTTTTTTTTTTTTTTTTTAGTTTGTTTGAACTTTCTATTCATAAAATAACCCTGAATCACAATTTCCACAAAAACATTAAGCAGCAAAACCGTTTTTAACATGAATAATAATAAGAAATGTGTCTTGAGCAGCAAAATCAGCATATTAGAATGATTTCTAAAGGATCATGTGACGACAAAAACTGGAGTAATGATGCCATCACAGGAATAAATGACATTTTCAAATATATTCAAATAGCAAATAGTTCTTTTAATTGTAACAATATTTAACAATATTACTGTTTTACTGTATTTTTGATCAAATAAATGCAGCCTTTGTGAGGATAATCTTTAATGCAATGCATTTCTGTGGAGAATGTCTTATGGAACAAACGCTTAAAAAAAGATTAATTCCAGAGAATTTCTGGAGAATATCAGAGCTAATAACAAAATATTTTGTTCACCATTGTGTTCAAAGCCTTTTAAATGCGCTTCCATCTTATTATGCATGAATATAGGTGTGTTGTTTCAAAGAAGTAATCTTTTTGTAATCTTGCTTTTTGATGTTTTTTTTTTTTCTCAAGGAAAACCAAACAAACTATCTATATTCCACCCTGCAAAAATTTTGCAATATATATTTAGAAAGAGATGTTGGAAAGACTTCAGAATTCTTCAGAATACTCTGTTAAAGAATATTAGTTCTGTTGTTAGTTTTTTTTCTGTTTGATGTCATTGTTAATGTTCTATATATAATTTCCTGGGTTTTGTCCGATTAAGATGAATCTGACTGTGGCTCAACAGGAGCAGATGGTGATGAAGTTATTTTCAGGTCTGATAGTATGTCCCTCCCCTCAGGAATCTTTTGGCATTTGCCAGCATTACTTTGAAACTGTGTATCAGGCCCTTAACGTTTTGAAGAGGGAGTGATGCGGTTCTTTTAGCCTGCTGTTCTTTTTTAGTCTTTAGTCTTTCTTTTAGTTTCTTAATGATGTGCTTTGTACTAATCCATCATCAACATGACCAGTTTTGTGTGTGATGTTAACACTTAGCGCTAACAGGAACAGGGAACAGGGAACAGGATTAGACATGCAAGTGCCGCCCACAGGGCAGACAGAAGCTGGGTGAGCAGAGAAACCAAGTCCACCTGCCAAAAACAAAAATATGCCCACCACCTCCTGTTTCCTGACAGCTGTTGTTAGCCTGCTGTTTGCTCATTCACTCAGTAGTTAGTCTTGCTTAGTCATCCGCCAGGTTAGCGGATGTAAAATAAAGAAAAGTCAGCATGATTTTGGCTTATACGCCAGTTACATGTGTGAATTTGTGTAAGTTTTTAAAGGAACAGTTCACCCAAAAATTAGGTTTTTAGTTAATAACAACAGTCTGTTCCTCACACAAAACAATCACGGGGCTTTAGAAAACTTTTTTTTTCTACCTTAACAGAATAAATAACTTCCCGCTTTGATTTTTATTGCATTATCATTTCTCCTGTTAACCAAAAGTAAACGAGGATAATATATTTCATTGTTGAGTGAACTGTTCCTTTAATTGTTATATATTTTTTTTTACTGAAACAGCATTTTACTTTTAGGTTTTCAGAACCAAAGGAATGAACATGATTGCTCCTCAGGTTTGGCAGAGGGAAGCAGGTTTCTGTGTTCTCACACACTTGCATGAATGATCAGATTTTTTGTTGAAACTGATCTCTCTTTCTCTCTCTCTCTTTGCAGATGATCGTGTGGCTGGAGCGCTCCTTGGATAAGCTGATCAGTATTTTCATTATCTTCCTGCTGGTAACTGGCACACTGCTCATGGCCTTGCTGCTCACAGCTATGGTACAGTGTTTCCAAACCACTGTCCTTGGGCGGATTATTCCACTGCGTGAAAGACACGGTCCGTGACTGATCCCAGCCTCCGCGCACATCATCTCTCAACGATTGTATTTTTGTTCACAGGTGCACCAAGAGAGTGTTCATATCATAGAGGTCACCAGTAACCTGATCAACGAGACTGTGTCCAACCACCCAGAGTGGGCCAAGTAAGTTGAAACACACACTTAACATACACTGGAAGTTAGGAATCTTCTCGAAATGCTGCGTAACCGTGTGTGTGTGGTGTGTGTGTTTTGTAGCTGGCTCCCAGAGGCCCAGGTTGTTCAGAAGGCTTTAAACTCGGCTGCCACAAATGTTTACCAACATGGAAGAGAATGGATCACACATAAGGTTAGAGTTAAGAGTTTACAATGCACTTAAAGACCACATGAAACAACATTTATAACAAATTTAATGAGACGGATAAATGAAAGGACAAAAATGACAAAAAAAGCACCATTACAAGTACCACAAATTTTGGGCTATATTCCAAGTCTTCTGAAGTAATATGATAGTTTTGTGTGAGAAACAGACCAAAACTGAAGTTATTCATCTGCTTTTAAAATGTCATTTGTGTCATTTAAGTATGCCCTCATTAAAAAGTATTATTTAAAAAAGAGTACTAATTATGGAAATAACATACTTTT
This sequence comes from Rutilus rutilus, assembly GCF_951802725.1. Lineage (NCBI taxonomy): Eukaryota > Metazoa > Chordata > Actinopteri > Cypriniformes > Leuciscidae > Rutilus > Rutilus rutilus. The sequence continues at coordinate 21,635,798 of NC_140230.1, read as the reverse complement.
AAAGAATACACATTTATAGAATAGATACTTAGTTGCATGTTAATTTCAATTCAATGAAAATGTATTATAAAGTTTTAATAAATGCAATTAGCTGAACTTTAGAGTGCTTTTTTGACCCACTTAAATGTAGTATTGAATAACACAATAACAGTAACTCACTTTAGTATGTTAGTCAACACATTCAAATACATGTACTTCTTTAAAACATGACAAATAATCATTAAAACATGAATTAAAATGTACTTTAAGTATGCTTAAGTGGCCTTTTATTTAATTTATGTTATATTATCTGCAAGTACAGATTTAAAAAATGTGGTAACACTTTTATACATAATTGCATACAATTAGCCCTCAAGCAAACACTAATCCTACCCTAAACATATAGTAAGTACATGTTGTTTATTAATCTTACTCAGTACTTAAATGTATAATTACACTGTAACAATGACACCTTAAAATAAAGTGTAACCAAATATGCTTTTGTAGTGTACTTAAAATCTTATGTGCACATTCAATACATTTAAGTGCAATTTTGCACAAGGGTGTGCATATACAAATGTGACACGGTCGGTTAGAAGAAAAAATAATCATGGGTTTGTTAAGGTCAAAATTTTTTTACTTGATTTTATCGATACAATCATGAAAAGTAAGCTATTATTGATAAATATTTTTTATGCTCAAGCAACCTTAGTTACGTCAGCAGAAAAAATAGTTTCAGAGCTGGAGAAGTTAGAAATCAAACATTTCTTTTTTTGTCAAACAGATTACTCAATTTAACATTTAATTACAAAATGTAATTATTAATTGGAGTCAACTTTTATTTCATGTTCAAGTCCTTAATCTTTTATTCTTTATGTCTGTGTGTAAAATTGAATGAGCGTTTGTTATATGTGTGTGTTTTTATGTATGTGTGCATTGTAGCTTCATAAGATGTTGGGTGATAAAGTAAACAACACGGCCGTGATCGAGAAACAAGTTCTGGAGTTGTGGGACCGTCTCTATCAGTCTTGGATTGTTAAGGTAATAACAAAACCTCGCTCACACACAATCACTAACTTACATTTTTTGTTGTATTCCAGTCAGTGTTTTTGTTTTGTAGAACGTGACTCATACTGGACGGCACCGTGGAAACAAGCTACATCTGCACAGGCAGAACAGCTGGCTAGGGGACATACTGGACTGGCAGGACATCGCCTCATTCGTGCAGGAGAATATTGAGACTCTGCTCTCGGTTAGTCTCCAGTGTGTGTGTGTGTGGATGTGATGGGGAGTGTCTTTATTTGGCAGATTAATGAATATGCTGTCTTCTGCGGTAGATCTTGGAGTCTCTGTGGGTGGTGATGAGTCGAAATGTTGGTTTGCTGATATCCACAACAACCACGCTGCTCACCGTACTGTTCCACAGTGGCACCGCACTGCTCAACTTTGTCCTGTCTCTGGTAATGGACACACACGCACAGTTGGATTGATTGGATTGGATGTTTAGTGGTGATTTTAAATATTTATTGTCTCTCTGAACTTATAGGTTATTTTCCTGACCACACTTTTTTACCTGCTGAGCTCCAGTGGTGAATATTATAAACCTGTGAAATGGGTAATCAGCCTCACACCCCTCTCCCAACCTGGACCCTCTTCGAACATTATCGGCCAGTCTGTGGAGGAGGCCATCAGGTACACATGTCCATGTGGAGCTTTGGTTTGTCTTAAAGCAGTGCTTCTCAACCCTCTCTATATAGAGAGATTTAACATAACTAAATATATAAAACATAGGAAAATGAATTAGTTAATATGCTTAACTTTCTAATAAAAATATTTAAGACATCCTGCTGAGCCCCTGGTTGAGAACCACTGCCTGAAGGGACATTTAAGGTTAAATGCAAACATGTTGCAGTTTCCACAAACAATGCTTTTACAAACTGATGAACAAGTGAAAACTAAAGGCAAAAATGTGTGTACAGTAGCAAGTCTGTATGAGGTGGAAACAGAAATTAGATCTTATAGGGATAGTTCAAAAACGGAAATCCTGTCATCATTTACTCGCCCTCATTTTGTTCCAAATCTGTATGACTTTTTTTCTTCTGTGGAACAGAAAAGATGATACTTTGAAAAATGTTGCCTTTTTTTGTCCATACAGTGAAAGTCAATTTTCAGTGTTGATTGGACTCCAAAGTTTTTCAGAATATCTTCTTTTGTGTTCTGCAGAAGAAAGAAGGTCATACAGAATTTGAATTTTTGGGTGAACTATCCCTTTAACACCAGTTAAAGACGCTGTACTTTGTGATCACCACAAGAGGGCAATACTGTTCTGCTTTCTCTGCCATTTTTTCCATTTGTACAGATAATTTAACAGAGATCATGATCGGAACAACTGAAATGGGGGTGAAATTGACTGCTATTAATATGCTGGTTAAGAATTTCGAAGGGGTTCATCTACAGGTAAGGGTGACCCAGAAAATGGAGAATGAATGGGGTCACAATCTTGCTGTGGCGCAGCGGTGCCCTTGAGCGTGATGCTTCTCCGGTGGAAATTAGCATAATGTAATTGGCTTAGATAAAAACATCTGTTCTTTTTTTCAAAGCAGAATAACATCATTTTCCCTCCATAGACAATGTCATGAGCTGTGAAAGTGAAATGAGGAGAGGAATTCACTGTTTCCTTAAAATATGAGCTCAGTGTGTATGCGTGTATGTGTGTGCGCGCTGATGCTGCCATCACCCAGAATGCACACAGATGTTCCATTAGACCTATTTTTATGAGCGTTATCACAGAGAGACTTATTCATTCTGACTCCAGTCAGTGTTAAGCTAACTGAGAAAAGAAAAGCCCTCTGTGTTTCCACTCTCTCTCTCACCATGTTTTCTTTGCAGGGGTGTGTTTGATGCCTCTCTGAAGATGGCTGGATTTTATGGCCTTTATACTTGGCTTACACACACAATATTTGGCATCAACATTGTCTTCATCCCCTCAGGTAAGACTAAAATACACACAGAAATAAAGACTTTTTGCATGTGGTGTGAAACAGTCCTTATTGTTCATTTTGTTGTAAACACTATCTTTTATCAAAAAGATTTATTTGAAAGAATGTAATACTTTTATTCAGTAAGGATGCATTAGATTGATCAAAGGTGACAGTAAAGACATTTCTAATGTTACAAAAGATTTCTATTTAAAATAAATGCGTGGTGAACAGAAAGTTCAAAAGAACAGCAATCTTGGTTTCCACAAAAATATTAAACTGGAAAACTGTTTAATACATTATAAGAAAGGTTTCTTTAGCAGCAAATCAGCATATTAGAATGATTTCTGAAGGATCATGTGTGGCTGCTGAAAATTCAGCTTTGCCATCACAGGAATAAATTACATTTTAAAATGTATTCAAACAGAAAAAAGTTCATTTCAATTGTAATAATATTTCACAATATTGCTGTTTTTACTGCATTTTTTATTAAATAAATGCAGCCTTGGTGAGCATTAGAGATTTCTTTGAAAAACATTAAAAAAATCTTAGCACCCCCATACTTTTTGAATGGTAATGTACATTTATCTGTCCATGTCATATTATTTCATCTCATATTTGTCTTGCCTTTCTATATTTTGCTCTGTGCAGCAATGGCAGCTATCTTAGGCGCGGTGCCGTTTTTGGGGACGTACTGGGCGGCACTGCCAGCGGTGTTGGATCTGTGGTTGGCCCAGGCGGAGGGAGTCAAAGCTCTGCTGCTTCTCTTCTTTCATCTGCTGCCAACATATTTCGTTGACACGGCCATATACTCCGATATATCAGGGTGTGTTTGTCTCTTTATACTTACTTTACATGTGCCATCTGTGGTGTCCAAAATTGGTTGACAGTTTACCATTTTTCACTAACCCATATATATTTCTATGCAGAGGTGGACACCCGTATTTGACAGGTCTTGCGGTAGCAGGTGGAGCGTACTATTTGGGTTTGGAGGGTGCCATCATTGGGCCCATCCTGTTGTGCATATTGGTGGTGGCATCCAACATCTACAGCGCCATGCTAATGAGCCCTAGCAGCAGCCAGGCAACTCCAGTGCAGAGCCACTTCCCTGGACATCATGGCAGGTGATATACACCTCGGTTGTGTCTTTATTAACTACTTTTTCCATTGTATTCACCATTTGAACTCTTTTTTCCATCAATTCTCAGGTCATTTGCAGAAACCCCAATGCAGCTGAAGAGAAGCAATGAATAAAAGAGACACCTGACCAGCCTGTTACTCTCGCAAGACTATAAAAGAGGAAACTTGCGGATACGGAAGCTTTCCGTATCTTCCCCCTAAGGGTTCACGCGGCAACAGAATTGCTACTTTCTCTGCAAATGTGGCTCTAATAGCACATAGCTTAATCATGGCCCTTATTGTCACCCTCTGTGCTAGTAGTTAATTTAGCACTGAAAATCCGGGGACAAAAAAAACGCTACGCCGCTTGCACACTCCAGTGTAAAGTTTAGTTAGCACGCCTGTGCTTTGTCCAGCACTGTACTGGGGAATTATGCCAGTGCTGTAACATTACCTTCAGTTAGCACACTAACAATACTACATGTTTACATCATGCTTTACTGTAACAGCTCACCAGGGTCCCAGTCATCGGACCATGTTTTCAGGCTATAGATCACTGATAGTTTTTGTTTATCTGGTTGTACTGATCATGTATCCCATATTGTGGATGTGTTTGGCACTGTTATATATGTGTGTGTGAATGAAAGGACGTAACTCTTAGATTTACTATTCAGACATTTGTTTAAAGTGTTACATCTTTCTGTTTCCATACATTCAGTCTGTGTATGCTTTGATTAGATGTTTAAATGATCTCAACAGGATGATCTCCTGGAGTAGGACTGAACAGCGCTGAGTCTGACCTATACAAATATCCTATAGCAGGTGGAGTATTTGTTTATGAACAAATATACTGTAAAGTAGCTTTGACTATAACAATGTGAAACTAACTTAACACAACAAACTAGTCTGAGTGTTCATATTACCTCAAATGTCTTAATGAATTGTTCTCCGTTTCTGTTGGCCATGCGTGAAGTACATTGTAATATCTATGTACTATTGATCTTACATATGCATTTCTTTATCTGTGTTGGATTTTATTTAATTTCTATATGCATAACTTCCTGCTTAGGAAAGATGTTAAAATCCCTGTTTTTTATTAATATGTGGCCATTCCTCTTTGTGAATACAGTAGTATTTGCTCTATGTTTTGTTTAGTAATCAAACATTGGGAATATGAACCTGTTAGCAGAGATACACGGGTAGGTAGAGCTGAAGGCAAAGAGAATGATTGAATGCTGCTGGCTGCTTGTGTACAGATGAGGAGAGATGCCTTTAAGTCAAGTTTGAATGCATTGCACTGAATAGATAAAGCACTCGCTCTGCTGTTTCCCAATATTATTTTGTCTTTTTTTTCTTTTGGCCAGGCTATTCAAAAAGCCTGTTCACATGTTCTTTTAAAGATGTTTCAAGAGTGAAAGTGGATGCACTTTTTTTCAGTTCAAGCCAAATAAGAGAGTATGTGTATGTATGTGTATATATATATAAGCATGGTTTTATGTTTATTATTATGTAAAATACAAAAAAAAGTGTGTTTTGTTTATATGCAGAACTAAAATAGTTTTAATAAAACTGAATTTTAAATTGGGTACATCTGTATCTTTCTGGATAAAGAAACTCAGTGTAAAATTGATTTGTATTTTATCAGGCTTATTTAGGGAATTGGATGTTGTAACCCACTGAATATATTTTTTAAGCATTAGAGAACACAATTCCTGAGCTGCTCTTAAACCTCTGAATATTCACAGTCATGTTCAAATTATTGACGTTTAAAGCGTTTATGCCTCAGTCAATAAGTAACTTTGCTTTTTGAGGAGAGAGCTGCACATAACTGCTGGTCTAGGATCAGTTTTCTCCGTAATAATAGCGTATTGACAATACAGATTTTGGTGATTGCACTGTTGTCTTGAAAGTATCAAAGGTTTCTATTTACAACATGTTTTTTCAGCATTTCATTAAGCCAGGGACACGCTTAAGGACTAGCTGAAACATTCTAAGACTGGACTGAACACACTTAAGGATTTACAGACTTTCCAACGACTGGAGCAGATTTTAAACACGGACTGTGAACATCGACTGAACGCAACTGTCGCTGACTCGCGTTTGGGCATGATCAGTCCTAAGAATTCTGATAGGCTAGCTAGGCCATGAAGGAAAGCTTCTATATTTGACCGTAGTCAGACACATGTATGAATATCTACAGTATATCTGCAATAGACTTCAGCAGATGATTTAGCTAAACTTACACAATACAAGACAAAGGCGTCAGACATTAATAAGTTACTCTAGTAAGAGTAAAAACATTAAAAACACCATAGGAAAAACATGTAATATTGAATTAATACATATAAAAACACAAACCAATACATTCTCACCTGTGAAAGGTAATCCCATTTCTTCGGGAATTTTAATCTCGGCGGTTTCACAACCAAGAACCTGCGCAATGTTGTGGCATCATTGATTCTTACTGCGAGTGACGACACGCTGCCTGTTGCAAGATGGCGGGCGCCGCCGACATTCATTTGAATGCGGCCTTCGAAGGATGTAGCCTTTGAATCGGGACGCAGTGAATGTTTCCTTTGAAACCAGATGCCATCTGATGAGTTCACACGTTACCTGCCATTCCTCACACCATCATATCAGAAAGCTATAAATTGCACCACCTCAGAATAGATTGAGGTGGGATTGAAATCGATTGCCATTCACTCTTTTTCTCAATTACACTTAACTGAGCTATTGACTATCTGTATCTCTATCTCGGGTGCAGTGCGAGTGAATGAGAGAAGCCTGACCACTGTAAAGCAGTTGATCTCTCACCTGTTAAATGAGCATTATGAACATCAGGACGAGTGGCTTCGGTTTCTGATTAATATCCCAGTGTTCCATTTTTCTTTTCTTTTTTTGTCAAAAGAAGAAAATATTTTAATGAAATAACTGACTGTTTAAAACTGAAATAGCCTAATGCATTTTGAATGCCTAACTTATATGCAGTGATAAAAGTTGATGTTTCAAAGGTCACGAATAGCAGCAATTATTACATAAACAACATATATTACCAGACAGAGGAACCAGTTAATTCCAAACCTTACGCTACTCACTGTTCCAGCTAATTCAGCAAACCTATGGCAAGCCGTTTTAGCTTAAATTGTACCCAGCGTTACGCGTCGTAATTGCATTTTTACTAGTAAGAATTAAATTTGAGAGCTCTACAAATGAATTTTTACTAGTCATATGTCTCCATTGACTTCCATTCATTTTTAATTATGGAGCTCTACAATTGAATTGATACTAGTAAGAATGCAATTGCAGAGCTCTTTAAAGGGATACTCCACTTTTTTCGGAAATATGCTCATTTTACAACTCCCCCAGAGTTAAACAGTTGAGTTTTACCGTTTTAGAATCCATTCAGCCGAACTCCGGGTCTGACGGTACCACTTTTAGCATAGCTTAGCATAGATCATTGATTCATACGAGTCCAGTAGCATTTCTTTCAAAATGACCAAAGAGTTTCAATATTTTTCCTATTTAAAACTTGACTCTTCTGTAGTTAAACCGTGTACTAAGATCGACGGAAAATGAAAAGTTGCGATTTTCTAAGCCTATATGGCTAGGAACTATAGTCTCATTCCTGCGTAATAATCAAGGAACTGTGCGGCCGTACCATGGGTGCAGCAGGCGTAGTGATATGACGCAGCGCCTGAAAATAGGTCTAATAGGTTAGACAAACTTAGTCCCGGTCACGTTGGAAGAAGTTACCGAGCTGGGGACTATTTTTAGGCGCTGCGTCATATCATTACGCCTGCTGCACTCATGGTACGGCCGCACAGTTCCTTGATTATTACGCAGGAATGAGACTATAGTTCCTAGCCATATAGGCTTAGAAAATCGCAACTTTTCATTTTCCGTCGATCTTAGTACACGGTTTAACTACAGAAGAGTCAAGTTTTAAATAGGAAAAATATTGAAACTCTTTGGTCATTTTGAAAGAAATGCTACTGGACTCGTATGAATCAATGATCTATGCTAAGCTATGCTAAAAGTGGTACCGTCAGACCCGGAGTTCGGCTGAATGGATTCTAAAACGGTAAAACTCAACTGTTTAACTCTGGGGGAGTTGTAAAATGAGCATATTTCCGAAAAAAGTGGAGTATCCCTTTAATTCAATTAGAGCTCTGCAATTATACATTATCTTTAATTCGTTTTTTACTAGTAAAAATTCAATTAGAGAGCTCTGTAATTGTAATTGTTACTAGTAATAATTGAATTGTAGAGCTCTCTAATTGGAATTGTTACTAATAATAATTGAATTAGAGAGCTCTCTAATTGTAATTCTTACTAGTAACAATTCAATTAGCTCCGTAATTAAAAATGAATGGAAGTCAATGGAGACATATGACTAGTAAAAATTCATTTTTAGAGCTCTCTAATTGGAAATGTTACTAGTAAGAATTTAAATAGAGAGCTCTCTAATTTTAATTACTACTAGTAAGAATTGATTTGTAGAGCTCTCAAATTTAATTCTTACTAGTAAAAATGCAATTACGACGAGTAACGCTGGGTACAATTTAAGCTAAAACGGCTTGCCATACAAGTCTTCTATTCTGCCTCTCATAACACAAATGTAGCATGAGAAAAATCAGCAGTTTGAAAAAAGGGAAATGATTTTGGGGAAACCAGACATTCAGGCTCAGGAACAGGGATACTGCATATTAAAAGCAGGATCTTGTCTGGTACTTATTTAAAATCTGCATTTAATATTAATAATTCGCTAAACTAAATGATGCTATTTTATTTTCAACAACTATTAATATACTTGAAAATGTATCCTAGTTTAAAAAATAACTTACATATTAATCTTCAACTAAAGATGGAAATATGGAAATAGAATATCTTTTAATGAGTTTATCCAATTCAGTTTCCACAAGGCAAACAAACACTGGCTAATTAGATCGTTAGTAAGTGTTCTTGTCAGTGCTTTAATCTTTTGAGTGCAGTGGTGTGAGATCTTAGAGTTGAGCAAAAGCTGAGTAAAATGAAATGTCCTGCAATCAAATCAAAGACAGATGTATTTTCTTCTTTTTTTTTTACTTTAGCACCATGGCCTTAACCTGACTATCTGAGAAGGTCAACCCATGCTTCAACACCACCAAGAGATAAACCAAAGCAAGGCAAAACTCTAACCATGAAACAGTTTGAATCTTGCACTTTTGAAGAATTATGAAAGTTGTGATCATTTTGATCATATTTAAGCTTAAATATCCAGCACAACAGACAGCCTTGCATGGTGCCCCACTGCATCACAACCTAACCACCACTGCCATGGAACTAAATCAAACTTAGCATTTCTCAATAAACATGTTTATTAATAATAAAGTGATATAGCAGCATGATTTTGGATTTGTGGATCAGTTTTTTTAACCATGAAACTGTGTGAGTGTGCACGCACATGAACAAAGATCATAAATGCTAATGGAGAAGTTGGACTGTAAACTTTCTGTGGTTTATTTCTGTGGATTATCTCAACACAGGGCTCTCTAACCCACCAATCAGCAGGCCAGACCCTCCTCAATTAAACATAGAAGACAAAAACAAAAGACATCCCTTTGACAAATATAAACACACACACTTGTTCACACACAGATGATGTTGAGGCCCTGTCCAAATGCTTGCAAGATCTTCACCCAACCAATGCATTGAAACCACCCTTTTATTTAGAATATTAATGATACAATTTAGAATCTTTTTTTTTAAATCTAGAATCTGCATTTACAAACATACAATTAGAATTCTAGAATTAGAATCTCACAATATAGAATCTTCATTTAGAATCCACAATCTTACAGTTTAGGATAATTTTATTTATTTTATTTATTTAGAATCAGAATTTATAAGCTTAAAATTTAGAATCTAGAATCTGTATTCACAATGTTACAATTTAGTATCTCACAACGTACAATCTTTATTTAGAATAATTTGTCTCATTGACAAAGAGTACAGATCATTTGAAGTATTTAGACAGGGTCAAGACAAGAGTGTTTAGGGGGAAACAAAAATCACAACCGATTCCTGATTCCACATGACAACTCTCAAAACAGAGGGGTTCACTTTCATTTTCCAAACATCACGACTGAAATGAAATGTTGGACCATTTAAAACTAAATTCAGAAGAATGAAATGCATGAATCTGAAATTCAGGCCAATCTCTTTCTGCTATCAGACATCAGATGAACGTGGTGAGCAGTTTCCAGTGCCTCACACAGTCGGCTTCAAATGAATGACTGATGAATTCTACACAAAAAATCAGTAACAATTTAAAGTGAACGTAAACAAAGAAAGATATCAGACTACGGAGTTCTTTCTCATGCATGTACACAGTGAGACCAAGCCCTTTTACTGTTGGATGATATGACAGAAGATGATCCATCTCTTCCCGATCAACCCACGTGCTTATGGGTAACCCATGTCGGCCGAAGGGCTGGAATCCAGAGGAAGGCAACAATTTTGGGGTAAGTTCAGGACAGTCCTGAAACTGCGTGTCAAATTACCATCATACCTTTAATAGACAGACTCGAACAAATTTCTAAAACAAACAAAACCAAACAAGTGAAAAGTGCTTGTACGTGGCACTCGAAAATGCAGAAACCAAAAAAAAGTTTCAACCACTGTAAAAAAAAAAAAGTTACATGAACACTGACGATATGAAACACGTCCTAGATGATCGGTCATCACGTTCATTGATTATAGATCTATATGTGATTGATTGTAGGTAGTCACTGACTGAGACAGATTGATAGACAGTTCAGCATGTGTCAGTGGCCAGTAGGGGGAGCCCCTGCTTCTAACAGATGGCAGACCACTGTAACGTCCATCCTGATGTGACACTTGAAATCTCACATGCACACACATGCACTCAAACACACGTCAGCCTCTCCTTCATGTGCTAGATACCCTTCACTTCTACAAGGCTTGAAAAATACTTAAATAAAAAAAAAAACTCTGAAACTCCTGTGGAAAACACTGTGACTCATACATTCCCGATCACACACACACACATAAACACGCACACATTGATACTCTAAAAGGGAGGCGTTCTCGTAAACATAACCAAAATGTCCACCGCTCCTCGGACGAGGAGGATAAGGGCATCAAACTCAAGTTTCTTTCTCCACAAGTCTTCCTCTCCCTCGTTCGTTTTTTTTTTTGCCTCTGCAAGGTGGAGTGATGGGGAGATTCATATACATATGCGGTTCTGTTCTTTTAGATCATTTTGAAGGCAGACCACCAGGATTGAGAGGAAAGCAGTCCTTTCTCTCTCACGCTCTCTCTCCATCGGCGTCGCTGTGAGAGTCTGTCCATCTGTCCATCCGTGTGCGATCTCAGAATATCTCGGGCAGTGTGACGTTGCGGAGGAGCCACTGTTGCGAGCGGCCCCCGGTGCAGTCCTTGACGCTGGGCACCTGACTGTCGTCTTCAGACGCCTTATCCAAACACTGATTACTGTTCACGTGTATCAGACTCAGCTTCTGCAGGAGTAAAAAAAAAAAAGTTGAATATAAAACAAAACAAAAATACACACACAAACAGACGCATAAATCCACAGTTTCTTCTTCTTTCCATTTATGGGATCGCAGGAAAAATTGTATGTATTGAACATTGTTGTTGCAAATTCCGCTGATTTAATCTGGTTATCTGGTAACGTTCGGCGGTCCAATCAAATTAGAAAAGTGGAAATGAAAAATCATGTCTACTATTGTGCTTAATTTGTCACGCTAGACCAAAAAAGTTCAAGTTAAAGGTGCATTGCGCAAGTCTCTGAGTTTTTGCAGAACTATGCCCCCTTCTGGCGACACGCGAAACTGCAACCAGAGTTGTGCGCGCGGTTACGTGGAGTTTGCGTTGGGGTTTGGGATGAACTAGAAGCCGGTCTCTTTGAATCCATCTTCTACTTTTGCAAAAGTCGCTTGAGTTGTCTTCGCTGATGCGGATAATGGCGGCGAATACACAAACCTGCCAGACATAGCCAGGTGAGCGTGAACGCGCATGACGTCACGCCCAGTCGATTCCGTCCCGAATCCCTCTTATTTATTTTACTGTACAGGACTATAGAGGCAATCGCAGTGATCATAGAAGGGCTCATTCAGCCCATCAGGCAATTGTTTAAGCATGTATGGGTTAGAAAAACGGGTATTTTTAACATGAAAAGTTGCTTAATGCACCTTTAAAGGAGAACTCCGGTCAATTTTAACATTGAGCTCATTTTTTTGTACATTTGGAGTGCTGTCAGTACAGAGAACAACGACAAAAATCGGTGTTGCCTACACCGTGTTATCCTCGTTTTAAAATTTGCACCCTGTTGACTTCAATGGGGCAAGTTTTAAACCTGCTTTTAGGCTCTTAACATCCTTGATGTGTCATTACAAGTGCACAGGTCATGTGAGTGATACCTGTATTTACATCCTGTTTTCGGTCGAAGTCCACAGTAGTCGATTGTCGAGTTCACGCGCGTGATCATAGGTACTAAACCAATGCGCGTGAACTCGACAATCGATTACTGTGGACTTCGACCGAAAACAGGATGTAAATACAGGTATGTGCGCTGGCTGAATAAACATCATTTTTATTCATATCTTTCACATCTACTGCAGTCAGATTCACCCGCGTTCACTCCGAAGGAATCACTCACATGACCTGTGCACTTGTAATGACACATCAAGGATGTTAAGAGCCTAAAAGCAGGTTTAAAACTTGCCCCATTGAAGTCAACAGGGTGCAAATTTTAAAACGAGGATAACTCGGTGTAGGCAACACCGATTTTTGTCGTTGTTCTCTGTACTGACAGCACTCCAAATGTACAAAAAAATGAGCTCAATGTTAAAATTGACCGGAGTTCTCCTTTAAGCACATTGCATTGTGGGATCCCATGCATTTATACTGCACATTCAGGCAAATGCAGTAGGTCATCCAGGTATTTCTGTGCTCAGGATTCATAGTGTAATATAATAGTAGTGATAGTAAGCAATATGCCACTCTGCGCTATACACGCAAGGCTGGACAACCTGTGCGCTCCAGGGCAAAGACAAATTGTCGATGCACAGGGATTGCTTTACAGTGGAGCATGTGTGTGAGTGTGTGTAATGGGCCTTGGGTGAGCTGAGTGCTCTAGAGTTTCAGTCTAGCGGGAAGCATTAAGCTGCGCAGATACAATTAGGATAGAGGTAGAACCTATGAGACGTAAGGTGTGAGGGCGCACACACACGTCGTTGAGCCAGCGATGGTAATGTATGGTAATGCATGCAGGAGAGGTGCTCTCGTTGGCAAGCGTTTTCCTGATCTCGCTCACTCTGAATCTCCCTTCCTTCCACTCTATCTGTCTCTCTCTCTCTCCAGAAGAAAAACAGAACCTTTATCTGACAGTGCAAAGTCTCTGCTCGAGTTCTCTATTCTGTGCAGCCTTCCGTCTCTCCGGGCGCGCGGCCAGCATGGTGGGGGCTTTGAATCTGGGGCGAGGAGGGGGAGGAAGAGGAGGAGGAGGAGGAGGAAGAGGAGGCTTTGGAGTAACAGGCATCTTTTTAAACCAACAGCAGAGGAATGCAAAAAGCAATCTCCCTCTTTCTTCCCCTCGGCTAATTCCCTTTCCTCAGGCCTGAAGTGGCGTTTTAGTCATATACCAAAATGGAGCGATGTATTTTTAAGATTGACGGAGAGGTGATTTGATCCAACTAAACTAGCATCCCTCCAATAGTGTTTATAAGGGAAGCCGCAGGGTGGATGTTCATGCACAAACATTACAAGAGAAGGATGAGTGGACATCCTGCAGACAGACAGCTTTAAAGGGTTAGCTGACTGTCTTTGATGTTATATGACATATATGAGGCAATCAACACCCTAGAGGTGAAAAGCAAGAGTCAAAAGCGCATATGCATCAAAGAACTGTCAAGGGACATAAACAAGCATAAATTATCTCAATGTATGAGCAGAATGGTGGTTTGGCACAATGTTTTGGTTGACAACATTGTTGACGGTTGCCTTTGTTGTGTTGGAGAATTTTATACATGAATATATGTTGGAGAATTTCATCTGTCTCATACATGAGTCCAGATGCATGATACTAAAGGAACTAGGCCTAAAATATGAGAGGCCCAAAAATTACAGGAAACAGAGAAAACAGGGTAAAGGGGACAAAATGATGGGAAACACTGAACCTGTCAAAAGTGTATGTGAGGATAGAAGTCGTCTGAGGACAGGACAGAAATACTGGGTGAAAGGGTGTTTAAGGACAAGAGTGGAAAAGTACCCAAAAAAACATATATGAAATCATATTTAATAAAGCGCATGCGCCAGTATGGCCACCAATAGAAATTAGACATTAATGCAGGTGTTTCTAATCGTGGTGAAGTGATAAGGAGGAGCAAAGAGAAAAAGATAACTGTACGAATGTTAATTGGATACCAGAATGGACATTAAGTGACGTAAATTGAGGTATAAGACCCCAATGCAGACCATTGTAAAATCAGATGCTTAGCTACCATCTCACTTTGTTGAACTGCTCAATAAAGTTATTTCTCCTGAAGACCTGAAACTCCGACTCTGAAAGATTTCTTCTGAGACCTGAACCAGACATCGAAGACCTGAACCAAAGACTGAGAATTGGCCACTACAGTTGTTGCCCAGAATAATGTAATTGTAATGTTTCACCCTGACAACCCTTGACGTTGAATCTTCTTGAGGTTCACCTTCCTGCAAGGTTTGGCTCCTAGTCCAGGGGTGTCTAACTCTGCCACACTGGGCCAGCCTTCTTCTGGCAAGACGAGGGAATTCATTAGGCATGACCCTCACAGTGCATTATGGGTATTCCCTAGCCGTTGAGTGTACATCAGTTGGACACTCGTTGATGCGGAGCATTATGGGATTGAATGAGTGCTAGAGCTGCACATTTTCTGGATTAACTGAGAATCATGATTTTTGGTTTCAAATAGAGATCACGATTCTGAACAGACAACCTAAATAAAAAAACGTAAATTACTAGAGGTTCTGACAAAATATTAATTGCTGCAGTCTATTTAAAAATATTTAACAAATTAGTATGAATATATATTTTTTAAATTGGCTTGAATGAATGATTCAATGACTCGCTCAAAGGCTTCACTTATTTCATTACTGGATGTATCAGCCTTTTTGAATGAATGATTCAATGACAACACAACATTTTTAACAGTCACTTGTCGCCACCTAGTGGGGTAACAATGTAACTGATGCAATCGTTATTTGAAGCACCATGATCATTTCAAATGGTGATTTGCTCAACTTAACAACATCCACTATGGTTTCGGACACCACATCGCTGTCCCCTCAAATGGTGCCCTTTTTAATGGTATAGGGGGTGATTTCGGACACAGCCAAGGCCTTCAGGATCACTAGAAACTTCCAGGCAGGTGTGTTGGAGCTAAACTCTGCAGGAAATTGGCCCTGCATGAGTAGGACTGAACCCTGGCCTGTTCTAATTATAGTTAGAGTACAGCTATACAAGGTATTCGGGATTGCTAGGAACATCTAGATTAGGGGTTGTCTAGGATCAGACAATAGGCACGTTCTGGGAGTATTCTGGATTCAAAACAAATGAAGCTCTATCAACAACATCTGGGGCATGTTGTTGATTTCCACAAACAGGTTTTTCACTTGTCAGTGTGTAAAATCAAACATTTACAGTATTTGACTTGCAGTAAAAGTCTAAGGGGAAAGCATTCAAGAACAGGTTAAAAGCAGAAGCTTGTATTTTTTTGTTATAACAAATTAATTCTTCAATCTCATTCTCAACAGTAAAGTTGTCAAAGTCCGCCCTTTTTGCAATCCTTTAGGTGCTCATCATGCAAAAGGGCTTTTTATCAGAGGTAGCCAATCCTGCTTGTGGAGAGCCTGCAGAGTTTAGCTCCAATCCTAATCAAACACACCTAAACCAGCTAATCAATGTCTTCAGAAATACTTGAAAATACCAGGCAGGTGTGTTGAAGCAGGGTTGGAAGTGAAGTATGCAGGAAGGAAGCCCTCCAAGAGCGGGGTTGGCAACCCCTGCTTTACATGGACATGACATGAGTTGAGACAAGGTTAGTAAGCAATTCTAGTCTCGTGTTAACACTTACAGTGTTTAAGTATTGTGGCTATACATTCAAAATGTTCATTTTAAGATTTATCCAATGCCTTGCCCCATTGATCAGTAAGAGCATTACTGTAAATGTGATTTACAGCACATACTAGCACATACTATATATACCTGGGTTCATACACATTTCTACCAATACATTTCCATGACTTTTGAGGCAAATATTCCTAACGTTCCATGAAACATCTGTGTATACATGTAAAATAAGAATAAAAATCCATGTTCAAATTTCTAAATCACAGCATATCTTAACTAATTAATGACAAGTTATGTAGTTTAATAGAAAATATACATTTATTTAAATAACGCTGACACATCAGTAAGATGCTTAGATAAAATACTGTGTCTGACCCTCAGAATTCCACTTTCTAATCTATGTTGGTGCAAGATTTTGTTTTCATCAGTTTTCGTCTTTTCATCAGGTTTGTTTTTGTTTATGTGGCTGTTTTAGATCATGTTTGACTGTAGGTACATTCACGGCATGTTGTAAGTACCGCAATTGAGTGATTTCAACTTGTAAAAAGCGTTCATGTCAACGTTTCCCTAACATTATCCTCTAATGTAACCCTAACGTTACAATCTAACATTCCCTTAACGTTACAATCCAATGTTCCCATAACTACATTTTAACGTTACAATCCAACATTCGCCTAACGTTACACTCCAAAGGTCCCCTAACGTTATCCTCTAACGTTCCCTTAAAGTTATATGATAACGTTCCCCTACTGTTACAATCTAACACATTTCTATCCAATAAATTTATATGACTTTTGAGGCAAATATTCATGACCTAACATTACATTAAATGTCTGTGTATACATGTAAAATAAGAATAAAAATCCATGTTCAAATTTCAAATCACAGCATATCTTAACTAATGACAAGTTATGTGGTTTAATACAAAAGAAACATTTATATGTTACTGACACACCAGTAAGTCGGTTAGATAAAATACTGTGTCTGATCCTCAGAACTTCACTGTGTAGCAACGGATTAACATACAACAATGGGAGGCAACAATTACTACGTTTACATGTGCACCAATAATGCGATTATTCCTAATAATCAGAGTACGGATGTTTATTGTTTGTTTTTAACACCATGCCAGCTTCTGTGGCTATTTTCATGGCGAGAAAAAATTGTGGTAAAACTATATCAGGTGTTTACAATTTATTTTTGCTAAAAACATTCAAAAGGGTTAAAGGTGGGGTAAGCGATATTTGAAAAATGCTGTCGGAATGTTGGTAGGAACAACACAACCAGACACACAACAACAAAAGTGTAGCTAGTCAGTATTAGGGGCCGTATGACGGTGGAGGAGAGAGAACGAGCAAGAGGGAGATTTGAAGAAAGACTGTAGAAAGAGAGATGGCTGAGAGACATTACAAAAGAGAAAAACTCATAAGAATATCACTGGAAAATGAAGGATTATGATCAGGAAAGAGCTTTAAGATCCACGTTAATTTTAGAAAAGCTTTCCAGCACTGGAGAGAGCTAAACGGGAAGGGCTGAAACCAGACGCGGAGGTTGCTGTATTCCGCTCTGGTTTATTAACACTGGTTTTAAATGTCATTGTTTGTCTGGAGCTGCTGTGCTGTTGGCAATAACAGCAAACTCTTGTTTGGATTTTCTCTTGTGTATGCATGTTCATTTTTCACCGCCTCGCATGCCAGAGATCGCGGTTCGAGACAGACTCGGAGCAGGGCGGTTAGGATTGGAGGGTGAAGAGAGCAATGAAGAGAGGGGTGTGTTTGTTTGGGTTGATTTCAGATATCAACATTGTTCAGCAACGACTTTGAGAAATAACATACTGCACCTTTAACTGAATAAAAAAGGTTTCTCACAGGGTTAAAACCAGCACAATCTCATAAAACATGCTCCAATGATAAAGGGTCTGTAAGATGAACGTTAAATATTGTAGTTTAACCAATATTATCACTTAAAAATATACTCTATTATATAAATATTTTTAAACAAATTTCCATGACTTTTCCAAAACTTTTCCAAGCCTGAAAACTCCTATTTAAAATTGCATGACTTTTCCAGGTTTTTCATGACTCTGATACACTTACCAAAGGGTCATATTCCCAGAGCTGGTTGCCTTTCAAGTGATGGCACTTGAGCATCATAACCGGGCCATTGAGTTTGGACACATCCAAACAGAGGTCATCAGTTCGGATCTCTTTATTGGCTGTGTACGAAAAAACCTGAGCAGGTGGAAAAGGTCACAATACATCAGTGTCAAACCTGTTGTAAAGATCAACATCATTACTCTAATTAAGTGTTTTAAAAGTGAGAAAGAGATGAGGAGCTGACCTGGTTGCCGCCCATGCCGTGGCAGTTGAAAATGCCCACTTTTTCATTCTCTTTCCTGGCCATGTTATCCAGACACTGGTTAGTCTCCACATTACGGATCTGCAATCGGACAGATCACACAAATAGATTAGACACACTCAAGCAGCTCTCCTGCATGAATAAACAGTCACGTCTCTGTCTGAGTGTGAAACATGGTTAATTACCCAAAGCTTATCGCACACCGGGTGGGGGGAGTATCGACGAACAGAGTCAACTGTGCCAATCAAATACACAAACACACACGTAAATGTGCACTTGATGAAAGACAGCGGATGAAGGGAAAGACAGCTCACTGCTTTCATCCAAAACACTGAGTTACACAAACGTCAAGATCAGTGGGGCTTAAACCATGACAAACTTATTTAACAGCTTCGCTGACAGCATGCTATTATATTTAGCCAATGTTTCATGTAAACACTGATTTAATACTTGGCTGTAAGAAAAAATCCAATAGTTTTTCAAAACAAAGTGAGGTTAAATTACTGGCGTGTGATACAGTTTTGCATGTGTGTAAAACAGAGCTGCATGTTTGTGTGAAGCGAGCACTTGTGTGCTTGTTTGTGTGTGAGGTTAATCTAGGGCTGCACAATTAACCAAAATTAAACTGAAACTGTTTTTAATCTTAACTGTTTTTTTGTTTTTTTTTAAAGCAACACGCGCCAAACATCTCTAAACTTGTAATGAGAAGCATTTACACAACAAATGAGAACATATTTTTACTTCAAACTTCATAACGTCAAGAGTCAAGTGTTTGAAATAACTTGCTTTTGTAATCTGATGTGGCTTCATGTCACAATGTAGGCAGAAATAGTTTTTTTTTGTAGTATTCTATACAGTGATAAGGGCTATGTCGACTAGCATTATAAATATACTTTATTGTAATGAAAATACCCCAGATGTCAGAAGAACACATAAACCATATATTATCTTAATCGCATGTTAATTGCCTTCATGTTTCATCAGTCAAAATGTACAGCGATATCCGGGATGTCCATATAAGGAATTTCCTGGAACGTCACAAGTTTTATGACTTCTATGAGTCTCACTTGAACCCTTGAACACTTCTGCTAAAAGGCGCCCTCTGGCTATCAGTATGAATGATGTGTGTACTCAATACTGCTCACAAAACCCTACTTTGGGTAAAAATAAGAAAAATGAAGCAGTATTTTCAAGTGCTCAACCAAACCGGGTGGATGTTTGGATTGTGATTAGTATTGGATTATATAAACAAAATTGGCTTAATGTTAAAGGTGAACTAAGTAACTTTTTTACCTTAACTGAACAGCTTCGGAGTCATTGGAATGGTTATATTACTTATTTCGGGTTGAATGGTGGTCGTTTCGCACCCCCCTGGTGCCCGTGAGCGGAAAATCCGCACTTGCAACTTTGAGCCGGCGGGCCACCGGCCGCCGCGCCAGGAAGTATCGCGTGATATCAGGTCTCGCGATGTAACGAATTGCTTTACGGCCAAAAGAAATCTGCTAAAATGCTGTCATTATTGCGCTTCCCTCACGCTGTTCGAACCCGAATGAAGAAGACGTTTTAAAGAATGTCCCATCTGCTTTGATGTCGTTGATCTGCTAGCCTCTGGTATCTGAGAATCGCCAACGAGTTTTTACAACAGTGTTGTCAAATATCTATTCCGAAGCTGTAGGGGGAGCTCTAGAGAGAAACCTGCGAGCAAAAAGCGAGAATACAGCGAAGAAATCCCGAAACTACCGAGCCACGCTTTAAGCAAGAGGTGTTCACCATTTTTGGCAAACAAAGAAAATTTTTTTCTGAAAAAATTTTTTGTTAAGTTTTGTATTTTGTGCGCCCTGTTTAGAACATAATGTCCTTTGTCAGTCACATGCATGTTTAAGTGCTGGACTGCACAACTTGTGGTTGTTTTCAGAGATGGTAACAAACAGACATTTTAAACTTGTGCTACAATTGTGTGGCCTGTGCTACAAAACTTTCAACCTCTGAAAGGTGGACCACCAGTGCTATGTGCAAAAAAAAAGTGAATGTACAGCCCTGGGCATAGAGTAAAAGATCAATTTTGGGATTTTAAGAATCAATACTGAGATCGTTCAAATGAAACATGCAAATTATCGTAAAATCTATATTTTTACCCAGCCCTAGCCTCTCGTGCTTTCTGCTTTATCTTATTGTCCCAGCTCCTAAACCTTATTTTCACACACTACTGTTCAAAAGTCACTAACATTCTTTTTAATTGAGAAATGAATACACTTCCTCACAGCAAGGATGCTTTCAATTGATCAGAGACTTTTACATTGTTACAAAAACATTCAATTTCAAATAATTTTTTTTATCTTTTTATTCATCGAAGATTGCTGGAAAATAATGTATAATCAGGGTTTCAACAAAAATATTAAATCAGCACAACTGTTTTCAACATGGATAATAAGAAACGTTTCTTGAGCAACACATCAGAATGATTTCTGAAGGATCATGTGACACTGAGGACTTGAGTAATGATGCTGAAAATTAAGCTTTGCCATCACAGGAATAAATATATATTTTTAAATATATTTAAATAGAAAACAGTCATTTTAAATCGTAATAAAAATATTTCCAATATTACTGTACTTCAGTAAAATTCAGCCTTGGTGAGCATAAGAGACTTCTTTCAAAAACATTAAAAACCTTTATGACCCCAGACTTTTGAACGGCAGTGTATTTCTGTACGTTTGGGCAGTAACAGTAACACGTGGATCATCGCTATGATGTCATATCCTCCATATATTATTCTGTCAGTGTCCTGCCCTACACCTCACAATGTCACCATCAGCGGCAAGGAGAGACAAGGATGAGCTAAAAGTGAATGAACCGTGGGCAGCACAAGGAAGATAGAGCCTTAACCAGTCAGGAGAACAGACAGACTCCGTTCTCAGCGAGTTTCAGACATCAGAGATGACATGTATGTTTTATTCATTAGAGTGGCTGATAAAGAGAGGCAGCGATGGACAGATGGAATGAAAGGGTGAGAGACGGAAAAGGAAACAAGATGATGACAGAGGGAGAGCAGACGAGGAGAGAATAAATGCCTCTCATTTCCTGAACACAGTGACTGGAATGAAAAAACAACAACAATCAATTCCTGTGACCCGAGAAAAAGAGTGTTCCCTCGCTAATTCACACCTGCACTTCTTTAACACACACACACACAGAGAAATGTGTTTATCACACTCTGCAATGCTTTCCCTTTTTGTGTATGTCTGTGTGTGTGTGAGAGAGAGAGAGAGAGAGAGAGAGGGAGAGAGTGTGTGTGAGTGTGTAATACAGACCTCTCCCAACGAGTAGTAGTGGCGCGGTATCTGGGAGTCTGGGTAGACATTTTCAAGGTACCAGGAGAACGGCTTACACTGCAGTCTCTGTCTCAGGGATGTTCTGACAGAGATATCTCCATAATCCACTTTAGTCACACCTGCAACAAAGAAACGTACACAGAATATTTAAAATGGTGAATAAAGCTAGTCATTTAGTTTTTCCACCATGATTCTAGCACGTTTTTGGGTGCTAAGGTGGTTTTTAGCATGTTGCTATGCAATGCTCTGGTTTGTACGGCTTCGCAAGGTGGTTTGTAGGATGTTCAGATCTCTCCTTCAATTAAACCGTTCTATTGTTCCCCAGACAAAAGTCTGATCGCTTAAAAATGTTTTAGCACACCTCTCCTCCACAAGCGGCCTGGCTTGAGGAATCATTCCTGCCTACAGCACAAGCAATAAAGGACGAGATACATGCTGAACTTTGATACTTATTGTTAGGGTTTTGTTCAAACACTTGCCTTGCGGCACTAATAATCAGGAGAGAGTCCACAGAGGCATTAGTATAGAGGAGGGAAAGAATAACACAATACGCACACAGTCACACTGATAGCTCTGAGCTGCACTGGACACTATTGACAGTGACATTAATATCTATTATCCAACATCTCCTTCTGAGTCAATATGGCTCGAGTGCCCAAGAGCGCTGATAATACACACACACCACATTAAAGAGAAAGACACAGAGATAGAGAGACAGTCATAGAAAGAGACCGAGACAGGGAATGGCAAAGAGACGTGACTGAGAGAGGAGATAAGGAAACGTTATTTAAAAAAAACTGCAATACTGTGTCTTACTTAGGGCTGGTCGATATGACGATATTATCGTATATATCGACGATATCTTGCAAGTGCCCCGATGTCGATTTTTAACAATCAGATTATCGACGATATCAGGGGGGAAAAATGACAAATAGGGATCGACCGATATATCGGGCAGATATTTGCGAGTTTTACGTGTATCGGCATCAGCATCAAATTGTTACGAACACTGGTCATAGGATTAAATAATGTCGACGTGATTCTGTGATATTTGTTGGAGTTTTATTCAGCGACCACCTGGATGAGGTTTGGACGTGTGCTCATAAAAGAAGCGACGCGGTTGCGACACTCGCAGCGCGCTCGTTTGTCCAGGCGCTCCTATGCCGTGGTGAGATGAAAACATCTAAACTTTTCAGAATGCCGCAAGCGCAGGCAGGTCATGTGACAAAAAACAACTGACCTTTCCATGACAACATCGAAAGCTCGGCCGAACAGCTGATCATAGCTGGACAGGGCAGGTTTTTATTTCTCATCTCCATAAATATATGTAGTCGTAAAGGGCTAGAAATAAATTAATCCTTACTTCCTCGTCATCATGGAGAGCGCAGTTCGTGGTTGCATAGCAACGATAGACGCCACGGGAGCGCAAGCGCTTGTAGAAAGGAGAAAGCGACGCGGCCGTGCTTTCCACACGTTTTTAGACGCGATATGTGAACAGTCCCTAATTCATAATAAACTGAGAATCTATTTGGTTTAAAATCGTTTTGTTTTGTTTAAAATGGAGGAAAAGCCATTTTCTTAGGAAAGCCATTTGCTCTACAAGAGATTAAGTTAAGTGCACAAAAATTAAATGACTAGGTTGTAAATAGTTGGTTACTTTTAAAATTAAGTATAGTACAGTTTGCACTTTATTATGCTGCTTGCGTGTTGCTACTGTGTGCAATAGTGTAATTATTTTATTTATGCTTAAATATTTATTTTCAGAATTTGAATTATGCTTAAATATTTATTTTCAGTATTTTCAGCACTGAACTTTTTAATTTTTTACTTGTTCTACCTCACATGTTTTTAATATTTGTCAAATATTGATTTTTTAAGTTCAATAAATGTTCCTTTTTTAAATTGCGACTTGTAACATTTATCATCATCATTGTGTCATTTTTATGATGTAAATTGAGTGAGCAAAAGCAGTATCGGGTCCAAATATCGGCCCAAGAAAATCGGCAGCCCGTATCGGTCTGAAAAAAAAATCCATATCGGTCGATCCCTAATGACAAATAATAAACCTAGAAAGTTGCCAAATATATTTCACATAGCCCCGTAGTTACCATACACATCTTGTGTATGGATGCAGATGTGTAGTGACTGACCAGGAGAGATGATGTAGAAGAAGTTCTTGAACTCATCCATCCAGACCTCTGCCAGCCGCCTGTTGTTCTTGTTGATGATTTGCCCAGTTCCACCAGGGAACGTGTACGGCGTCGCCTTACGGAACACGTGACCGACGTGAGAACATGTGACGATCTCAAGCGTCCCCCCGCACTGCCAAATCTGATAAACACAGATACATATTAGTTCTCAGAGCTTGAACGAATCATCAATAACACCAGAACTGCATACTATATATGCAAAAGTGGAATTGTGGGTAGGATTGCGGTGGTGGTTGAATGATTTAATCTCGGGGGTGAGACTTACCCTGAAGGAGATCTCCAGGTTCTCTCCTCCCCAGATGTCCATCCCTGCGTCGTATGTGCCAATCTCCTGGAAATAATCTCTGTCTATGGAGAAGAGACCACCTGCCATGGTGGGGGTCCTGATAGACAATGCAAAACAAAAAACACACACAAGTGTTTAATTCTATGATGCAAAAACAGGCCCTTCGGGGGAATGATCATATCTTATAAAGCAGCTCTTCCTCTCCAGTTCACTCCGTCACAAACAAGCACGTCGCGTGTCACTCAGAGGAACGAGATCTTCAATGGAAATGACATGTTTGCATGTGCCTATTTTGGCAACAGCATATCCTTCTTTAAATATCTTTCAC
Organism: Rutilus rutilus; assembly: GCF_951802725.1. Classification (NCBI taxonomy): domain Eukaryota; kingdom Metazoa; phylum Chordata; class Actinopteri; order Cypriniformes; family Leuciscidae; genus Rutilus; species Rutilus rutilus. The sequence goes on along the minus strand of NC_140230.1, from coordinate 21,611,078 downwards.
TCTTGTTTGTCCATTTCCCTCAGCAGTTCTTTCCTGTTTTCCTTCCATCCATCCCCTGCAGCACGTCTCATTTACAGTCATGTTTTCCTCAAGTAAGAACCTGTTTTTGTTATGCTCTCAAGTTGTTTTCATGCTGCTTCGCACCGCAGTGCAGAAAACCAAGCACTGAAGTAAAAGAAGATAAAGCAAACGAGGGGTCGTGTGTGTGGGGGGGGGTACAAGTGTGGTGTCAGAACGTTCTGAACGTTGAGCTCTGAAAAACACAGGATCTCTAAAGAAATCAAGCAGCAGAAAGCTAAGAGCTACTCTGTTCCTGTAGTTATACGGTGAGCAGGTAAACACACTCTCCTCTTGGCAAAGTGCTTGTGTGGATTAAAACTCCCTCATCTGTGTGTTAACTCTAGTGTTTAGCTGCAGGGCTGGAGAAACACTTTTATATTCCGTAGCTTTAAGTTGCATGTAAAATACCTTTTTGGAAAGTAAAAAATAAATGTTGAATTATCATTTAAAAGGCCTTTGCCTAGTGGTTAACACAAATGCTCTGATTCATTGTGTCGTGGTGCTCCTGCAGGCAATGCAATTTCAATTCTGGCTTGTGACATCTATATCACTTCTCACTTATTATTTTCATATGCCATATCTTTTACTGTCCGTTAAAAAAAAGGTTTCTAAAAGGATCATAAATTACGCCTCTGAAAAGAAGCGGTTTGAAATGGAAAACTAATGTGTAAAACAATTGTGACAAACAATTACAAAAAGCAGTATACTACATTGTCACATGGCCACACTGCGTATTAGAAAAAAGGTAAATGGGCCTCATTCACTAATAATTGTGTGGATTATTTCGTATTTGTATGCACGGGAGAACTTGTATGCGCACAAATTAGTGCGTACGCATGCTTAGTGAATGAGACCCATTTTCTTAGAAACGATGCTGCTTAGCTTACTTTGTATGTTTAATTTTTGTGTAAAAATATCTTTACTCTTGGCTGCCTGGTGAAATAATTAATCAAAAAAGAGATGATAAAAAAAGTAATTAAATTTACTGTTAATTTGTTACACTGAAAATATTACACATACACAATATTCCCATATATTCATTTTATTATACAGGTCTCTGGAGTACTTCTAGATTCATGATTAGTCAATCACAGCATTCAGCAGTCAAATTTTTCACAATAATGTCTGTTGCCCATGGAAACACTATTTAACTGAATATATAAATGTTTCTCATAAAATATTCTGTCAGGTAATCTCATGTCAGTCTAAACCTCTTACTGGAGGAAAATATTATAATGATTTTAATTTCGGTCTGTTCATCTCACAAACTCACACTACAGTTCAAAGGTCAGTAATATCTCTTATGCTGAATTTATTTAACCTAAAATACAGTAGGAACTATATTATTGTGAAAAATTATTACAATTTAAAATATATATATTTTAAATTGACAGCAGCCATTACTCCAGTCTTCAGTGTCACATGATCCTTCAGAAATCATTTTAATATGCTGATTTGGTGCTCAAGTAACATTTCTTATTGTTATCAATGTTCAAAACAGTTGTGCTGCTTAATATTTTTGTTGAAGCCATGAAACATTATTTTTAGCCTTCTTTCAAAAGAACAGAATTTAGTCAATAAAAAAACGGATTTTTAAGTCGGTAAACTAACTAATTAATTAATAAGGGAAAAAAGTAGATCAAGAATCGTTTTGGAATCGAGGATCGTAACTCCCAGAATTGTAATTGATCGGATTGTGAAGTGCCTAAAGAATCCCACCCCTAATAAGTAGCATAGACTACTTTTATGCTGCTTTATCTGTGCTTGTCCTTATTTTCCCATTGCGTTTCATGGGGAAAATAAAAGCACAGTGGTCTGGAATGACATCAGAGTGAGTAAATAATGACAGAACTTTCATTTTTAGGTCAACAATCCCTATAAGCCTAGTAAGGTAGGCAATTCTACCATAGACATAAACCATCCTATTCAATCTTGATCTGACTGCATAATAAGCATTTTGTGTGTTACCTGACAGGCAGCGTTCTGTCTCCTTTCCTGCGGTCCATCTCTCTCTGTGGTACCGGATACCAGCGGAAGTTCAGCTTCCAGTTGAACCCACCATATGTCATATCAGACCCTGCCATGTACTCAAATGTGTCATCGCTGATCACGTCAATGATGGGACACACTACGGTTTTCCTATGAAACACAACCACAAAAGAGATATTAGCTGTGCACTTTCACTGCTTTCACAAAGACAGCCTCAACTACCAGAATAAATGAGTTTTGTCCGCCACAGAATGCCCTTTTTATTTTGAATTCAGCTGGCACACGACAGACACACCTCTCTTTACTCAAACAGATGCAGACACAAATCAGAGGGGACGTCTCGCTAAACTTGTGTCATCAATCAGCACCAAGCAGCCCGCTGTGATGCTAACCCAGGCAATGAGGATGGATAACACACACACACACACACACACATGCACACGCACTGCAGGCACACTTTCCTCTCCTAAATTCAGCAGACTGAAGCTTCAGCTAATGATGCCCCAACAGGCCGCCCGAGGCAACGCAACACAGAGAATCAGCATGTATATGTGGGCATGTGCGCATGTTTAGAAGAGAGGAGATATTCTCTGCACATAAATCCTAAAAGAATCAAATTCAGATAAAAGTGAGTTCATGTTTCTATACCCTACAAGTTCCCCATTTCGAGCACAAATGCAGCCTGAGGTGAAACCAAACTACAAAACTGTAATAATAAAGCACAGGGAAAAAACTAAACTCTAAGAGCTATTGATCGCTCAGCTCTCTGCAAACCAACATGCCAAAATGGCGGAAAAGAAAGTGTGAAAATGACTGGTTTGTTTTTATGTTCCACCACAAATTGCAGAAATTAAATAAAAGGCATGTGCATGTGGGTGTAACTTTTTTGTGCTTGTGACCGCATATATGAGAGAGATATCAATCGACCAGTGGAATGCTATTTCCCAACCACTGAAACAAAAAAAAAACAAAAAAAAAGGAAAGAACTGCAGCTCTGACAATTCTGCCCATTTTTACCATAAAGCATAATTTTTTTACCATAAAGAGTAAACAAAATATGATAGCTTTTTCAGTGATAAAACTCCTACAAATCAAGTGTCATGTTAGTCAAGCTTGCATCAGCTGACTCCCAGCTGTTCCACGTCTACCTATAGCAATACGACGCCAATCACAGCATCCATATATAAGCTCCTTCAGTATAATCAGCAGCTATCAAGCTATTCCTCTTGAATCAGACAAAATTTTCAAATTGTGTTGTACATTAAAATCTTGAATTAATGATAACGGCAATACAAATAATGTTGGTTCTGTTCTGTTAACCCTAAAGGGGGTTATTGCTGCTCTCCCTGCTCTATTCATGCTAGGCTGCATGGATGTGCAAGGAGTTCTTGCCCAGAACAGAACCATACCGCCAATCCAAACTGTATGCTAACTGTCAATCGTATTTGACGATAGTGGTCCTGACAGAATAACTGTTTTGTTAATAAGGTTTCATGAAAGCTCTGTGGTTGTCAAAAGTCGTGTTTTGCATCGTCCGGTGGACTTTTACTGACAAATAAATGTGAGTTTCTCGGTCCAGGTAACACGGAAAATGAGTAAACATTTACATTCATTTACAAATACTACCAACATTGCAACAATACAAAGCAGGTTGAAAATCCGTGAAGTTACACTTTAATGTTTTTATATAAAGCTAATTATTATTACTACAGACTACAAATTAGCCTTTACCCTAAAAGAAAACACCATGACCCTAACCTTACCAACTCCAAAAGAAAATATATTCATTAATATATAATATGTAGTATATTAAGTTGATATATATATATTTTTTAATAATTAAAAGTGTGTGTATATATATATATATATATATACACTCACCTAAAGGATTATTAGGAACACCATACTAATACTGTGTTTGACCCCCTTTCGCCTTCAGAACTGCCTTAATTCTACGTGGCATTGATTCAACAAGGTGCTGAAAGCATTCTTTAGAAATGTTGGCCCATATTGATAGGATAGCATCTTGCAGTTGATGGAGATTTGTGGGATGCACATCCAGGACACGAAGCTCCCGTTCCACCACATCCCAAAGATGCTCTATTGGGTTGAGATCTGGTGACTGTGGGGGCCATTTTAGTACAGTGAACTCATTGTCATGTTCAAGAAACCAATTTGAAATGATTCGAGCTTTTTGACATGGTGCATTATCCTGCTGGAAGTAGCCATCAGAGGATGGGTACATGGTGGTCATAAAGGGATGGACATGGTCAGAAACAATGCTCAGGTAGGCGTGGGATTTAAACGATGCCCAATTGGCACTAAGGGGCCTAAAGTGTGCCAAGAAAACATCCCCCACACCATTACACCACCACCACCAGCCTGCACAGTGGTAACAAGGCATGATGGATCCATGTTCTCATTCTGTTTACGCCAAATTCTGACTCTACCATCTGAATGTCTCAACAGAAATCGAGACTCATCAGACCAAGCAACATTTTTCCAGTCTTCAACTGTCCAATTTTGGTGAGCTCGTGCAAATTGTAGCCTCTGCAAAGTGGTACCCGGTGGGGTCTTCTGCTGTTGTAGCCCATCCGCCTCAAGGTTGTGCGTGTTGTGGCTTCACAAATGCTTTGCTGCATACCTCGGTTGTAACGAGTGGTTATTTCAGTCAAAGTTGCTCTTCTATCAGCTTGAATCAGTCGGCCCATTCTCCTCTGACCTCTAGCATCAACAAGGCATTTTCGCCCACAGGACTGCCGCATACTGGATGGTTTTCCCTTTTCACACCATTCTTTGTAAACCCTAGAAATGGTTGTGCGTGAAAATCCCAGTAACTGAGCAGATTGTGAAATACTCAGACCGGCCCGTCTGGCACCAACAACCATGCCACGCTCAAAATTGCTTAAATCACCTTTCTTTCCCATTCTGACATTCAGTTTGGAGTTCAGGAGATTGTCTTGACCAGGACCACACCCCTAAATGCATTGAAGCAACTGCCATGTGATTGGTTGATTAGATAATTGCATTAATGAGAAATTGAACAGGTGTTCCTAATAATCCTTTAGGTGAGTGTATATATATATATATATATATATATATATATATATATACATACACACTATGCTTTTTCAAGCAAGTATATATACCTTAAAGTATTGCATCTCAGAAGTAGTAGTGCTTACTTGTCAAGTCTGATGCGAGCGAGGAGAGGCTCAAGCCAGCCGGTTGTGCACTCACAGTGGGCATCCAGGAAGGTAATCACTTGACCTGTGGAGATGGACGCCCCCTTCAAGCGAGCACGAATCAGGCCCGAGCGCTGCTCCATCCGTACCACCCTGACCGGCACCTCCAACTTCCGCACATACTGCTCCAACTGCCGCTTCAGAAAGTCTATATGCACACAGAGGTAACAAACAATTACACACAGGCTCCCTGTAAACAAGAATCATATATAGGTAACTTTAGGAAGGATGTGACTTCGCATACATTCAAAATGATAATTTCCTTCTAATATTCATCAGTGGATGCAAAGAGAAAATGCTCTAAAAATGACATCTTCCAGATGCAAACACATACATCGAATACACGTTTTAGCCAGGGACTCAGGCACAATCTGAAAAGTTGGGTGAGGCACATTATCAATCTTATCTAGCTCATGAATATTAATTACAGTAGGTCAGGCAATATTCGTAACTGATTTGCTGATTACCTCTAACCAACTCCGTGATCATTTGTAAGACTGACAATGCCTCCAGTGGAATTAGGCTTTTTTTTTTGCCCCACACAAAAAGTGTGTGGGGGGCATATTCTTGGTCTTGGCGATGTATAGGAAACCTTTCTTTAACAATTTCCCCCCAGTTCAATCATTAATCAAGTATTGCTCTACATCAGCATCTGCAGGATCGGCTCTCGGCTCATGTGGATCAGCATCCTCAGCTGCAGCAGCCATCTTAAAATACTGATCTTCCTGTTACTGCTGTGGGATATCAGTGCTTTCTGTTTCGATTAAATAATCTGAATGGCTTAATATGTGTTCAGAAAAAGATCAGACTGAAATTGTGAAACAATACAGAAGAAGCCTGTGAAACATCAACATTCATTAGTTACATTTATGGTTGAGATAACACATGTCCCTTAGTGGTTCTCAACCTTTTTGACTCGATTGTGAAAAATCTCAATTAAGAAAAAGTTTTTTTTTAGTTGATATATTGAATTTATTAACATCATAAATGATTGTAATATATTAAATTAATGAACCACGAAACATCTTTGAATCTAGAAGTTATGTTCTGAATTCCAGAATTGTATGTTCTTCAATTAAAACAAACAAGTTAAATTGAGTTATATGAGATTTCAGTCACATCTTGATTTTAATTTAGATTTAAGATAGCTTATTTGAATAAATTAACAATATTTTATTTAAATACTTTATTTCATCCTGCAGCCCCTGGAAATTTCCTGAGGGCCCCTGGTTGAGAACCACTACTGTAATTGATTATTTTAAAGGACAGTTCAACACAAATATTTTAATATTTTTGTCAGTGGATCACAAAATTTAGCATAATGTCCATGATGCTCATTTACAACCAATGAACGTGAAAAGAAAAACGGCCCCAGTACCCACTAACCTACATTTCATGGAAAAGGGCATACGCAAGGACATACGATATACATTTTCCTAGGAAAAATATCTACTTTTAAAAATAATTTTTATTTAATAAATTAAATATGCTGGTTTTGAACAACATGAGGGTGAGAATTTTCATGAGACATTCCTTTAACGAAAGCAACAAATAACATCTGTACACAGGTCCAAATCTGTCCCAAAAAAAATCTATATATGTCAAACACTCCCACAGATCCAATAATAGGCCTTTAGGAGATCTGACAGGAGGACATGTCTGTGCAATGCAGTCTCACAGAGGGTTTATCAGCTCTCTCATGCTTTATTTGAGGTGTGATATGTGGAACAGAACTGAATGCAAAAAAAAAAAACCACACTCAAGAAACACAAAGACAAAGGAAACGTTTATTCCTGTTTTCATGTCATTATCTGGTGATGTGTCTTTTTTTAACTCCATCCCACAGAAACAACCTGACAACATATAAGTTCCATCCTACATTATTTCCCACTTAAAGGCGTAAATATGCCACATTATGGAAACTGAAGGCATTGCGAACTCCATTACATGTTGTTTAAAACAAGTCCAGTAGATGCTCCACTCAAATGAACACTCATCACTCTCTGCAGACACGTGAGCAAATCTATGCACACACGTAAATCAATATCCTGCCGTATTCCTCTAGTCGTTTAAGTGGAAATAAAGAGGAGGAAGAGAGAGTGGGCGGAAAGAGAGGAGGAGAACAAGAGAGGACATCATTAGAGGACAAAATTGAGCGGCAGGAAGATGAGAGGAAGAATTTGGGTCTTTATCTCTCCACAGGAGCGGCAGATTAGCACAGATGAGTGAGGAGGGGGGCTGGCAGCTATTCTTATGCAGGACGTGACCTGCGCAGTCAATCTATTACCGAATGAACTAGTGCATGTGTGTCTGTGCGTGACAGAGCGAGAAAAGAAGACATCGATGTGTCTTTTTTTGCATCTGTCAAAATGTCGCAGTGGTTAGACAGGAGTGTGTGTGTGTGTGTACACGCCATGGGCCTCAATGATGCTTCAAAGCACTCCTGGATGAACACTCTGTCAATGTCTCTGCAGTCTCTCACCCACAGACTTAATTCTGATGTTATTACAGTTATTCCAGCTGCACATTTTCTGTCATGGTGGTCACTTTCCATTGACTTTTATAGCTTTTATACTGAGGTAATGATGTTTTTCGATCCCTACCTCTGATCTAAAAAGATTAGTTCACCTCACAATGAACATTCCAGCACCATTTATTCAACCTCATGTTGTTCCAAACCTCAATCACTTTCTTCTGTGAAGCGAAAGAAAATATTTAGAAAAATGTCTTTTTTGTCAATACAGTGAAAAGGAGCAAATTTTCTGTGAAAATGTATAAATTTACAATGGATAATGTCCATTGTCCATTATCAATAGTGTAGCGATGTATGAAGCAACAGCTCACACAAAAGTCACTTTGTGTTGGTCAACATTGCAAATTTGGTTTGAACCCATTGCGGAATCTGTGTGTGGGAAATTTTTTTTACCAGTCAACTGACCGTTCGCAAAGACCCGCCCCCTTTAGTTACTGTTGCTATGTCCGACAAGCCACGCCGCTCTCACGCCACACACCATGTTCTCACAAACGGATGTTTGTAAACGGACGTGTCTCTGACGTCAGCATGTTGTCAATTCGGCGGGTAACTTTGACAAGAATGAATGAACAGACGCATATCGTTGCCACTATACTGTTATTATTACGGCATTACTACCTGCAGCACCAACTATACTCGAGGCTAGTTCAAATTCGCCAAATGAACGTACTCGTTGTGCAAACATTTTATCGTCGCCGGCAGGAGAGGAGGAGAAGACTGCAAGTAATCCTGCGAGAACCACCGGAACTTCTTGTAAATGGTCTGAAAGTCCGAACCGTACAGAAAATGCTTTCACACTAGAAACCAAACATTTGTTCAGTTTGATCCGGACCGAGACTACCTCTTTTCGTCTTTTCGTCCGGGGGAGGTTTCACACCTGTAATTTTGATCAAACTGAAAAGTCCAAAAATCCTGACCAAACAAGGTAGGTGTGAAAGGGCGCTCTGACTGCTTTGTCGGACAAAAATGGCGGATTCGGCAAATGGCGGATTATGATTGGTCAGATCGCCTGTCAATCAAACTCCCTGCAAAGGGTCAAATTGTCCAGAAACGACAATTTTGACTTCCCTTGGTTGGACGAAAGTTTAAAAAAAAAAATTACAGTATACATACAGTACAGTAACAAAGCCTTTTGCTAATTTTAGCCTTTAGCCACACTGGTGTGAAAACAAAACCCAAGTAGTGTACTCAGCTTCCTGTAGTCAACAACACACAGACTCTATATGAACTAACATACATGCTCAAAATAGTACAAGGCAGACACACACTTGTGAATCTGCTAATGAGGAAAAGATAGATCTTATCACTAGCAGTTACATTCACTATTTACCTTCCAATACAAACCATATATCTGATAACTAAAAGAGAGCAAAAGAAATACAAAGAGGAACCTTGAGAGAAAGAGAATCAATTAAATGAAAAAAAATATGAAGGACAGAGTGAGAAAAGGGGATATAGTGTTTTCTGTAGTGTCCTTCAGATAAATAGTGCTCTTCTGAAACTGTAAAGTCAGCGTTTCCAATGAATGAAGGTTTGAAGTGAGCAGATATTCACTGATTTATGTCTCAAACTACCAAACGTTAAATACAGTAGGTTACTCCTATTGTAATAGCCTAGAGCAGAGACTGCCAACTATTTTTGTCATCCAAGTTCCAACCCCCTTAGCCCTAAATATTTACTTGAAATTGTGAGATTTTAAGTTAATATTTCAATAATTAAACAACACATTTACATTTTTGTGGTTCTCTGATGTTGGTTAATGGTCACATGACATGCCGGTAAACAAAAAATGATCTTTGTTATTTTTTTAAGTATGTATTTTATTTCGATTTTTTATATATTTTTAAATATTATATTTTTTTGATCCACTCACAAAACCTTTTCAATTCCCTCACAATCCCCAGTTTGGGAAACCCTGACACAGTGAACCCAAAATAATTGAGCTGCGGTACTAATACAGACAACGTGGGTTTGAATCTAGCTCGCATGTCGCAACATTCCCAATACTGTTTCGTTCCTCTTCTAATTTCCTAACAGAGCTGGGTGTGGGTGTTTATGTAAGTTTGTGTGTGTGTTTGTCATCACATCACAGTGCTGTCAGCGGTCTCGTTGGCTGCTGTCTGTGTTTGTGAGTGAATGTTCTCCCCGGAGCTGTCCACCCCGAGCCGGGTCACATGGAGCACCCGAGCAGGGCTTTCAGCAGCCATAGCAATGATGCCGAAGGGCAACAGAGTCGCGCAGAGGTCAGTTATACAGAAGTCATTGGCACTCCAGAGCAGCTGCCATCGAGACCACTGCCAGCAAGAGGCACATTTCTACAGTCAGCCGAAACGCTCCTGACCTCTCTCGGGCCAGTGCCGAAACCGGGATTGTATGTGCAAAACACTTAATGGGACTCCCAACACAACCTACAACAATGAACTTAATACATATGAAAATATATCAACCCTTTCACACAGCAATCCCAGTAAAATGACCAGAATGGCTTTACCGGAAAATACACAAAAATGCTGTTCACAGCAGCAATGACTGTCAGTCATCGGAAATGATCTTTAAACGCTGCGTTGTTGTCTTCATTCACCCACATGAGTAGAAGTGCTTTAGTTTCTGTTCATTTTAACAAAAGTGTTTGACTTTCTGAGTGACAGGCGTAAAGGGATGACCACACAGAACATGTTTTTCTCTTAAAAACACGAGATGCACATAATAGTATCCAACTGCAGAGCCACAGCGCTGATGAATAAAAAAAGAAGGCAGGGTCTTGAGCTATGAAGGTCAAAGATGTCCATCTAGCGCATATTTACACAGAAACACTATTGAAAAGCAGCAGAGCTTACTGTAAACAACGCAGAATAATCGCGTCCTCTTCATAATAACTTTAAGATTGGCCCAAAGAAGACTTCTTACGTCAGGACCTCATACGTGCTCATACCGGTAATCTTCATTCTTTGTTCACACACAGTACCGGTAATTTACTGGTAATATTACAGCTTCTTGTACTGGCAAATTTTCAGAACCAACTTGTCAGTATTTTGAAAAGGTCCTGTTCACACATCTCTCTTAACGATATTTTACCGGTTATTTACCAGTAAAGAGTATGAAATGTGTGAAAGGGACTAATTTTAGTTTAGTAAATATTGCAACTTTATTTCTCAACCAAGTTAATCTTTTAAAGAGGTGAAAATTCTGTCATTTACTCACTCTTATGTTGTTCCAAACCTGTATGAATTTTTTCTTCTCCAGTACACCAAAGACAACATTATAATTCTTTTTCCATACAGGGACAAACCAACGTTTTTTTTTTTATCCCCACTTTTTTATTGTATGGACAAAAAGAGCTGAAACACTGTTTAAAATATCTAACACGTTTTGTGTTCCACAGAGGGAAGAAAGTCATCCAGGTCTGGAATAACATAAGGGTGTATAATGTAAATTTTTGGGTGAACTCTGCCTTTAAGGCTTTTTACAAACTTGAATTTTGTTGTATTATATTAATTCGTGTTTTTTATTCTTAAAGCCTGTGTTTTGCTTAATAAAATTACAATTCGGATAAATAACTTAAATTATACCAGGTAAACATGGAGACTAGATCTTCTTACCTCACATCTCTAAGCTCTCTTTTAATTGAACAATCAATAGGAAACAACATAACCCATCACAAACTAATTCAGTTCATGACATTGTACAATTTATGACAAAAAATGCCCAACAGCCAAATTTTTATTTACTCACTGTCTTTGTTTTACTATACTTTCATAAATGTTCTGTGTGTCTGGTCGTGTCACTGCCTCGACATTCAGCAGATCTCTGTTTACATCAATGCAGGGAGAAGCGACGGCACTGCAGTGGCAGAGAAAATGATTCAGTGCTATGGGAAAAAATGCAGGTAGAATCAAGCGCAGCTCTGTCAAAGCCTGGACTGAATAATTACACTAATAAGAACAACACGGCAAAATCAGATTTCCCACGTATCCCTGGAGAGCAGTATGCATATGATAACTTCATTTATCATTTAAAATGACACATGAGTCATTTTAATGAGTTTTACAGTGAGGTGTTAGGCTCAATAGACTAATGTATATATAATTTTAGGATTTAATAAAATTTAAACCATAGTGGATGATATCCACACTGCATAGTTTATGAAAGAGCTAGAAATATCACTGTGTTATTTTTTCTGTGTTATCACAATTCTTTAACATTATGGTTCGCATATTCTAAAATAGGGATGCACTGGTAATAAAATTCTGGTCAATACCAAAAAGCCAATTATTTTCATGTTATGGCTGATAACCGATTAATGGCCGATATTAATTCTGCTTTGTCCATAAATTTCTTTTTAAATTGTCTAAAATATTACAAATAAAACACTAAAATTAAAATCAATCGTTTAAAATGCTACAAGTGGCTTAGGCATAGGACAGGTATATGTGAGTGTGTGTCTATGTGCAAGTTAATGATAATATAATTCCAGGTATGTATTCATTATACCTACTAATACACTAATCCCATAATCTAGCCAAATTACAGGTTAGTGCAGATAACGGCAAAGACTAGAGCTGCAAACCCACACACAGCAGCAGACACACAATAGAGCTTGTCAGAGTTAACATACACTCTCTTTCTCTCTCTGTATAAATCTGTCTTAACAAACACACTTTTAACTGACGTTAATACGCAACAAGGTCACCGGCCATCTTTTTCCTCAATATGTGTTCTGTTCCCTTTTACTGCACACTAACACACACATACACACACCGAAAGCAAAGCTGACATGATACAGGCATTTTCAAAGAGTGGAAAGTACAAAACCATGTCATTATCTCTGGAGCTCTGCAGTTCAATGTCCTCATCTTAACTCCGAGATCTGTGCGAGAGTATTTATTTGTGTATGCAAGAGACATCTGTGCTATCATTCTCTCCTTTCAGTAGTAAGCATCACAAACATCTGTCAGCATGAAATGGAAATTCACTATTTTCTAAAGGCATAATCAAAATGTCATACCTCGATCTTCGGGGGAAAACAACAGATTTAGTCCACTTAAACCCTGCCTCTTTCTTACAATCAACCTCAAGCTCACATTCAGATCTGCCTCCATCCAATCGACAACTGATGGAAGTCGTCACTCGTCACCCAACATTTTTTCTTTTCCAATAATCCATTTCTATAGGATGTATAGAAATGTGGTCACCGTTACATTGTAACTTTAAAGGCACAGTTCAAACCAAGTTGAAAATTGTGCAGGCGTAATGATATGACGCAGAGCCTGAAAATAGTCCCCACCTCGGTAACTTCCAACGTGACCGGGACTAAGTTTATCTAACCTATTAGACCTATTTTCAGGCGCTGCGTCATATCATTACGCCTGCTGCACTCATGGTACGGCAGCAAAGTTTCTTGATTATTACGCAGGAATGAGAGTATAGTTCCTAGCCATATCAGCCTAGAAAATCGCAACTTTACATTTTCCGTCAGTCTTAGTATACGATGTAACTACAGAAGAGTCAAGTTTTAAATAGGAAAAATATCGAAACTCTTTGGTCATTTTTTTTGAGAGAGATGCTAATGGTCTTGTCTGATTCAATGATCTATGCTAAGCTATGCTAAAAGTGGTACCGCCAGACCCGGAGATCGGCTGAATGGATTCGAAAACGGTAAAACTCAACTGTTTAACTCTGGGGGAGTTGTAAAATGAGCCTATTTCCAAAAAAAGTGGAGTATTCCTTTAAAAGCCATAATATTGCTTCAGAATACTTGGAATAGCATAAACAGTGTATGCTATTTTTGTAGCTTTGAAACTTTCATTCTATAGAAAAGAGCAGCATGAAAATGATTTACTCTTTTTATGTTCCATAGCATAAAGTCATACAAGGTTTTAACAACATGAGGGTGAGAAAATGACATAATTCTTACTATTTTTTTAACTATTGCTTCAAACAATGTTAGTACACCTATAATTATGAGGACATGGTTTTTATACTAAACTTTATACTGAACCCCTACCCTAAACCTACCCATCACAGAAAACTTTCTGCATTTTTACATTTTTAATAAAAAATAATTTGTTCATTTAGCATTTCGAATTACAAGGACATCGGCGTGTCCTCATAATGTAGGGGGCGTGGCCTGAAACCTCAATACACACTACAATATAAGGACTTTGGGTCCTCATAATCTAGGTGCAACCAGATCACATACATACTTTTGTTTTTCCTTTCATGGTGAGGACTTTTCGTTGACCTCTATTGTTTTTATACTGACCCCTAATATTTTCTATCCCCTAACCCCATAACCCCTTTCTGCATTTTTATATTTTCTTTAAGGCATTATTTAGCATGTTTACAAAGCTGTTAAACTTTGGACCTTTGGCCGATCAATGTAGGTGATTTCAGGTTTTATTGTATTTGTGGCAACATTGCACACACACTCACCTCTCTCACTGGCATCATCCACTAGCACGATTTCCTCTAGCAGGTGTCTCGGAGACCTGTCCATGACGCTGTGGACTGTTCGGAGCAGTGTGGTCCACGCTTCATTATGGAATACGATCACCACACTGGTGCGTGGGAGATCGTCCGGATACAACTTTGTTTTACACCTGAAAAAAACACACAGAGCCAATCAGAATGAACAAAACAAGGATAGTCAAGATAAAAAAAGATGTAAATGGCTACATTCTCTGAAATTCTCTCCCCTCCAGAGCACAGACACACACGGTCTGGAGAGCTGCAGAGAGCAGTATGAGATGAGAGGAGATTAGCACTTATCCGAAACACACAGGCGGTTATGAAGAAGCGGTAAGTGGAGAGCTGCTGAAGAGACTGTGAACGCATCTCATCCAGTGTGAGGAGCTCTAAAAACAGTTGACGCTGGAATAAATGATGAGAGTCTGAATGAATGGTCACACCTTCCTTAAGGTGTAACCTTCAGCGTGAATGAGCTAACAATGAGCATTCATTAACAGAGACGAGAGATTTATTATTACTGATGTTAGCACTTTTTTCTAGTCTTCATTTTATCTCGTTCTCTCAGAAATATTTGTTTAAACAATAATAGAAGCTTAGCAGAATGTTGACGCTTTCATACAATGAAAATGAATGGGCAATATAATGTCAATGGGCTTTTTGCACCGGGTAGTTACAGGAACTAGCAACCAGTGTGGTTCCCAGAGAACTAAATGTTCCCCTAGGGTAAGGCCTGAGCACTCCTATTTGTCATCTTTATTATTTACGATCTGTTTAACAGTCCTGTCTAATACGTTCTTAGATAGAACTGTCATACAAAGAAAGTATATGAAAAAGTATTAGCGTTTGTCGTGTGGTTGATGCACAATGTCGCGAGCTGAGCAGAAATACATAATCATGTTTCACTTGGTCCCCTCAAAGATTGAGAGGTCCATCTATCACTGTTTTCCATGTTCATAGAGTTAGTTCTCATAGTCTCATAAACCATCACAACACACCAAATTTTAATTTGGGCATTTATAAGAAAAGAGGAAGGGAAGATTTTCAGTAAATGACTTAGGACTTCAATTTTAGTTGCCTTTTAAGTGAACAATACATAGCCCGTAAAGGGACATGGTAAAATAATAATACTCTTTTGCATTTAGCATAAAATGCATATTAGTATCCCTGCTTCATTTCCTATAGTATATTAGCATAAAAGTATAAAGTGCTTTCACACACTCAAGAGAATTACAGCGCTCTCCCAAGAAAGTCTGCATTCGCTCACAAAAGGTTTGCGTTCCCCCAAGAAACTTTCTGGTCCCGGGCACAACTTTTGTGTTTGCGTGCAAATCCTTTGAATTCCCTCGAGAAACTTTGCATTCGCATGCAAAGAACTCAAAAGTTTTGCGAGCGAACACAAACTTTCTCAAGGGAATGCAACATATCTGAAATATAATTTTTCCTCCCATCTCAATATTTATGTCCCTCCCGAACGTTTTTCCAACATTTATTCCAGTAAATGTTCCCATAAGCATTCCATCCCTCTACTTTCTCATTGGTCTAAATCTCTGTCAATCAGCCAGAGAAAGGGCCCTCATTGGCCATTTGAGGGGCTTTGGGTGGGTTCAGAGAATGTGTTGATTGTTTGGTGATTATGTAAGCGCAGGTCACTGTGCCAGTCTGTGCTGCGGTAGGAACAGGAAAGCCAGTGTTTGTTGAATCTGGAGAGCTAAAGTGGGACACACGCTTCCACTTCCTGCCTCATTTCCTGTTTGCCCTGGCACAGCTGGGGGATTCTGGCCTGCGATTACCCAAAAAGACAAAACATCAAGCACAAAACCACATTAAGAGGCAAAATATAACCACAACGCTCCAAAAAAACAATAACATTGAAACATCAAAACAACATTAGAGGCAAAAAACACCTTCCAACCTACTTTCTAGTGGTGCAACGGATCACTAAATTCACGGTTCGGATCTTATTACAGTTTTGGAGTCGTGGATCAGATAATTTTTCGCATCAGCAAAAAAAAAAAAAAGGGGGGGGGGTATGGGCTTACAGTAACTTTGCTTTTCATTTATCACTTAAAGCCCACTTTAAGTACTTCGATACCACAGCAAAAATCTAGCTTTTAACAATTAAACATTATTAAAGACGAGTGAACAGTCATTAATAAAATAAGAACAAATACACAAATTACAAGCATATAAATACAATATAACAAAGTTTCAAATAAAGGTCTAACAGTATTCAGGTACAGAAATGTAATCAAATGTAAAATAACACTTTAATGTTCACTGTATAAATTGAATATAGATTAATCTTTGTTAAATATGTGTTTTGTTGTTTGGTTAACATTAATGACAGAGACAACAGCAGATATTTATAGACTGCTGTCATTTTAAGACCTAATGAACAGATCCAATATAATGATACACATCCGATTTCTTTCTCAACTGTTTACGTTCACTTAAGACATAACCGACTGTGTTTGCGAGAATACTTGCAGAGACGGGTAGTTTGACAATTTTGTGTGTGTGAGTCCGTTCAAGCGCAATGAGACGCAAAAGAGGAATCAATTCGGTGTTTGTGAGCTATCAGAAACGCACCTTCCTGTGTGTGTGCACTTTGGATGCCTGAGGCTGTACGCTCAGATAACAGCACGCGATCAAGTCAGGAGAAAACACGTGCAACTGCAAATGATAAACTTTCACTCTATGATGGTTAAACTCAGCAATTAATCCGCGAATCACATGCGTTCCGAACAGTGGGGCCTGGTCCGTACGGATCACGGATCAACTGCGACCCATTGCACCCCTACAACTCGACATCACACACATACACACACACGATTAATTAAGTGAAGGTGAGAGGTTGTAGCCCATCATGTCCCATCACTGCAGTAACACAGCCCCCCCCGGCCCCATCTTTCTTAAACTCATCATCTGGAAACACACAGACTGCTCTTTTTAAATTCATTAACCTGATGTCGACTCTCAGGACCCCAGACAACGGTTTAATTTGCAGCCGAGGCTTCTCATTGGTCAACCCTGCAACCTGCCTGATTAAAATGAAGCACAGATTTTTCTCTCATTCCTTGGTGTCCGTTCTCCTAGATTTTCTGTCTCTATATAAAAATCAATTTTGTAAAGCAGGGAGATCATGCATCCCTTCCCTCCAATCAGCACAGACACCATCAAAGTGTGAGTGAGCTGAGTGGGTGAGGTAGCATATGACTGGCCATGGTGTGTGTGTGTGTGTGTGTGTGTGTGTGTGTGTGTGTGTGTGTGTGAAGGCTAAATCAGGCTAAAATAGCTGCAACAACGTGGAAACAAGTGACTGATCAAAAGATGTAAGGAATCAAAGATGAAACACACACACACTCACACACACACACACAAACCCTCAGAGACACCAGACACGCACACAATCACATTTCTCAGGCCCCAGGAATAATTGGATATATTTGGTGCAATCAGAGAGACAAAAACAGCCGTAGGTCTGTAGAACTCCTCCATCACACACGCACGCACATTATTATACTGGATTTTTTTTTTTTTTTCAGCCTCCTCAGGCCAAATCTTGCTTGACTTTAGCACACATAGCGAGAGAAAGAGAGATGCAGAGGAAGAAGAATGTGAGCTGTAGTTATTCAGTCATTTACAGGACATCCTACTCGATCGAGTGTAATGATGCAGCTCAGTGTGATTTTACACACATTTTCGGCTGTGTGTGTGTCTGGGAGGGATAATTGAGGACAGCCTTTCTCTTCTACTTTTCCTCTCCCTCTAAAGCAGCGATAACAGCCAGAGGACACACAGGATCGGTTAGTCATCAGTTCTCAAAGTCATCGTAATCTCAAAACCACACACACACACACACACACACACACACATGCTACATGTAAATCCAAATCTCTCTGACCAGCGCCTTCATCATATCAAAGAACAGAATCAAAACAGAACATGAAAAAAGAAAAACAACCAGCTGGTGTCAAGGCTGGCTTCATAATCCAAAACACAGACTATAAATGTCAAAATCATTGTAGAAGGACTACAATATAGGACTAAAATAATCTTTAAATAGGTTGTGATGCCACTCCCCAAAAATATGATTGATAATTGTCTTTGTCTGCATTTCAGATTGCCTCTTTGACTCCTAAAACTCTAGTACTTTAGTGAAAATTATTTATACATAAATCAATCTCATATTTCATTGTATTTATTTTAGTGTTTATTTTGTACTGTTAATTATTTTCTCATCCAATGTTATTAGTAGGCACTGGCTCTCAACCCTTACTTTTTTTTACCTCGCCAATAAAAGCTACCTGAATCCTGAAACCTGAAAGTAAAAGAGACATATAAAAAGAAAAACTGTCAAACTGTAAAGGAAATATTGCGTAATCATACCACAGTACAACTTTCAGCATCAAACATACACACACACACACATACAGTTCCCTCCCAGACAGCAGGAATGCGGTGAAGGAGAAAAGGTCAGTATTGTTCCCAGCTGTGAGCTGTTCTCTCTACACAACACACAACTATAAAAACAGTGTGTTGGCGTGGTTGTGTAAATCTATGCTGACTGTGAGTTTACAGTCTTGACCATATGCTTTTAATGGTTCTGCATAACCTGCTAATTACAGAAATACAAGCCAAAAATGCTTTGCTTACCACATTGGGAAGGAAAACCAATAAAAGTCACACACGGGGAAAAAAAAACGACAATAAAAAGAGCACAGCTAAGAACCAAGCAATGCATAATTTAGCTGACGAATCGCATAGTGATTATGTTAATCACATCATTAAACAGTATGCAGAACAGCCAATCAGATAATCAAGCACACTGATGAACAGCTAATCATGTTATGAAGGTCAATACAACAATAAATCATATGTTAAAGGGTAACTCTTGCCAAAATACAGCCTAGGGTCTTTTTGTTAATCTAC
The DNA here is from genome assembly GCF_951802725.1 of Rutilus rutilus. NCBI lineage: Eukaryota > Metazoa > Chordata > Actinopteri > Cypriniformes > Leuciscidae > Rutilus > Rutilus rutilus. The sequence goes on along the minus strand of NC_140230.1, from coordinate 21,591,851 downwards.
CCGAGGCAAACTTTCGTTTAAAAGCATAATTCGAATTTTGACCGTATTTTCGTTTTCGGTCAAATTGCCTTTTGAATGGGAGTTCTTGGGGCACTTCTATGATAGCACCAAAATCACTATTTTTAAAACACTAAGAAGGCTCGACAACATGAAACTTTTTGAACAACTCAGCTGTGTCCGCCGGCATTAATAGTAAGTCAAATGACAGTCAAAAATAGTCCATCTCCGAATGTGAATGAACTGACTCTGAATTTTAGTATTGCTTCTTATATGAGCATCCTTTTTCAAATACAAGGTCAATATTGATTTTCACTAACGGCAAAACAACCAACTATCTGTGAATTTATATGGAACTAAGCTTTAGGAGCTTTCCATCTTTACTCTCCTCCCTGTTACGTTGCATTCGGAGATCGACTATTTTTGACTATCAAAATGCCGGCGGACACAGCTACAGTGAGTTGTTCAAAATCTTTCTTTTTAGTAAACTCTGTGTACACAAACAATGTTCTCAATGCTCGAGTTCATGTGTAGAGCCCCTGGTGATACTTCGAGCAAAGTTTCACATTGTGTCGAGCCTTCTTAGTGTTTTAAAAATAGCGATTTTTGATGCTATCATAGAAGTGCCCCAAGCACTCCCATTCAAAAGGCAATTTGACCGAAAACGAAAATACGGTCAAACTTAAAAGTGGAGTTTCCATTCTAATTATGCTTTTAAACGAAAGTTTGCTTCGGGTAGATTAACAAAAAGACCCTAGGTTGCATTTTGGCGAGAGTTACCCTTTAATGGGACCAGCTCCCAGAGCAGGGGTGTTCAATTAAAGTTCCAACTGGAGGTGTCTGTATTTACTTCCCAGCGGAGGTCTGGACTAGGGATGTCCCGATCCGATCCACGGCATCGGTATCGTGCCGATACTGGCCCAGAACGCTAGATCGGATATTGGAGGGGAGAAAAAAAAATATCCGATACCTATTAGGGGTGGAACGGTACGTGTATTCGTATTGAACATACGTTCGGAATGTGCGTCACGGTTCGGTGCATGGATTTACACGGAGAATACACGGTATAAAAATAAATTAAACTCGCGTGCACATTAATTAATGTAATGCGGAACTACTGTTAGATACGTGCATAGACATATGCAGGTTCTTTAGGGACACCCACCTTAGCTCTGAACGCACGTCTATTTCGCTTCAAACGCTGGCTTTATCATTATACGCGCAAATGGATTCAAAATGTTCAAGCGTCGAACTAGACGCAAATTTGACGCTCTGTTCGCGTTTGGTGTGAAAGCAGCAAGATGAACAGGCTGCGATGTCAAGATTGCAATGCTGGAATATGTGTGTGTGTGTGTGTGTGTGTGTGTGTGTGTGTGTGTGTGTGTGTGTGTGTGTGTGTGTGTGTGTGTGTGTGTGTGTCAGAGAGAGAGAGAGAGAGAGAGAGAGGCACGGGCGCGATCGAACAGTGGAAAGATAAAAACATACTCCGTCATTTTGTTCATACAGGACATCATTAAAACTGCAAAGTGTTTAGCCTACTTATATTTGTGTAAAACACAACATTGTGCTTTTGTCAAACTGTAAACTCTTGTCAAACTGTAACCTACAACTGTCACCCAACCAAAATCACACACACACACACACACACACACACACACACACACACACACACACACACAGACAGACAGACAGACAGACAGACAGACACACACGCGGTTTAAAAGCAAAAATTATCTCATCTTTTGGACATTCATCATATTGCATTGGTTTTCATTTCTTGTCCTAAAACAGAACACTAATCTGTTTATTTTGAAGTTACACATTCTACATTGATTAAAAAAGAAAATCAAATGTGTTTTTAATGGTAGTATTATTTTATACAGAAATAAATTATTTATAATTCAGATGAGAATAACGTTAAAGTTAATTAAAATTTTAAGGAAACAAATATATTGATTTGAAATATAGCAAATTAATTTTAAATTCATTCAGGTACAATTACAAATAAACACAAATAAAGGATGGCAGTCTTTCATTATCAACTGTTGTTGTGGACTATGGAGAAGTATTTGTTCTCCATTTGAGTGAGATGTTTTTATGTGGCTAATTGAGCAAAGTGCTTCCATATATTTTATTATTAGTAGTATTAGTTCAAGAATAAAATAAAAATATCGGATCGATATCGGTATCGGCAAATAGCCAACGTTGCGGCATCAGTATCGTATCGGAAGTGAAAAAGTGGTATCGGGACATCCCTAGTCTAGACAATACTTTTTTGGAAAAGTTTCCATGTGGACAGCAATAGAACTGGATATGAATATTAAAAGCTAAGATCAGTTATTTAATCAGACTATTAGCCCACTGGGTTTAAAGTCAGATACCTATGTATTGCACATAAGGCTTACTGAGAAAAGATATGGACGTTCAGGTTCATCAAATTTTTGAAAATGTAAATCTGAGGAAGACCATTATCTTTTTTTTTTTATACAAGAATTGACCAACAACAAACAATAACACTGTGCTATGGTCAGCTGCATCATTATAACACACACATGCACTCTTGACATATTTGCAAGAATAGTATAGGACAGGTGAACTCTTTCTCTCGTGTGTGAGCAATGAAAGGATTTGGTAACGGGATGTGATGAAATTTTACTGATCTATATTTTTTCAGTTAACGTTTATTTTATTTAAAGTAACAAATAGTGTTTTTTATTTAAGCTTTTTATGTTTAAGTTTAGTTGTTTTATAAGAATAGCTTATTTTTGTCCATCGAACGATTTGTAACAACTGGTTTTAATTATCGCTATACAGTACATCAGATGTTTTCAGATTTTTTGTTCTTAATTTAATGTTATAAGTTTTCTCAGACAAAATGTGAAAACTCAAATATGAAACTCTTTATTTCCTGTTCTTCTTTTGGCAGATTTTTGTGTCAATCAAAATTCTGTTTCCTGTGTTGACTGCAAATATCCCAAAAGGATCATGTCTGGCACTGAGACTTATCTAGTCGACACAGTATTGAGATAGTTTATGCAGGGGTGTGTACGGGAAGAAACAGCCACAACCAGCGAAAAATACATAAAGATGTTTGCTCACACACACACTTTTCCCTTTGGCAGATACATTTTCAGTTGCTTTCATCTGCACTTTCCTTTTTTCTTGCCTAGTAATTCCACTTCCTTCCTTCCGTAGAGATTGAGATATCTTACTTCTTTGATATCACATCTCTCTCTCTCCGGCGCTAGCTTGTCCTCCTTTGATATGTAATTTAGAGAAACAGAATAATGTATTCCATTTTACTCCATTCAGAGCAGCAAAACAGTAATTTAGTACGCATCACACACAGCACTTATGGTGGTGTGTTTGTGTGTGTGTGTGTGTGTGTGTGTGTGTGTGTGTGTGTGTGTGTGTGTGTGTGTGTGAGACAAGAGAGAGAGCAGAAGGTCAGGGAAAACAGTGAGGTAACTGGGAAAAGGTTCATCTGCTGATGCACAGTAAAGCATAATTACATGTTTGAAGAGCGTTGCTAAGATACTGTCAAATCAGTCCAATCAGAATCTAATCCTCAAACCAGATAAAAAAAGGATCCTTAAAGCTGAAGTGTTTCATTTTTCTTTCTTCAGCTTATGCAGAGAAAATAAGTAAATAAACAATTGCTTGCAATTTTTTTTTTTATCAGAAGACAAAGCTAATTTTGAATGGTCGTCAATGAAGAAAGATGTTTTTTAGGTTTAGATATATAGTGTACTTGTGGTTCAGAGCAACATTGGCTCAACCAATGGTGTGAGTTTGGGGCGGAGCTATCTGTTTGTCCAACCAACGAAGGGAGTGTTTAGGAAACATGCTTTGAAAAAAAAAAAATAAATTCTGCAGTTGCTTTTTGGTGCCAATAGGTATGCTGTGTGAAAATGTATATTACAAAAAACGAATTGTACAACAATTAAACAGAAAAAAGTTTTTGGGTGCATGTTATTTTCCATTCACACTCAGTGGCCAGTTTATTAAGTAAGCATCTCAAATACTCAGTAGGACCCCAGAACAGCTCGAATCCTTCGTGACATGGATTTAACAAGATGCTGGAAACCTTCCTTGTGCATGTTGACATGATCACATCATGCGGTTGCTGTAGATTTGTCAGTAGGATCATGCGACACAATATTAAGAAAACAGTTTGGTCAAAAATACATCTGTTCAGGGCAAATAACTGGAATAAGGGCACTAACAAGCATTGTTAAATGCTGTCTGACAGGTAAAAAAAAAAAAGAAAAAGACAAGACTGGCTGTAACCTCCAAGCACACCTGCACACACACGCACACATGGTCACAGTTTGACAATGTATCTGATCTGTCAGATCATTTGTAAAACAAATACTGAGATGCAAACAAATTAGACATTTTCCGGAACAGGATCCGGCACAAATTAAGCACTTGTTGTTAGAGGCAGGAATTGGGTTTGGCTTATGAGTGTTTGATAGGAATGTTGAAGGAAAATGTCCTGCTTGTATATTTATACTCATTTACACACAAAAGAAAGAGAGAGAGAGAAATTTGGCACAACATAATTACAAAACTCATTAAACAGCAAAAATCCTGGCATTTTTATCAGACCTACAGATCTCTCCAGTGACCCAGTGATTTATCACCACGCCAGACACTGCCAGGATGCATATGCTAATGATTCAGTTCATTAAACACACTTGACGTAATGCTTGACGTGCAGCTGCATGCGAGTGTGTGAATATTACGTCTGCTTCATAGACGTGCTTCTGCTTTACTTGGCTCAGAGACCCGGGTGACATTATTGTCATGGTGGAATAGTTTCCATGGTCACGCCTTGAAAGAGAGAACATCCAGGGACTTATTAAAATCGTAAATATTTAAGGCAAGGTCTTTTGAAAGTGTGTGTGTTCACTGTAGAAGGACAAACTACACATTATTTAGTGCAGTGGGAACGGAGAGAGAACAGTTTGGAGTGATATCCCACGGAACAAAAGGAGCGTCACAAATACACACACACACACAAACGTGCTTTTCTTTGCTTTCTCAAGGACGAATTTGACATGTTCTCTACACGTCTTTTCTTTTCTCTGCCTCACCTCAGTGAACTTAATACTGCAAAGCGTAAAAGAAATAGTTGACACACACACTCACGCACTATGCACACACAGTAATCTGACCTCTACAACGCACACGCTGACTGCCAATATTTGATGTGGCAAACTCTCACAGGTTAATAGGTGTTTAAATAACACTTAGGGTGAATGACTGCGACACGTCAAACAATTCACCGCATGCTACGTAGTCCACAGTCAAGTCAGGTCAACTTAACTTAGGTGAAAATACAGGGGAAACGCATCTACAATATGAAATATTCAATCTTATGTACATCTTAAATGTTCTGTAATAAGTTTAGATTATTTGCAGTGTTCATGTAACATGCATTACTATAATTAATTACCCAACTTACTGTACACTACCGTTCCAAAGTTTGGGGCTGGTAAAAGGTTTTAAATGTTTTTGAAAGAAGTCTCTAATGCTCACCCAGGCTGCATTTATTTGAACAAACATCAGTTATACTGTAAAATATTATACTAATTTAAAATAACTCTTTTCTATTTTAATATATTTTAAAATGTATTTTATTCCTGTAACGGCAAAGCCTAATTTTCAGCATCATCACTCCAGTCTGCTTCAGTGTCACACGATCCTTCAGAAATCATTCTAATATGCTGATTTGATGCTCAAAAAACATTTATTATTATTATAAACATTGAAAAAAGTTGTGCTGGCATTAGTGTCTCTTTTGATCAATTGAAGGCGTCCTAGCTAAATTAAAGTAGCAATTTATTTAAAGAAAAAAAAAAACATAATGACCCCAAACTTTTGAATGGTACTGTATCTCTCGCTTTGTGAATTATGTGTGTGCTTATTACAAATGGACAGGCAGAAATTCTCATGTTTACATTCTCAAATGTAAAGCTTTTAGATCAAAAAGTCTAATAGGTTTGTTACAAGGAACATAGAGTAGTATGTTCTTAGTTATAAGAGTTAGATCACATTCTTGTCAAGTTGAAAGTTGTGGGTCTGACGCTGTGTGTGTGTGTGTGTGTAAAGTTAGGTCATGACTGTGACTCTGTAATTGACACACTCTTATCTTTTAATTGAAAATGTTGATTCTATTGGTTTGCTTCAAACACAGCTGAGAAAAAATACCTCTCTGGTAATTAATCTGAGGGGCAGAAAATAAACACATTTCACGGATCAATGTTTACATTTCACTCCCTGCCACACACATTTCACTCAGCGAAGAGTGCACACACACACACACACATGCTGTGATACGTCAAACAGTCAAACACCAACCCTCACGGCTCAAAACATAACAGTTAAGCCAGTTATAGGCTTAAAATTCAACTAATAAACAAAAACAATCTCACTTTAATGGTAGCGAATACACAAGCAGACACTCACCCCTCGAGCCGGACATCCGGTAAAGATCGGTTGAGTGCGATCATCTCGCTGGCCATCAGGTTAAACTGATTTATCTTAAACATTTCCTTCATCTTCTCCTGCTGGTCTTTAGCGATGACCACTGGCTTTCCCATCTCCCCTGGGCCATCATGAGGCCTCTGAACCACAGCTGAAACACAAACACGCAAATTCAAGATTGTTCCCTTGGCTTTTGATTAAGTATGGGCGTTTGTCCAAGTATGGACACTTGTAGACACAAGTGTCCATAGTTGGAGAAACGCACATGCCATACTGTGGACTTTTAGAACATAAACTCATCACACTCTCACTAGTTTATTTAATCTGTCCAATAGTGGACAAACACACATCACCAGAGAATTCTGGGATTTTTTAATGAAAAACCACAGCACCACAGTTGCATTTCCACCGCATCTCAAATTATGTATTCTGTGATTGGAACAACAGGAACAACATTTTCGGAATAAAAAAAAAAAGCCTGACTCCTTTGTCTTTCTAAAGGTGATGATACACAGGGCAACTTTTTGAGCAATGTTGCTGGGCAATCTTGCCAAGCAATTGTTGCTTGGGCACTTTCCCATTGAAAATGGGCAATACATTTCTATCTGGATAATTTAGATAGGTCATGGGCCCTGTGTCTCATCCGGTTGCCCGTTGACGGCAACATTAACCAGCAACATTGCTCAAAAAGTTGCCCTGTGTATCATCACCTTAAGGCTAATTTGCACAGCTCATATTTTATGTGACCTAAATACACACAATCAAATTAGACTGACACTTTTTGCATAAATTGAAACTGCAGCTTGAATGGAAATGGCGGAGTAAAAATATTCTGTTCCCAAATTTACATTAACATTTATTTACATAAAAACACATTCATATTTTATTGCAGTCATGCTCTTCACTGACACTGGTCTCCTTGAAAAACAAGTAAACAAACGTATACATGCATACATACATAGAAGGCCTAAAATAAAATAAAAAAAGAGTAAAAATCAGTGTTGGCGAGTATATGAAAAAATATTTATGGCTGGTAAATTTTCTTGTCACAGTTAGTTTTAGGCCCTCCACACACACACACGCATATATATGTTGAAATGTTTTCATGGTGTGTATCAGTTCTTTTTGAACATTTTCATCTCATTTGAACAAAACCGTGATAATACAGATAATCGTAATTTTGGTCACTATAATCGTGATATGAAATTTTCATTCCGTTTCACCTCTAATGTTAGTTTTAATAAAACTCGACCAGTGTCTGAAGTTAAAGAAATCCCCATAAACATTTGAGTGTTTTCCCACAGAAAAGAATGTGTGGCCTCGATGTCTGTGCACAATTGTTTATTGTGCCATGTGTGTGTTTTTGTCGATTTCGGGTGGGTAGATAAGCGCTGAGCTTTGATCATTAATAACTCAAAAAGCATGCTTTGGTGAGATTAAGGTCAGATTTGCAACCGTGTAAGAGATTACATCTGCTCTAAGAGGCAAACTGCCTGTTTGTAAACCCCGTGTCGTGTGTGTGTGCGTACGCTGTGTGTGTGTGTGTGTGTGTATGTATGGGTGAACCGCATGTGTGTCGAGTGGGCAGGATTTAGCTGTTCGGACTGAGCGCATTACAAGGCAACTTTGTCCTGTTTCCCTGCTCAGCAAAATCCAATGGCTTTCATGAGGTATTCTTGGGGTAGAAATCGTATAATCATCGCTACAGAAACGCACACAAGCAGCAGAAAATGTGCTTTATTAATATGGTAAGCAGATTATTTTAGGGTTATTGTTTCATGAGATGACGGCCAAAGTAAAGCAGCTCTTGAGTGACCACACAGAACAAACCAAAGTGACCTGATACAGGGGTCAGACAAACTAAATCTTTGAAAGAGGATGAACTTTCCCACTGCATCACCATCCACTTCATACTTTTCTCTCAGTAAGTGTTCCCTCTGAATGTATCTTCTATATCTTCTTTCTGCTCGTTTTATAGTCTCTAAGGCAACGCTTCTCATTTGGTTTTACTTCAGGATTCATTTTTTACATTCATATCAAGTCTAATCACAGTACTTACATTTGTATCATATAAAAGTAATCTAAAATGTCCTTAAATCAAATATTAAAATGTACTATTAAGACTTACCATGGTAACCATAAAACTATATTAGCCACAATTAAACATGAGATGAAACAAAATAATAGAAATATTCCAAAATATTCTACATTTATTTATTACAGAATACAGTGCTTAAGAAAACAATTCTTTGTAATAATGCCAAATAGTGTATTTATTATCAACAGAAAATGTTAAGAAAAATGGAAGACTATGTGATAACTATTGATAGTGTGTGTGTGCGTGTGTGTGTGCGTGTGTACTTACTGTCTCTCCCCGGCAATCCTCTCTCTTTTTTTTCATCGCATTTGTTGCATTCGCTGAAGTAGAGAAGGATGAACATGTCTATCATCACCCACACCAGAGAAGTGGCCAGCACCACCTTACAATACGCAAACTTCCTCATCTTCACACCTGAAACGCACACAAACACACACAGTATGTTACACACAAACACAGGTGACAAGAAAACACTTGAAAGGTTGCCAGTGATATTTCACACCTACAACCAGACAGCATGGGTTTAAACCATACTGAAACCTGTTACAGCAAACAGTATACCAGCCTGTTTTAAACACCACACTCAAGCAACAAACATAGTACATCTATACAAGCCTCGAAGTTGAGTAATAGCTTACCGTAGACTGCTACCTGAAAAAGCTACAAACACAGACACTTTATCATCTTCACACCAAAATAAAGCACTAGAGGTTTGCCAAAGAGACCATAGAGTGGACATATTCTCACATTTTATACTTTTCCCTAAAGTCCATGGATAAAGTAATGGTTTCTTGCACCAAAAAAAAGTCTCTCTACATCCTTGGAAATAAATCTTGCAGAACAGCTTTGAGAAACAGTCTGTTTTTGCAAACGTATCTTTAAGACACATGTAAATGACCTGTTATAAATTCCTAAGCGCTTAGCATGTGAAGGAACAACACCACCACCAATTTACTGAATACTTGAACAGACTTCGATATGTAAATGTGTGGGTGGGGGTGTAATCTAAAACATTACATATTTTAATATATTCATTAGCCTACATCATAATCGTCAAATAAATGGTCTTGAAGGACTGGGTGGAAATATCTGCATTGTGCACATTAAATATTTCTCCATATAAGTACATCAAGCATTTTTATATAAAAACAGTAAGAAAAATCCACTGTTCCATTATTTTCTGTGACCTCCGTTAAGGGCATACAACTCAAGCAACGAACGGAGAATACTAATAAGACAATTGACTCAATATAGCCTACCACATTAGCAGATGATTCAGAGTAATTATTCCAAAAACTGCTCAAACAGAATCTCAGATTTGACCTTTGCCCTATTGGTGGGTGCAAATTCCGTTCTTTAACAGGGTTTCTTTAATCCAGCCATCTGCCTTCATTAATGAACTGGAAATGAATCTTTTATTAGCCAACTAGAAATGCAATGAGAAAAGGAGAGAGATGATGAAGAAGAAATGAAAGGGAAAGAAGGATGATGTTCCTATGGGAGGTGAGCAGTGTGTGATATGCTTTGATAAAGGGGAGGTCATTATAACGTAATTACATGGCATCATCAATCACACTCTAAGAACTTGAAGAACTGAATCGCTACAAAATCAAACTAGTCCTAAAAATTTGTACAAATACTTAATTCAGTAAATGTGTGTGTAAAAGTATGTCATATATATATACACACTACAGGTCAAAAAAAGTATTACACCAGACTCAGGAAACCATTTCTTTATGTGGCATCCTGACAGTGCCACACTCAAAGAAACAAAGGGATAGTTCACCCAAAAATGTATGTCATTCAAAACATGTATGGCTTTCTTCTGTGGAACACAAAACAAGATATTTTGAAGAAGGTTCAACAGTGTTTGTCCATAAAATGGATAATGTCATTGTGGTTCAAAACAACATTTGGACACACAGACCTTCATATATGGACAAAAAAAAAAAAACAAAGAAGAAAGAAAGTCACAGGTTTGGAACAACATTTATTTATTCCAGTCCATTACAGACTCTCTTGTGCTGCATGTTTGAGTAGGAAGCTGTCTAGCACACTGCAGTTGACAAAAAACAAACCTGAAAGCCTCTCCTCAGTGACTCTCTCTCTAGAGAGCCGTACCAAACTTCTGTCACTGTCTCCGTCCAACTGTATCTCTAGAGTTTGAAGTGTGTGTGTGTGTGTGTGTGTGTGTGTCAATTTAAAGGGGACAGAAAGCCATCAAAAGACAAAAAAGAACCACTGCCATCCTGTCACTCTTCATTATTTTCTGGCCCACCCATTAATCAAAGTTAAATGGCACACTTTTATGATTCACAAAACCTCAAAAACACTCTTTAAAGTGTGTACATGACTTGCTACTTTAATTTAATTTATAAGATAATGAATGTGGTAACATGATCTGACTCTGTTTAGGGAATGACAAAATAATTAATATGTACTTTTTATTCGTTTTATTTATTTATCCATATATGACCATTTATATCGTGTCACATAATCCTTTAAAATCATTCTAATATGTTTATATGGTGCTGAAAAATTATTTCATATATATATATATTTTAAAAAAGGCCAGCGCTAGCATTTTTGGTCATTTTCACAAAAATTTCAGGGCTCCCAGAATTTTTTGCTGTTTGAATATCTGAACATGCAACATATCAAAAATAAATAATAGACCCTCTGTTTTAAAATAAAAAAGCATATTTTTTTTTCAGCATAAAGCTGAGAAAATCACGTAGAAAGAGTAGATCGAGTCCATCAACAACCCCAGAGCTTCACAGTCTTATGGCACTTCCTGGGTCGACATTTCTTTCTGTAATTAGGCCATTTTGAGTTATATGCTGTTTATTGTCGATGATCGCATTATTTTTACATATGAGATCACTACTTCTTTGCCTGTGTTTTGATCTGGACATACTGTGTCAGTGTCTGTGCGCTAATATGCGCAGGTGCGACTCTTAAGAGATAAACGACATAAACATGAATGTCAGACAGAACGGAGCAGTACGATGTTAAAGTAGTCAAAGCCTTGCCAAAATCTTCTGGCATCTAATGTCTCTGAGGGGGTCTCACCAGCATTCAAAGAGTTTGTGTGTGTTGAGCTCAAGGTTATGACTGGCACAGCAGTAATGCCACTGTTCTCGTGGCCCTCGTCCATCACAGTGGCAACGCCAAAGGCCCCTGCCCACGCCAGCTGGACGAGACATTCATCACCGTGACAACACACACACACACACCTGAGTAAGCACAGGCCTGAAAGATGAAAACAGACACACATCTCCCTAGTGCAACCGGCCCACAATGGCAAAGTGTGACATCATTAACCTAAACTAAATAGGCCTATCACATAAAAAAAACACAATATGTCATTCTACGGATAAAAATGTATGAAAATACAATACCATCTAAACTCTTTACAAACAGTTTGAATAAAATCTCTCTTCACCCTCCTGTTCTTACACACAGTCCTTTTGTTCCATTCACCCATACTATATGTGCAAAACACACTTCCTTGGACAAACACCATTGTCTTATAAGATGTGGACAGTCATTTTTTCTCAGGGTGATGTGTGTAAAAGAATATTTGCATGACTCTGCGACCTAGCAATTAGGTCATGTGAGAACATTGTGACAATTTTATTCATAGAGGTAACAACACATACACACTGATGCCAGATACAGCTATCACTCTTCTTCTAAGTGCTTAATCTAGTTACGTAAACACAAGAGTTTGTGACAAGCAAGCAAAACTGCAGGTAAATTCAGAAAAACAGATTTCTGATTCAGACAGCAATTAAATCTCTAGCAACTGTAAAAGCTGAAATGACATCAAGTGCCCTTATAAACAATCACCATCCGAAGAGAACTACAAAGTATGACATTACTTTCTCAATGCAAGTTCTGCACCTGCAACACCTTTAGCAAATATCAGAGCGGGACTGTGATTGTTCTTTTAAGGTTTGGAGTTTCACTTCCTGTGTTACTTCCTGCAAGGGCTTCTTAACATGTCTTCACGTAATGCAATATTAATGCTGTGTCTGATACTGAGACATATGGATAGGCACACCACCTGTGTGTGTCACATGCTGGTGGGGGGGGGGGGGATTCTTGTTCAACACGCCACACACAAACAGGAATATGAGTTAGCCTTCGATCATGCAAACAAATCCAGGACATAAAAAAGATGACTAGAGAGTAACAGACAGACATGAGGGGGGAAAAAAGGGACACAAGAAGAGAACGAGTGAAAGACAGAAAACAGTCACAAGCTAAAGCAGAGAGCCTCTTAACAACTCTGGCTGGCAGGAAAACAGATGGGCGCAGAAACCCGCTCACTTGCTCGCACCCCTGGTCACATCACGCACACACATCGAGATGTGAGACGGGAGCGTAATTAACTTTCTTTGACTGTTGCCGTCTGTTAGAGAAAAGCAAATTAAACCCCTACAGCATCTCCTTATTCCTTTTCACAGTCCCTCCATCTTTCTCTCTACGCCTCCACCTCTGTTATCTCCCTTTCGAAATGTTTCGGTTAAGTTCTCCTATTTCAGACACACACACTAGCACAATGGAGAAAAGAGAAAATGTCATCTGAGATTATGATATCTCTGCGAAAGCCACTGTATCTCCTCATGCACTATTTATATCAAATATACATAAAGAAACAGACAGATAGAGTTGTACACAGTTGTAATCAAAATTATTCAACCAAATCAGGTTTATTGACTAAATGTGCAGATTTTCAGCTGTTTGCAATAAACAAATCAAACAAAAGGAACTGAAATAGCTTAACACAACAAATGTTTCAAGTGGTTTCCCTAAATTCAACTGAACATTCAACTTTTAAGGACTTCTGCAGTCTCAAAATTAACCACTTCATGGCCTGCATCTTTTGTACTGAGTAGAACACCCTTTTGCTGTTATGACCAGCTGCAAACAGGATGTATAACCAGACACCAGCTTCTAGTAGCGTTTCTGAGGAATCTTAGCCCATTCCTCATGAGCAATGGCCTCCAGTTTAGTAATATTCTTGGGTTTGCATGCTGCAACCGCCGCCTTCAAATCCAACCAGAGATTTTCAATGGGGTTCAAGTCAGGTGACTGTGATGGCCACTGTAGATTCTTCCAGGAATTCGTCTGCAATTTGAAGTATGCTTGGGATCATTGTCCTGTTGGAAGGTCCAATGACGCCCAAGCTTCAGCTTCCTCATTGACGGCATGACGTTTTCTCCTAGTATTTCCTGATACTTCAATGAATCCATCTTGCCTTCCACACACTGCAGGTTTCCAGTGCCAGATGATACAAAGCAGCCCCAGAGCATCACTGAGCCACCAACATGCTTAACTGTAGGCAGTGTTCTTTTCAGCATATACTTCATTCTTCTTTCTCCAGACATACCGTCGATCCATAGGGCCGAAATGTAAATGTAAATATAAAGAATGAAAGATAGATAGATTGACAGACAGACAGAACAATATGAAGTTCCATTTTCACAGATAGAACAATATAAAAGAACCATAGACAGAACCACAGACAGAACAAACAAAACAATATATAGGAACCATAGGCAGAACCACAGACAGAACGACAGATAGAAGGACAAACAAAACAATATAAAGAATGACAGACAAAAACTAGATGGACGGACGGACATACAGACAGATAGATAGATTGGATTGCACGTCTGTTCCTCAGAGCCTCAGAGTTACTTTTTTTTCATTTGTGAAAAACTCAATATGGCGTCTACACTTAGTACAGTCAAGACTCCATTTGCACACTCAGTTCGTGCAGGTCTTGACTTCAGTTCGACATTGAATTATGCATATTAGATTAGTCCATCCCAAACAGCAGCCGGATAAACCAATTACAAGGTTGATGGTATTACAGTACGAATGGGTCATAAAAATCGAACGGGCTACGCTTTATCAGATTTCAGCTCAACTAACATGCGTGGTAACTGCAGGAGCGCACATCCACGCTGCACTGAAGAACAGAGTGCATGCAGCATCCAAACGCTCTGGGTGGGTAATAGTCATCTGACACAGCTCTATTTTTGTGTGCATATGATCCGTGTGTGATGTGATTCCAGTCTTTTTCAATTTGTATGCTTGTCAGTTCAAGTTAAATATGCATTATGTACACTGAGGATCATGATTAAAATATATGCAACTTCCCGGAGATGTGTTTTGCATGCTTACAGCGTGTTGTGCTTTGGTGAACAACACCAACCTTGGCAAGAAACTCCCTCAAAGTCAATACTGTACTAAATACCTTGGCATTTAACACACCAAATACAATTAGCACTACTACTCAAAAGGCACTTTCCTGCTGCAAAGTGCACACTTCGCACATAGTTGGCACATTTAGGGATTCTTCTATTTTAGGATTAAAACACACAGTTAATACTTCATTGTTTGTAGGGTCGAATGTAGATGTGCATAGAACAGGAGTACAGTTTTGCAGTCTGTGTTAGACTCAGTTATAGGAAGGTCAGGGCCATCAGAACATGGGAATGAGGAATAACATTGAATAATTGGACTGAATTTCAGGCACTGTCCCTCCAGAATCACACTTTGATCAAATACTCTATAGAATTCACATTGTTTTTGGTACTGGTACCAGGCTTTGTAACCTTGTCCAGGATATATATCCAAACATAATAAAATCATTTAATTAATAAATTATAAAAAAATATATATAAAAAAAATAAAACAATGGTAAAACAAAAAAACAAAAACCATGTGTTGTCTAATGCACATTTGAAAGACCAGTTATGACCTTCCATCTTAGCTTTTATAATAGTTTTTGTCCCATAAATATTTCACATTTGCTAAAACGTATCCTCTTCATACTGTACATACTGTTTCTCCGAAAGCACAACATAGCAACAAAAAAAACACTACAGCACTTTCCCAAACACCTGTAGCACTTCAAAAAAATCGTTTGCATAAATGGTGATGAATGGATTTGTTGGGATAGATGTGCAAAGTAGGCCGATGCTTCAGTGACAAATTAGTGTCCCGTGAAATACGACAGCATTAAAATTCTAGCTCTAAAAACACATTGTAAATGAATAAATACATTTCAGCATTGAGAAATAATATTTTTTTCAACTTAAAAAAAAACAAAAAAAAAGTTACCTTAGCATCAAATCAGCATATTAGAATGATTTCTGAAGGATCATGTGACACTGAAACCTGGAGTAATGATGCTGAAAATTCAGATCTGCCATCACAGGAATAAATTACATTTGAAAATATAACCAGTTATTTAAAATTGCAAATAATATATTTTACAATATTACTGTAAGAGCCATTATGTTCTATTTGTAATATGTTGTAGTTCCACTGTTAGACACTGGGTGGAGAGTGGTTTTTAATAGGTATCTGGGTAGCCAGAGAGCTGAAGAGATGAAATATGTGTTTTGGCATCGGAACTGTGACAAATAAAGGGATAAATGCAGTACTGGACTGGAAGCGTCTTGTTTGAATCTCATGCATCAGAAATAATCCTACAACACCTCTAAGTGACCTCACCTCATTGTTGCTACAATTACTTTTTACTGTATTTTAATCAAATAAATGAAGTCTTGTTGAGCATAAGAGACTGCTTTTAAAAAAATAAAAAACCCTAACCCCAGTGTATTTCATTTATATAAAAAAAAAAAGTATCGACAATTCAGAGTTGTTTAAAAAAAAAAGAGAGAGGAAAATTACTTTACAGATTAACAGACATTTAAATAGAGAATCAAATAAACCTACAACATAATGTAGAAACACAAGCCACCTACTGTGAGAGCAAAAAAAGACTGATTTGGACAGAGTCCAAGTCTGAGAGAGATAGAGAGAGAAAAGTTTCCTGAAATGATATTTCATCAGATATTCAGGAGAGTTGTTAAAAAATGTTCAAGATGTGGAGGTTCATGACTATGTATGTGTATGTGTGTGTGTGTGTGCGCGTGCGTGCGTACGTGTGTGTGTGTGTGTGTGTGTGTGTGTGTGTGTGTGTGTGTGTGTGTGTGTGTGTGTGTGTGCGTAATGATAAAACATCAAAGAAAAAAAAAATCAGCAGGACGGAGCTGCCAGACTTCATTTCATAATTAACACAAAAGCGAGATACAGTCCTGCATAATGAACTCTCTGTGAATGACAGCAAAAGAATCGCGGCTGTTTAACGGACCCAGACCAGTTATCACAGCGAGCTTAAGTCTCCTAATGACTCCTGCAGAGCACGTCCAGCTCCTGCTCTATAGAGACATTCAAGTCTGTGTAAAAAAATCAGTTTTGTGTGGGAGTCACTTCTGTCTGAAACATCTGTTTCTGCTACTCATATTTGCTTTTTGTAGTTCAGATATTACATACTTTGACAAGACATAAATGTGTGTGACAGTGTTAAAGAGTAACAAAGCAAAAAGTAGTGATGTTACCAACTTAAGTATATATATGCTATTATTATATTAGGGGCCCTATCTTGCACCCAGCGCAATTGACTTTGTACACCGACGCATGTATCATTCCTATTTTGCACCCGACGCACAGCGGACTTTTCCCTCCACAGATGCACGTCGGTAAACTAGGAAATACACTTGCGCTCCCCGGGGCGGTTCAGCGCAAAGAGGAGGCGTGTTCCGGCGCAAACGTTCCCTCATGCTATTTTACAGGTTTAGAAAACAATTGCGCCACTGACAGTTTAAAGTCAGTGGCGCGTTGCGCATGTTATTCATATGCTATTTTAAGGGCGCATGCTTGACCTTAATCAGTGTAGTGTGCACAACGCGCATATACTTTGATTCTCTCATCTACACACAGACGCAGCAGTTATTTTTGCAAATCATACATTAGATAGATAGATAGATAGATAGATAGACATTTTATTATAAAAGCATACATCTAGCTTACACATTTACCCAAATTATCATACGCCTGTTTAACCGAAGTTAATTTGGGTGTGTTTCTCCATCCCCAACGTCCCTGACGGGAACGTCGGTCTCCTCGGCCTTGAACCGCTCCTGTCGTGCGCCTGGCAAATCCGCCGTTATAATAGGAATCCGCTTTAAAACAAGCGCGCCTGCTCTTAAAGGGAATGTGAGCTGACGCTCTGATTGGTTTATTTCACGTTACGCCCAAACCACACCTATGAATAATGAAGCTACTTCAGACCAACCCCTTTTAGATTTGTGCCAGGCGCAAGAGTCATTTATCCCGCCGGGAAAATAGCAACAGCGCCAAGACCCGCCCACAAAGTTACTTGCGCTTTGACACTTGCGTTTCAGATCGTTAAAATAGGGCCCAAGGTGTGTAACGGTACATGTGTTCATTCTGAACGGTCACAGCACGGACGTCACGGTTCGGTGCATGCATACAGTCAGAAGACGAATACAGTCAGTCAAAGGCGATCTACACTACAATCCAGAAGGGGATGTGAGCGGTAATGCAACACTGTTTGATAAGCACCATAACAGGAAAAAGAGCAGAAGAAGAGACGATCTATGCACCAACCCAAACAAGATTGGCGAGTTCAGATGGCACGCAAGAGATTTCTAGCAGCCTATTCGTTGATTTTCAATTAATTTATCCACTTACTTCACGGAAAGGAAACTGGGATCACGGAAAGGAAAGGAAACACTCTGTTTGTTTTCTTTATTTTGCAAAAGCACAATGTTTCGTTTTTATTGTGAGTACACCCTTTACAGTTTCAAATGATACTCTTATCTGTATGACCATAAATGACGGAGTATTTTAAGTTGTTTCCGCTGTTATGAGACAAAATCATTTGGCATTTGTGTCGTGGAAGTCTCACTACTACAGTCCAGTGATGAAATATGTGCGTCCTGCAAATGGGAAGCCTCAGGTGCCGCTTCACTCGCTGTCTCATCGTTGAAAGGTGAAGTAGGCTGGTTTTCTCCTTCTCTCTCATCTTTCCGTGATTTCTTGAAAAAGCTTAATACTCAACTGTGCATCCGCCACCGTCACTCTCATGTGCAAAAAAAACTATTCTCTAAGTTTTGTTTTTCATTATTCTATTTTTTTTTTTTTACAAGAGATGCTTTTCAGTTTTGTAGGTGATTGTGACCAAAAACCTTTTGTTTTTTTTACCAGAAATACAAAAAAAATATGACCTGTTTACTGCTTAGTACTTAATACACTAAAGGAGTCTGAACTGTACCTCAGGGGGACTAAATGCCGCTAGGTGGAACAAACTGTAATTTGCACTACTGTCTGTTCAAAATAAATGAAAAGAAACCTAGCATTGGTGATTTGTTGATTTTTCCTGTTGTATCCTGTATTTACACAACAGACACACACAAACCTTGTTTCATTTTGAGATAGAGATCACTGAAAGTAAAAATAACTTGCAGTTATGTAAGTGAGATGTTGATTCAGTAACCACTTTGACTGATTCAGAGAGTTCGTTCAATGAAGGATTCATTATACTGATTCAAACTGAGACTTTCTGAATGATCATTAAAATAACCACATTTGTTTGGGTAATACTGGTTGCTAGGTATGTTTTGTTTATTTGCGTGCATCTCAATAGAAAGACGTTCTTTCTTGCAATTATTCAGTGGCACAGTTCCTTTACACACTTAATTCTGACTACAAGCTTACAACTCAAATAACCACTGGTGTGCGAAGGGCACTGTGTGTGTGTGTGTGTGTGTGTGTGCAGACTCATAACCAAACATGATCTATATGCAGTATGAAAAATGTCCCATACATCCTGACATAGTAAAAACTAATGTCCTTACATAAACATACTACAAAATCCAAAGTCAGCACTTGAGCAAAAACATAAAGAAAGTAACTATAACAGGATCCCTGTTTTCAGAGGTCTGCAGTATTTCCCAGAATGCAACAATAGTGCACAATGTAACAGTCTAATTTCAGAAACCGGTAGTAAGGGGTTATGTCACTGACTCTGAGACAAAGTGCGAGCCTGTGAGGTGTGCGTGTGTGTGTGTGTGTGTGTGTGTGTGTGTGTGTGTGTGTGTGTGTGTGTGTGTGTGTGTGTTTGTTTCAAGGGGCTTGAAATAGACGGACATAGTGAACAGAAAACTCTCAAGGCCTCATGTTTCTATTCTCAACTAAAAAAAGAAATGCTTTCCTACTTTTTGGGTTTAAGAAATTATCATCATACAAAGAGGAAAGTAAGAGGAAATAATCACGATCTCGCAAAGAAACTGATAGTGCTGATGGAGCATCTACACTGAAATGTCAAATTTGGTGTAGAAATCGGACTGAGATGCGGTTCCCCAAAGCCTGTGTTTGCAACTTCCTCTTCCTCTCACAGATGATTACATGCCTTGAGCACAGGCTCTTTCAAACCAGCACAACTAACAAGCTACACACACACAAAGACTCACAAAATAACAAAAAAAAAAGGGTGATGGAGATGGAGGGAGCTGTGATGCAAAAACTGCACCCAGTGCAGAAAACAAACACAAATTGATTACCAATGCAAAGCCTGGCAGAAACAACAAGTACAATTAAATACTTCAATTTGCAATCATTCAGCCATTTTGTGGTGTAACCCAGATCAATATGCATTACAGTCTATTTAAAGTTTAGACTGCTATGCACACACATTGTTTTAAGAAAAGAAAACAATGACCACATTTTCCTGTAGCATACTACATGTGTATACACTGCTGGACAAATTAAAGTGTTTAAAGATATTTTAAGTCCACAGGGCCAAAAAAGCCCAGAAGTTGAAGAAACACCTAGTTACGTAAATTTACACACAAAAAATGCCTGCATTACATGTGGAAAGATTGCAATAGAGTTCTTCCCTTTCAGACACTATATGTGAACTGCTTCATTGTCGCACTCAATTAACTATGCATTGTGAGAAAAACTGAGCAGATATTAATTCACACTTTATATAATAAAGAATAATTACATAATGGCATAATTGTCTGCTGCATATTCAGTGCGTACCTGTTGAACTCAGGTCAGAGTGGGTGAAGGAAGGCGGTCTCGTATCCTACAGCGCAGGGGCTCCAGATGAGGGGAGGAGCTTGAGGTCCCGCCACAGAAACCTGTTACTCACGCATGCTACCTGTAACAAACAAAGTCGACTGTTAGGGGAATTCCACTGTGTAACAGTAACTCTACATTAACCACACATTTATTAGTGATAAGTACACTATATAAAAGCTGAGCTGATTAATCGGCTGATTTTTGACCAATTTGAGATTATTACTTCAGTAGATAATCCTTGTGAATATTTATAAACCTATATAGTTCTGTCAATGAATAATTCATGTTTTTAAGTTGAGTAAATATTAAAATAAGCATACACCACATACAAACACATAGGGTAAGTGTACCCATTAAGCCCATGTACCCTTTAAGCCCACTTTCAACTCTTAAGTCAAATTTAAAAAAGAGAAAATAATATTTTATGCTGCTTATTATTTTAACCAATCCAGTGATTTGTTACTTCCCTGGCATTTTTAATTGCATACCAATTACATTTGGCAATGTTGAGTTAGCCCCACCCATGTGCATGCCATCTCAGGTGACCTCACACAAAGTCACCCCAAAACTTTGGTGTTTCGGGACCCTTCAGAAATCAACACATTTCAGCAATTTTCAGCCATTTCTTTGGTAACTACATTGATATTATGTCAAATAAGAGATAAATGTATTGTTTTTTGTGTATGAACAAATAGTACTTTATCATTTTATATCATTTTCCTTTAAATGGAAAGATGAGTTTTATTAGCTTGCGTTCAAAGCTAATCTCTAGGTCAAGCCATTAGCCTTACAGAAAGATAGACTGCCAAAGAATTAAGCATGTGAACTGCAAACAATGAATGTTTTGTGATTCATTTTACATTCATTTACAAATAAATGCATCATAAATTGTTTTGTAGAGAAGATTATTTTTATAAATTAACTTTTTTTTAAGATGGGCTTAAATGGTACAGCGCCACAAAACGCATGCAAACTAGAGCCAACACAAGCTAACCTTGAATGAAAAAAACTTAACATTTCTCAATGTGGGCATAATGAAAATTACTATGATACTTAGTCCAAAGTATATTTAAGCTCCATGCATGTATTTGTAAACATATCTTACATTTTTAAAGGAAAACATTGTCTTTTTTCACCATTACTCACTATGTACCATTTAAGCCCACCTTATGTATTTCAATGAGGAATCCCTCTAATTGCAAACTTTGATAAATTTTTTGAAAGTGTTTAAAGATAACATGTCTTTGTGTGCTTTTACCTTACTAACCTTTTAACCTTACCTTACTTACACACAAATTACACACATTCATTCAAATGAGATATAGCCCGGTTTGTCCTAAAGTCCTGTATGTATAACCGGGCATAATTCGGGAGCCAAGCTGAGTTAAGGCTTGAGATTCTGGGCATGGAGAGCTCCCAGAGGGACCCTATATTCCCCACAGTCTTGAGCCCCTGGGACCGTCCGGCTCCGAGATACCGGCACTTCCTGTCCAGCTTTGACCGGGCAAAACTTGGGGCCCAAGCCGAGATGGGGCTCTGGACTAAGGGCATGGAGGGGTCACCCAGTGGGCCGCCTATGCCGGGAGTATTGAGCCCTAACTCAGCTTTCTTCCCGAGGTATGGTCACTTCCAGTGGAACTTTGATTGGGCATAACTCCAGAATCAAGCCGACCTAAGGCTGCATACTCCTGGTGTGACCTGAGAGTCCCCAGAAACCCCAGAGTCTGGAGCCCCAACTCGGCTTCCTTCCCGAGATACACCCGGTTAAACTTCCACCTTTGACCAGGCATAACTTGGGAGCTAAGCCGGCTTAAGGCTCCAGACTCCCGGTGTGGGGGGCCCACTAGGAGCCCCTCCTAAGCCCAGAATTTGGAGCCCCAACTCTGCTTGGCTCCCGAGATACACCCGGCCTAACTTCCAGCTTGACTCCAGCTACAACTCCAGTCAAGCCAACTTAAAGCTCCAGACCACCGGCCACTAACACCTACCCATCCCACCCAGGGCTTCAATCAAACATTAGCAAAAGGATTTTTTTTTATTCTTCCCTGTCACTAAATAAATATATTGATGTTTTACTTCTTTAAAATCAATAAAAAAAACTATATTTTGTGAATTAAAGATGATGTGGGCTTATTTGGAACACATGCGGGCTTAAATGGTGCCAAAGTACCAATTAAGCCCATGCCAGACTTCTGACTTTATTCCTAAATTATCTTAATTTTATATTCTAAAATGTACATCAACTAATTAATACATTTTCAAATGAGAGATTGATCTTGCATTTTAACAAATTATTTTTCTTATAAACTATGTCAATATCTATGAAAAAAACCTAGATTTAGATTTTGGTGGGCTTAATGGGTACACTTACCCTAAGCCATTGTTTATGTGTGTTTGTCTGAGCCACTGGTAACTGGTAAAAAAAAAACATGTACACACACACACACACACACACACACACACACACACACACACAGTGTTGGGGAAATATACTTTTAAAAGTAATGCATTACAATATTGAGTTACTCCCAAAAAAAGTAACTAATCCCTTGTTTATGTGTGTTTGTCTCTAAATACCTAAAAAATGATTCCTTTTTCATAAGATGTCCCAGATTTTCCTTTTAAAAAAGGTTTCAAGAGAAATAATGATTAAGTTCCAGACTCATGGGAAATCAAAAATCGCTTGTAAATCTATCAAACGTAAAAAAGAGGGAAGTCATGATCGGAAAAGACTGCATGACTATTTCAGACAGCCTCTTCTCCTCCAAGTTAGTGGTCTTTCCACACTAATGTAATCTTTTCCTATCCTTCAATATCTCCTTCTCATGATTATCAACTGAAGTGTTTGTGTGTGAGTTTGTAGAGATGATGGCATGCGAATCAGTTGTTCCAGGTTATTCTCCTATATGTGGCTCAGGCATACTGCAATCTGAGCTAAGATGAATAAAAGATCAGCATGCAGCTCAACATCTCTTTTAGACGGAGAGTGACACTCGCACACACATTGGCAGTGAGGTCTTGAGGGAGGTGGTGGACACTGAGCCGCTACGC
The DNA here is from genome assembly GCF_951802725.1 of Rutilus rutilus. Classification (NCBI taxonomy): domain Eukaryota; kingdom Metazoa; phylum Chordata; class Actinopteri; order Cypriniformes; family Leuciscidae; genus Rutilus; species Rutilus rutilus. The sequence goes on along the minus strand of NC_140230.1, from coordinate 21,568,234 downwards.
TTCATCAAAAGCACTTCTCTAATCCTTCAAACATTGTACAGGCCTTTCCACAGTCCACCACACAACACACACACAACATCAAAACCCAGAGACGGTGTTTGTTAGACAACTTCCCAAAAACCTGATTGTGTTTCTGAGGTGTGTGACACTGCTAGCGCTAGCGCCTTTCCCAGGAGTCATGGAAACGGCTGCTAGGTGAACAAAGGCCCAATTAAAGACTCTCATCTACTGTGGGCAGGTCACTACGACAACAAACAGTCTTTATATCCTCCACAAAATTCAGACACGCACATATTGTAGCATTTCATTTTAGTTCACTTGTTAGTCAGTTTCTTGTAATGATTGTAGTTTTAAAAGACTTTTTTTTACAATAAAAACTACACAAATTCAAGCTGTCATTCGAAATAATTCTATATTAATTACATGTTGTTTATTAGCATTACTCAGAATTGATGTACTTTATCATTAGTCTGTCCATTTTCACCAGTATGATGTGGATAAAACGATGTACAAAGTAAACAACTTAGCGTTCTCTACGATTCTCTTAGCATTCACACTTTTTAACACTTTTTAAACAATGCTCTATGCTGGGCTAAGGAGGTGACGCGATTCTGATGCCTGTACCGAACGGCAACATCACGACTATGGCGAGAAAAAACAGGTATGCGTGAACATTCTGTCCTTTTAAGAGGAGACCCTAAAAAGGACAGAATGTTCACGCATACCTGTTTTTTCTTTTTTTTAAACATTTGTTTACTTTGCATTTTCGTGTACTGTTTTATTCTATTTATATATGTTCAGTTTTTTTTAGTTACAAGAAAAAGTTATTAAACCTGTTATAGAACGACAACACTTTTTTTTTTGCAACTTATTTCAATATCGTGATACTATCGTATACTGTGATAAAAGCTTCAGCAATTAATCGCAACATGAACATTTGATACCCGTCACATGCCTTATTTATTATAACAGCCAAACTGAAACGTGAAATGTGATATATACAAATAAACTTGGGCTAAAATGCATCTTTCATTTGGCACACATTTAAATGTGTGTGTTTTGAGCATGTTCTGCGTGCTTGACACTAACTGCATTAATAAGACGCTTTGGAATAGAAGTTGCAGGACATTTCAGATTATAAAAAACACGTCTTAAAAAAGATTTTAAAAAAGATTACAGATGCACAAAATATTAGCACCATATCTGTTACTGGTCGATATAAGCAAACTTTTACATTTTTCAATTTCAAAAAGTATAGGCCTACTTACTATACTTGGTATAATTTCTATCTTTTCTTTTCTTTTCTTTAATGTGTATCTTTTCTATCATTTCTATTTCTAACTTCCTGTTTATTGTGTTTATTGTAACTTCCTGTTTATTGTTTATCAAACCATTTAAGCATTTAAGAATAAGCATAACAGCATTTTAAGCAATTATCTTTTATTTGCAAATGACCTTACACTGCCTGTGAAATGAGTCCAACTGCTAAACTCTGAATTGGCAGTCATATTTAAATATGCTGATAATTACCATGACCATATCTAAATTATCTGTTTGCATCTTAATTTCCATAAACGGTCTCAAAATGGAGGACTCGGGTGGAGTTTCGTTTTTTTTGAACACGTACATGATAGATCACTCTGTAGTAAGGAAAATCACGTTTTTGATATGCCCCTTTAAACACACATTTTCATAAACAAAATAATGTAAATAGTTCATAAATGATAAGGCTAATGTGACTACTAACTTTCCGCCAAACTAAATTCACCTCTCTTTCTCTCCTTCTCACCTTATCCAGCCTCACTTCCTCCCTCATATAAGGCTTTGTAAATCTCTCTTTGTAGAGAACCACTAACAAAAGTAATCAGTATAAAATGTGTAAGGCAAATGACCAGACACAAAACCACACATGGACATGCTGAAACATGCTACTATTCTGTGTATTTCAGCAAATAAAACGTTCTCAGGCAGACTCCGTGCACACACACACATGCCCTCTCACGCAGCATGTCTGCCCTTTATTTACACTGGAAAAAAAAGAACCCATGAAAAGGAACTAACATGAACCCTCTTGCAAACACACACATATAATAAAACACTAAGGTGACACTGTGTTTCTCAATGAAGATCAATTCACTTTTCAACAGCAAGGCTCCTGGACTACATTGCTCACAAAAGCACTTACTCTTCCCTCTTTAACACTTTATCACCCTCAGAGAGCTGCACTCCTCAGGTGAGCTGACTCGCTGCCCTATTAACACACATTATCTCACACACACAAAGCAACACCTGCTGTGACACATACGTAAATGTCTGTATCAGTATTTTTCCAAATTAGACAGTAAAGTCAATTAAATATACTATAATCTAATATACTACATTGGGTATATCCGTCCAATACCATATCAAGAAAAAAATAGATAGGCCAACATATTTTAAAATTCTAAATGTAAATTTATATTTAGAATATGTTTACTACCGTTCAATAAGAATTTTAAGAAATTAAGACATCACAAATAGGGGTGGGCGATATATACCGGTAGAAAATTACCTGGTAAAAAGTTGTCCGAGATTTGGAGATTTGCACTCATTTCAAATAAATGTTCTTTAGAATTATAAAAAATTATATATATATATATATATATATATATATAAAATATTATTATATATTATTAGTAATACTATTAGCATTGGCAAAAGCTTTTGATGCCTGTGCAATTGAAGTGTTTGAGATGCCAGAATTGATGAAAATTGATGCCAGAATTTAAACTCAGGTCTATATGGAATAATATGTTTACAACAATATTTTCATACTGTTTTTCTAGAGCTGATGTCAATAGAGTCATTCAGTGATTAATCTACTCAATAGCTTTGAAAATTATTAGGCATGATGTTTTCAAATTAATTGCTGCTTGAAGGAACATAAATTACTCAGCTCTGTCAATGCACCTTTCATGCATGCCAAAGGAGAAAAAAAAAGGAGAAAAACAAAATATTTCTGGCCAACATCTTTTCCATTATCTCTCTCTCACTCTCTCTCTCTCTCTCTCTGACACACTGTCATATGTTCAGGTTTGACGCCATCAGGGCAGCATGACAGGATACGGTCTCTGTTCCACTCCACAGCCTGACACTGACTTCCTGCTAATGGATCAGATCATCGGTGCAATCATCATCCCACACCATAAGGAAATAGCACAAACTATTCAGGAAAAAAATGGAAAAATTCTCTCTCTTTCACATGCACACTAGAAAATATGTGCTTTCTCACTCAGATTCATACTTTCTTCATGAGATCAGCAGTCACATTGCTTTTAGTTTCAAAGAGGTTTTGAAACCAGACAGAATCAGACAGTACAAGCCTCATTCACAATGACATCTGTCAATCAAATTCCTACAGAAAACACAGACACTGTAAGCACAGGAGTGTACTTGGGGGCCACTTGGTCAAATGCTAATACAATGATGAATAATTTATTAAACCTCAAACATTCAGTGATTCGTGCATGTGTGGGATATTTCTAGAAAATGTTACACTTAATTTTTTGCATCCAAAACCTTTTAAGAGTAAATCTTATTAAAATAAGAATTCATCCAAATGAATAAATTTAGTCTACAAGTATAGTGGACTTCTAAAGACTTGCATTAAAATTTATATAGACTTGTGAAATAAACCAGACGCTAATTTGCGCAGCTATTGGTAGATCGCGTTGGTCATGGAAATGATCCGGCTACGTCTGTGTTCTTTCATTTGTGTAAGTAGATCACGCGCAGAACTTTCCATTTCCCGTTGGCGCTTTTTTGAAATTGCGCTCTATCGCTAATTTGCCCTGTTTAGTAAATCTGGCCCTATATATTATTATAATTCTAGAAAATGATCAACAACAATGTGTTTATAAAGTAGCCTAATTAAAAAATGAAAAAGTTACACAATTAGTTCTTGTGTCGCTTTCAAGCTTCGAAAATGATGCAAAATATCCTAAAATTACATCAAAGTCCACAAAAAAAAAAGTAGGCAAAAAAAGAAAAATGATCCAACTCAACTATTTATTCATGAACTAGATATAACTATTACTCTTATGAACTGAATTATTTTTCAAATAACTTAAATTTCAATGCGCTTCTCCCACAAAACCATCATATGGCTTCAGGGGAGTGGTATGGACTGCTTTTATGTTGCTTTTGTGTCTTGTTTGACGCTTGAAATGTTCAGTCTCCATTCAATGTAACTTACACGGAAAAGAGCGACTAGCAAAATCTTCCATTCCACGGAAAAAAGAAAGTCATACTGGTTTGGAGAGACATGAAGGGGAGTAAATGATGGCAACATCCTTTAATCTTCCGAGTAGTGCATCTGACTGCGCATCAGAAAGGGCAACATGTCAGGATTTTGAAGGAAACCGTAGCCCAAATGTCAATGTGGCATGTCATAAGTGCAGCTGCTAATGTGAGTGAGACTAAGGAATTTACGAGGGTTTTATGGTGCGTATGGACGCACATGGCGTGTAATATCGCGCTGAGTAAAGCGCTGGCACTCAGCCAGCTGTTATACAAAGCCTGCATGGTTTGCTTACATACGATACAGCAGTGGTCAGAGACCATAGTGTGTGCCATTTCGCAGTTGAGCATGTGAAAAAAACCACACACACCCCGGGGCCTTTACTACCATGAAGAGTGTGTGTGTATATAACAGCACTGGAACATTAGGTACGTCATTGGAGGCGACGAGGGAGCAAGAGTGACTCTGTCCATCTGGCTCCGCACCACGCCTAAGAGAGCATGAGAAACGTCTGAGAGAGCTCAGCCACGAATGACATGCGGTACTCAACTCAAGACAGACGGTTAAAACATGCGAAACATCTGTGTCCATGGGTGGAGAAACTGTGTGTGTAAAACCCAGAGAAACCAACAAAACGTTCCTCTTCATTAAAATGCAAAGCACGCAAGCCACAACCTCATCCAATGTAATAAATCTTGCACACAAAATTCATCATAAACCCAACAACAAACTTCTTTCTTACTGCTATAAAAATGCTACATTTCAGAAGCATCACAAAACAGCAACAGATAAAACATGTTTTATCATCTCTTCATTATTGAATGAGATAAAGAGCCTCTACACTCACCTCAATAACTGTCTAGCAGAGTGTAATGTTAACTTTTTGCTACACCTGCCGATGGCCAATGGCATTTTAAAAAGTTAAGGATATATAATACACTATTTGTATTTTTTCAGATCTTATTAGATTTCTGCAACATTGGAGCATATATATATATATATATATATATATATATATATATATACATACATACATACATACATACATACATATACACAGTACTGTGCAAAAGTCTTAGGCATGTTAATGCAAAGATAAAACTAAATGCGGTGACAAACTAAGGCCACATTTACACATAGCCAGGTATTTAGAGAAACGAATAGCCATGCAAGCCAATCAGAATCCTCAAAATCGACAACAACGAATAGCACGAGCGACTTCCAGTTCCTTTCAAAACAACAGACATGGCGCGAGGTTCGTTTGTGTGGACAGACAGCGAAGCAAATGCAAACAGCCAGGTCAAAAGCGTTTGCACAAAAGTAAAAATGAGTACCACCTTAACAGCATCCATGATCAAATAGTAGCCAAACAAACTCTAAACATAGGACGCTCACATGATGTAAGCATTTTCTGGCGCATAATGTGACGTTTGAGAACCTAAAACCCCGTTTCTCCCAGTTGACACGGCAACACATAACCGGCGTTTTCAGAAATCTCCACTTTGGCCGGAGTTTTTAGAAATAATCGTTTTCTGGGATAAAAACGGCGTTTTCGTATAAATGACAGGCCAAAACGCAGGGAAATATCTGCGTTTTCCCATCGTGTAAACGGGGCCTAAATCCAGAAGAACTGTGGGAATGTCTCCAAGAATGCTTGAAGAAACCTTCCTGCAAAGCTACAGTACTGTGAAAAGTACTGGCACTTGTGTTAAAATGCTGTAAAGTGAGGATGCTTTCAAAAATAAAAATCACAAATTGAATTTATTTATGATTTAACTTGTATTAACTAATTCAAATCAATATATGGTGTAATGAACCTTTGCGTTTAAAACGTCTTTTTTTCCAGGTACACTTGCGCATAGTTTTTCAGTTAGCTTTGTAACTTGTATTGAAGGACTGAAACAAAGATGTTGTTTTTACTTTAAACAACACCTTATAAGATGCAACTTACAAATTCATTGATTAGCGATGTCACTGTTAAAAGGACAAAAACAATATCGCTTTCCTCAGCACACATTCAAACTGATTTTGTGATTGTGAATATAAGATTGGCCTGAAGAATATCAGTTAGAAGCAGGTAATGTGCTCGCTGAGTTGATCTCTCTCTCATAATACTCTACATAATATAATAAGCTTCAATGAAGCAACTCACGATTCCTTCGTTGCTAGTTCTAAAGAGACATTTTAGAATTAGTAACGGAGGCTTGCGCTCAGCTGTTAAACTGTCAACTCGAGATTTGAATCCATGGCAGAAGGAAGAGGTTCAGCACTAAAGAGGGTTTTTAAAGACAGTCTGTTGTTGTTTCTTATTTTTTTACAAACATGTGCCGTCAAACTGTTGTATAAACGCAATATCACACCCGTAGCCGTGCAATATGGCTCTATACGGGCGAATCACAGCTGTGTGTTGATATAGCGCAATAGCGCACAGCTACTCGTGTGATATTGGTCATACACTGGCACATGCCGTCTGAGAGCTGGTCCGACAACAGCCACACAGAAAACAGGATTAAAGCATGAAAGAGATTCATTGGGATTGAGATTGGGATTATGACTGACATGCAGAAAATCTGGAGGCAGATTAATTTTCAAACTCATCCAGCATATGAATTACCCTTGAACTGAACCAATTCAATGTTATTTGATGACTTGAAGTCAAGAAAAAAAAAAAAAAAAAAAACATTTCAGTAGTTTTAGTTCTATCACACTGTACCAGTTCTGCTACATAGGCTTCTAAAAATGCCTACTAAATAAATGTACATGTGGAAAGAGACCAACAATGTCACCACATAAGGGTGAAGTACTAGCCTGGTTAAAACCAGACCATTCTCAGTAGTAACTGAGTTATGGTCTGGCAAAGCTTCATTAATAACTCATTTCCAAAGGGGCGTCACCAACGGACGTCGCTCAAATGCCTCTGGGCGCAACTGGATAGACCTAAAACCAATCAGAGCGATCGTCATCGTGTAAAGCCATATGCTGCGTCCCAATTTGCCAAAGTTACACTATGCCATAAAAGTATGTACTCTTTTTGTGAAGAAAAGGTATTTACTTTTGAATGTGTAGCAAAAAAGTAGGCAAGCTTTGGGACATACTACTTCGTCATCTTTATCGGACGGATCTGTCGCGTGCATCCTGTCACGTAAACTGCCCTGTCAATCATCTTGTCACAGTTAAAATCCTCTATTAAATCGAATTTAATTTCCTACCGTTTCGGAGAGAAATGTAGTAGCACGTTCATCTGCCAGTGGGTCTTTCATGGAGACTGTCCTCATGTGTTTGCAATTTGAATATAATAATGCATTTAAAAGTTGGTGCGCTTCACCAACGGACGTCGCTCAAATGCCTCTGGGCGCAATTGGATAGACCTAAAACCAATCAGAGCGATCGTCATTGTGTAAAGCCCGCCTCAACGTTTCTGATTGGTGCCGCGATTTCGACGGATTAGAAATGGGCTTGAATGAGCTCTTCGCCAGACTACTTGCAGAGCAAATCTAAATTTGCAGGAAGTTGTCTGAGTACAGTGAAGTACAGATTGTATGACTGCTACATACAAGGGTCAAGTAGAAAGAAAAGATGTAAGATGCGCTGGAGTTCTCAAGGCTACTTGTTTGTCATTGAGCTGGAAAAGTTAGAGCAAACAAAACTATGAAGGAAAAATGACATGCTGATGTATTCTGGGCTTTGTTCCCTAAAATAAAACAATTGCTGCTTTGAAGTTACAACCTGATGTGATAGTCATTGCACTTTTACAACCACTTTGAATTTAATTACTGAAGAAAAAAAACTGACAAGTAGAAAAGGATGGAAATGATTGCTGTCAAATTAAGCTAATTAAATTACATTGAAAAAAACAAACATGTTTTGCAGTACCTAGGCTATTTTTAAAGACACATTTAACTACATGACAGCAATATAGTCTTCAACAGTCTCCAGTCCTGATCCATCACATGTAATCAAGAGCACACTGAAGTTTTCTCTAGTGTAGGCGTGCATGTGCTTAGTTGTGGTGAGTGAAATGTGATGCTCTTCAGTGCGGCCCACAGTGATCTCAGCCATATTACAGCCAACACACCCCAACCAAACCCCAATGCACACACATACTCTCTTTCATCTTCAATCTCGTTCTCTCACTCCCTGACCCAATTTCTTTCTCTTTTTGGGTAGAACATTTCACCATAAGATTGGCGGAATGAAACTGTTACAAAAAAGGAAATGGTTGAGAGTGAAAGAGAGACTGTCTGTAAGCTTTGTAACATCATGCACGGCTCCTTCTCTTTAAACTTTTTTCAGTTTCTCTATCCCCCATCTCAGCGTCTTTCCCTCCTCCCTCTTAACACAACTAAAGTCGTAAATTTAAAGGGGGAAAAGGAAAAAGAAACAGCGCAGAGAGCTTCCAGACGAGTCCTGGGTGGGCGGACAAGCTGATACAAGAGCCATAGAGCTTCAGGCAAATCCAACAGCCTGAGAGTTGGACAGAATGACGAGCTTCTACGCTAGTAAGAACACACTATACGATTAAGAGAAGAGTTATTATGGTTTATAATAGGGATTGACTGCTTTACCTTTAACTACATTTAATCTGTCTTCTTTATTGGCCTGTCTCTTTAAATCCCAGACATACACACAATCAGGAATGTTCTCTGAGAGAGCATGTGGTTTAAGAATGTGTAAGAGAGAAAAATAATATCCACAAAATTTTTAATCAAGTTTAATCTTTTTTATATATTAAAACGTTTATTTAATATTTAGTATATTTTATGAACACTGGAAGACTTCCTTAAGAAGTGTGGGGCCAGTACGATTTTTTGAAAATAAATCAATATTTTCATTCAGCAAAGATGCAGTAGATGATTTCTGAGAAACACTGTTGATATTTCAAATCAACCTCTCCCTTCATTGCTCCGCCCCCAAAATGCATGAACACGCAATGCAAGAGTGGATATCTCTATTTCATAGCTATATCAAAAAAATAAAGCAAAGATGACAATTGACCGACACAGAAGAACAAAAAATTTACATACAGTACACAAGCAAGAGTTTATCATTAGTCGCCAGCAGCACACCAGCTCCAGACAAACAACGCCACTCAAAACATTTGCGCATTTTTTTTCAGGTTGCTTTGCAGGTGGGTTTCTTTAAATGTCTTGGAGACGTTACCACAGTTATAGGGCCCTATTTTAACGATCTGAAACGCAAGTGTCAAAGCGCAAGTAACTTTGTGGGCGGGTCTTGGCGCTGTTGCTATTTTCCCGGCGGGATAAATGACTCTTGCGCCTGGCGCAAATCTAAAAGGGGTTGGTCTGAAGTAGCTTCATTATTCATAGGTGTGGTTTGGGCGTAACGTGAAATAAACCAATCAGAGCGACATCTCACATTCCCTTTAAGAGCAGGCGCGCTTGTTCTAAAGCGGATTCCTATTATAACGGCGGATTTGCCAGGCGCACGACAGGAGCGGTTCACAGCCGAGGAGACCGACGTTCTCGTCAGGGACATTGGGGATGGAGAAACACACCCAAATTAACTTCGGTTAAACAGGCGTATGATAATTTGGGTAAATGTGTAAGCTAGATGTATGCTTTTATAATAAAATGTCTATCTATCTATCTATCTATCTATCTATCTATCTATCTATCGTAATAATGTATGATTTGCAAAAATGATAACTGCTGCGTCTGTGTGTAGATGAGAGAATCAAAGTGTATGCGTGTTGTGCACACACTACATTGATTAAGGCCAAGCATGCGCCCTTAAAATAGCATATGAATAACATGCGCAACGGGCCACTGACTTTAAACAGTTTTTTTTCGGTTAGTGGCGCAATTGTTTTCTAAACCTGTAAAATAGCATGAGGGAACATTTGCGCCGGAACACGCCTCCTCTTTGCGCTGAACCGCCCCGGGGGGCGCAAGTGTATTTCATAGTTAACCGACGTGCATCTGTGGAGGGAAAAGTCCGCTTTGCGCGGGTGCAAAAAAAGAATGATACATGCGTCTGTGTACAAAGTCAATTGCGCTGGGTGCAAGATAGGGCCACATAGTCTGTCTAATTTAGTCTGTCTCAGTTTTCACTGTTTCTTCATAGAAAGACTCGATGATGGTGAGATCAGATCTCCGTGTGGAGCAGACCAGCATTTAAATACTGTTCAGAAACAGAAAGTAGCGCAGCTGCTTTGTTTACGGGGTTATTATGTAATGGCTGCATTTCTAATGTTCCATCAGCACCATCAGCTGTCAGAGAGTGAATGTGCATTTTCATTCAGTGCGTCTCCTTCATTCGTTCCGCCATGCTGCTCATGCGTGTTGGGCTTGTTTACATCAGAGTGCGCATGCCTCTTTGACGCAGCATACAGAGGTATTGTGCATTTTAACTAGTTGATGGAAAAGTGTTCATAAAATGCATTCTAAAAACCTGAATAATATGAAAAATATTAAATAAAAATATATAGTGTGCTATATAAAGAAATATAAAATATAAAGTCGAAATATAAAGTCTAGTGTGATGTTTCGGTCTCACCTGCGTTCGTGTGCTATCAACACCTGGGTGATGGTGACGTAAACGACTGGTCATATTAGATGTAGGCTATTGCTTTAAGCATACGGCACTGGCATCGAACAAAGTTTGTGAAGAGTCAATGTTTCTTCCACGTTTTTTGACCATCGCTGTTGTAACGTATTGGGAAGCCAGTTCTCAGACAGAAGATTTATAAGATGCAGGCAGTGGCTCTATCAGCGGCTTGACTCCTTCACTTGCCATGTTGAACTGCAACACACCTACATGCATTGTTTTTGTTTTCATCTAAACCATATTATAGATGAGTCGTTAGATTAACTGTGGTGAAAATGTGTGCTGAATCGTGGGTGGAGAACGGTACGGTTTGGTTTATTACCGAGAAGCATTACACTTTGGTTTATTACCGAGAAGCATTACACCCCTAACAAATATATATATAGATACACAGAGAGAGAGAGAGAGAGAGGTCCATAAATCAAGTAAACATCTTAAAGAAAACAACCAACCAACCATATTAAAAAGAACATATACATGTTTTTACATATGACACAATATGGTTTGGGTTGGGTTCGGGTTTGTAACTAAATATAACTTTTTTTCCGCATGTCTCCGCTTCCTTCCACTGTAGAAAAATAAAGCCAAAATATCCCAGTAACAGTCGTTGCGATTACATTGTTAGAAGTCAGAGTCTGCACAGCAGTGATCCTGAAGTGGAGCTCCAGCATCAAGGTCCTGCCCACACTCCCACAGACTCGATCGCAAGCACAGCTGTCAATCATGATGTTACACCCTTTTTTTACACCATCAAAAAAACGAACTAAAGCCATACTTACTGGGAAAACATACACTTGAACATATGTCTGCCTGATAAGAGCTACCTAGGCTGCAGTGTTGCCAGATTGTATGGGTGCATTTGATTGTGCGAGTAAACACTGGTTTGGGAGGGTGGACAAAGTTTGGGCTGGTTTAGGGTCAGTTGAGCTGTTTTCAATCATTTTAATTTTTATAAGCTAATTGGTTAATAAACAAAACGCAAGTGTGCATGTATGCCATAAAATCAGTCATCGTGATGTTAAACAGGCCCACCACAGGGTCGGCTGGCATTGGTGCTGACGTCGCCGACGAGCACGCACTTTTAACCAATCAGCGAACAGCAGGTAGACGTGATAATTCATGAGTGACAGGTTTTTAGTGCGATAACTTGTAGCTGAATATTCAAGTGATCGCTATGCCAAAGTGACATTAATTATAGTAAGCTCTATAAGTATCTACAGTAAAGAGCGGGAGTGTGACCCAATTCTCAAAACGTGGATTACACCCGTGCCGTGGTGAGCGATGACTCGAAGGCTCTTTATAAATATAACTAACTCTGAGAGCACAATTGAATGACTTAATTGAGATCGAAAATAGGATCGTCATGTGCCAATGGCCTGACCAGGACATTTGAAACTTTTAAACCGTCCCAAAAATGATGTATGGTTTGCAAAAATGGGAAGTAAAGTGTACTTTACGAGTGCGTTGTGCACACGCTACATTATGGCCAAGCATGCACCCTTAAAATAGCATCTGAATAACGCGCCACTGACGTTAGACTAGGTTTTTCCTGGTCTGGGGCGGAATTGTTTTCTGGAACTGCAAAATAGCACCAGGGAAGGTTTGCGCCGGAACACGCCTCCTCTTTTCGCTGAACCGCCCCCGGGAGCGCAAGTTCATTCCCTAATTTACCGACGTGCGTCTGTGGAGGGAAAAGTCTGCTGTGCGTCGGGTGCAAAATAGGAATGACTTTGTCGGTGTACAAAGTCAATTGCGCTGGATGCAAGATAGGGCCCGCAGTGTTAAGTCCGTGTAAACATGCACACACAGAATCTTCTGTGGGCTGGATGAATAAGGAAGTATTAGAGAGTGATAATGAAGTCTAATTTTATCACTGTGAAAGTTTTTCTCCATTTTAAACTTCACACCATAAACACAACACAAACATATGCTGCCACAGTCAGTTCCTCTAAAAAGCAGAGAAAGATTTTTCATTCATTCAACGGAAAAGACATTTAAAATCGTGGTTTGTTTGTGGCAGTTGTGTATGTGACGGGTTTACAAAAGTTGGAAGTGGTTCCCTCACTAAGCGATGAACACATTCAGCACATCACCTGTTTCATTAGCATAATTAGCTTAAATTATATAAAGTTTTTGTTTATAAACAGTAGGGTCAAATAGTACTGACAATGCTTCTGTTTTGCATTTACATGAATTCTTATATTTTTCCTCTTCAGTGCTTTGGAAATATGTGATAAATGTATGTCATGCCAACTCAGTATTTGAATGGGATTGAAGTGAGACTCACTTCCTCAAATAAACTCTTTCACTTGAGTGTTTCTCTGACTGAAGCAGTCCTAAAAAGAACTTTCTAAAGCACAGCAGCAGAGTCAGATCACTGATAAACGATGTGCTCCAAAAGCCCCTGGTGCAATGAGGAAAAAAGATTTCTTTAAAACTCTCCACTGCCTTGTAATCCCAAACTGGAAAAAAAACCATTACCATTTAAACCACATGTAAAGATTAGGACTGTAAAATTAACATGTTAATTTAGTACACTTAATTAAAATTAAAATTAAAAATAAAGTGTTAGAAGTATTTAGCATGCTCCCTGACCCATACATAAACAAAACCAATTAAAAGCATGTTTTTGTGAGGCGATAGTCAGCACCAGCCCAGCAACTACAAGTATCGTGCTTAAGCATGAGACACATTCTTGTGTTCAAAAACAGCTAGACAGAATGAAACAATGCATGGAACAAAGTGGTTTCATTAGGCACTTGAACTGCTAGGCATGGTGTCATTGCACAGCACGACACGGCAACGTTACTGCAAAATAGATCGACAATTTTAAAAAACGCAGAGGGAATGCACAAACACATCTTGTGGGAACTGCCTCAAGGTCAATCTGGAACAATCAATCAAAACTGATTGCAAAATTGATGTGGACTGTAGGCAAGTGATATGTTCAATGGCATGGAGATAAAACAAACAATATATTGACTTCTATAGAGAATTGTTGTTGTTTTTTCTCTCACTTTTTTTACTTTAACGTCTTTGAATTCTAAAACCTTTCTCAGCAAATATTGATGCATGTGCGATTAATTTGATGCAGATGTTGCAGCATATGAATTAAAGGGGTACTTAATAGCAGGCAAAATTAACTTTCAATAAGACTTAGTTTCTAACTAATAGATGTAGTTCTATGTCTGTTTAGTTTCATTGTGTTTTGGTTCTGTTTTCCCTGTTCTGGTTTGCCTGAGTTCTCTGTGCTTCTTTGTTTCCATAGTTCTTAATTAGGCTTTATTAGGCTAATTTACACATCTGTTCTGTTTTACCTTGATTACTCTCCCCAAGAATTTAAATATGCGTTTCCGTGATTCGCCTGCGTGTTCATTATTAGACTGTGAAATAAAGACTTTCTGTTTATTCTCCAATGTAGTGCGCTCATTACAGTCATTCAACCATAACTGCAGTAGAAAGGTAAAAAAACCAAATTGAAATCAGTGCTACCTGTCTAGAGAAAATTGAGAAGAGGCTGTTGTCTTCTATTTTGCAAAACAGGTAAGAAAACTTCAACACCCATAATGCACTGGGCCTGTTTCCAAGGCCTTCCAAGGCCACTCCCAGGCTGTGCACGAAATCGCCCCCTATACCCTTAAATAGGACACTATTTGAGGGGACAGCCATTTGCAGTGGTGTCCGAAACAATAGTGGACAATATCAAGTGCACTCATTCGATCCCACAATGTACCGCAATAATGAGTGTACAACCGATACAATATCAAGTGTACTCATTCGATCCCACAATGCACCGCAATAATGAGTGTACAACCGATGTACGCTCAACGGCAAGAGAATACCCATAATACACTGCAAGAGTCACACGCCAAATGAATTCCCACGTCTCGCCAGAAGATGCCGGCCGCCCACAGCTGAATCATTCATCCATCTATTTTCCAAACAGCTGGTCCAAAGTGGCTGCAGCATAATATCGTACAGGTAAAATTTCCTTTTTAATTGATTATTAAATTGTTTAATTAAAGGTTTATACATACTAGTTTCCTTCAAGAAACATCTTTTCATTACTACTGGAGCTGCTTGTTTGCCAAGTTTCAAATGATATTTAAACAGCAAGCACAAACTATACAAAAGCAGCAGCCTTTCCGGCGCACTCAGTATCCGAATCACTGCTTCAAGTGAACAATATTAGTGGAGCAATGTAGGGAATAGTGAATGAGGGTAAAGCAGCACAGCACTCTGCTATGGATATGCTTATTGCTTACCAGTCAAATGCCGCTTTGCTTTAGAAGGAAATACTTCTTAGTAAACAGATCCAGTGGCTAAAGGCAGCACAAATTCATAAATATGGAGAAAACACTACAATGGAAAATCTGAAAAATCTCTCTGTTTGTAGTTAACATTTCAAACTGGATGTTACGAACAGCATTTTAGCCCAATCGGAGGGGGGAAAACTGAAAAAACTGAAAGAAACAAAATGCTACTGTCGAGTACAGGTAAGAAAGCTGTTGCCATGATAGAGTTCCATTTTTACCATAATGCTGTTTAAAGAGTAGACAAAGCAAGATACAAATTTCAGTAATAAACCTACTATTACAATAACTGTATTGTTCATAATCCTCTGTTGATCCAACTGTCCTTGGCATGGACACAAAGATCCCATGGAGCTGTCAAAATTCTAACAAATAAATGTGAATTTCTCGGTCCATACTAGTCATGTGGTAACTTTTTTATCTATTACCAGTCCAATTAAAATTTCATTAAATTCAAACATACTCAATAGTGCTGCCTCATTAAAATAATTTTATGCAGTTTAACATGCCTTTGTTAGCACTGTATGATTACAATCCAAACAGCCCATTTCCTCTAAAGAGTTTCTCCATCTGTAGTAAACACACCGAATCCCTTTGGTGGGGAATAAGGAGGCAGGCACACCCTGCTGTATTCATAGCAACTCACTGCCATCAACGTCACATCAAGTTATAATTAGCATCCAACCTGTAGCACTTCAATAGACCCCCTCCATCCCCAGCAGCACACGCTTAACACAGACTTCCTTTTGGCCTCAATCTGCTCTTAATGAGAATTACAGGAATGAGGGGCATGTCTCAATTCCACTGCCTTTTCACCACACAATCCTGTGTCTTAAAATACAGAGTTTAAGCACTGACAACATTCATTTTAGATTCTCAATCTGCTGAGTCATTCTGCCCAATCACTTGTACAAGTACACATTATAAAGTTGGTCAAAAATCAGGGGTCAGCCAAAGGCTGTGAAGTTTATAACAGCCACTTAGATCAATACTCACAATGCACTTTTGCTGCTTACTGATCACACTGTTGTCTCAAAAGCTTCTTTGTCTCCCTTTTGGTTTAATTTATCTCTCTTTCTCTCTCTCTAAAGTAAAAAGGACATGTGTGGACTCAGTTGCTTCAATTACCTAATTCTTCAAATTCAAAATGTAAAAAAAGAACTATTGAGAACTATTGAACTTTGAGAACTATTATAACAGAACTAGAATAATATGGGAATTCAGACCACCTGCATAGCTAACTACTTCTTTCTCTCATAAATTACCATAATGTCTACATTTATTTTAAAAAGAAAACAGGAAACAAAGAGCGAGGCAAAACAGAGGGACACCACAGAGAAATTCCACCCCTTTTTCCTCAGACCAGCTCTCAGGGGGTCAGACTAAGGAATGCAGTAAAGCCGCTGAGCCGAGAAGACCGACCAATCATGCAAATCAGAGCCCAGAGAGAGAGACTGAATGATCAGAATGAACAAATTCCTCTGCTTTGTCTCGGTCTCTCACTCTACATGCCAACATCAGTTGAGAAAAGTGAGAGTAGAATTAAACACTGTTAATTAACTGTTAAACACTGTTTTTTTTATATATATAATAGACATAATTTAATGTCACATTTGGAATTTTACCCGGAAAAAACTTGAAATAAGTTTTAAATATCATATTTTAATATTTAATATAATATTTATAATTATATTTAATATACTATTATATAGTATTTAATATAATATTATATAATATTTAATATATTTAAAAATATATATATATAATATTTAAAAGGTGTACCCTCACGTGTATTGGTTCAAGAAAAAATTACTTTTCACATTTTTAGATGGATTAAATTAAATAATTTCTTGAAAATAATATAAACGTTTAGTTTTTTACATATGAAGCCAACAAGAATGTGGTACATTGGCTTTAATTTAGATTTTCACTGTGAACACTCTTATGTCATTGACGCTCATACGTATTGAAAACACATTTTGCACAAAAATAAAAAAAATAAAAATCTCCTTTGGGTTCCCAAAGAGGGAAAAAAAAATATGATCCAAGTTTAAAAAAACATGAGGGTAGGATAATTACTGGTGAATTATTTCTTTTAATATCTCTGATTCGCTAAAACGTGCTAAAACCCAGCAGCTCCACGCGTTCTCCAAGTTGAGCCGCACAAATCAGATGACCTTAATCGGGAAAGTGGAACAGTCAGGCCGTATGAATTAAACTAATTAAGCTATTGGCTTCAGATTGAATCAGCCGGTTAGCAATCATTCCAGCTCACTCGTTATAAAGGCCTCTCAATTATGATTTAGAGCTTCATCAATATTCTATTTATTGTGCGGTAATTGACGTGCGCACAGTGTCCGGCAGCTGGCCTAGTTCTCTGCTTCTGGCAGATTAAGTCTGTGGAGTCTCTGTGCAGCCGAGCTCAGGCCATTCAAACCGAGGCAGAGAGCGATTTCAACCAGCTCAACTTTCGCACGAGCGCATGCATGCACGCAAATACATGTAAATATTTCCCGTCTCCCTAATGCATGCATGCATGACCGCTGAAATAAAACAGCTTTATACAGTGGCACGCTTGGAGATGAATGAGAGATGATTCATATGGTTAAACTAATTTGAGCACAGACGCACTGAAACAAGACCATTCTTATGCTCAATGTCTCTCTCAAACACAATGGTAACACTGTACGCAGTGTGTATACAGCTGCTAGGAGCTGATACATGCTATCAAGAGCTTGAAGATAAAGTCATTGGGAGAAAAGACAGGATTTGAACACACGCGCACACACATTTCTGACACTGCAGTTATCTCAGTAAGCTGTGATTGTGTCTGCTGACTGCTGAGGTGAGATCCCCCCACCTGCGCATTTGAAGAGCTTTTTTGGAGAGCTTCCTTACTGTCCCAGTGCTTCCTGTCTGATATGGAAATCCCCATTTGGTCTATTGTCATCCATGTACACACAAAAACATTCTCCATTCCAAAAACCCACGAGTTATTAACAAAATGATGAAATGTGACTGTAGAAAATGACATGCAACACTTTTTTCCCCATCTTCTTTAACTCGCCAAATGGCATTATTCACAAGCACAAAACGGACACGTTTAACTCCTTACGTGTCTTCCTAACTCTCGACAGATGGATACTACTGCTATCTGCCTGACAGGAAACACAGCTGGCGCACAGGATGTGATGTCATCGTGACCACTCGTAAACAACTGTCTGGTGTCTTCCTCCAGCATTTTTCTGACCTTTGAAGTGAGTGAGTGTAGCAAGGTTAGATGTTATGGGAAGGAGGAGGCGGGAACCGGCGAACATTTAAAGACTTTAATAATTAAAAAAACAAATACAAAATGAAAGTAAAGACAGCAGCCCCTCACGGACGACTGCGGTCACATGCAACAAAACACAACATAAATCCATGTCACTCCTCCTTTTATGCTTCCGCTCCTCCGTGAGAGATACGAGACCGGTGCGTCGCGCAGGTGTCGCTCATTATCAATCACGCCACTGGCCTCACGCCGTTCTCCCACGGCCCTCGGCCTCGTCCTGCTCGCCACAGTGAGCAAGATGAGATTTTTTTAAATGGCTACTTAATCACATTGACAACTATTAACATCCACCTTGTGAATGTTAGTAGTGAAAGTTAGACAGCATTAAATGAATACATTCCTCATTAAAGTGAACCAATATTATATTATTAATAAATTACCTCAATTACCAGAAATGGATGGAAGGACGGAAAATAAAAATGTCTAAATAAAAAATAAAAAAGTAAGAAATAAAATCAATCGTCCAGAAAATGTAGGCATTAAGAAATTATAATGTACGGTATGGAAAAAAAATGTATATACATTTAAAAATGTGCTAAATTTAGCTGTTATTAAAGTATATGTGTAAGTGAGTGTTAGATGATGGACAAAGTTAATCTAAATGTAAAAATTAGAGGAAATCCGTATGAACAATTAAATGTACAATTGCAGCCAATACTACTAATAACATAAAAAAAAGTAAAAAAAATTTACTTTAACTTTTCTTTTTTTTTTCTTTTTTTTGTGCAAAATCAGCTGATAACAGATAAAGTACTTGTATATTGTGCATCCCTAAATATTTTAAAGGTATAGTGGAAGATTTTCTTTTTCCGGGTGGATCATCAAGACTATTGGTCCTCCTAGTTGTCAATCATTCTGGTGATATATTTACGTAAGGCCGTCGTACGTGCTCGTCCCGTACGGTTTCAGCCATTCATTGAAGCTCGCCGTTCTCACCGGGTTTTTTCAAAATGTCTGAGGGTCGCAAGAGAAAAAGCGTCTACGAATTGTATGGCAAGAAGAGAAAGATCTCTGAAGAAAGAAACAAGACCAGAGTGTTTTTGGGAGAATATTTCACACGCTGGCGTGCGCTAAAAGCACAGGTTGGGCTTCCCACTGATGCCTCAGTCGCGAAGTTTCTACTCGACAGGTAAAGTTTGGCATGCTATTTGGAGAAATCCATTTAAAATCACTGCTAGTAAAAGTTAATGTAATGAACTAGGCTCGTGCACACGTTTAATAGGCGTTCCCTCTTGGGAGCAGGTAGAGTGTTGCGCATGTGCATTTTTTGGAGTGGAGAGGGCGGTTCTTTTCTAAAATTCGGAAAAATCCTCCACCATACCTTTAAATTTAAGCTATACACTACTACTTTAGGCTACTCACAATTTAAAAAAAAAATCTGAAATCAGCTTTAATTTAATGATTTGATGAAAAAATTGTACAAAAAAAATCTGAAATCAGTCTGTAGGAGACAAACTATGCCAGCTAGGGTGATGAATGAATGACTAACTGACTGCCGGGCAGATTCACGTTAATACCATTAGCTTTAGAGCTTAAACAGTACAACTAATGGGTGCAAGCCAGCAGAACCACTACGAAAGAACAGAACTGAACCGAGCAGCGCCCACAGAGACGAGATGTGGCAATCTCTCGCCAGCTGCAGCACTCCGGGACAGACGAGTTTTGGAGTCATCTCCTCATACAGTGTGTTCTTAAATCCAGCCTAATCCTCTGGGCTGTGCACAGGATGAACGGGCCGATGGAGGGAGGATGAAGAGAGAGAGATGGAGAGATGAGCGAGGGATGAGAGAGGGAATTGTTCAGAGATGTTCCGGGTTGATCCGCTGGAGGACTCTCGTAAATCCTTGCTGGATCTCCTGTGGCTTTTGTGACCTGGCTGTGACCAATCAAGCCACCAATCGGTCAAGCTAGCGCATCACTCACATACGCTTACAATATCTCTCCTTTAGGTGTTTGTGTCTTTTACTAATCCTCTTAGAGCTTTACATTGCTGCAAGTTCATCTGATACTGGGATAAGAGGCCCCTCAAACTTCATGATCTCACGAAGAATGTGTGCACACGTGTGCGTATTACATGAACCATGCTTATTACAGATTCCTTATTAGCAGCAGGCATGTTCATTTCTCTTCAGAACAGAAGTTTCCCGCAGAATACAATTCATTTTCAAAGCATGCTGCAGAGTTTTCATAATTAATGCTCGCTGAGACTTGTTTATTATTAGCAAACATAATTACTTTTTGTGAATAAAAACCTCATGCCAGGGCTCCAGACAAAAAGAAAATTACTAGGGAGCGGTTTTGACTCTTACAATGAAACATTTTGAAGTCAAATTACTTTAGCTGATAAATTATAGAATCACTCAATACAGATGGTTGTTCAGAAGTGCTTCAGTTCATTGAGCTCCTACGTTCACAGCTTCTAGCTTCAGCTTTTAAAGGAATAGTTCAAATGCCTTTTTCCTTTCCCTGTCCATGTCATTCCAAACCTATAAGATTTCCGTTCATCTTCGAAACACAGTCTGTCCACTGAAAGTCCATTCCACCAAAACTATGATGCTTCAAAAAGTTCAAAAAGACATAAATATAATCAAGCGGTTTAGTCCAAGTTTTCTAAAGAGGCATGATCACCTTTATATGATGCTTTTATTCACATATAAACATTGATCAATGGCACGCACATACATAGAGCTCATCAAGTGGTAAACAGAAGATCAAACGCGTGTTTGCCGTGCAAGAGCCAATGAGGTTTGTTCTCGTGTCACGCAAGCCAGTTCGAGTTTCTGCAAGAACCAATGAAGTTTGATTGAGAGTGATGACTCAGAACAATTCACTATCTGACTGAGTGGCTGCATCCAAAACCCTACATACCTATACCCTAAGTAGGTACTATTTTTGCATAAGTAATTACTTTGCAACAGTTAAAAAACGTGTTCTATATAGGCGTAGGGCCAGATTTACTAACAGCTTGCGCCAGCACAAACCCTCTTTTGGCGTTAAAAGACTACTGCCAGGATTTACTAAAGACAATCAGTGAAAAATTAGCACTGAAAAGGCGTGGACTGTTTTTTTTGCGGCTGACCTTATACTGCATATGTTTTTGGGGGATTTTCCCTTTTAGGAGCAAAATTTATTGGAGGAGAGTATTTAAATAAATCGCACAAGGTGATTTACTAAGGTAATCCATATGTCATGTTGTTATTGTCATGTGACCTATACCAGAATCAGCTGCATTGCTTCACTGACATACACAATCCTATACGACAATTCACCATGACGTCACAACAGTAATAGACGTTCTTCCGGGTGGCAAAAGCCGAAGCGTTCCTATGGCAACGCTAGTAAATTGCTTGGAAGGGAGGCCCACCATCGACAGTAAAAATGTAATAATAAAAAAAAAAAATTAAATATAATGCATTTTTTTATCATAATAACAACTGTGTTTAATGATATAAGTAAAAAATATAATAATTATGTAATATAGTAGGCCTACACATAATTAGCAAAATACTCTCTATAGCTCTTTTTTCTAGCCAAAATAACTGCTATATAGCCTATCATAGTCATTAAATGGCTTTCCTGAGGTAAATGTTACGTGACAATTGTTCTCCAGCTGTTATATCGACCTTTGCGCGGTTGAAAAACACTGATTGGACGATATTATGTGTGAGGAATATACATTTCAGTAAGTTGCGTGAGAAAATGGATGTGTGGCGTGAGAGCGTGTGAAAAGTGACAATAGGGTATATGTCGAACGCCGCATTACGAAACCGGAAAACAGAACGCATCGCTTCCGGTTCAGGTCTTTTGTATGTGCTTCATGCATTTTTTTACTGTTTTACTCAAGATAACTTAAAAGGAGCGAGCAAAGATGATCATAACCAATGTCCCTCGCATGTGAAGATCGATATTTAAAAGTAAAAAAAAAAAAAATCTTCACACTAACGTTTAGATATTTAAATAGAATAAAAAGCCAATAACAAAGTGAGATAGGTAGGTTAGCTGATTACCTTAAAATTCCATAGATATCGGCATCAGTTCATACGGCTGTTAACACTTTCTATGACAAGCGGATGCGATGAGACCAGGTTTCCGGTTTCGTCATGCGACGTTCGACATATACCCTATTGCGTGAGTCTCACGGTGAATGCGTGATAGTGGGCAGCCCTCTTTTACTGGCAATGAGTCTCTTCATCAAAAGAGACAAGTTTACTAATATTAGTCTCGAATTTCCCCGGCAGAAGATAAATGCTCTGCTGTGATTTTGTAGATGGACCATTTTGAGAATACACGAAGCAGAGTTGAAGGGCAAGCAGGGTTGGCAGCAGAAATGTAAACGATGGATGAAGCATATAAATTAGGGGATCGATAAGATTTCCTACTTTTGACGACACGACGTCCACTCGCTATAACCTCCTCACCCACAGGAAATCGATGAAACCCCTACACCTTTTGCTGTATATCTGGCAGCGCAACCCCAAACACAACACGTTTTCATCATCGTTTCAACTTTGATCAACAACAATGTTTTTAACTATGTAACTGTTGCAGTCGCGGGCTGGATCTCTTCAGTTAGTCAGTGCCACCCGGAAGTTACTCGGTGCCTATTGTTTACAAACATTCTGAAAAGGCCTATACTGTGGCCTCATTGGAAAGCAAAGTTTTAGATGTGCACTTCTGCACGCTACTAGGTGTAGTTCGTCATCCAGGTACAATTTGCCAACTGTTTTATGAATACTGTGAATTTGGACATACTACTTGGCTCACATATTGTTTTTCATCTAATATATAGTAGGGAAGTATGCAATTTCGGATGCAGCCAGTCTGATTCAGGCCTCAAGTTAGTATGAGGCTGTTTCATGAATCTTTTGACTGAATCGTTAAAAAGATCCAGTTCATGAAAGTCACTATTTCACAAATCAGACATCATGACTCATATGGTGTTCATTGTTGCATGAAGGAAACACTGGTGCGCATCCTAACAAGATGATACATGACAAAACCACATTCGGATGAGCAGTTTTTCCATCTGTCGCCAATGATAAGTCGATTTTTCTTTAATGGGGAATCAAAAAAAAAAAAAGACTCTCTGAAGAGTGTTTCGAAGTTGAGACTAAAAGTTGGGAGCTTCAAATCATTGACTAACCACAGGCACATCACCAAGAAGTCAGACAACTCCCAAAATTAGATGACTGTACTTGGAGGATAGGCTGACCCACCGTCTGTGCAATTGCATACTCTTGGGCCCTCATGGCCAGTTTGTGTTCCTGCACTGAGACATGCACAAAATGTTAACAAGAAACCAAGCACTCCAAAACAAATATCGCCTGACATTTGGAATAATTCTCCCAACTCACTGTAAGATGAGACTCAGGGGAGAGACATGAACGAGCATGTGCATAAGGGCATGATACGACCACATCAGGAGGTGAGTTGCTATGGAGACAAAGTAGGAGGGAAATTACCTCTGCACAGATCCAAAGGTCAGCTCTATCCCTGACTCTACTGTAGCATGCACTTCAAAGTGTTTCGCTATACCCTGACACCATGTGACTCAATGTCACAGAAGTGGGCTCGGGATTTGAGCATTCATCATTGGGATGAGTCAAAGGAACAAACAGCACCAGCAATGTCTGTTCAAAGACTTTCTCTATCAGCCCTCCGGCATTATGACTTTATACCTGCTCTAGTCGCTGCAAAGAGACTGACGTGGGCCGCTAATTCCCTGAGTAAATAGCGATACTGTACAATCATGTTGCTATTGCAAAAACATGGCCGTTTAAAAACATGAAAATAAAACAATACATTTAGTGAGGTTTACGTTTAAAGTCAACATGAAATAACATTCACAGCCCAATTTGCTTCCATAATGTGACATATTTCTGACTAAAACAGGAAATTTAACAAGAAAAAGGCTTTGCTGTCATTAAACGTGCTGCATCTTCACGGAAGTTGAACATTTGTGCACGTTTTTAAGCCTTTCCAACTTAAATATTCAAAGCAAATAGACACGAAAGTACCTGCGTCTTAAAATACATGAAGACTGTATAGGCTTCATAGACAGACAGATTGAGAGTGACTCTTGAAGGACCAGTACCACATCCTCTTCTACCACTATTTGAAGAATTCATCTTCCAGAATCTGACAGTTTTGGGAGTTCATTTTTAGTCCATCTCTGCAAAACGGACTTCAGGGTAGGAGATGGACTAAAAATAAACTCCCAAAACTTATTAAAACGTATTCTGGAAGATGAATTCTTCAAATAGCGGTAGAAGAGGATGTGGTGCTGGTCCTTCAAGAGTCACTCTCAATCTGTCTGTCTATGAAGCCTATATAAAACCAGTCTTCATGTATTTTACTACACTTCAGCTTGTGATTCTTATTAAGAGGGGGTACATTTTAGGATTCTTTACCTAACCTAAGTCTCTGAGATCCTGACACCTTGCACTTATGGAGACTCCAGGTAGGTTGCAGTTCTGGAAAACGGTGGCGCTGGAGACTAAAGGGTTCCTGATGGTTTCACACTTAATTCTTCACCTTAATTCTTAATTATTTTGCAGTTAACATGTGTCTTTTCTTCTCCACCTGTTTTTGTCTGACCCTGCTGACTCAATGAGTATGTCAAATGGTCATGCCTTAAAGGGATAGTTCACTTTGAAATTAATTTTTGATATGTTTTAGCTTACCTCAAGGGCATCCAAGATGTAGGTGTCTTTGTTTCCGCAGTAGTTTCAATTTTGATATTTTTAGGTCAAACCGTTCTTGTCTGTCAGTCATATAATGCAGGTCGATGGTCACTGTCTCGAAACACAAGCACAGAGTCCAAATTAAAACAATTCCCTATCGTCCAAATGAAACAATTCCCCATCATAAGTACACATTGATGGCCTAAGACACGAAACGAGCGGTTTGTGTGAGAAAACGAACAGTATTTATATAGTTTTTAGCTCTTGAAAACAGCACACGTCCAAATGGTCTGACGGCGCGGGAGAGTATAGATGTATACATAGATGTCGCCTTGGCTACGGGTTCGTTCCAATGAACTGCAGTAGCGAAGGCGACATCTAGTGTATACATCTATACCCGCATAGATATATACACTAGATGTCGCTTTGCTACGGTTTCGTTCCAATGAACTGCAGTAGCCAAGGCGACATCTATGTATACATCTATACTCGCCCGCGCCGTCAGACCATTTGGACGTGTGCTGTTTTCAACAGCTAAAAACTATATAAATACTGTTCGTTTTCTCACACAAACCGCTCGTTTCGTGTCTTAGGCCATCAATGTGTACTTTTGATGGGGAATTGTTTCATTTGGACGATGGGGAATTGTTTTAATTTGGACTCTGTGCTTGTGTTTTGAGACAGTGACCACAGACCTGCATTATATGACTGACAGACAAGAACGGTTTGACCTAAAAATATCAAAATTGAAACTACTGCGGAAACAAAGACACCTACATCTTGGATGCCCTTGAGGTAAGCTAAAACATATCAAAAATTAATTTCAAAGTGAACTATCCCTTTAACTGCAATTTCTAGTATTGCATTAGTATTGCATCCTTCTCATGGGCATTTAATAATTTTTGACTTTTCAGTCTGAGTTAAATCTCTTTTTTGGCTTATTTTATCTGTAAAAGAAAAAGTGCCTAATAATTATGCACACCTGAATAGAAGGCGTTTTTCATTTCCAGCCTTCATGAACAATTATATATCACTTATAAATGATTAAATACAAAAATAATTGTAGTTATTGCGATTAATGTGGTTTGGAATTGGTAAAATGTGCCTGGAAAAAAAATACGATCAGAAAATCAACGTGCCTAATAATTCTGCACGCACTGTATATTAATCAAACAAGAAACAGAAAAGAAAAAAATTATCGCTCACATCTATATTTATATAGTGAAACTATGCAGTTATATTTTATATTTGATAACTATCTCTGTACCTGAAAATCTAGTTCAGACCTACATGAAAAACCAGAAAATAAAATTCACAAATTCTGTTGTGTTTATTTCTGCTATTGCTTGTAATATGATTATTTGTTCTTTTTTCTTTCTTTTTTTTTACTTACTGTCTTTAACAATATTACATTTATATGAGTTAGGCTAGTAATAAAATATAATAAATAAAAAAACTTTTTTTCTCAGTGTTCATTCAATTCACTGCTCATGTTCAGCTCTTGGATTTGTCTGCTTGAATTCTCGTAATTTTATGTGAACCTGCTCCTTTGCAACCACAAAAAGCTGAAGTGAGAAATACACAGACAGAAGCACACCCACACAGCTCTGCTCCGCTGAGGCCTGTCCCCTTATCACAGGTCTGTGGAGAGCTCTTCTTCTGTGGCAGACTGTGGTCTGGTCTGCAGGCGAAGTTTACTATGAGAGCATAGTGCAAACATGCAGCACAGTCTGAAACATGATGATAACTCAGAAACCTGCAGGAAGGAGAAGCTGTGCTAATAGACTGAGCAGGGGAGAGTGGGTAAGCTGTGCCACTTCTTCTAAGGTTGCCCTCTATAGGCATGAAGAAATTAGATCTAAAACTAAAACCTAAATATATTTCAACTGAAATTAGAATAAAGTGTCAACAAATTAATCTTTGGGGAATATTTGAATGATTTACATTGCAAATAAAACATTAATCCAAATTGGGGGGGGGGGGGGGGGGGGATTGGTTGGAATTAACCAATGTATAAATCTCACATTTCCATAACCCAGCCAGGAAATGTTTTAATAATCAAAATATTTTAAATGTAAGGCTACAATTTTCAACATTTTGAAATAGCAATAATACATTTTACCCCACAGTTAACATTTTGGGCAAAATGCAACATTTAATAATTCATGGCTAATATTTAGCCAAATAATTTACATTTGTAATTATAACAAATCAACGATTTTTACCATCATGTAAAGTCTATATAAGTCTATCTACATTACCTGCCATTCTAGGAAACTGATTTTGCAATAAAAAAAAAAAGTATATATATGATTGTATGGCCATGTGTCTAAAAATGAAATACAGTTTGGTTTGATAGATTAAGGAAGTGACACATCTTACCCCACTCCCCACTACTTGGGACAGTTTGCTCAAACAGACTAGTGCACTAATGTAACAGAAGACACAAAGCAATGATAACAGTTTAATGTCTGCGAGAGTTTTAATGTACTTGATTGAACTGAACTACATTGCAGTGTCGTCGTTAGACAAAGCTTGGCTGCAGAAAAATGAGAGAACATAAAAACGATTTATTTAAAGCCATTTGTAGAGAGCACCCTGCAAAACCCTGATGATATCACTGCACAGCCTTTCTCTCTCCTTTTGAGACAGAGGGCGACTGCATGGGAGAGAAAATCAATCAAGAGCGCAGTGTGAGTAAACACTTCAGGGAGGCACAGCCACAGATGCAAGCGCTATGGACAAGTCACGTCTGCCAACCCCCCCAAACCAGCTAGACACACACACGCAACGAAATGGGTTGTGAAACGAGAGAATGCATCTCCTCTCGAGAAAGGCGCAAGCTGTCGTCACTCCTGCTCAAAGCGAAAACAGCGAGAGAGACAGTGTGGGTAAATTCACGAGACATTGCAGTTAGGGCTGCGCAATTACTCAAATTTGTGATCGCGATTACATTTACGGATTCCACAATTATGCATTTGTGTGCTTAAGATGTGTGTTTTATTTCTCTACAGCTTATCTTAAGGTTTTTCTCCCCCCATTTTAGTTTTAGTACAACATTATAATACCATGCATATTTTTACTTTGGTTTGGTTTCTTAAAATACAATTTTTTTATATTTGACATTTGAGGCTTAATGAAAAAGCATTAAGTTTTTCAGGAAGAGTGTTTTCAAAACATCATTCAAAGTAAATTGTGATCATCGTAATTAAAAATCGCAATTACAATTTCAAGGGAATAATCAACAATTATGATTTTTGTCATAATGCCCTAATTGCAGTACTAGGGCTCCAATTATTGACAATTGTAGATTATTTCTCTTGACACAAACTGTTATTCCATTTTTTTTTACAAATTATGCATGGGAAGCGAGCAACACAACAACACTAGAACACTCATCCTGTTATAATGAATGAAGGCTTCATTGTAAGTTCACATTTTTTCATAAGAGACCCTGCAGTTCAGCATGAGCTCATCGACTGTCCACGCACAGGGTTCTGGACTCTGTACAGAATGACTCTCTTATTTACATTGAGTTGTTTATAACCCAAGTGAATACTGACTGTCACACAGTCTCTGCATAAGCAAGATGGGCAACATATCAAAATTGAAAAGAACCAACTGGGCTTTTCACTTTTGTAGTACTAAAGCTTCTTTTTGAGTGTCAAGGGATGTTTCTTCAGCTTTCATTTTCAAGCGTCACCGCAAATAGAAGCATGAACCACAAAAAATGTAGACCAGACTACTTCCATCTCACTCAATAAGACAATCAAAACACCTCTGATTTGTTAATGCGTTCTTGCACATGATAATAACATTAACATTATTGGTTATTAAAGATTACTGGTAATATGCAGAATTGCAGATAGTATTTTGTCTAAATTAATAAAGATAATAACTAAAACCAATGACTTTAAATGCTACAAGTGAATTTAGGCATCACAACATTATGATGTACAGTATGAGAAATGGATTTTAATTTTGAAATCTGCTAAAGATCACATTTAACAGTGTTATTAAATTGTTTGTGTTTTTGAAGATTAACTTTAAAGGTTGTATCAGTGATTTCAGGCCCACCGCCCCATAAGCATGCCGTCAAAAAACTGCGTCTCTGTAGGCAGCCTAGGCTCTGAGATCTGCACACAAAAACAATTGGTTTCACCAACCACTCAAAACCAAAACAAATAGTGTTCCAACCAATCACCGACAGGGAGAGGGTGTTGTGAGGTTTTGTGCTTGTGCACGGCTGCACGCGAAGTCGGAGCTGAAGAAGAAGCTGGCTCAAAACCTCACAACACCCTCCCCCTGTCGGTGATTGGTTGGAACACTATTTGTTTTGGTTTTGAGTGGTTGGTGAAACCAATTGTTTTTGTGTGCAGATCTCAGAGCCTAGGCTGCCTACAGAGACGCGTTTTTTGACGGCATGCTTATGGGGCGGGCAGCTAGCGGATCGTTAGGAAAGATTAGATGAATGTGATCTTTTTTTTTTTGGGCCTGAAATCACTGATACAACCTTTAAGTGAGCGTTACGTCAAAGGTAATCTAAATTTAAAAATGGTTTAAATTAATGTAGCCTACAATTAAATATCCAATATCCAAAATATTTGCTGAAAACAGATTTATTGTTCACTTTGGCCAGCATGAGTTGTTTTTAATTGTGCTACAAAAATGAATAAATGGATTAAAAAATCCTTTGTCGTAATGCCAGTAGATTTAAACAGAATGCTGTAAAGGACACGTCAGAATTAGTTCACTTTAAAAATCAATTGTGTAGCAAAGCAGCAATCACACAACAAAATCTTCATATTGCATCATTACATGGTATCATGTCTCATTATTTAAGTCTTCAGTGGTCTTCACATCGGATACCTATACATCCTTCTTTCCAAGTCACAGCATTGTTGTTAAGCATCATGCTATGTAGTTAGTAGCAAAATGCCGGGTTCTTAAGCTCTGGAGACCAGCTACATAAACATGAACACCATTAGGGTTGGTTTCCCATCGACTGAGAAGCGATACAAGCTCAACATGCCGCAAATGAGGACTTAGCATTGCAGAATGATCTGTGGAGGTCTGTGGAGACGTTTAGGACAGCAATAGCTGAGCCTGAGCAAGCAAGCTGTTCTATCCCCTAAAGCAAACCTAAACATCATTTATCAGATAATCTGACTACGGTGGCAGTTTGCAAGTAAACAGAGTTGGCGAATGGGAATATAAAAACATTTGCCGTATCCTAAAAAAATGAATTGTTTACGAATAAAATAAAATAAAATAAAAATGAGAAAGCAAAAAAACATTGCTTGCTGCTGAATCATGTTGTGATTAGTCTGTTAGCTTAGCGATTAACACTGGCCACTTGCTGATTTAGATAAGATGCCTTTCATGCTGTCAAGCATTTAGTTAAAGATTAACAAAAAGCAAAGAGGTGAAATTGAGCAAGCAGTTTTTTATGGTTTTAGTTTTATAACTATAATAACTCTGTTGTGGCCTCCTGAGTGCCATTGCAAAAAGGTTTGCTACAATGAAGGCTACGGCTAATCGTGACAGAAATTCTGTAACACTGACAGGATAAGATTAAATTAGTCCTGCCAGACTTTTCCAAATACTGCAGATGTAACATATTACTGGAACTGGCCTGTTCGCTATAGTGGAATTGTTTTGCATGGACTGCATTAGCAGTCCCAACTCAGTGCTGTTCCTTTAGACAAGTCTGGCTCTGATACCTTTTGGCTAAGGATGACCCATTTCCATAAAACACTATCTGTACTCAGAGAAGGCCAGAAGCACTGTCAAATGTACACGCTAACAGCAGGGCATCCAGCACACGCACTTGAGGTTTTTCCTCCAATACGCAAATCACAAGACATTTCAGAGACATAAAGCACAGAATGAGGTCACCAGTCATCTCACTGTCTAACATTTCACTACTGCAACATGTGCTCAATTTCAACTTCGTCTCAAAGCTTAGCCAACTGTTCCTCTGATATAAGTGTTCTGTGTTCAGAAACTGCCACAAACTGTTAATAATATACATCTACAGACAAAAATTTGAATGATTTCTGATAGGATTATGACATTACTATTAAAAAATATTAAACCAGAAAACAGTTCTATTAAATGGGAATAATATTTCACAGAATAACTGTTTATTACTGGTTTTTCACTGTGTTTTTGATAGAGTAAATGCAGCCTCGGTGAGAATAAGAGACTTCTTAAAAACTTCTTAAAGCAGAACTCGGCAACTCTAGCGAACTCTAGTCACTTCTTCGCTGATTTTCCCTTTTGTTGTCGCATGTTTTCCCCACGAGCTCCCCCTACAGCTGTGGGGCGTATATTTCACAACACTGTCGTAAAAAACTCACCTGCGGCGGCCTCCTCCCCCTCTCTACCGCTGCTCATGTGCGTTTGTTATGATCGGAGCAAGCCAACTGTATCGTGTGGAGCTATGTCTACCGAGGTGGGTAATACATCATACATGCGCGTGTGTTTATGTGGAATTGCCGTAAAGCAATTCGTGTTTCGCGCTCGTTCTCGCTTCTCACGAGACTTCCAATTTCTATCTTGCCGGGACGGTAGTCCCCAAGTTGCAAGGTTGGTTTTCCGCCTGGGAACGCTGGAGGGAGCGGGGAAAGTCACCAATATCACCAAAACAGGTTGTTTATTAACCATCCAAATGATTTCTAGACAGTTTTATTAAGTTAAAAAAGTTACCAAGTTCTGCTTTAAACTTTCCGACCCCAAACTTTTGAACAGTAGTGTATATCCAATATAGTGTGATAGCAATACATTAAAATAATAATAATAATAATAATATCTACTAAAAAGCAATATGGTATCAATACATTGTGCTCAATGTCAAGTCAAGAAAGATTCAAGCCCGCATCCTTTCACACTTTTTCACATCAGCACGACGAGAAGCTGAGCCCCTAAAAGAGTGAAATCCAAGAATCACCCCCGTCTCAACGTTACATCCCCTCTTTACCTCCACTCACATTCACACAACACAGCTCTCTCTTCAACTGCGTAACCAAACCTCCATTCCAGTTTCGGTTCTCTTCAGCACACGCGTCTGTAACTCGACCAACATCCCAGTTTCTATAGTTCTGTTCAGCGCACGTCTCTTTATCACGATGTAATCTGCCTGTTTCCTTTGTGCCCCTGTTATCCGATCTAAAGCCAGTCACTTTACATCCTGGGCCATTATACCATCCGCCACTTAATATAGTTTAATGCCTCTGACTTCATTAAGGGACGGAAGCAAGTGGACAACTAACTCATTACTCCAGTCTAATTCCGAAGTTCTGCCGGCTGCTCTATCGAACCATTTCCAGATATACATTTAGCATATTTTTCAATATAAAACAAGTTTTACTACCTGCCTATAAAACTCTGGCCATCACAAAACATCAATTTAGATCACCGTCTCTTAACTGGCACAGATCAGAAAATTGTGATATTGCATTTAGGTCCTTGCGCTTGAAGGCAAAATGATTCATTGCTAAATATGACAGGCGAAAAGAAAGAAAAAGATAGACAGAAAAAAACAGAGGAGGAGGGAAAGAGAGGGAGAGAATGATAGCAAGGGAGTTGTGAAGAGCAAAGATGAAAGGAAATCAAAGTAGAATCCCAATGCGTGGAGAAGGGGATCTCCTGTGATTAATCATCCTCCAGCCCAGTATGAGAAGAAATAATCTTGTTAATGTCAACAAAGCCGAATATACGCTCCAAACGCAGTTTCAAGATGGCAGCATAAAGATGATGTCACGCTATCTGATAGACGGCCTAACGAT